>NC_138144.1:12019639-12639639 GCF_964188305.1 Podarcis bocagei | reverse complement strand
TGTTCGAGATTACGATGTTTTGTGAATATGCTGGCACTGAAAGAAATCAACCCAAATAAGCTTATTCGTCTTCTTTCTCTGCAGATCGAGGAAAAAACAACGAGTTTTCCTTGCTTTCACCCTTGCTTTTAGGTGTATATGCTCGCATACCTAAAGAACCAAGTGGAATCAGCCCAAACAAGTTCATTCGTGTTTTTTGGGTGAATATGAATGCACAGGTAAAGAACCAAGTGTAATCAATCCAAATCCAGTTTATCCTTGATTTGAAACCAAAAAATCCCTTTTGCTCTGTTCCAGATTCCTTCCCTTTGCGATTTTGTGAATATGCTTGCACTGAAAGAAATCAACCCAAATAAGCATATTCGTCTTCTTTCTCTGCATATGGAGGCAAAAACAACGAGTGTTCCTTGCTTTGACATCCTTTCACTTCACTTGAATATTTTAGGTTCATATGCGCATACATAAAGTACCAAGTGAAATCAATCCAAATAAATTCATTTGTCTTTTCTGGGTGAATACACTTGGTTGACTACACTTGGTAAGGAACCAAGTGTAATCAACCCAAATCAAGTTTACCTGTCTTCTTTGAAACTAAAAAATCACTTTTGCCATGTTCGAGATTCCTTCACATTGCGACTTTGTGAATATGCTTGCACTGAAAGAAATCAACCCAAATAAGCATATTCGTCTTCTTTCTCTGCAGATGGAGGCAAAAACGAGTTTCCTTACTTTGACATCCTTTCACCTTGGATACTTTTAGGTGCATATGCTCACATACCTAAAGGACCAATTGAACTCACCCAAATGTTCATTCGTGTTTTTGGGGTGAATATGCACAGGTAAAGAACCAAGTGAAATCAACCCAAATCAAGCTGTTCTTATTTGAAACTAAAATCCCTTTTGATTTGTTCGAGATTTTTTCACTATGCGATTGGTGAATATGCTTGCACACCTAAAGAAATCAACCCAAATAAAATTCGTTCTTTTTGGGCATGCCACCTAAAGATCCGTGTAATCCATCCGAATCCAATTTGAAACCAAAAAAGCCTTGTACACCCAAGGGCCTGAGGAAGTGGCTGAGATAGAACAATTTTTGAAAGATAATGGTCTACCAGAATTATCTCAAGAGAAGAGATCAATCTTGAACTGTAAAATAACACAACAGGAAATTGAGGATGCCATACAGAACATGCAGTTAGGCAAATCCCCAGGCCCTGATGGACTTACCTCCAAGTATTACAGGATGTTAAAGGACTACTTGACACAACCATTAGTGGAGGTTTGCAACCAGATTATGGGGGGAGGGAGGGCACCGGATACGTGGAAAGAAGCATTCATCACTCTGATACCTAAAGTGGAAACTGAAAAGACTCAACTTAAGAATTACCGTCCCATCTCACTCCTGAACGTGGATTACAAAATATTTGCAGACATTTTGGCAAATAGATTTAAAAGGGTCTTAAATGAAGTAATTCACAAGGACCAAGCAGGCTTTCTCCCTGGTAGACATTTGTTTGACAACACCAGGAACATTATTGATATTCTGGAACTTTTACAAACAAATATTAACACTAAAGCAGTGTTAATTTTTATTGATGCGGAGAAGGCCTTTGACAATATTTCTTGGAAATTTATGAAGAGAAACTTGGAAGGGATGGGAGTGGGAAGGGGGTTTGAGAACGGAATAGAAGCAATCTATTCCGAACAAAAAGCTAAGTTGATAGTGAACAATGTGGTGACAGAAGAACTTCAGATTGAAAAAGGAACACGCCAGGGGTGCCCCCTGTCCCCTTTATTGTTTATTTCAGTCCTGGAGGTTTTGCTGAACATGATAAGGAAGGATCGGCAGGTACAAGGAATTCGGGTCGGAGTGAAACAATATAAACTGAAAGCATTTGCAGATGACTTGGTTTTAACATTACAGGAGCCAGAATCTAGTACAAAAAGAGTTTTAGAACTGATACAGAAATTTGGTCGGGTGGCGGGTTTTAAGTTGAACAAGCAAAAAACTAAGGTGTTAGGGAAAAATTTGACAGCTACTGAAACAGAAGAGTTTCAGAAGGAAACAGAACTAAACATTGTTAAAAAAGTGAAATACCTGGGGGTTAATCTCTCTTCCAAGAATTTGAACCTATTTAAAGATAATTATGAGAAATGCTGGTTAGAAGTTAAAAAAGATTTAGAAATTTGGTCAAGACTGAAGTTATCCTTGTTAGGCCGAATTGCGGCTATAAAAATGAACGTTTTGCCAAAGATGTTGTTTTTGTTTCAGGCCTTACAGATTGTGGACAGAGTGGAATGTTTTGGAAAGTGGCAGAAGGATATCTCTAAATTTGTCTGGCAGGGCAAAAAGCCCCGAATAAAGTTTAAAATACTAACTGATGCAAAGGAGAGAGGGGGATTTGCCCTGCCGGACTTAAGGACATACTACGAAGCTGCAGCCTTCTGCTGGCTGAGAGATTGGATTTTGTTGGAAAACACTGATGTCCTAGATCTGGAAGGCTTTAATAACTCGTTAGGTTGGCATGCGTATTTGTGGTATGACAAGGCAAAAACACATGGAATGTTTAAAAACCATATTGTCAGGAGAGCAATATTTATGGTCTGGAGAAAATACAAAGACTTATTAGAAAGCAAGACTCCGAGGTGGGTATCACCAATAGAGGCCAAGGCCCGGAAAAAACCCAATATGGAGGCCGGATGGCCGAAATATTGGGAAATAATAGAGAATATTGGAGACAATTGGAGGTTGCAGAGCTTTGAAAGGTTAAAGGGTAAGGTGCAAGATTGGTTTCACTATGCCCAAATTAATGAGGTTTTCAAGTTAGATAAAAAAACAGGATTCCAGGTGGAAAAATCGAAACTTGAGACAGAATTGTTAGAACCAAAGACCAAGCTATTATCGAGAATGTATAACTTGCTGCTTAAATGGAACACACAGGACGAGACAGTTAAATCAGCCATGATAAAATGGGCTCAGGACATTGGTTATAACATCATGTCTGAGGACTGGGAAAGGTTATGGACCACCGGTATGAAGTTTACGGCATGTAATGCCTTGAAAGAAAACATTATGAAAATGGTATACAGGTGGTACATGACCCCAGTCAAGCTTGCTAAGATTTACCATTTGTCCGATAATAAATGCTGGAAATGTAAGGAGGCTGAAGGGACATTCTTTCACCTCTGGTGGACCTGCCCAAGAGTGAAGGCCTTCTGGGAAATGATATACAACGAGTTAAAAAAGGTGTTTAAATACACCTTCCCTAAGAAACCGGAGGCATTCCTCCTGGGCATTGTCGGCCAGAAGGTGTCAAAGAAGGATAGAACTTTTTTTATGTACGCTACTACTGCAGCAAGGATCCTTATCGCTAAGCATTGGAAGACTCAAGATTTGCCCACACTGGAGGACTGGCAGACGCAATTGATGAACTACATGGAACTAGCCGAGATGACTGCAAGGATCCGAGATCTGGGAGAAGAAGCTATGGAGGAGGATTGGAAAAAATTTAAGGACTATTTGCAAAAGTATTATAAGTTATATGAACTTTAAGACGCTGTATGATTTGGAACGTTAGCCCCAGCAACAAAAGTGGTTTATATAAGAAATTGGATAATTTTTATGAAAGAATTAAGGTTTAAATGGGTAAAAATGACAATATGCTATATTTTAAGAGTAAATGGAAAACAAGAGATTTAAACTTAAACTGCAATTGAAAGTAAAAAAGAAACACATGAAACAAGGTTATAATTTGCTGATAAATTTTATTGTTAAGAATGCATTATGCGGGAGATGTGGGGAAGTCCGATAGAATTCTGAAATAAGTTGACGAAATGGTTGAGATTTTCTGTCTTTTCTTTTCTTTTTACTGTTTATGTTTTTTCTCTTCTATTTGTAATCTGGAAAAAATGCAATAAAAATTATTATAAAAAAAAAAAAAAGATCCGTGTAATCAATCCGAATCAGGTTTATTCTTGATTTGAAACCAAAAAAGCCTTTTTGCTTTGTTCGAGATTACGATGTTTTGTGAATATGCTGGCACTGAAAGAAATCAACCCAAATAAGCTTATTCGTCTTCTTTCTCTGCAGATCGAGGAAAATAACGAGTTTTCCTTGCTTTGACATCCTTTCACTTCACTTGAATATTTTAGGTTCATATGCGCATACATAAAGTACCAAGTGAAATCAATCCAAATAAATTCATTTGTCTTTTCTGGGTGAATACACTTGGTTGACTACACTTGGTAAGGAACCAAGTGTAATCAACCCAAATCAAGTTTACCTGTCTTCTTTGAAAATAAAAAATCACTTTTGCCATGTTCGAGATTCCTTCACATTGCGACATTGTGAATATGCTTGCACTGAAAGAAATCAACCCAAATAAGCATATTCGTCTTCTTTCTCTGCAGATCGAGGAAAAAAACAACGAGTTTTCCTTGCTTTGACATCCTTGCTTTTAGGTGCATATGCTCGCATACATAAAAAAACAAGTGGAATAAGCCCAAATCCAGTTTATCCTTGATTTGAAACCAAAAAATCCCTTTTGCTCTGTTCCAGATTCCTTCACCTTGCGATTTTGTGAATACGCTTGCACTGAATGAAATCAACCCAAATAAGCATATTCGTCATATTTCTCTCCAGATGGGGGGAAAAAAAACAAGTTTTCCTTGGACATCCTTTAACTTCGCATGGATACTTTTAGGTGCATATGCTCACATACCTAAAGGACCAATTGAACTCACCCAAATGTTCATTTGTGTTTTTTGGTGAATATGCACAGGTAAAGAACCAAGTGAAATCAACCCAAATCAAGCTGTTCTTATTTGAAACTAAAAATCCCTTTTGATTTGTTCGAGATTTTTTCGCTATGCGATTGGTGAATATGCTTGCACACCTAAAGAAATCAACCCAAATAAAATTCGTTCTTTTTGGGCATGCCACCTAAAGATCCGTGTAATCCATCCGAATCCAATTTGAAACCAAAAAAGCCTTTTTGCTTTGTTCGAGATTACGATGTTTTGTGAATATGCTGGCACTGAAAGAAATCAACCCAAATAAGCTTATTCGTCTTCTTTCTCTGCAGATCGAGGAAAAAACAACGAGTTTTCCTTGCTTTGACATCCTTGCTTTTAGGTGCATATGCTCGCATACCTAAAGAACCAAGTGGAATCAGCCCAAACAAGTTCATTCGTGTTTTTTGGGTGAATATGAATGCACAGGTAAAGAACCAGGTGAAATCAACCCAAATCAAGCTGGTCTTATTTGATACTAAAAATCCCTTTTGAGTTGTTCGAAATTCCTTTGCGATTTTCTGAATATGCTTGCACGGAAAGAAATCAACCCAAATAAGCTTATTCGTCTTCTTTCTCTGCAGATGGAGGCAAAGACAACAGGTTTTCCTTGCTTTGACATCCTTTCACTTCGCTTGGATATTTTTGGTGGATATGCTCGCATACCTAAAGGACCATTTGAAAACACACCCAAATAAGCTTATTCGTGTTTTTGGGTGAGTATGCATGCACACCCAAAGAACCAAATGAAATCAACCCTAATCAAGTTATTCGTGTTTTGTCAATGGAGACGGAGGCCACAAAAACGAGTGTTCCTTGCTTTGAGACCCCTTTCGCTTTGCGATTTTTGGGTGAATATGAATGCACACCTAAAGAATCGAAATTAACACAAATCAAGCTTAATTGAATTCTTTGAAACGAAAAAAACCCTTTTGCCTTGTTCTAAATTTTTTGTTCGATGTCAACCCAAATAAGCTTATTTGTCTTCTTTCTCTGCAGATGGAGGCAAAATGAGTTTTCTTTGCTTTCACTTCGATAGAAAATGAAACCATTAAATGCCCAATCAAGGCTTATTCGTATTCTTTGTATGTATATGTTAGAAAGAGAGAAACGAAGGGAGTAAGCGATACAGAGAGAGGGAGCGAGAACGAAAAGATTTTTGGGTGAATATTTCTGCATACCTAAATATTTTTGGGTGAATATGTCTGCATACCTAAAGAAGCAAGTTAAATCATCCCAAGTAAATTTATTCTTCTTTCTCTGAAGGTGGAGGCAATAATATTTTCCTTTCTTTGTGATTCTCACTTCTCTTTGTTATCTTTGTGTGAATATGCTTGCACACCTTAAGAATCCAAATAAGATTGCTTGTCATCTGCAGATGGAGGCAAAGACAACGAGTTTTTCTATCTTGGAGATTCTTGGCGATTTGGATCTTAGCGACTTTTATGTGCACACCGAAATTCCTCCGCTTCGCTTTGTTTTTTGTGTGAATATGCTTATACACCCAAAGAACACTGTGAAATCAACCCAAATAAGCTTTTCGTATTCTTTGGGTGAATACGTGGGTGAACATACGTAAAGAACCAAGTGGGAAACCAAAATAAGCTTATTCGTCTTCTTTCTCTGCAGATGGTGAAAAAACGTTTTCCTTTGTTTCACTTCGCTTTGCGGTCTTTGGGTGCAGAAGAAAAAGCTGTATCTGTACTTAAACACAGGGCTGTTAAGATAAACCCACGCTCGGGAGAGGTGACGTACAAATATTGAAGAATGAACTTGCAATTGCTTGACTTTTAAAACAGCAACTATTCAAATGTGTTCAGTGGCTTTTCGGTTTTCTACTGACTGCCGATATGCTTTTCTACCGTTACTGTTGCTAGGTTTGTATAAATAAAGCGATGGTGTGTTCTTTCTCACCTTTCCTATTTTGCTATGTCTGAGATAGACCTAGGAAGTTCATTTAGGGAGTTCAGGAATGAGGATTTTTGTAATTCTTTTTATTTATTTTCAACAAAAGTAACAAAAATAAAAACCACAAAAACCAGAAAAAGAACGCCCCCCCCAAAAAAAAAACCCAATGTCCGCAACTTCCCTCCACCCCTTCCCTGGATTCCTTAAGTTCACTTTTCAACTGCATATCATTAGTACTACAAAATTTCTTTTCCTGTTATTTGTACAACCTTTAAAATTAGAAATGTTTTTAAAATCCTGCCAATGTGTTTATACTTTTGTAGATATATAATAAACATTTCCCTTTTTTTTCTTTCTAATTCCTTGTTGTCTAGACTTCTGAGCTTCCCAGTGAATTTTGCCATTTCGGCATAGTCCATTAACTGTTGCTGGTTGCTCTTCTGACCTGTTCAAGATGTGCCCAACGATCACAGATGCAGCAGTTGGAGAAATAGAAAGTACATTTTATTGCTGACAGCAACAGACCCAGTGGAGTTGCTGCTCTATGAAAATCGGGTGGAATGAGACGCCCTTCGGTGGCCCCAGGCTCAGAGACCTTGGGCGAAGGAGGAGCACAACAGCCGGCAGGCGCTGAAGAAGCTGCAGAGGAAAAAGAACAGGAAAGACAAGTCAGAAGAGCAAGAACAGCAAGTCTTCCGACCCCGAGGAGGAGTCCGAGGACGACTTGGAGAATTCTAGGGGAGGGGGCATCACTTGCCCCTTCTCTTTTTAAGGGCATTCCGTCTAAGCATGCAGTTCCTAAGTACGGTGAGGGGGCCTAACTCGGCCCCCGCAGTTCCTTCCCGTGGTTCAAGAAAAGGTCAACAACTTGGGGGTAAAATCCCCCAAAAAGGTCAACTTCTGTCCAATCATCTGAATGCATAAACAAAACAAAAATGATATATTACTATCATTTTGCCTAACGGTTACCGAAACACACCTGGGACATAGTATTTCAACCAATGTCTCTACTTTTAAGTTCTGATCAACCATGGAAGCTTTCAAAATTATTAAATCACATTTTGCAACTCCCCTTTTTCATAAATTGAGAGGTAAAGGTTGGGTGGAATGACAGAGCAACAAGTCAACCAGGTTCCAAATACAAACAGCAAGTGCCAAAGAAGGGAGGTTCAGCAGCCGTAGCAGTCCCAGCAAAGGATCTTACTTGGAAATTCACTAAGATCTCTGGAGAGAATCCAACTGCTGCTCTTTGTGGAAGCAAAGACAAAATGGAATCCAGATGGAATCAGTGAGTTCTCAGATTTCCAGGTACAGTAGGAAATAATGCAGTCAGAATGCACCCAGGCTGGTGTAAGGAGAACGAAGGTACATTATTCCTAGAGATTCCTGCAGAAACTCCACAGTCCTGTTGTTGTTGTTTAGTCCCAGAAGTGCAAGCTGAATTTTGAAGGGGCAGAGGAACCAGATACCAAATTGCAAACATGCTCTGGACTATGGAGAAAGAGAGTTCCAGCTCTGCTTCATTGATTATGCAAAAGCCTTTGACTGTGTCGACCACAGCAAACTATGGCAAGTTCTTAAAGAAGTGGGAGTGCCTGATCACCTCATCTGTCCTCTGAGAAATCTCTACGTGGGACAACAAGCTACAGTTAGAACTGGATATGGAACAACTGTTGGTTAAAAATTGGGAGAGTACGGCAAAGCTGTATATTGTCTGCCTGCTTATTTAACATATCCAAAATTCATCATGCGAAAATCGGGGCTGGATGAATCCCAAGCCAGAATTAAGATTGCTGGAAGAAATATCAACAACCTCAGATATGCAGATGACACAACCTTGATGGCAGAAAGTGAAGAGGAATTAAAGAACCTTTTAATGAGGGTGAAAGAGGAGAGCACAAAATATGGTCTGAAGCTCAACATCAAAAAAATGAAGATCATGGCCACTGGGCCCATCACCTCCTGGCAAATAGAAGGGGAAGAAATGGGGGCAGTGAGAGATTTTACTTTCTTGGGCATGATCACTGCAGATGGTGACAGCAACCATGAAATTAAAAGACGCTTGCTTCTTGGGAGAAAAGCAATGACAAACCCAGACAGCATCTTAAAAAGCAGAGACATCACCTTGCCATCAAAGATCTATTTAGTAAAAGCTATGGTTTTCCCAGTAGTGATGTATGGAAGTGAGAGCTGGACCATAAACATCGCCAAAGAATTGATACTTTTGAATTATGGTGCTGCAGGAGACTTGACAGTCCCATGGACTGCAAGAAGATCAAACCTTTCCATTCTTAAGGTAATCAGCCCTGAGTGCTCACTGGAAGGACAGATCCTGAAGCTGAGGCCACTTCATGAGAAGAGAAGACCCTGATGTTGGGAAAGATGAAGAGTGCAAGGAGAAGTGGACGACAGAGGATGAGATGGTGGGACAGTGTTCTCGAAGCTACGAACATGAGTTTGACCAAACTGCGAGAGGCATCGGACGACAGGAGTGCCTGGCGTGCTCTAGTTCGTAGGGTCACGAAGTCGAATACGACTAAATGACTAAACAACAAAAATCCATATTTGGTTTGCCTGGCCATATAGTCAAATAGAACTTAGTCTTCAAAGCAGGGGTTGCAAACCTTTGTCCTGTGAGCCAAATTTAGGCCAGCACAGGTCTCAATCTGACACGTAAGGCTGGTTCCTCCAAACTACACCCACCTGTCCTATAATATGCGACATCCGGTATGGGGCGCACAAAGACGTTGCTCCTACGGAAAGCAGGGTTGAAATCACCATCCATCACATGATGAGTGGTAAAGTTTGAGTCCGAGGTATCTACTGCAAGATCACAATGTGGTGATCCAAAAATGTGTTGTCCCTCATAACACGCAAAAGTGGCCAACCCAATTCCGATCCGTCGGCCCCCCCCCCCATATTCCCAAGTTCTTTGGTTTTTACATGAACAGGGCAAACACATGATGAAACAAAACACGACTGCTGCCATCATGTCCATAGCTTAGCCCTCAAAAATTCTGGGTCGGTTCCCATTCTCTTGACCATATGCAGCAAAGGCATGATGCTAAAAATCACTTTCACGAAAGGAGCATCTTACCTAGATGAGCTTGTCTCGAGTTACATCACTGGGTATGGGTGGGATTCCCCACAGTTCACAGATGGTCTCTTTCACTGTTTTCATTCGGTAGCATTTTCTTTCTTCTTTTCCTTTTTGGACTTCTTGTTATCTTTGTCACTTTCTTCTTCAACACGGGGCTTGGATGAATCATGTTCTGAAGAAGAAGAAAAAGAAGAGTTTGGATTTGATATCCCGCTCTTATCACTACCCTAAGGAGTCTCAAAGCGGCTCACAACCTCCTTTCCCTTCCCACAACAAACATACTGGGAGGTGAGTGAGGCTAAGAGCAGAGAAGTATGACTGGCCCAAGGTCACCCAGCAGCTGCAGGTGGAGGAGCAGAGAAGTGAACCTGTTTCACCAGATGATTAGTATCCTCAATGGTTCACCAGATGATTAGTATCCTCAATGGGTTAAGCCTGGATTATATTCAGAAGAAAAGAATAAATAAGAGCACCAAACAAGCATCCAGATATACATAGCATTTGATACCTGATAGAATGCAAGGGTCGAATTTTTATTTATTTGACACATGATGCAGAGATAGCTTGGCATTGACACTAGGTATTCACAAAGTTGCTATCATGTCCTGTGTGAGAAAAAAAACCATAGCATCACACAACATCCTCAAGCCCATTGCAAGAGGAGACCACCCAAGCACAGTCAACTGCAGGCAGCAGCTGAATCAGTACCAAGAAATACAGAGTTCTGTTGTATCCCAAAACATAATTCATTGGTACTCTGAAAAATGCATTAAACATAGTCCCTTAATAAACCCACATTTTAAGCAAGGGTACAAGTCCAATCAACGCCAGACAATGAAATATATGACCAAGGCAAAAGTGGTTTGCATCCTACAACATAAACCACCTTTAGGAAGTTAACAGTTAGCAACCAAGGGTGGAAAGCCTTGGATAGCTGCTTTCCTTACGACTGCTACTATTATAAACCGGTATCTAAGAAGAACTGAAACAACAAGGATCCATACCTTGCCCACTGCCTTGACTTTGTGTCCCAGAACTAACATTCCATTGGGGAGACCTCTAAGGTTGGGACACAGTTCCCCACAGTTCACAGATGGTCTCTTTCACTGTTTTCATTCGGTAGCATTTTCTTTCTTCTTTTCCTTTTTGGACTTCTTGTTATCTTTGTCACTTTCTTCTTCAACAAGGGGCTTGGATAAATCATGTTCTGAAGAAGAAGAAAAAGAAGAGTTTGGGTTTGATATCCCGCTCTTATCACTACCCTAAGGAGTCTCAAAGCGGCTCACAACCTCCTTTCCCTTCCCACAACAAACATACTGTGAGGTGAGTGAGGCTAAGAGCAGAGAAGTATGACTGGCCCAAGGTCACCCAGCAGCTGCAGGTGGAGGAGCAGAGAAGTGAACCTGTTTCACCAGATGATTAGTATCCTCAATGGTTCACCAGATGATTAGTATCCTCAATGGGTTAAGCCTGGATTATATTCAGAAGAAAAGAATAAATAAGAGCACCAAACAAGCATCCAGATATACATAGCATTTGATACCTGATAGAATGCAAGGGTCGAATTTTTATTTATTTGACACATGATGCAGAGATAGCTTGGCATTGACACTAGGTATTCACAAAGTTGCTATCATGTCCTGTGTGAGAAAAAAACCATAGCATCACACAACATCCTCAAGCCCATTGCAAGAGGAGACCACCCAAGCACAGTCAACTGCAGGCAGCAGCTGAATCAGTACCAAGAAATACAGAGTTCTGTTGTATCCCAAAACATAATTCATTGGTACTCTGAAAAATGCATTAAACATAGTCCCTTAATAAACCCACATTTTAAGCAAGGGTACAAGTCCAATCAACGCCAGACAATGAAATATATGACCAAGGCAAAAGTGGTTTGCATCCTACAACATAAACCACCTTTAGGAAGTTAACAGTTAGCAACCAAGGGTGGAAAGCCTTGGATAGCTGCTTTCCTTACGACTGCTACTATTATAAACCGGTATCTAAGAAGAACTGAAACAACAAGGATCCATACCTTGCCCACTGCCTTGACTTTGTGTCCCAGAACTAACATTCCATTGGGGAGACCTCTAAGGTTGGGACACAGTTCCCCACAGTTCACAGATGGTCTCTTTCACTGTTTTCATTCGGTAGCATTTTCTTTCTTCTTTTCCTTTTTGGACTTCTTGTTATCTTTGTCACTTTCTTCTTCAACAAGGGGCTTGGATAAATCATGTTCTGAAGAAGAAGAAAAAGAAGAGTTTGGGTTTGATATCCCGCTCTTATCACTACCCTAAGGAGTCTCAAAGCGGCTCAACCTCCTTTCCCTTCCCACAACAAACATACTGTGAGGTGAGTGAGGCTAAGAGCAGAGAAGTATGACTGGCCCAAGGTCACCCAGCAGCTGCAGGTGGAGGAGCAGAGAAGTGAACCTGTTTCACCAGATGATTAGTATCCTCAATGGTTCACCAGATGATTAGTATCCTCAATGGGTTAAGCCTGGATTATATTCAGAAGAAAAGAATAAATAAGAGCACCAAACAAGCATCCAGATATACATAGCATTTGATACCTGATAGAATGCAAGGGTCGAATTTTTATTTATTTGACACATGATGCAGAGATAGCTTGGCATTGACACTAGGTATTCACAAAGTTGCTATCATGTCCTGTGTGAGAAAAAAACCATAGCATCACACAACATCCTCAAGCCCATTGCAAGAGGAGACCACCCAAGCACAGTCAACTGCAGGCAGCAGCTGAATCAGTACCAAGAAATACAGAGTTCTGTTGTATCCCAAAACATAATTCATTGGTACTCTGAAAAATGCATTAAACATAGTCCCTTAATAAACCCACATTTTAAGCAAGGGTACAAGTCCAATCAACGCCAGACAATGAAATATATGACCAAGGCAAAAGTGGTTTGCATCCTACAACATAAACCACCTTTAGGAAGTTAACAGTTAGCAACCAAGGGTGGAAAGCCTTGGATAGCTGCTTTCCTTACGACTGCTACTATTATAAACCGGTATCTAAGAAGAACTGAAACAACAAGGATCCATACCTTGCCCACTGCCTTGACTTTGTGTCCCAGAACTAACATTCCATTGGGGAGACCTCTAAGGTTGGGACACAGTTCCCCACAGTTCACAGATGGTCTCTTTCACTGTTTTCATTCGGTAGCATTTTCTTTCTTCTTTTCCTTTTTGGACTTCTTGTTATCTTTGTCACTTTCTTCTTCAACACGGGGCTTGGATAAATCATGTTCTGAAGAAGAAGAAAAAGAAGAGTTTGGATTTGATATCCCGCTCTTATCACTACCCTAAGGAGTCTCAAAGCGGCTCACAACCACCTTTCCCTTCCCACAACAAACATACTGTGAGGTGAGTGAGGCTAAGAGCAGAGAAGTATGACTGGCCCAAGGTCACCCAGCAGCTGCAGGTGGAGGAGCAGAGAAGTGAACCTGGTTTGGAAAGCACAAAACGCCATGTGTCCAAAACCATAGCAACAAAATACATCAGCATGTGAAACACGTGAAAATGAGTAACACATCTAATAAGGAATTTTGCAGTTTGTCAATCTTCATTTTGTTACAACTGGGGTCATGTTCAGGTCATACATCATTTCTCTCTAAATACATGCTTTTCTAAGGAAAAGTGGCCAGATTAGTTTGAAGACCTTTTTTTGCAAAAAATTATCCAGCAGATCCCTTTTGAATGAGATCCTTGTAGACATGCATCATATTCCATGCAGGCACTGAGGTCTCACATCCCCGGGGGAGCGGGGGAAATGCTCTTGAAGTTCAGGGGACCCTTCCGAGCAGGACTGAGGTTGAAACTGAAAATTAAAAAATGGGAAATCCCTCTCCCCTTCCCATCAGAAGCATTTTCCATTCACAAGTAGGGCTGTTTTGACCTTGTAAATAAATCCAATCCTCATCTAAAAATACATTTGTTAGATTAAGTTGTGCAAATTTTAGATGAGATGTAATAAAGAAAATGGAATAAGAGCTTATACAGCACTTTCCACACATAAAACAACATCAAAATATTGTCGCAGAGTGCTTTTTGAAACATACACTTTTATTATTATTGTGATATATGAATTATGCAAAAAGCAATGAAAATGAAATTAGCAGGTCAAAGCAAGTGGTGAATGCAATGAGCATTCAAAGTGAATGCATTTATTTGTGTAAGCGTTAGGTTTATGTTAGAAATAATGCCTATTTGTGTAAGCATTATTTCTAACATATAATCTTCTCTGTCACTTTTAAAGAATGTGCATGCATCAATCACAATAGAAAGCTTCCAATATGGAACTGTCATTCCTGCACATTAAGTGTTAGTATTTGCCAGATACCTTTAAGTTGTCAGTATACCCTCTTGAGTGAGATGGGCGCACAACCCTAGAGTCTGTCAAGACTGGCATTCGGGCAGGGTTATCTTTACCTTTTATACCTTCTTTACAAACCCAATCTGCAAATAAGTGCTCCTAGTCTTCCATTTCTCACAAATATGTTGTTAGGTCTAAAAGATAAACCTTTCAACAATGTTTGCCTTCAACACAGCATCAATAAACTACAGCACAGTGCTTTTATTTCAGAATTTGCATAGTGCAACCCTGTTTTTCCAACAGCTTTCCTCTGAAGAGATCTAGATACAACTAGATGTGTGCCACTAAGGGTTGGGGTTTTTTTACAGAAATCAAGATACCTAGGAGTGATGCAGACCTGTGCAACACTTAACTAAATAGTAGTTTTAGTACTGCATTTGAATACTGTTTTTCAACATATCATATTTGCCCTGTTTTTGTAACATAACACAGGTAAATGTGTTTTAGGGAGGGCTAACTTGCAATTCAATATTTTCTACCCGACGATTGGGACTGCTAAGGAAAGATCTCAAATAAAAGTCTCTTGCCCCTTCCCACCTTTTCAAGGATAAAAATCTATACCACATTCGAGGGCACATATTATGTCCCTGACCAGCAAATATTGGAGTGGTGTGCTGGACAAGATATAAAGATTTATTAGAAAGCAAGACCCCAAGGTGGTTGTCACCAATGGAAGCTAAGGCTCAGAAAAGACTCAATATGGAGGCCAATTGGCCAAAATATTGGGAAATAGTAGAAAAAGATGGAGACACATGGAGATTGCAGAGTTTTGAGAAATTAAAGGATAAAGTGCGACATTGGTTACATTATGCTCAGATCAGAGAGGCCTTTAATATGGACAAAAAAACAGGCTTCCGGGTGGAAAAATCGAAACTAGAAACAGAACTGTTAGAACCAAAAATTAAGGTACTTTCAAAAATGTATAACCTAATGTTAAAATGGAACACTCAGGATGAAACGGTTAAATCAGCTATGATAAAATGGGCGCAAGACATTGGCTACAATATTATGTTTGCTGACTGGGAACGGTTATGGACCACCGGTGTGAAATTCACGGCATGTAATGCCTTGAAAGAAAATATTATGAAAATGATATACAGGTGGTACATGACCCCAGTCAAGCTTGCAAAAATATACCATTTGCCAGACAATGTGTTGGAAATGTAAAGAAAATGAAGGAACATTCTTTCACCTTTGGTGGACGTGCCCAAGGGTTAAGGCTTTCTGGGAAATGATCTATAATGAGCTAAAAAAGGTATTCAAATATACCTTCCTTAAGAAACTAGAGGCCTTCCTTTTGGGCATTGTCGGCCAAATGGTGCCAAAGAAGGACCGAACTTTTTTTATGTACGCGACAACTGCAGCAAGAATACTCATCGCAAAGTACTGGAAGAATACAGATATCTTGGACCTGGAAGGGTACGACAACAGATTTGGTTGGCATGCATATATTTGGTATGACAAGGTAAAATCGCATAAAGGCTTTAAAAACCATATTGTGAGAAAAGCACTGTATAATGTTTGGATAAGATACAAGGATTTGCTGGAGAGTAAAACCCCTAGGTGGTTATCACCAATGGAGGCTAAAGAGATAAAAAAACTAAATATGGAATCCAAATGGCCAAAGTATTGTGAAATTTTAGAACAAGATGGTGAAAGAGTTAAATTGCAGAGTTTTGATAAATTAAAGTCTAAGGTACGAGACTGGTTGCACTACCATCAGATAAACGAGGTATTTAAACAGGACAGGAAAATAGGTTTTCAGATGGAGAGGTCGAAATTGGAAACAGAATTGTTAGAACCCAATACTAAGAATTTGTCGAGAATGTACAACTTGCTGCTGAGGTGGCATACACAAGATGAAATAGTAAAAGCAGCCATGATCAAATGGGCACAAGACATAGGTCATGACATAATGTTTGATGACTGGGAACAGTTATGGAACACAGGTATTAAGTTTACAGCTTGTAATGCATTAAGAGAGAATATAATGAAAATGATTTATAGGTGGTACATGACCCCAGTCAAACTTGCAAAAATTTATCATCTGCCCAGTAACAAATGTTGGAAATGTAATGAGACTGAAGGTACCTTCTATCACCTTTGGTGGACCTGCCCGAGGGTAAAGGCCTACTGGGAAATGATCTATAATGAAATTAAAAAGGTCCTTAAATGGACATTTTTGAAAAAGCCAGAGGCATTTCTCCTGGGCATGGTGGGCCAATTGGTGTCAAGAAAGGACAGAACATTTTTTATGTATGCTACCACAGCGGCAAGAATCCTTCTGGCAAAGTATTGGAAGACGCAGCAGCTACCTACTCTGGAAGAATGGCAAGCGAAGGTGATCGAGTACATGGGAATGGCAGAGATGACCGGCAGAATCCGTGACCAGGGGAGAGAGACGGTGGAAGAAGACTGGAAGAAATTCAAAAAATACCTTAAAGACTGTTGTAAAATTGATGATGGCTGAGATGTCATGGTTATAAGAAACAGAGATTTGCAGCGGTAAATCATAACTTTAAAGAATGCATAACGAAATTGATCGAATTAATTGAAGCGAAGGGTTGCTGAGAAAGGGTTAACATAAGGATGCAGAAAAAGGGAGGTATGGGGAAGTCCGGGAAAGAAGGTTTAGGAAAATAAGTTTAAGAAATTATACATGTTTATTTGTTTGTATGTCTTGTATGCTTTTGTTTTGTTTTTGTTTTATTATATGGAAAATTAATAAAAATTATTATTTTTTTTTTTAAAAAAAAAGAATCAAGATTTGCCCACTCTGGAAGAATGGCAGATGCAACTGATAGACTACATGGAGCTGGCAGAAATGACTGGCAGAATCCGAGACCTGGGAGAAGAGATAGTGGAAGAGGTCGAAGAAATTTAAGATCTATTTGCAAAAGTTTGTAAATTGTATGAATGTTAGAATGATGCAGGATATAAAGATAACGTGGCATTAGTGACAAATTTGAAAGGAGTATGTAAAAATTGGTTTATAAGAACAAAGGTGAAATTCGAACAATATTATGTTAAGCTCAAACTGATAAAAAAGGGAAAAATTGGAGACGTAATAGCTGAAATGTATAATAAAATAAGATTTGAAAGGTGAAGTATTGCTGAATAAGATTTTATTTTTTTTTTTTAAATATTTTTATTGGGTTTTCACATTTTATATAAACGCAAACAACACACATAACACCAAAACAAACATAAAGAACAACAAACATGAATAGTTCCCGAAAATCTTATTTTCTAACCCTAGTCCTTGACTTCCCCCCACCCCCTCCCCTGCATCCCTGTTCCCAGATTTGTGTCAGCAAGTTGGCATTTCTTCCGTCTTAGTATTATTCCTTTTATAAAAAACAAAAATAAATTTTCCCTAAGTTGGACCCCAATTCTCTTCCCTCGATTTCTCATTTTTTCTTACATAATTTTCTTATTACTAAACCCCCTGGTCTTGAGTGTTGTTTAAATTTAAATACTTCCCTCCCTCCCATCCCCGCTTTGCGTCCTTTCCCAAGACATGTCCAAAATAACAGTTTTTAGCCTGGATTCCGCACATCCGAGGCTCTCAAATCTCTTTCAGTCCCTCTCCGCCAATTTTGTTGGTAGTCCTTTTTGTCTATCATCAAGTCTCGAAAGATTTCCTTAACCATCAATCCAATCAGTCCATAGTCTCTTCCCATATTTAAAGGCAACTGCTGAGGAATTTCCACAAGGCCTAAGTCTTGGTGATAGTCAAAATCAAAGTCTATGTGGAGGCCCCAATTGTACTTCTTTGAATAAGATTTTATAAACAGGAACACAGAAAAGGGAGATGCGAGGGAGTCATGAAAGAGGGTTATGGAAATAATATTTAAGAAATTGAATCATTTTCTTTTTTATTTTTTATGTCTTTTTTGCTTGTTTTTTCTGTATACTTTGTATGTTTTTCTTGTCTTTTGGTGTTTTTCTTTTTTTGGATTGTGAATGGGAAGTTTGTTGTGTTGTTTAAATTGTTTAAAAACCCTTAATAAATATTTTGCAAGAATCTGGGGTTTGCAAGAATCTGGGAGCTTGTGGGGTTTTTTTTTTTTTTTGAATTTCTATGGTTTTCTGTGACCATTGGGCCATGTTTTTCCAAAAAAAGTTCTGGGTTTTGAATTTCTGTGTGCTGGGTGGCTGGGGGGACAGTTCAGGAGGGGTTTGCAAGAATCTGGGAACTTGTGGGTTTTTTTTTAATTTCTATGGTTTTCTGTGACCATTGGGACACGTTTTTCCAAAAAAAGTTCTGGGTTTTGAATTTTTGTGTGCTGGGTGGCTGGGGGGACAGTTCAGAATGGGTTTCCAAGAATCTGGGAGCTTGTGGTAGTTTATTTTTTGAATTTTTATGGTTTTCTGTGACCATTGGGCCATGTTTTTTTCAAAAAAAGTTCTGTATTTTGAATTTTTGTGTGCTGGGTGGCTGGGGGGACAGTTCAGGAGGGGTTTGCAAGAATCTGGGAGCTTGTGGGGTATTTTCTGCATTTTTATGATTTTCTGTGACCTTGGGCCATGTTGTTTTTTGAAAAAAAGTTCTGGGTTTTTAATGTCTGTGTGCTGGGTGGCTGGGGGGACAGTTCAGGAGGGGTTTGCAAGAATCTGGGAGCTTGTGGGGTATTTTCTGCATTTTTATGATTTTCTGTGACCTTGGGCCATGTTGTTTTTTGAAAAAAAGTTCTGTGTTTTTAATGTCTGTGTGCTGGGTGGCTGGGGGAACAGTTCAGAAGGGGTTTCCAAGAATCTGGGAGCTTGTGGTGGTTTATTTTGAATTTTTATGGTTTTCTGTGACCATTGGGCCATGTTTTTCCAAAAAAAGTTCTGGGTTTTTATTTTCTGTGTGCTGGGTGGCTGGGGGGACAGTTCAGGAGGGGTTTGCAAGAATCTGGGAGCTTGTGGGGTTTTTTTTGAATTTATATGGTTTTCTGTCACCATTGGGCCATGTTTTTTGAAAAAAAGTTCTGGGTTTTGATTTTCTGTGTGCTGGGTGGCTGGGGGGACAGTTCAGGAGGGGTTTGCAAGAATCTGGGAGCTTGTAGAGTTTTTTTTGAATTTATATGGTTTTCTGTGACCATTGGGCCATGTTTTTTGAAAAAAAGTTCTGGGTTTTGATTTTCTGTGTGCTGGGTGGCTGGGGGGACAGTTCAGGAGGGGTTTGCAAGAATCTGGGAGCTTGTGGTGTTTTTTCTTTTGAATTTTTATGGTTTTCTGTGACCATTGGGCCATGTTTTTCCAAAAAAAGTTCTGGGTTTTGAATTTCTGTGTGCTGGGTGGCTGGGGGGACAGTTCAGGAGGGGTTTGCAAGAATCTGGGAGCTTGTGGCGTTTGTTTTTTTGAATATGTATCTTTTTTCCTCTTTTTTTCTATTTTTTGTTTGTCTTTATTATTGGTAATATCTGGGGGGTGGAGAAAGAGAGAATGTTAAAGATCTTATGAATTCTGACTCTCTGACCATTTTTAGCAAGACATAAGGAAGCGGGTGATTGTTCCGCGAATGACCAGAGGAGGAGCACACAAAATAATGATAGCCCACATTTTTTAATACACACAAACCGAACCCCTAACCCTAACCCTGACCCTAACTGCTAACCCCAACCCCAACCCAACCCTCTATGTGCTCTTTTGTTTTATTATTTCCTGATCAGATCAGGAAATAAAGCTGCTCAGGGCTGGTGAGCCACTTCTCATGGCATGAGGGGCCAGATCTGGGCCACAAATTGGCCACCCCTGATTGATGTAAACAACAAACTAGCACATTACAATGCAAGAGGAAGTGGTACTTACAGGAGATCTCTCAAGGCTGTTTTAAAGATGATCCGGAGCAATGGCCAGCCACCAATGCCAATGTAAATGCCCAGAGCAACTGCAATACTCCATGACCAGGCCAAGCCAAAAAAAATGCACCAGGCAGAGAACCAAGCGAGGCAGTGCAAACGCCAATCATACGCATTCTAGAGAAAGAGATAGGCTTCAGTGTTAACCACTAAGTTCATTTGTTTTGCATCAACCTTTTATTAAGTATGCAGTTGAGCAGTGTCAGAAACTCAAACTATATAAGCCAAATTTCATAGTTTTAGATGCCCCAAACTGAAAAACAAATGTGCACTTTTGAAAAACAACAACCCCGTAATAACCAATATTATTTTAGATTTTAAGATGAACCTTGTTTCATTAATTTTTTTCTTTTACAGCTATGGATTGTAGGAAAGTTGTACCCAGCACAATGTCCAAAAGTACTACATTTGTAGTGTTGTAGTTGTTACACTACATAAGAGACCCATGAATTGTATTCTTTATTGAGAAAGAACATTTCTTTGCAATAATTTTCACCATCGAAAACTTTTGATTGCATCATGCCCTAACGCTGAAAATGCACGTTTCCTAAACCTAGTTTTTCCACCCAAAAAACTACATTTATACATTTTTTTTAGGCATTTATAAAATCTTTTGAGTGCTGGTGTCTTTTTCCCTGAAATCTTCATCATGTTATTGAAGCACATAGGAGCAGAGGCAGATGGGTCTTCGCAGCGGGATGGCTGGAAGGAGACGACCCAACTGGGGCTACTCAGCTGGCCTTGCGACCCTCTGGATGCCGACAACTACAACTAACTTAAAGGTAAAGGTACCCCTGCCCGAACGGGCCAGTCTTGACAGACTCTGGGGTTTGTGCGCCCATCTCACTCTATTGGCCGGGGGCCAGCGCTGTCCGGAGACACTTCCGGGTCACGTGGCCAGCGTGACAAAGCTGCATCTGGCGAGCCAGCGCAGCACACGGAACGCCGTTTACCTTCCCGCTGGTAAGTGGTCCCTATTTATCTACTTGCACCCGGGGGTGCTTTCGAACTGCTAGGTTGGCAGGCGCTGGGACCGAGCAGCGGGAGCGCACCCCGCCGCGGGGATTCGAACCGCCGACCTTTCGATCGGCAAGCCCTAGGCGCTGAGGCTTTTACCCACAGCGCCACCCGCGTCCAGGAATGCTATTTCTTAAAGGAACTTAAAGGAATGCTATTTCTCTTCTTTCTGAAGCACTTTCCAAAGATGGTGGGTGAGTATATATTGGGAAGGGACCCCAAGGGTCATCTAGTCCAACCTGCTACAAGGCAAGAATTTGCAGGTGTCTCTTACAGGGATCAACCTCACAACCTTTGTGTCCACAGCACAGCTAGATGCTGCACTCTTAAATGGCACTTTGAAGGTTAAAGGTTTAAATGGCACTTTGAAGGCCAAAGGAATCGGGGAGACATGCCTCGATTCCCCTCTTAGAGAGTGATTTAACCCATCTTAGCATCCCTCAAAGCACCCTGGGAACTGTAGTTTCCTACGGGAGGAGAATATTCAGCACAGCCTTTCCAATGGAACGCTGGGAGTTATAGCTCTGAGAGAGTCTCCTTGGGAAACTGAACAAACTACAGTTCCCACAATGTCCCCCAAAGCACCCTGGAAATGATTGCTTGCACTGGGCATTGAGGGTTGCGATTCCCTTGACAGAACTACAGTTCCCAAGCCCATTTCTCTTCTTAGAGAACTCTGGGAACTGTAGCTCATGCGGGGAACAGGGGTCTCCTAAGGGCACTTAGTGCCCAGAATGCTGGGAACTGAGCCACTTCTCATGGCATGAGGGGCCAGATCTGGGCCACACAGATCTGATTGATGTAAACAACAAACTAGCACATTACAATGCAAGAGGAAGTGGTACTTACAGAAGATGTCTCAAGGCTGTTTTAAAGATGATCCGGAGCAATGGCCAGCCACCAATGCCAATGTAAATGCCCAGAGCAACTGCAATACTCCATGACCAGGCCAAGCCAAAAAAAAATGCACCAGGCCAAGAGAACCAAGCGAGGCAGTGCAAACGCCAATCATACGCATTCTAGAGAAAGAGATAGGCTTCAGTGTTAACCACTAAGTTCATTTGTTTTGCATCAACATTTTATTAAGTATGCAGTTGAGCAGTGTCAGAAACTCAACTATATACCGTATTTTTCGCTCTATTGGACGCACCGGACCACAGGACGCACCTAGTTTTTACAGGGGAAAATCAAGGAATAAAATATTATCCCTCCCCCCCAGCCCCAAAGAGCAACGGACAGGCTGCATGCAGCCTGTCTGCTTCTCCCAGAGCTTCTCGGGGCTGCGGGGGAAGCCCGGGTTCCCCCACCAGCCCCAAAGAGCAAAGAAGCCAAGACAGCGCACGGGATCCATAGCCGCGCAACCTCTCCAGCCAGGAGCTAAACCTCTCCAGCGCGGCTAAAGAAGACAAGGCAGTCAGCGCGATCCATCCCACTCACTGCCCTGGCTTCCTCTTTAGCCTTGCGCAGCATCTTTAGTCTTGCGCAACGGGATGGATTGCGCCCGCTGTCCACCGGGGCTGGACTAGATGACTCCTGGGGTTCCCTTCCAACCCTGCACTTCTATGACCTCGGAAGGTGTTTGGGGTCTCCACCACTGGAGGCTTTTAAGCAGCGGTTGGGGGACCATCTGTCTGGCGTTCTTTAGCTGTGATTCCTACATTGTGAGGGGGCTGGGCTAGATGACCCTCGGGTGGCCCTCCCAACTCTATACAGTCCTACAGTTCTGCAGCAGGAGATCCACAGCCACTTAGAATCATAGAATCATAGAGTTGGAATAGACCACAAGGGCCATCGAGTCCAATCCCCTGCCAAGCAGGAAACACCATCAGAGCACTTCACACAATGCCCACACCATCAGAGCACTTCACACAATGCCCACCATCAGACCACTTCACACAATGCCCACTCCCAATTTTCATCTGAGAGACATGTGGCTTCAGTGTCTAGGCAGGTACCCCCCTACCTGCCACACTTCCCCCACCCCACTTAAGCTAAGGGAATTCCTGCCCAGAGAAGCTCCCAGGTGAGGCAAGGGTTAAGATCTACCTCTGGTAGAGGCACGCAAGGCTAAAGAGGAAGCCAGGGCAGTGGGATGGATCTCGCTCCCTGCCCTGGCTTCTTCTTTAGCCTTGCGAAGCCTCCTCTCCCCTCCCCCCCCAGAGGTGCGCAAGTCTAAAGAGGAAGCCAAGGCAGTGAACGGGATGGATCTTGTTCCCTGCCCTGGCTTCCTCTTTAGCCTTGCGAAGCCTCCTCCCCCCCTCCCAGGCGCGCAAGTCTAAAGAGGAAGCCAAGGCAGCGAACGGGATGGATCGCGTTCCCTGCCCTGGCTTCCTCTTTAGCCTTGCGAAGCCTCCCCCCCCCCAGGCGCGCAAGTCTAAAGAGGAAGCCAAGGCAGCGAACGGGATGGATCGCGTTCCCTGCCCTGGCTTCCTCTTTAGCCTTGCGAAGCCTCCTCCCCCCCCCCCCAGGCGCGCAAGTCTAAAGAGGAAGCCAGCGCAGCGAACGGGATGGATCGCGCTCGCGGCCTTGTATTCCTCTTTAGCCTTGCGAAGCCTCCTCCCCCCCCGAGGCGCGCAAGTCTAAAGAGGAAGCCAAGGCAGCGAACGGGATGGATCGCGCTCGCTGCCCTGGCTTCCTCTTTAGCCTTGCGAAGCCTCCCCCCCCCAGGGGCGCGCAAGTCTAAAGAGGAAGCCAAGGCAGCGAACGGGATGGATCGCGCTCGCTGCCCTGGCTTCCTCTTTAGCCTTGCACAGCCCCCCGCGGCTGGAGAGGTTGTGCAAGGCTTTTCTAGAGGAGGGAGAAGGGACTGACTGGCGGTGTCAGTCCCTTCTCCCTCTCGGGCAAAAGCCCGCAAGAGCCGTGCGACGCTTGTGTGGGGCTCTTGAGGGCTTTTCCTGCCTGCCTCCCCCCTGCATTCGCTCCATAGGACGCACAGACTTTTCCCCTTAGTTTTTAAGACGGGAAAAGTGCGTGCTATGGTGCGAAAAGTACGGTAAGCCAATTTTCATGCCCTAACGCTGAAAATGTAGGTTTCCTAAACCTAGTTTTTCCACCAAAAAAACTACATTTATACATTTTTTTTAGGCATTTATAAAATATTTTGAGTGCTGGTGTCTTTTCCCCTGAAATCTTCATCATGTTATTGAAGCACATCGGAGCAGAGGCAGATGGGTCTTCGCAGCGGGACGGCTGGAAGGAGACGACCCAACTGGGGCTACCCAGCTGGCCTTGCGACCCTCTGCATGCCGACAACTGCAACTAACTTAAAGGAATGCTATTTCTCTTCTTTCTGAAGCACTTTCCAAAGATGGTGGGTGAGTATATATTGGGAAGGGACCCCAAGGGTCATCTAGTCCAACCTGCTACAAGGCAGGAATTTGCAGGTGTCCCTTACGGGGATCAACCTCACAACCTTTGTGTCCACAGCACAGCTAGATGCTGCACTCTTAAATGGCACTTTGAAGGCTAAAGGCTTAAATGGCACTTTGAAGGCCAAAGGAATCGGGGAGACGTTCCTCGATTCCCCTCTTAGAGAGTGATTTAACCCATCTTAGCATCCCTCAAAGCACCCTGGGAACTGTAGTTTCCTATGGGAGGAGAATATTCAGCACAGCCTTTCCAATGGAACGCTGGGAGTTGTAGCTCTGAGAGGGTCTCCTTGGGAAACTGAACAAACTACAGTTCCCACAATGTCCCCCAAAGCACCCTGGAAATGATTGCTTGCTCTGGGCATTGAGGGTTGCGATTCCCTTGACAGAACTACAGTTCCCAAGCCCATTTCTCTTCTTAGAGAACTCTGGGAACTGTAGCTCATGGGGGGAACAGGGGTCTCCTAAGGGCACTTAGTGCCCAGAATGCTGGGAACTGTAGCTTGCTCAGGGCGCCTGATTCCTTCTCCTTCCAGGCTACCGGAATGGGTTGGCACCGCCAGGCCAAAGGAATTGGCCCTCAACTTTGAAGGCACCACCTGCGGCTGGGAGGACATCAGCACGTCTGGGTACCAGTGGTGCCCAGGGCAGGGCGAAGGCTGGGTGTGCGCCGTCGTCTCCCCCCCCTTTGACCACACGCTGGGCACCAACCAGGGTAAACGTGCTTCATTTGAAGGGAGGGGAAGTATTGCTTAGCAGTTAGAGCACCCCTTTGACCTGGTGCCCCCGACCGACTCCACTCCCCCACCCTGAGCGACGCGGCCTCAGCATGTGAGCTCTGCGCCTGGTACAGCATGGCCGAGACAGGTAAGCTTGGGGCACTAGTGGTCGGAAACCCAACAGACGCAGAGCCGCCCGCTCGGCCTTTTCCCTGGTGTGGTGGGGGAAATTCTGCCTGGCCCACTTCTCATAATTCCATATCAATATTATATAACGTGTTTCTAAACTGTAGGACGTATTGTATCAGATAATTCTTATTTATTGATTTCCAGACTACTGACCCGCCTGGTAGGGAAAAGAAAGACCATCCTGACCATTCTTATCATTTACTGATGCCCGGCTTCCCATCCCCCATTGGAGACTGATAAAAACGAGAGAGGCTGAGACCAGATGACAATTTGCAATCCTCACCGGGGTCAGACTCGATGACCCCCGGACCCCTCAACCCTCCGCCCTTCTCATTGGAGCTGAGCCAATGTCTGTAGAGTCTCCCTGTATTTCATTAAGCCTTAGGTAGGTCTCCTTCTGAGAGAAAAGTGTTGTTGTTCCAAGGAATCCTTGGAAGTACTATGACTATGAGAATATGGTGTTCCTTCTAAGAAAAATGTTATTAAAGGTAGAAGCTTCCATAGCCAGCAATTATCTGAGTCCAGTTTTAAATGTCCTCCCTCCTTTCAGTTGCTTTGTTTTTTCCCCTTCTTACTTCCGTGCCAGGTAAATTTACTCCCGCGTTAGCTTCCTTTAACAAGGAAACTCCAACCCCAACCCAACCCTCTATGTGCGCTTTTGTTTTATTATTTCCTGATCAGATCAGGAAATAAAGCTGCTCAGGGCTGGTGAGCCACTTCTCATGGCATGAGGGGCCAGATCTGGGCCACAAATTGGCCACCCCTGATTGATGTAAACAACAAACTAGCACATTACAATGCAAGAGGAAGTGGTACTTACAGGAGATCTCTCAAGGCTGTTTTAAAGATGATCCGGAGCAATGGCCAGCCACCAATGCCAATGTAAATGCCCAGAGCAACTGCAATACTCCATGACCAGGCCAAGCCAAAAAAAATGCACCAGGCCAAGAGAACCAAGCGAGGCAGTGCAAACGCCAATCATACGCATTCTAGAGAAAGAGATAGGCTTCAGTGTTAATCACTAAGTTCATTTGTTTTGCATCAACGTTTTATTAAGTATGCAGTTGAGCAGTGTCAGAAACTCAAACTATATAAGCCAATTTTCATAGTTTTAGATGCCCGAAACTGAAAAACAAATGTGCACTTTTGAAAAACAGCAACCCCGTAATAACCAATATTATTTTAGATTTTAAGATGAACTTTGTTTCATTAATTTTTTCTTTTACAGCTATGGATTGTAGGAAAGTTGTACCCAGCACAATGTCCAAAAAGCACTACATTTGTAGTGTTGTAGTGTTGTTGTTGTTACACTACATAAGAGACCCATAAATTGTATTCTTTATGGAGAAAGAACATTTCTTTGCAATAATTTTCACCATCGAAAACTTTTGATTGCATCATGCCCTAACGCTGAAAATGTAGGTTTCCTAAACCTAGTTTTTCCACCAAAAAACTACATTTATACATTTATTTTAGGCATTTATAAAATCTTTTGAGTGCTGGTGTCTTTTCCCCTGAAATCTTCATCATGTTATTGAAGCACATCGGAGCAGAGGCAGATGGGTCTTCGCAGCGGGACGGCTGGAAGGAGACGACCCAACTGGGGCTACCCAGCTGGCCTTGCGACCCTCTGCATGCCGACAACTACAACTAACTTAAAGGAATGCTATTTCTCTTCTTTCTGAAGCACTTTCCAAAGATGGTGGGTGAGTATATATTGGGAAGGGACCCCAAGGGTCATCTAGTCTAACCTGCTACAAGGCAGGAATTTGCAGGTGTCCCTTACGGGGATCAACCTCACAACCTTTGTGTCCACAGCACAGCTAGATGCTGCACTCTTAAATGGCACTTTGAAGGCTAAAGGTTTAAATGGCACTTTGAAGGCCAAAGGAATCGGGGAGACGTGCCTCGATTCCCCTCTTAGAGAGTGATTTAACCCATCTTAGCATCCCTCAAAGCACCCTGGGAACTGTAGTTTCCTACGGGAGGAGAATATTCAGCACAGCCTTTCCAATGGAACGCTGGGAGTTATAGCTCTGAGAGGGTCTCCTTGGGAAACTGAACAAACTACAGTTCCCACAATGTAACCCAAAGCACCCTGGAAATGATTGCTTGCTCTGGGCATTGAGGGTTGCGATTCCCTTGACAGAACTACAGTTCCCAAGCCCATTTCTCTTCTTAGAGAACTCTGGGAACTGTAGCTCATGGGGGGAACAGGGGTCTCCTAAGGCAGTGTTTCCCAACCACTGTTCCGCGGCACACTATTGTGCCGCGAGATGTTGCCTGGTGTGCCGCGAGATGTTGCCTGGAGGGAGGCGGGCGAGTCGGGCGGCGAGAGGCGGGGCAGCGGCGGCGAGGAGAGGCCGCCCAGCGCGGGGCTCTTGCCATCTGCCTGCCTGGCTGCCTGCGAGCTCGGCGGGCAGCGCCTCTGTCCACAGCGCCCGCTTCGCGGCTCTCATTCCCTGCCCCTGCCAAAGCTCACCCAGCCAAGCCGCGCTCTCCTTCCTGCCTCGCTTTGCTGCCTCCTCCCCCCCCAAAGCTTGGAGGTTCCCCGACAAGGGGGAGGGAAAAAATTGAAACTTACACTTTCGTGCGTCCCTCCCGGCGTGACACTGCGCGCTGACGTCACGGGGCTATAATGGTGGTGTGCCTCGAGATTTTTTTCATCAAACAAGTGTGCCTTTGCCCAAAAAAGGTTGGGAAACACTGCTCTAAGAAGACACCCTCAATGCCCAGAGCAAGCAATCTTTTTCAGGATACTTAGGGGGACATTGTGGGAACTGTAGTTTGTTCAGTTTCCCAAGGAGACCCTCTCAGAGGCATAACTCCCAGCGTTCCATTGGAAAGGCTGTGCTAAATATTCTCCTCCCGTAGGAAACTACAGTTCCCAGGATGCTTTGAGGGATGCTAAGAAGGGTTAAAACACACTCTAAGAGGGGAATCGAGGAACGTCTCCCCGATTCCTTTGGCCTTCAAAGTGCCATTTAAGCCTTTAGCCTTCAAAGTGCCATTTAAGAGTGCAGCATCTAGCTGTGCTGTGGACACAAAGGTTGTGAGGTTGATCCCCATAATGGACACCTGCAAATTCCTGCCTTGTAGCAGGTTGGACTAGATGACCTTTGGGGTCCCTTCCCAATATATACTCACCCACCATCTTTGGAAAGTGCTTCAGAAAGAAGAGAAATAGCATTCCTTTAAGTTAGTTGTAGTTGTCGGCATGCAGAGGGTCGCAAGGCCAGCTGGGTAGCCCCAGTTCGGTCGTCTCCTTCCAGCCGTCCCGCTGCGAAGACCCATCTGCCTCTGCTCCGATGTGCTTCAATAACATGATGAAGATTTCAGGGGAAAAGACACCAGCACTCAAAAGATTTTATAAATGCCTAAAAAAAATGTATAAATGTAGTTTTTTGGTGGAAAAACTAGGTTTAGGAAACCTACATTTTCAGCGTTAGGGCATGATGCAATCAAAAGTTTTCGATGGTGAAAATTATTGCAAAGAAATGTTCTTTCTCAATAAAGAATACAATTTATGGGTCTCTTATGTAGTGTAACAACAACAACACTACAAATGTAGTGCTTTTTGGACATTGTGCTGGGTACAACTTTCCTACAATCCATAGCTGTAAAAGAAAAAATAAATGAAACAAAGTTCATCTTAAAATCTAAAATAATATTGGCTATTACGGGGTTGTTGTTTTTCAAAAGTGCACACTTGTTTTTCAGTTTGGGGCATCTATAACTATGAAAATTGGCTTATATAGTTTGAGTTTCTGACACTGCTCAACTGCATACTTAATTAAATGTTGATGCAAAACAAATGAACTTAGTGGTTAACACTGAAGCCTATCTCTTTCTCTAGAATGCGTATGATTGGCGTTTGCACTGCCTCGCTTGGTTCTCTTGGCCTGGTGCATTTTTTTTGGCTTGGCCTGGTCATGGAGTATTGCAGTTGCTCTGGGCATTTACATTGGCCTTGGTGGTTGGCCATTGCTCCGGATCATCTTTAAAACAGCCTTGAGAGATCTCCTGTAAGTACCACTTCCTCTTGCATTGTAATGTGCTAGTTTGTTGCTTACATCAATCAGGGGTGGCCAATTTGTGGCCCAGATCTGGCCCTCATGCCATGAGAAGTGGCTCACCAGCCCTGAGCAGCTTTATTTCCTGATCTGATCAGGAAATAAAACAAAAGCGCACATAGAGGGTTGGGTTGGGGTTGGAGTAAATTTACCTGGCACAGAAGTAAGAAGGGGAAAAAACAAAGCGACTGAAAGGAGGGAGGGCATTTAAACCTGGACTCAGATAATTGCTGGCTATGGAAGCTTCTACCTTTAATAACATTTTTCTTAGAAGGAACACCATATTCTCATAGTCATAATACTTCCAAGGATTCCTTGGAACCACAACACTTTTCTCTCAGAAGGAGACCTACCTAAGGCTTAATGAAATACAGGGAGACTCTACAGACATTGGCTCAGCTCCAATGAGAAGGGGGGAGGGTTGTGGGGTCCGGGGGTCATCTAGTCTGACCCCGGTGAGGATTGCGAATTGTCATCTGGTCGCAGCCTCTCTCGTTTTTATCAGTCTCCAATGGGGGATGGGAAGCAGGGCATCAGTAAATGATAAGAATGGTCAGGATGGTCTTTCTTTTCCCTACCAGGTGGGTCAGTAGTCTGGAAATCAATAAATAAGAATTACCTGATACGATACGTCCTACAGTTTAGAAACACGTTATATAATATTGATATGGAATTATGAGAACCGGGCCAGGCGGCATTTCCCCCACCACACCGGGGAAAAGGCCGAGCGGGTGGCTCTGCGCCTCTTGGGTTTCCGACCACCAGCGCACCAAGCTTACCTGTCTCGGCCATGCTGTACCAGGCGCAGAGCTCACATGCTGAGGCCGCGTCGCTCAGGGTGGGGGAGTGGAGTCGGTCGGGGGCACCAGGTCAAAGGGGTGCTCTAACTGCTAAGCAATACTTCCCCTCCCTTCAAATGAAGCACGTTTACCCTGGTTGGTGCCCAGCGTGTGGTCCAAGGGGGGGGGAGACGGCGGCGCACACCCAGCCTCCGCCCCGCCCTGGGCGCCACCGGTACCCAGACGTGCTGATGTCCTCCCAGCCGCAGGTGGTGCCTTCAAAGTTGAGGGCCAAGGCGGCGCCCGGCGGTGCCAACCCATTCCGGTAGCCTGGAAGGAGAAGGAATCAGGCGCCCTGAGCAAGCTACAGTTCCCAGCATTCTGGGCACTAAGTGCCCTTAGGAGACCCCTGTTCCCCCCATGAGCTACAGTTCCCAGAGTTCTCTAAGAAGAGAAATGGGCTTGGGAACTGTAGTTCTGTCAAGGGAATCGCAACCCTCAATGCCCAGAGCAAGCAATCATTTCCAGGGTGCTTTGGGGGACATTGTGGGAACTGTAGTTTGTTCAGTTTCCCAAGGAGACCCTCTCAGAGCTATAACTCCCATGGTTCCATTGGAAAGGCTGTGCTGAATATTCTCCTCCCGTAGGAAACTACAGTTCCCAGGGTGCTTTGAGGGATGCTAAGATGGGTTAAATCACTCTCTAAGAGGGGAATCGAGGCACGTCTCCCCGATTCCTTTGGCGATGCCAAAACTTACTGCAATGGCTTTCGTCAGAGCAATCCCAGCGGTTGCAGGCAAAGTTGCAGGCACTGGCACTTGAGTTCCCATAGGAGCCCCAGCTGGGAAATGGAGGCCCAGCTGGGGGGGGGGCGGAGGGGAAAGTGCCATTAAAAGGAGAGGAAGAGTGAGAGAGACAGGGAGCATCCTAGAATGGGAGATGGAAGGGCCTCAAGGGTCATCTACTCCAACCCACTGCAAGGAAGCTCGGAGCTATAATTCCCAGGACTTTGGGAATTGAGAGAGGGAAAAGAGAGAGGGACAGGATTCGCAGCCCCCGTCTCCCTTTGCCCCCCGGCTCACCCCAGCCCACAGCACCCACAGGCGCGCCACCCTCCCAGCAGCGCCCAGTAGGACTTTGCCCCCAACTTAACTGCAACTTACCTGCAGGGCGAGGCGGGCCAAAAGCCGGCGGGGCGGAGGCAGAAACCAGGACTTTGGCCCCTGCATCCCGAAAGACGTGGGGTTCCCCTGGCATCCCAGGTGCCTATTCTGCTCTGGCGGAGCCTCCTGGGCCAGAGGCAGTCTACCTGGGCTGCTCCTGAGGGAGCTTGGAAGCAGCGCTCAGGGAAACGCTGCGAGGAGGAGGAGAATAAGGAGAAGGCGAATAATGAGGGTAATCATTAATAATAATTAGGCGAAACCAGGCCCCTCAGGCACTGTTGGGGATTGGGGGGGGCCTCCGGCCTTCCTTCTCCGCAGGGACCCCCAACGATGGGCCCACCTAACGAGGGAGACCAGCGCCACCCAACGGTCAGGCCAGGCCCCGCTGCCCTCAAGCAATATGGCGGCGATGGTGAGTCTTCTGCCCTTTCTTCCCCCAGCAACAATCACAAGCAGCCCCAGCAACAATAAAAATCTCGGCAGCAATAGGTTGGCCTTTTGGCCAATCACAGGTCGGGCTGTGGGCGGAGCCAGCCATTTGCCGCTTTTTCTCTACACCTGTTTTCTCCTCAGTGTTTCTCACACGCGAAGGAAGCTGGTAAGTTTTGTCGTGTTTTTAATACTGTATTCTGTTGGCTGGGGAATAGTAATAAATTATTATTGTCAGGGGTTTAGGAGCAGAGGCAAGGGCAAGGGAGGAAACAGAGAGCGGAGGGGAGGAGGCAGAAGAAAAGATGAGTGATGACGACGACCCGAGATCTCCGAGTCTTTCCAGTGAATCAGAGGATTCACAGAAAGGAGCACCAGTGGCCAGGGCAAGGGGGGAGTTTAGGGGGGCACCCCAGGAAGATAGAGCCAGAGGGGACTCAGAGGAGAGCAGTTGGAAATCGGGACCAGCGTCACTGCTAGGGAGCAGGGAGGAGGAAGGGAGCCAGGGGGCAAGCGCTGGCAGCTCACCACAGGAGGGAGGGCATGAGTCAGGAGTGGCCACACCTCCATCGGGGAGCGAAGAAACGGTTAAGCGGAAAGTGGAAGGTTGGGCGCGCGCGCCAAGTTCAAATGCAGAGGAAGGCGGCGCAGTAAGCAGCCCGGAAAGGGAGCCAGGTCCTAAAGCCCGGCGCAAGGAGGCAGGAGGGTCCGGGTCAGCGTCAGAAGAATCCCGGAAGGAAGAAACCACGGGGGGCAGAGGGACCCAGAGGAGAACAGTCAGGCGGAAAAGGTGGAGCAGGGCTAGGATATTAAGTTGGTGCACAAGGGGCGGAGAATCAGACGGAGCTTCGCCGATCTAGCTACTAGACGTAGAGTTGCACGCAGCAGCTTGAAAATGGAAACTGTAACTCAATAAAGACTTTTACTTAATGATCGCTGGCTAGCGTGATCCTCTGTGAGCTAGGATCTTCGAGCAGCTCTGACAATTATTATCATTACTTTTTAAATTACTATTTTTTAGTTAATTTAATAAAAGGCTTAGTGGAGTTTGTAATATATATTATTTTGTCACGTTTTTCATATTCTGTTGGGAGCAGCCCACAGTGGCTGGGGAAGGATAATAAATTATGATTAGCATTAATGTTTAAATTGTTATCATTATTATAATTGTTATTCTTATAAAAGGGTTAGGGAAGTTTGTAGTATATTATGTTTTATCGTTTTTTTAAATATTCTGTTGGTGGCTGGGAAATAGTAATAAATTATCATTATCATTAAATGTTAAATTATTATTATTATTATTATTATTATTATTATTATTATTATTATTATTATTATTATTATTATTATAAATCACACCCACCCACGTGGGACAGGGCCTCTTCCCCCCTAAGCCTTAACAGTATAGTATTTTTATTTATTTGAATTGGGGCGGGGAAGCTCCCCTTGGCTACAGCAACTCCAGAGTAACTGGCTGTGAGTTCAGATCTCCAGTGCTTTCCCCCTCAGGCCGCCTTTGTGAGCCTAACCAAGGGTGACCAAGCAGTGTATTGAAAACTGTATCTGAAACAATATAGTGAAAAAACTGTATCTGAAACAAAGTATTGTTCAGATGAAGCACTTCTTTAAGCAGTGGTTTTGTAACCAGGCACCATATTTTTCGCTCCATAAGACGCACCTGACCATAAAGACACACCTAGTTTTTAGAGGGGGAATACAAGAAAAAAAAATTCTTTAAAGGGAGCGCTGAGCAGAGCCGGTATGCATCCCGGAGCGTGTGTGCGGCGCTTGCAGGCGTTTCCCCGAGGAGGGAGAACAGCAGCCCGTCACTGACGGATGAACCACTTTTTTAAGCAGTGTTTTTGTAACCAGGCACCATATTTTTCGCTCCATAAGACGCACCTGACCATTATACGACTTTGTGGAAGAAATGTGTTTTTCCCCAAGAGCTGCACACACGCTCTGTGCGGCTCTTTAAAGGAAGCACGGCTCTTGGGGGCTTTTCTGGTAGGTGGGGGGAGGGACTGATGGGCTGCCCTCTGTCCCTTCCCCCACCTCCCGGTAAAGCCAGCAAGAGCCACACGTTCTTTAAAGAGCCACACGGACTTTCTTCCAGTTAGTCGTACGATGGCTCATAGGGAAGAGAGTCACCTTTCCCACTTTATTATTTCTTTCACTACTATCTGTGCTTGACATATTATATGTCTCCTTTTACGTGGACCCCCCCCCCTTTCCCTTCTTGTGAAAATAATCGACCCTACTGATATTTCTTATGTCTGTATGGGCTCTGTTGAATTCCTGCTCTGAAAAGGAGGAGGAGGAAGCTTCGCCTGATGAAGGGAGAAGAGGAGGTAGAGGAAAAGTCAGCTGCAGGCATGAAGGTAAAAGAGAAACAATATAAATAGAAATTGACATATAACACTTAAGAACATTTTTAAACAACCCCAGTCCTGATATAACAACGGCCCCCCCTAACCAGCACAGTACAGTACGGTAAAAATACAGTAAAGTATTTTTATTTATTTGATTGGGGTAGGGCAGCACCTTCTGGCTTCACCCATGTTAGTGAGGTTTGTCTCCTTTTTCCTTTTCTTGTTAGGCTATCTAAAGGTGACCAAGCAATGTGTTGAAAACTTAATTTCTTTCGCTGAACCATTGCTTTAACCAAGTAATTACTCAAGACACCAATTCTTTCACCTATCGATATATCCACATAATCCAAGCGGAGATTAATCAGCATCCAAAAGTGGTACGCTTGCACGTTACATCTTAAGATAAATGTTTTGGAAATGGCATAAATTTTAAAAGATAATTAATTTGCAAGCAAATAATTGAATGCCCGGTGAATTAGATAGGCAGTGCGCTGGCTGATTTGTCTAATGGAGCATCCAAAAACCCAGTTTGGGTCTAGAAGACCCAGTTTGCTCCCTCCCCCCCAGCCTTAATGGCAACCCGCCGTTGCTTTCTGTTTGATTTTTTTAACAGATACTCTGAATTGAACACCACAAGAATAAATGGGGATCAGCCCCTGCTGTAGTGGCCAGCACTAAAAGCCATTTGAGTAATTCAGATTAATAAAGTAGGAATAATTAATATTTACATACCAGCAACTTCACAGCAGTTTTGGACACTTGCAGCAGCTTGCAATGTTAAGAGAGGTGCTCTAAATAAAAGCACTTTCTACATTTATGAGCCTTCAGAGTAGGCTCATGTGTTTTCCTTTGCCTGGAGGTATAAATGTTATTAGCATATGTGCAATCACCCCGAGAACTTTAGGCAGCACTTCCTCTGCTCTCAGTCAGCAAAAGGGGATGGCAAGGGGTGCTTCATGGCGTAACTTAACTTGCAGCTGCAGGAGAAGTGTGGATCCCTCAGCCATACCTAAATAGCCTTCAAAGTGCCATTTAAGAGTGCAGCATCTAGCTGTGCTGTGGACACAAAGGTTGTGAGGTTGATCCCCGTAAGGGACACCTGCAAATTCCTGCCTTGTAGCAGGTTGGACTAGATGACCCTTGGGGTCCCTTCCCAATATATACTCACCCACCATCTTTGGAAAGTGCTTCAGAAAGAAGAGAAATAGCATTCCTTTAAGTTAGTTGTAGTTGTCGGCATGCAGAGGGTCGCAAGGCCAGCTGGGTAGCCCCAGTTGGGTCGTCTCCTTCCAGCCGTCCCGCTGCGAAGACCCATCTGCCTCTGCTCCGATGTGCTTCAATAACATGATGAAGATTTCAGGGAAAAAGACACCAGCACTCAAAAGATTTTATAAATGCCTAAAAAAAATGTATAAATGTAGTTTTTTTGGTGGAAAAACTAGGTTTAGGAAACCTACATTTTCAGCGTTAGGGCATGATGCAATCAAAAGTTTTCGATGGTGAAAATTATTGCAAAGAAATGTTCTTTCTCCATAAAGAATACAATTTATGGGTCTCTTATGTAGTGTAACAACAACAACACTACAACACTACAAATGTAGTGCTTTTTGGACATTGTGCTGGGTACAACTTTCCTACAATCCATAGCTGTAAAAGAAAAAATAAATGAAACAAAGTTCATCTTAAAATCTAAAATAATCTTGGCTATTACAGGGTTGTTGTTTTTCAAAAGTGCACACTTGTTTTTCAGTTTGGGGCATCTATAACTATGAAAATTGGCTTATATAGTTTGAGTTTCTGACACTGCTCAACTGCATACTTAATAAAATGTTGATGCAAAACAAATGAACTTAGTGGTTAACACTGAAGCCTATCTCTTTCTCTAGAATGCGTATGATTGGCGTTTGCACTGCCTCGCTTGGTTCTCTTGACCTGGTGCATTTTTTTTGGCTTGGCCTGGTCATGGAGTATTGCAGTTGCTCTGGGCATTTACATTGGCCTTGGTGGCTGGCCATTGCTCCGGATCATCTTTAAAACAGCCTTGAGAGATCTCCTGTAAGTACCACTTCCTCTTGCATTGTAATGTGCTAGTTTGTTGTTTACATCAATCAGGGGTGGCCATTTTGTGGCCCAGATCTGGCCCCTCATGCCATGAGAAGTGGCTCACCAGCCCTGAGCAGCTTTATTTCCTGATCTGATCAGGAAATAAAACAAAAGCGCACATAGAGGGTTGGAGTAAATTTACCTGGCACAGAAGTAAGAAGGGGAAAAAACAAAGCGACTGAAAGGAGGGAGGGCATTTAAAACTGGACTCAGATAATTGCTGGCTATGGAAGCTTCTACCTTTAATAGCATTTTTCTTAGAAGGAACACCATATTCTCATAGTCATAATACTTCCAAGGATTCCTTGGAACAACAACACTTTTCTCTCAGAAGGAGACCGACCTAAGGCTTAATGAAATACAGGGAGACTCTACAGACATTGGCTCAGCTCCAATGAGAAGGGCGGAGGGTTGAGGGGCCGGGGGTCATCTAGTCTGACTCCGGTGAGGATTGCGAATTGTCATCTGGTCTCAGCCTCTCTCGTTTTTATCACTCTCCAATGGGGGATGGGAAGCAGGGCATCAGTAAATGATAAGAATGGTCAGGATGACTCTTTCTTTTCCCTACCAGGCGGGTCAGTAGTCTGGAAATCAATAAATAAGAATTATCTGATACGATACGTCCTACAGTTTAGAAACACGTTATATAATATTGATATGGAATTAGGAGAACCGGGCCAGGCGGCATTTCCCCCACCACACCGGGGGAAAGGCCGAGCGGGTGGCTCTGCGCCTGTTGGGTTTCCGACCACCAGCGCCCCAAGCATACCTGTCTCGGCCATGCTGTACCAGGCGCAGAGCTCACATGCTGAGGCCGCGTCGCTCAGGGTGGGGGAGTGGAGTCGGTCGGGGGCACCAGGTCAAAGGGGTGCTCTAACTGCTAAGCAATACTTCCCCTCCCTTCAAATGAAGCACGTTTACCCTGGTTGGTGCCCAGCGTGTGGTCGAAGCAGGGGGGGGGGATTCGGCGGAGCACACCCAGCCTCCGCCCCGCCCTGGGCGCCGCCGGTACCCAGACGTGCTGATGTCCTCCCAGCCGCAGGTGGTGCCTTCAAAGTTGAGGGCCAAGGCGGCGCCCGGCGGTGCCAACCCATTCCGGTAGCCTGGAAGGAGAAGGAATCAGGCGCCCTGAGCAAGCTACAGTTCCCAGCATTCTGGGCACTAAGTGCCCTTAGGACAGTGTTTCCCAACCTTTTTTGGGCAAAGGCACACTTGTTTGATGAAAAAAATCTCGAGGCACACCACCATTATAGCCCCGTGACGTCAGCGCGCAGTGTCACGCCGGGAGGGACGCACGAAAGTGTAAGTTTCAATTTTTTTCCCTCCCCCTTGTCGGGGAACCTCCAAGCTTTGGGGGGGGGGAGGAGGCAGCAAAGCGAGGCAGGAAGGAGAGCGCGGCTTGGCTGGGTGAGCTTTGGCAGGGGCAGGGAATGAGAGCCGCGAGGCGGCGCTGTGGACAGAGGCGCTGCCCGCCGAGCTCGCAGGCAGCCAGGCAGGCAGATGGCGAGAGCCCCGCGCTGGGCGGCCTCTCCTCGCCGCCGCTTCCCCGCCTCTCGCCGCCCGACTCGCCCGCCTCCCTCCACGCAACATCTCGCGGCACACCAGGCAACATCTCGCGGCACAATAGTGTGCCGCGGAACAGTGGTTGGGAAACACTGTCTTAGAGAACTCTGGGAACTGTAGCTCATGGGGGGAACAGGGGTCTCCTAAGGGCACTTAGTGCCCAGAATGCTGGGAACTGTAGCTTCCTCAGGGCGCCTGATTCCTTCTCCTTCCAGGCTACCGGAATGGGTTGGCACCGCTGGGCGCCGCCTTGGCCCTCAACTTTGAAGGCACCACCTGCGGCTGGGAGGACATCACCACGTCTGGGTACCATTGGCGCCCAGGGTGGGGCGGAGGCTGGGTGTGTGCCGCCGACTCCCCCCCCCCCTTGGACCACACGCTGGGCACCAACCAGGGTAAACGTGCTTCATTTGAAGGGAGGGGAAGTATTGCTTAGCAGTTAGAGCACCCCTTTGACCTGGTGCCCCCGACCGACTCCACTCCCCCACCCTGAGCGACGCGGCCTCAGCATGTGAGCTCTGCGCCTGGTACAGCATGGCCGAGACAGGTAAGCTTGGGGCACTAGTGGTCGGAAACCCAACAGGCGCAGAGCCACCCGCTCGGCCTTTCCCCCGGTGTGGTGGGGGAAATGCCGCCTAGCCCGGTTCTCATAATTCCATATCAATATTATATAACGTGTTTCTAAACTGTAGGACGTATCGTATCAGATAATTATTATTTATTGATTTCCAGACTACTGACCCGCCTGGTAGGGAAAAGAAAGACCATCCTGACCATTCTTATCATTTACTGATGCCCTGCTTCCCATCCCCCATTGGAGAGTGATAAAAACGAGAGAGGCTGCGACCAGATGACAATTCGCAATCCTCACCGGGGTCAGACTAGATGACCCCCGGACCCCTCACCCCTCCGCCCTTCTCATTGGAGCTGAGCCAATGTCTGTAGAGTCTCCCTGTATTTCATTAAGCCTTAGGTAGGTCTCCTTCTGAGAGAAAAGTGTTGTTGTTCCAAGGAATCCTTGGAAGTATTATGACTATGAGAATATGGTGTTCCTTCTAAGAAAAATGCTATTAAAGGTAGAAGCTTCCATAGCCAGCAATTATCTGAGTCCAGTTTTAAATGCCCTCCCTCCTTTCAGTCGCTTTGTTTTTTCCCCTTCTTACTTCTGTGCCAGGTAAATTTACTCCAACCCCAACCCAACCCTCTATGTGCGCTTTTGTTTTATTATTTCCTGATCAGATCAGGAAATAAAGCTGCTCAGGGCTGGTGAGCCACTTCTCATGGCATGAGGGGCCAGATCTGGGCCACAAAATGGCCACCCCTGATTGATGTAAACAACAAACTAGCACATTACAATGCAAGAGGAAGTGGTACTTACAGGAGATCTCTCAAGGCTGTTTTAAAGATGATCCGGAGCAATGGCCAGCCACCAAGGCCAATGTAAATGCCCAGAGCAACTGCAATACTGAATGACCAGGCCAAGCCCCCAAAAATGCACCAGGCCAAGAGAACCAAGCGAGGCAGTGCAAACGCCAATCATACGCATTCTAGAAAAAGAGATAGGCTTCAGTGTTAACCACTAAGTTCATTTGTGTTGCATCAACGTTTTATTAAGTATGCAGTTGAGCAGTGTCAGAAACTCAAACTATATAAGCCAATTTTCATAGTTTTAGATGCCCCAAACTGAAAAACAAATGTGCACTTTTTAAAAACAACAACCCCGTAATAGCCAAGATTATTTTAGATTTTAAGATGAACTTTGTTTCATTAATTTTTTCTTTTACAGCTATGGATTGTAGGAAAGTTGTACCCAGCACAATGTCCAAAAAGCACTACATTTGTAGTGTTGTAGTGTTGTTGTTGTTACACTACATAAGAGACCCATAATTTTATTGAGAAAGAACATTTCTTTGCAATAATTTTCACCATCGAAAACTTTTGATTGCATCATGCCCTAACGCTGAAAATGTAGGTTTCCTAAACCTAGTTTTTCCACCCGAAAAACTACATTTATACATTTTTTTTAGGCATTTATAAAGTCTTTTGAGTGCTGGTGTCTTTTCCCCTGAAATCTTCATCATGTTATTGAAGCACATCGGAGCAGAGGCAGATGGGTCTTCGCAGCGGGACGGCTGGAAGGAGACGACCCAACTGGGGCTACCCAGCTGGCCTTTCGACCCTCTGCATGCCGACAACTGCAACTAACTTAAAGGAATGTTTTTTCTCTTCTTTCTGAAGCAGTTTCCAAAGATGGTGGGTGAGTATATATTGGGAAGGGACCCCAAGGGTCATCTAGTCCAACCTGCTACAAGGCAGGAATTTGCAGGTGTCCCTTACGGGGATCAACCTCACAACCCTTGTGTCCACAGCACAGCTAGATGCTGCACTCTTAAATGGCACTTTGAAGGCTAAAGGCTTAAATGGCACTTTGAAGGCCAAAGGAATCGGGGAGACGTTCCTCGATTCCCCTCTTAGAGAGTGATTTAACCCATCTTAGCATCCCTCAAAGCACCCTGGGAACTGTAGTTTCCTACGGGAGGAGAATATTCAGCACAGCCTTTCCAATGGAACTGTGGGAGTTGTAGCTCTGAGAGGGTCTCCTTGGGAAACTGAACAAACTACAGTTCCCACAATGTCCCCGAAAGCACCCTTGAAATGATTGCTTGCTCTGGGCATTGAGGGTTGCGATTCCCTTGACAGAACTACAGTTCCCAAGCCCATTTCTCTTCTTAGAGAACTCTGGGAACTGTAGCTCATGCGGGGGACAGGGGTCTCCTAAGGGCACTTAGTGCCCAGAATGCTGGGAACTGTAGCTTGCTCAGGGCGCCTGATTCCTTCTCCTTCCAGGCTACCGGAATGGGTTGGCACCGCCGGGCGCCGCCTTGGCCCTCAACTTTGAAGGCACCACCTGCAGCTGGGAGGACATCAGCACGTCTGGGTACCGGTGGCGCCCAGGGCAGGGCGGAGGCTGGGTGTGCGCCGCCGACTCCCCCCCCCTTCAACCACACGCTGGGCACCAACCAGGGTAAACGTGCTTCATTTGAAGGGAGGGGAAGTATTGCTTAGCAGTTAGAGCACCCCTTTGACCTGGTGCCCCCGACCGACTCCACTCCCCCACCCTGAGCGACGCGGCCTCAGCATGTGAGCTCTGCGCCTGGTACAGCATGGCCGAGACAGGTAAGCTTGGGGCGCTGGTGGTCGGAAATCCAACAGGCGCAGAGCCACCCGCTCGGCCTTTTCCCCGGTGTGGTGGGGGAAATGCCGCCTGGTCCGGTTCTCATAATTCCATATCAATATTATATAACGTATTTCTAAACTGTAGGACGTATCGTATCAGATAATTCTTATTTATTGATTTCCAGACTACTGACGCGCCTGGTAGGGAAAAGAAAGACCATCCTGACCATTCTTATCATTTACTGATGCCCTGCTTCCCATCCCCCATTGGAGACTGATAAAAACGAGAGAGGCTGAGACCAGATGACAATTCGCAATCCTCACCGGGGTCAGACTCGATGACCCCCGGACCCCTCAACCCTCCGCCCTTCTCATTGGAGCTGAGCCAATGTCTGTAGAGTCTCCCTGTATTTCATTAAGCCTTAGGTCGGTCTCCTTCTGAGAGAAAAGTGTTGTTGTTCCAAGGAATCCTTGGAAGTATTATGACTATGAGAATATGGTGTTTGTCAGGGGTTCAGGAGCAGAGGCAAGAGCAAGGGAGGAAACAGAGAGCGAAGGGGAGGAGGCAGAAGAAAAGATGAGTGATGACGACGACCCGAGATCTCCGAGCCTTCCCAGTGAATCAGAAGATTCACAGAAAGGAGCACCAGTGGCCAGGGCAAGGGGGGAGTCTAGGGGGGCACCCCAGGAAGATAGAGCCAGAGGGGACTCAGAGGAGAGCAGTTGGAAATCGGGACCAGCGTCACCGCCAGAGAGCAGGGAAGAGGAAGGGAGCCAGGGAGCAAGCGCTGGCAGCTCACAACAGGAGGGAGGGCATGAGTCAGGAGTGGCCACACCTCCATCGGGGAGCGAAGAAACGGTCAGACGGAAAGTGGAAGGTTGGGCGCGTGCGCCAAGTTCAAATGCACAGGAAAGTGACGCAGTAGGCAGCCCTGAAAGAGAGCCAGGTCCTAAAGCCCGGCGCAAGGAGACAGGGGGGTCCGGGGGGTCGGCGTCAGAAGAATCCAGGAAGGAAGAGACCCCGGGGGCAGAGGGACCCAGAGGAGAACAGTCAGGCGGAAAAGGTGGAGCAGGGCTAGGATATTAAGTTGGTGCACAAGGGGCGGAGACTCAGACGGAGCTTCGCCGATCTAGCCACTAGACGTAGAGTTGCACGCAGCAGCTTGAGAATGGAAACTGTAATTCAATAAAGACTTTTACTTAATGATCGCTGGCTAGCGTGATCCTCTGTGAGCTAGGATCTTGAAGCAGCTCTGACAGTAAGCTCCGTCTCATAATTGTGGGCATCTACAGCCTCGAGGAGAGGAGAGAAGCAGGTGCCTACTAGCGAGCTCACGAACGGCAGCCGACATGACGGCTGAGCAGCAGATAGCGGAACTCAGAGAAGCAGTGTCACAACTGAATGCCGAGGCTCTCGCATCCAGGAAGAGAGAGGAGGAGGCAGCTGCCGCCTGCAGGGATCTCCAGGTCAGGTTGGACATGCTTACGAAGCAAGGGCAACTGACACCCAGACAGGAGGGAATTGGGTTGGCAAGACGAACAGGCGGTCTGGTCTCTCACTTCGATGGGAACCTGCAACAGTACCCCAACTTTAGAGCAGACGTAATGTGCGCACTGCAACTGCTGAATAAAGACTTTAGAGATGAGCAAGAGAAAGTGGGATTCATCATGTCCCATTTGCATGGGGATGCTAAAGCATGGCTGCGCAATTTGTGGAGGGATAATGATCCGGCGCTCAAAAATGCGGATGCCTTTATTAAAGCGATGGATGGATGTTTTTTATCAAGCATTGACGTGGATCTTGCTCGGCAGCAGATACATGGACTGAAGCAAGGGAGGGCCAGCGTAAGGCAGTACCATGCCCGCTTTTTCGCTTTGGTCAGTGCCCTGGAATGGGACAGAGATTCGGCCCCTGTAAGAGACCTGTTTTGGGAGGGATTGCATGGCTCTGTTAAAGATGAAATTGCGAGGGGGGAGAGACCCCGGACCACGCAGGAGATCGTTCAGAGGGCGCTGGCGGTGGGGGTGCGGCTGGAAGAACGTCCGTGGAGCAGGGACGAAGGGCGTGGAGGGCGCGAACCAGCCAGGGGCTCCTCCTTCCTTCCCAGAGAAGCAGCGCGTGCGCAATCCACGCCTCCGTCTGGAGGAGGGGTGGAACCTATGGAGGTTGGAAGTGCAAGGGCTCAGTCAGCAGCCAGAGACCTAGCGCCGACAACAGTGATGGCGAAGCCTCCTAGAGGGAACAGGAAGTGTTACATCTGCGAGGATCCAGGGCATATGGCGAAAGAGTGTCCCCGGAGGCTCCACAAGCACACTGCAGCCTCAGCAATGGTAACTGCAGCAACGCAACAAGGAGGACCACAGCAGGGAAACGACGATGTCTGGCTGGAGGAAGAGGCAATGGGGCCCAGCCAGACGTGTCAGTGAAGAAGTCCCCGGAAATTTCACAGCCCATGGACCCCCTCCCGCCCAAACCAGTGGTGAGGCTCACCGCATCGCTCCAGCTGCCCAATGGAATCACCATGGACGTGCCGCTCACCATTGACTCGGGAAGCAATGCGGACTTTATAGGGCAGGACTTTGTAGACCGGCACGCTATACAGTTGCTGCCGGCCACGCTGCCCCTGCAGGTGGTCACGGTGGATGGCAGGGAGCTGCTAGGGGGGCAAGTGGTGAAGCAGACGCCACCAATGGTGATGTGCCTTGGGAATCACAAGGAAATCATCAGCTTCAACGTCACTCAACTATCGGACACGCCCATTGTATTGGGCATGAGTTGGCTGGACAAGCACAGCCCAACGCTGGCTTGGTACCAGAGGCAGCTGACCTTCGGCTCTTCCTTTTGTGCTGAACACTGCATCATCCCCCGGCAGGAAGGAGAGGAAGAGGAGTCACAGCTGCTGCTAGGCACGCTGCAAGCGATTCCCCACAAGTACGCAGAATTTTTGGAGGTTTTCTGCGAGAAGGAGGCAGACAGGCTACCCCCCCACAGACCATATAACTGCAAAATTGACCTGCTGCCGGGGGCGGCGCTGCCTAAAGGGAAGCTGTATTCCATGTCTGAGGACGAACTGCAGGAACTCAAAGAGTTCATAGATCATAATTTGGAGCGCGGTTTCATCCGGGAGTCCAAGGCAGCGGGGAGCAGTCCTGTATTCTTTGTTAAGACCGGGACATGCCCCAAAAAAGACTTGTGGTGGACTATCGCATCTTAAACAGTGTGACCAAGCCATCAGACTTCCCCATGCCCCGAATCGACGACCTCCTCGCAAAGGTAAGGAAGGGCAGCGTGTTCACCAAGTTAGACCTGCGAGGGGCGTACAACCTCATTCGCATGCGGGAAGGAGATGAGTGGAAGACAGCCATGTTCACGCCACTGGGCACCTACGAATATAGAGTTATGCCTTTTGGATTGCAAAATGGCTCCCACGTTTTTCAAGCGTTCATGCATCACGTGTTGGCGGGGCTCCTCTACAAGACGTGCGTCTGTTTCTTAGATGACATCCTGATCTTTTCGGAATCGCAGCAGGAGCATGACAGACACGTCAAGGAAGTGCTAAGCAGGCTACAGCAGCATAGGCTCTACGCCAAGTTGGAGAAGTGCCAATTCGACGTGACGGAGGTGAATTTTCTGGGCTACAAGTTGTCTGACAAGGGGCTCGCCATGGACAGCGCCAAGGTTCGAGCGGTGTTGGACTGGAAGAGCCCACGCAACCGGAAGGAGGTCCAACGGTTTGTCGGCTTTGCGAACTTCTATCGCAAGTTTATCAAAGGCTTCGCTATGCAGACAGCGGCCATCACGGACACGCTTAGCTCCAAGAAAAAGAAGTTCATCTGGACAGAGCAGGCGGAGCAGTCCTTTCAGGCACTCAAGCGTCTCTTCGCGTCGGAAGAGCAGCTGCTGCATGTTGACCCCAGCAGGCCGATGAGGGTCGAGACAGACGCCTCGGACAGAGCCGTGGGAGCAGTCCTGCTGCAGAAAGACCCGCAGGGGGTTTGGCGGCCGGGAGCGTTTTACTCCAGGAAGCTCAGCAAGTCCGAACAGAACTACACCATCTGGGACAGGGAGTTGCTGGCCATTCATGCAGCATTCAAAGCGTGGAGGCACTTCCTGATCGGCGCCAAGCACACGGTGCAGGTCTGCACGGACCACAAGAATCTGGAGCACTGGCGCACGGCACAGTTCCTGAACCAAAGGCAGATACGTTGGGCTGAGTTCTTTGCGAACTTCGACTTCCGAATAGAGTATGTCCCGGGGGACACCAACATCATGGCGGACGCTCTCTCCCGTAAGCCACAATATCTGGAGGACGCCACGCCAGCGGCCGCCATGCACATCTTCGCACCAACAGTGTGGGCGTGCGCTGCGGCAACAGTTGACCTGGAGGCGGTGCGGCGAGCGTTGCAGGATGACTCCTTCGCGCAAGCAAAGATGGCAGAGGTGCAAAGGGGTACGGCAGCGACCGACGGGTTCCAGCTGAGAGATGGATTGCTCATCCGTAAAGGGGCCATCTACGTGCCGGGAGACGAACTTCGCGCCAAGGTCCTGCAGCAGCTGCACGACGCGCCCACTGCCGGGCACTTTGGCAAGGAGAAGACGGTGGAATTAGTCGCCAGGGACTTCTGGTGGCCCGGAATGAGAGGGGAGGTAGCGGACTACGTGGCGAGGTGCGACACCTGCCAGAGGGCCAAACCGGTGCACAGACCGCCGGCCGGACTGTTGGAACCGCTGCAAACTCCGGTCGAACCATGGGAGAGAGTGGCCCTGGACTTTGTCACGGATCTGCCCAGCTCGAGGGGAAAGACGGCCGTGCTGGTGGTGGTGGACTTGTTCTCCAAGATGGCACATTTCATTCCGTGTGCCAAGGTGGCCACGGCGGAGCAAACCGCCAAACTGTTCATAGACCACGTGTTCAAGGTTCACGGTCTGCCACGGTCTATTCTGTCCGACCGGGGGCGGCAGTTCATCTCGAACTTCTGGCAGAAGCTGATGGGCTTCCTGAACGTCAAGATCAACCTGGCGTCGGCGAGACACCCGCAGACCAACGGGCAAGCGGAGCGGGTCAATGCCATCATGCAGCAGTACCTGAGATGTTATGCGAATCAACAGCCTGCGACGTGGGTGGATTACCTGCCGCTCGCCGAGTTCGCCTACAACAACACGAAGCACGTGTCCACGGGGGTCACGCCGTTCTTCGCCAACAACGGGAGGCACCCCAGGACCTTCCCGGGACTGGAAAGGATGGGGGAGGGGGAGCCGCAGACAGCAGATGCGTTCGCGTCGGAGTTGCAGGAGGTCCACTGTCAGAGCTGCTTCAAGATCCTAGCTCACAGAGGATCACGCTAGCCAGCGGTCATTAAGTAAAAGTCTTTATTGAGTTACAGTTTCCATTCCCAAGCTGCTGCGTGCAACTCTACGTCTAATGGCTAGATCGGCGAAGCTCCGTCTGAGTCTCCGCCCCTTGTGCACCAACTTAATATCCTAGCCCTGCTCCACCTTTTCCGCCTGACTGCTCTCCTCTGGGTCCCTCTGCCCCCCGGGGTCTCTTCCTTCCGGGATTCTTCTGACGCCGACCCCCCGGAACTCCCTGTCTCCTTGCGCCGGGCTTTAGGACCTGGCTCCCTTTCCTGGCTGCCTACTGCGTCACTTTCCTGTGCATTTGAACTTGGCGCGCGCGCCCAACCTTCCACTTTCCGTCTGACCGTTTCTTCGCTCCCCGATGGAGGTGTGGCCACTCCTGACTCGTGCCCTCCCCCCTGTTGCGAGCTGCCAGTGCTTGATCTCTGGCGCTCCTCCTCTTCCCTGCTCTCTGGCTGTGACGCTGGTCCCGATTTCCAACTGCTCTCCTCTGAGTCCCCTCTGGCTCTATCTTCCTGGGGTGTCCCCCTAGGCTCCCCCCTTGCCCTGGCCACTGGTGCTCCTTTCTGTGAATCTTCTGATTCACTGGAAAGACTCGGAGATCTCGGGTCGTCGTCATCACTCATCTTTTCTTCTGCCTCCTCCCCCTCGCTCTCTGTTTCCTCCCTTGCCCTTGCCTCTGCTCCTGAACCCCTGACACACGTAATCTGGGTAACCGGGTTCGCGTCTCCGCTCCTCCACATGCAGCTGCTGGGTGACCTTGGGCCAGTCACACTTCTCTGAAGTCTCTCAGCCCCACTCACCTCACAGAGTGTTTGTTGTGGGGGAGGAAGGGAAAGGAGAATGTTAGCCGCTTTGAGACTCCTGAAGGGGAGTGAAAGGCGGGATATCAAATCCAAACTCTTCTTCTGTGGAACACCGGATGCATTCTGGAATCCTCCGGAAGCGCCAGCCTGAAAGCTACCGGGTTGACCTGCTCTTCGACTTGGTAGGGCCCCAGTTGCTTATGTCCCAGTTTCTTCTTGGCCAACGACCTGGCCGGCACTGCGTGGGCTGCTAACCAGACCCAGTCTCCCACATGGATCTCTTCGCCAACCCTTCTGTGTTTGTCCGCTTGTACCTTGTATGCGTGTTTGGCCAGCTCCAAGTGCCGCCGCAGCTGATCGTGGACTTCCTGCAACTCCGACGCGAACGCATCTGCTGTCTGCGGCTCCCCCTCCCCCATTCTTTCCAGTCCCGGGAAGGTTCTGGGGTGCCTCCCGTTGTTGGCGAAGAACGGCGTGACCCCCGTGGACACGTGCTTCGTGTTGTTGTAGGCGAACTCGGCGAGCGGCAGGTAATCCACCCACGTCGCAGGCTGTTGATTTGCATAACATCTCAGGTACTGCTGCATGATGGCATTGACCCGCTCCGCTTGCCCGTTGGTCTGCGGGTGTCTCGCCGACGCCAGGTTGATCTTGACGTTCAGGAAGCCCATCAGCTTCTGCCAGAAATTCGAGATGAACTGCCGCCCCCGGTCGGACAGAATAGACCGTGGCAGACCGTGAACCTTGAACACGTGGTCTATGAACAGTTTGGCGGTTTGCTCCGCCGTGGCCACCTTAGCGCACGGAATGAAATGTGCCATCTTGGAAAACAAGTCCACCACCACCAGCACTGCCGTCTTTCCCCTCGAGCTGGGCAGATCCGTGACAAAGTCCAGGGCCACCCTTTCCCATGGTTCGACCGGAGTTTGCAGCGGTTCCAACAGTCCGGCCGGCGGTCTGTGCACTGGCTTGGCCCTCTGGCAGGTGTCACACCTCGCCACGTAGTCCGCGACCTCCCCTCTCATTCCGGGCCACCAGAAATCCCTGGTGACTAATTCCACCGTCTTCTCCTTGCCAAAGTGCCCGGCAGTGGGCGCGTCGTGCAGCTGCTGCAGCACCTTGGCGCGAAGTTCGTCGCCCGGCACGTAGATGGCCCCTTTACGGATGAGCAATCCATCTCTCAGCTGGAACCCGTCGGTCGCTGCCGTGCCCCTTTGCACCTCTGCCATCTTTGCTTGCGCGAAGGAGTCATCCTGCAACGCTCGTCGCACCGCCTCCAGGTCCACGGTTGCCGCGGCGCACGCCCACACTGTTGGTGCGAAGATGTGCATGGTGGCCGCTGGCGCTGCGTCCTCCAGATACTGTGGCTTACGGGAGAGAGCGTCCGCCATGATGTTGGTGTCCCCCGGGACATACTCTATTCGGAAGTCGAAGTTCGCAAAGAACTCAGCCCAACGTATCTGCCTCTGGTTCAGGAACTGTGCCGTGCGCCAGTGCTCCAGATTCTTGTGGTCCGTGCAAACTTGCACCGTGTGCTTGGCGCCGATCAGGAAGTGCCTCCAGGCTTTGAACGCTGCATGAATGGCCAGCAACTCCCTGTCCCAGATGGTGTAGTTCTGCTCGGACTTGCTGAGCTTCCTGGAGTAAAACGCTCCCGGCCGCCAAACCCCCTGCGGGTTTTTCTGCAGCAGGACGGCCCCCACGGCTCTGTCCGAGGCGTCTGTCTCGACCCTCATCGGCCTGCTGGGATCGACATGCAGCAGCTGCTCCTCCGACGCGAAGAGACGCTTGAGTGCCTGAAAGGACTGCTCCGCCTGCTCTGTCCAGATGAACCTCTTTTTCTTGGAGCTAAGCGTGTCCGTGATGGCCGCTGTCTGCATAGCGAAGCCTTTGATAAACTTGCGATAGAAGTTCGCAAAGCCGACAAACCGTTGGACCTCCTTCCGGTTGCGTGGGCTTTTCCAATCCAACACCGCTCGCACCTTGGCGCTGTCCATGGCGAGCCCCTTGTCAGACAGCTTGTAGCCCAGAAAATCCACCTCAGTCACGTCGAATTGGCACTTCTCCAGCTTGGCGTAGAGCCTATGCTGCTTTAGCCTGCTCAGCACTTCCTTGACGTGTCTGTCATGCTCCTGCTGCGATTCCGAAAAGATCAGGATGTCATCTAAGAAACAGACGCACGTCTTGTAGAGAAGTCCCGCCAGCACGTGATGCATGAATGCTTGAAAAACGTGGGAGCCATTTTGCAATCCAAAAGGCATAACTCTATATTCGTAGGTGCCCAGTGGCGTGAACATGGCTGTCTTCCACTCATCTCCTTCCCGCATGCGAATGAGGTTGTACGCCCCTCGCAGGTCTAACTTGGTGAACACGCTGCCCTTCCGTACCTTAACGAGGAGGTCGTCGATCCGGGGCATGGGGAAGTCCGATGGCTTGGTCACACTGTTTAAGATGTGATAGTCCACGACAAGTCTTTTTTGGGGCGTGTCCCGCTTCTTAACAAAGAATACAGGACTGCCCCCCGCTGCCTTGGACTCCCGGATGAAACCGCGCTCCAAATTATGATCTATGAACTCCTTGAGTTCTTGCAGTTCGTCCTCAGACATGGAATACAGCTTCCCTTTAGGCAGCGCCGCCCCCGGCAGCAGGTCAATTTTGCAGTCATATGGTCTGTGAGGGGGTAGCCTGTCTGCCTCCTTCTCGCAGAAAACCTCCAAAAATTCTGCGTACTTGTGGGGAATCGCTTGCAGCGTGCCTAGCAGCAGCTGTGTCTCCTCTTCCTCTCCTTCCTCCCGGGGCACGATGCAGTGTTCAGCACAAAAGGAAGAGCCGAAGGTCAGCTGCCTCTGGTACCACGCCAGCGTTGGGCTGTGCTTGTCCAGCCAACTCATGCCCAATACAATGGGCGTGTCCGATAGTTGAGTGACGTTGAAGCTGATGATTTCCCTGTGATTCCCAAGTCGCATCACCATTGGTGGCGTCTGCTTCACCACTTGCCCCCCTAGCAGCTCCCTGCCATCCACCGTGACAACCTGCAGGGGCAGCGTGGCCGGCAGCAACTGTATAGCGTGCCGGTCGACAAAGTCTTGCCCTATAAAGTCCGCATTGCTTCCTGAGTCAATGGTGATTGGCACGTCCATGGTGATTCCATTGGGCAGCTGGAGCGATGCGGTGAGCCTCACTACTGGTTTGGGCGGGAGGGGGTTCACGGGCTGCAAAATCTCTGGGGACTGCTTCACTGACACGTCTGGCTGGGCCCCAGTGCCTCTTCCTCCAGCCAGACTGCGTCGTTTCCCTGCTGTGGTACTCCTTGCTGCGTTGCTGCAGTTACCATTGCTGAGGCTGCAGTGTGCTTGCTGAGCCTCCGGGGACACTCTTTCGCCATATGCCCTGGCTCCTCGCAGATGTAACACTTCCTGTTCCCTCTAGGAGGCTTCGCCGTCACTGTTGTCGGTGCTAGGGCTCTGGCTGCTGACTGAGCCCTTGCACTTCCAACCTCCATAGGTTCTGTCCCTCCTCCAGACGGAGGCGTGGATTGCGCACGCGCTGCTTCTCTGGGAAGGAAGGAGGAGCCCCTGGCTGGTTCGCGCCCTCCACGCCCTTCGTCCCTGCTCCACGGACGTTCTTCCAGCCGCACCCCCACCGCCAGCGCCCTCTGAACGATCTCCTGCGTGGTCCGGGGTCTCTCCCCCCTCGCAATTTCATCTTTAACAGAGCCGTGCAATCCCTCCCAAAACAGGTCTCTTACAGGGGCCGAATCTCTGTCCCATTCCAGGGCACTGACCAAAGCGAAAAAGCGGGCATGGTACTGCCTTACGCTGGCCCTTCCTTGCTTCAGTCCATGTATCTGCTGCCGAGCAAGATCCACGTCAATGCTTGATAAAAAACATCCATCCATCGCTTTAATAAAGGCATCCGCATTTTTGAGCGCCGGATCATTATCCCTCCACAAATTGCGCAGCCATGCTTTAGCATCCCCATGCAAATGGGACATGATGAATCCCACTTTCTCTTGCTCATCTCTAAAGTCTTTATTCAGCAGTTGCAGTGCGCACATTACGTCTGCTCTAAAATTGGGGTACTGTTGCAGGTTCCCATCGAAGTGAGAGACCAGACCGCCTGTTCGTCTCGCCAACCCAATTCCCTCCTGTCTGGGTGTCAGTTGCCCTTGCTTCGTAAGCATGTCCAACCTGACCTGGAGATCCCTGCAGGCGGCGGCTGCCTCCTCCTCTCTCTTCCTGGATGCGAGAGCCTCGGCATTCAGTTGTGACACTGCTTCTCTGAGTTCCGCTATCTGCTGCTCTGCCGTCATGTCGGCTGCCGTTCGTGAGCTCGCTAGTAGGCACCTGCTTCTCTCCTCTCCTCGAGGCTGTAGATGCCCACAATACGGAGACGGAGCTTACTGTCAGAGCTGCTTCAAGATCCTAGCTCACAGAGGATCACGCTAGCCAGCGATCATTAAGTAAAAGTCTTTATTGAATTACAGTTTCCATTCTCACGCTGCTGCGTGCAACTCTACGTCTAGTGGCTAGATCGGCGAAGCTCCGTCTGAGTCTCCGCCCCTTGTGCACCAACTTAATATCCTAGCCCTGCTCCACCTTTTCCGCCTGACTGTTCTCCTCTGGGTCCCTCTGCCCCCCGGGTCTCTTCCTTCCTGGATTCTTCTGACGCCGACCCCCCGGACCCCCCTGTCTCCTTGCGCCGGGCTTTAGGACCTGGCTCTCTTTCAGGGCTGCCTACTGCGTCACTTTCCTGTGCATTTGAACTTGGCGCGCGCGCCCAACCTTCCACTTTCCGTCTGACCGTTTCTTCGCTCCCCGATGGAGGTGTGGCCACTCCTGACTCATGCCCTCCCCCCTGTTGTGAGCTGCCAGCGCTTGCTCCCTGGCTCCCTTCCTCTTCCCTGCTCTCTGGCGGTGACGCTGGTCCCGATTTCCAACTGCTCTCCTCTGAGTCCCCTCTGGCTCTATCTTCCTGGGGTGCCCCCCTAGACTCCCCCCTTGCCCTGGCCACTGGTGCTCCTTTCTGTGAATCTTCTGATTCACTGGAAAGGCTCGGAGATCTCGTGTCGTCGTCATCACTCATCTTTTCTTCTGCCTCCTCCCCTTCGCTCTCTGTTTCCTCCCTTGCTCTTGCCTCTGCTCCTGAACCCCTGACAAGTGTTAACCACTAAGTTCATTTGTTTTGCATCAATATTTTATGAAGTATGCAGTTGAGCAGCAGAAGTCACCAGCGGCAGTGGCAGAGGCCCAGGCGGTAGAGGCTCAGGCTGCGGAGGCACCAGAGGCACCGGTAGAGGCCCAGGCGGTAGAGGCTCTGGTGGCGGAGGCACCAGCGTTGGCGGCAGAGGTCCAGATGGAAGAGGCTCAGGTGGTGGAGGCACCAGCGGCAGAGGCCCAGGCTGAAGAGGCTCAGGCTGAAGAGGCTCAGGCAGCAGAGGTCCAGACAGAAGAGGCTCCGGTGGTGGAGGCACCAGCAGCAGCGGCATAGGCTCAGGTGGTACACATTCGGGAATCAGAGTCACCAGCGGCGGCAGCAATGGCGGAGGCACCAGCGGTAGTGGCAGAGGCCCAGGCGGTAGAGGTTCGGACAGCGGAGGCACCAGGGGCACCGGTAGAGGCCCAAGCGGTAGAGGCTCTGGTGGCGGAGGCACCAGCGGCAGTGGCCCAGGTGGGAGAGACAACAGCGGCAGCAACAAAGGCCCAGGCGGCAGAGGCTCTGGTGGCGGAGGCACCAGCGGCAGTGGCAGAGGCCCACACGCTAGAGGCTCAGGCTGCGGAGGCACCAGCAGCACCGGCACAGGTCCAGACGGAAGAGGCTCAGGTGGCGGAGGCACCAGCACCAGCTGCAAAAGCTCAGGTGGTACAGATTTGGGCTACGGAGGCACCAGCGGCAGCAGCAAAGGCCCAGGCGGTAGAGTCTCTGGCAGTGGAGGCACCAGTGGCAGTGACAGAGGCCCAGGCGCTAGTGGCTCAGGCTGCGGTGGCGGCAGCGGCAGAGGTCCAGATGGAAGAGGCTCAGGTTGCGGAGGCACCAGTGGCACCTGCAAAAGCTCAGGTGGTACAGATTCTGGCAACGGAGGCACCAGTGGCAGCAGCAGTGGCGCACGCCGCATTGGCTGAGGTGGTAGAGGCCCAGGCGGTAGAGACTATGGAAGTGGAGGCACCAGCGCCAGAGGACCAGGCGGTAGAGGCTCTGAAGGCGGAGGCACCAGCAGCAGCTACCGAGACCCAGGTGGCAGAGGCTCTGGCCGCAGAGGCACCAACGGCAGTGGGAGAGGCCCTGGCGGTAGAGGCTCTAGCAGTGGAAGCACTATTGCTATTGGCAGAGGACCATGTGGTAGAGGCTCAGGCTGTGGAGGAACGAGCAGCAGCGACAGAGGCCCAGGTGGTAGATGCTCTGGCGGAGGAGGCACCAGCGGCAGTGGCAGAGGCCCAAGCTAGAGGCTCAGGCTGCGGAGGCGGCAGCGGCAGAGGTCTAGACGGAAGAGGCTCAGGTGGCGGAGGCACCAGCGGCAGCTGCAAAAGCTCAGGTGGTACAGCTTCGGGCAACGGAGGCACCAGCGGCAGCAGCAGTGGTGCAGGTGGCATTGGCTGAGGCGGTAGAGGCCAAGGTGGTAGAGACTATGGAAGTGGAGGCACCAGCGCCAGAGGACCAGGCGGTAAAGGCTCAGCCTGCTGAAGCACCAGCGGCAGTAACAAGCATACAGGCGTTAGCGGCTCATGGTGAGGAGTTACCAACGCCAGTGGCAGGGGCCCATGTGGCAGAGGCCCAGGCGGTAAAGGCTTGGGCTGTGGAGACCCCAACGGCAGAGACCCAGGCAGTAGACGCTCTGGCGGCGGAAGTACAAGCGGCAATGACAGAGGCCCAGGCGGTAGAGGCTCAGGCTGTGGAGTCACCAGCGGCACCGCAGAGGCCGAGGCGGTAGAGACTCTGGCGGCGGAAGCACCAGCGGCGGAGGCCCAGGTGGAAAAGGCTCATGTGGCGGAGGCGGAAGCGGCAGAGGTCCAGACGGAAGAGGCTCAAGTGGCGGAGGCACCAACGGCAGCGGCAAGCGTCCAGGCATTAGCGGCTCAGGGTGAGGAGTTACCAGCGGCAGAGGCCCACGTGGCAGAGGCCCAGGCGGTAAAGGCTCAGTCTGTGGAGGCACCAAGAGCAGAGGCCCAGGCAGTAGAGGCTCTGGCGGCAGAAGTACCAGCGGTAGCGGCAAGGGCCCAGGCGGTATAGATTCTGGCGGCGGAGGCACCAGCGGCAGAGGTAGAGCCCCAGGCGGTAGAGGCTCTAGCAGTGGAAGCACTAGTGCTATCGGCAGAGGACCATGCGGTAGAGGCTCTGACGGCGGAGGAACCAGCAGCAGCGACAGAGACCCAGGTGGCAGAGGCTCTGGCGGCGGATGCACGAGCGGCAGTAGCAGAGGCCCAGGCGGTAGAGGCTCGGGCTGCGGAGGCACCAGCGGAAGAGGCAGAGGCCCAGGCTGTAGAGGCTCGGGCTGCGGAGGCACCAGCGGCAGCGGCAGAGACCAAGGCAGTCGAGGCTGTGGCAGTGGAATTACTAGCTGCAGTAGCAAAGGCCCAGGCGGTATAGGCTCTGGCGGTGGAGGCACCAGCGGCAATGGCAGAGGCCCAGGCGCTAGAGGCTCAGGCTGCAGAGATACCAGCGGCAGCGGCACATGACCAGGCGGTAGAGGTTCGGGCTGCGGAGTCACCAGGGGCACCGCAGAGGCCGAGGCTATAGAGGCTCTGGCGGCGGAAGCACCAGCTGCAGAGGCCCAGGTGGAAAAGGCTCATGTGGCGGAGGCGGCAGAGGCAGAGGTCCAGACAGAAGAGGCTCAAGTGGCGGAAGCACCAGCGGCAGCGCCAGAAGCTCAGGTGGTACAGATTCGGGCAATGGAGGCACCAGCGGCAGCAGCAGTGGCGCACCCGGCATTGGCTGAGGCGGCAAAGGCCCAGGCATTAGCGGCTCGGGGTGAGGAGTTACCAGCGGCAGAGGCCCACGTGGCAGAGGCCCAGGCGGTAAAGGCTCGGTCTGTGGAGGCACCAAGAGCAGAGGCCCAGGCAGTAGAGGCTCTGGCGGCGGAAGTACCAGCGGTAGCGGCAAGGGCCCAGGCGGTATAGATTCTGGCGGCGGAGGCACCAGCGGCAGAGGTAGAGCCCCAGGCGGTAGAGGCTCTAGCAGTGGAAGCACTAGTGCTATCGGCAGAGGACCATGCGGTAGAGGCTCTGACGGCGGAGGAACCAGCAGCAGCGACAGAGACCCAGGTGGCAGAGGCTCTGGCGGCGGATGCACGAGCGGCAGTAGCAGAGGCCCAGGCGGTAGAGGCTCGGGCTGCGGAGGCACCAGCGGAAGAGGCAGAGGCCCAGGCTGTAGAGGCTCGGGCTGCGGAGGCACCAGCGGCAGCGGCAGACACCAAGGCAGTCGAGGCTGTGGCAGTGGAATTACTAGCTGCAGTAGCAAAGGCCCAGGCGGTATAGGCTCTGGCGGTGGAGGCACCAGCGGCAATGGCAGAGGCCCAGGCGCTAGAGGCTCAGGCTGCAGAGATACCAGCGGCAGCGGCACATAACCAGGCGGTAGAGGTTCGGGCTGCGGAGTCACCAGGGGCACCGCAGAGGCCGAGGCTATAGAGGCTCTGGCGGCGGAAGCACCAGCTGCAGAGGCCCAGGTGGAAAAGGCTCATGTGGCGGAGGCGGCAGAGGCAGAGGTCCAGACAGAAGAGGCTCAAGTGGCGGAAGCACCAGCGGCAGCGCCAGAAGCTCAGGTGGTACAGATTCGGGCAATGGAGGCACCAGCGGCAGCAGCAGTGGCGCACCCGGCATTGGCTGAGGCGGCAAAGGCCCAGGCATTAGCGGCTCGGGGTGAGGAGTTACCAGCGGCAGAGGCCCACGTGGCAGAGGCCCAGGCGGTAAAGGCTCGGTCTGTGGAGGCACCAAGAGCAGAGGCCCAGGCAGTAGAGGCTCTGGCGACGGAAGTACCAGCGGTAGCGGCAAGGTCCCAGGCGGTATAGATTCTGGCGGCGGAGGCACCAGCGGCAGCGGTAGAGCCCCAGGCGGTAGAGGCTCTAGCAGTGGAAGCACTAGTGCTATCGGCAGAGGACCATGCATTAGAGGCTCTGACGGCGGAGGAACCAGCAGCAGCGACAGAGACCCAGGTGGCAGAGGCTCTGGCGGCGGATGCACGAGCGGCAGTAGCAGAGGCCCAGGCGGTAGAGGCTCGGGCTGCGGAGGCACCAGCGGAAGAGGCAGAGGCCCAGGCTGTAGAGGCTCGGGCTGCGGAGGCACCAGCGGCAGCGGCAGAGACCAAGGCAGTCGAGGCTCTGGCGGTGGAATTACTAGCTGCAGTAGCAAAGGCCCAGGCGGTATAGGCTCTGGCGGTGTTGGCACCAGCGGCAATGGCAGAGGCCCAGGCGCTAGAGGCTCAGGCTGCAGAGAAACCAGCGGCAGCGGCACATGACCAGGCAGTAGAGGTTCGGGCTGTTGAATCACCAGGGGCACCGCAGAGGCCGAGGCTGTGGAGGCTCTGGCGGCGGAAACACCAGCTGCAGAGGCCCAGGTCAAAAAGGCTCATGTGGCGGAGGCGGCAGCGGCAGAGGTCCAGACAGAAGAGGCTCAAGTGGCGGAAGCACCAGCGGCAGCGCCAGAAGCTCAGGTGGTACTGATTCGGGCAACGCAGGCACCAGCGGCAGCAGCAGTGGCGCACCCGGCATTGCCTGAGGCGGCAAAGGCCCAGGCATTAGCGGCTCAGGGTGAGGAGTTACCAGCGGCAGAGGCCTGGGGATAGAGGCTTGGGCTGCGGAGGCACCAGCGGCAGAGGTACAGCCCGAGGCGGTAGAGGCTCTAGCAGTGGAAGCACTAGTGGATGGTAGATGAAGGGAACTCAGTGGATATAGCCTACCTTGATTTCAGTAAGGCATTTGACAAGGTGGCCCATGATATTCTTGTAAAGAAGCTGGTAAAATGCGGTCTTGACTATGCTACCACTCAGTGGATTTGTAACTGGCTGACTGACCGAACCCAAAGGGTGCTCATCAATGGTTCCTCTTCATCCTGGAGAAGAGTGACTAGTGGGGTGCCACAGGGTTCTGTCTTGGGCCCGGTCTTATTCAACATCTTTATCAACGACTTGGATGATGGACTCAAGGGCATCCTGATCAAATTTGCAGATGACACCAAACTGGGAGGGGTGGCTAACACCCCAGAGGACAGCATCACACTTCAAAACGACCTTGACAGATTAGAAAACTGGGCCAAAACAAACAAGATGAATTTTAACAGGGAGAAATGTAAAGTATTGCACTTGGGCAAAAAAAATGAGAGGCAGAAATACAAGATGGGTGACACCTGGCTTGAGAGCAGTACATGTGAAAAGGATCTAGGAGTCTTGGTTGACCACAAACTTGACATGAGCCAACAGTGTGACGCGGCAGCTAAAAAAGCCAATGCAATTCTGGGCCTCATCAATAGGAGTATAGCATCTAGATCAAGGGAAGTAATAGTGCCACTGTATTCTGCTCTGGTCAGACCTCACCTGGAGTACTGTGTCCAGTTCTGGGCACCACAATTCAAGAAGGACACTGACAAACTGGAACGTGTCCAGAGGAGGGCAACCAAAATGGTCAAAGGCCTGGAAACGATGCCTTATGAGGAACGGCTAAGGGAGCTGGGCATGTTCAGCCTGGAGAAGAGGAGGTTAAGGGGTGATATGATAGCCATGTTCAAATATATAAAAGGATGTCACATAGAGGAGGGAGATAGGTTGTTTTCTGCTGTTCCAGAGAAGCGGACACGGAGCAATGGAGCCAAACTACAAGAAAGAAGATTCCACCTAAACATTGGGAAGAACTTCCTGACAGTAAGAGCTGTTCGACAGTGGAATTTGCTGCCAAGGAGTGTGGTGGAGTCTCCTACTTTGGAGGTCTTTAAGCAGAGGCTTGACAACCATATGTCAGGAGTGCTCTGATGGTGTTTCCTGCTTGGCAGGGGGTTGGACTCGATGGCCCTTGTGGTCTCTTCCAACTCTATGATTCTATGATTCTATGATTCTAGTGCTATTGGCAGAGGACCATGCGGTAGAGGCTCTGACGGTGGAGGAACGAGCAGCAGCGACAGAGGCCCAGGCGGTAGAGGCTCAGGCTTCGGAGACACCAGCGGCACTGGCAGAGGCCCAGGTGGTAGATGCTCTGGCGGAGGAGGCACCAGCGGCAGTGGCAGAGGCCCAAGCTAGAGGCTCAGGCTGCGGTGGCGGCAGTGGCAGAGGTCTAGACGGAAGAGGCTCAGGTGGCGTAGGCACCAGCGGCAGCTGCAAAAGCTCAGGTGGTACAGCTTCGGGCAACGGAGGCACCAGCGGCAGCAGCAGTGGTGCAGGCGGCATTGGCTGAGGCGGTAGAGGCCAAGGTGGTAGAGACTATGGAAGTGGAGGCACCAGCGCCAGAGGACCAGGCGGTAAAGGCTCAGCCTGCTGAAGCACCAGCGACAGTAACAAGCATACAGGCGTTAGCGGCTCATGGTGAGGAGTTACCAACGCCAGTGGCAGGGGCCCATGTGGCAGAGGCCCAGGCGGTAAAGGCTCGGGCTGTGGAGACCCCAACGGCAGAGACCCAGGCAGTAGACGCTCTGGCGGCGGAAGTACAAGCGGCAGTGACAGAGGCCCAGGCGGTAGAGGCTCAGGCTGTGGAGTCACCAGCGGCACCGCAGAGGCCGAGGCGGTAGAGACTCTGGCGGCGGAAGCACCAGTGGCGGAGGCCCAGGTGGAAAAGGCTCATGTGGCGGAGGCGGCAGCGGCAGAGGTCCAGACGGAAGAGGCTCAAGTGGCGGAGGCACCAACGGCAGCGGCAAGCGTCCAGGCATTAGCGGCACAGGGGCCATTGGCTGAGGCGGTAGAGGCCCAGGGGGTAGAGACTCTGGAACTGGAGGCACCAGCACCAGAGCATCAGGCGGTAGAGGCTCTGGCGGCAGAGGCAACAACAGCATCTACAGACACCCAGGTGGCAGGTGCTCTGGCGGCGGAGGCACCAGCGGCAGTGGCAGAGGCACAAGCGGTAGAGGGTCGGGCTGCAGAGTCACCAGCGGTAGTGGCGGAGGCCCAGGGGGTAGAGGTTCAGGCTGCGGAGGCACCAGCAGCACCGGCAGAGGCCCAGGCAGTATAGGCTATGGCTGTGGAGGCACCAAGGGCAGCGGCAAGCGTCCAGGCATTAGCGGCTCAGGGTGAGTTACCAGCACCAGCAGCAGAGGCCTGCGTGGCAGAGGCCCAGGCGGTAAAGGCTCGGGCTGTGGAGGCATCAACGGCAGAGGCCCAGGCAGTAGAGGCTCTGGCGGCGGAAGCACCAGCGGCAGCGGCAGAGGCCCAGGTGGAAGAAGCTCTGCTGGCAGAGGCGGCAGAGGTCCAGACGGAAGAGGCTCAAGTGGCGGAGGCACCAGAGGCAGAGGCAGAAGCTCAGGTGGTACAGATTCGGGCAACGGAGGCACCAGCGGCAGCAGCAGTGGCGCAGGAGGCATTGGCTGAGGCGGCAGAGGCCCAGGCGGTAGAGAGTCTGGATGTGGAGGCACCAGCACCAGAGGCCCAGGTGGTAAAGGCTCAGGCTGCTGAGGCACCAGCGGAACTGGCAGAGGCTCAGGCGGTAGAGGTTCGGTCTGCGGAGTCACCAGTGGCAGTGGCAGAGGCCCAAGCGGTAGAGGCTCAGGCTGTGGAGGCGCCAGCGGAACCGGCAGAGGCCCAGATAGTAGAGGCTCATGCTGCGGAGGTACCAGCGTCAGCGGCAGAGGCCCAGGCAGTAGAGGGTCTGGCGGTGGAATCACCAGCGGCAATGGACCGGGCAGTAGGGGCCCGGGCTGCCGAGGCACCAGCGGCATCAGCAGAGGCCCAGGTGTTAGAGGCTCAAGCTGGAGAGACACCAGCGGCACAGGACCAGGCGGTAGAGGTTCGGTCTGCGGAGTCACCAGTGGCAGTGGCAGAGGCCCAAGCGGTAGAGGCTCAGGCTGTGGAGGCGCCAGCGGAACCGGCAGAGGCCCAGATAGTAGAGGCTCATGCTCCGGAGGTACCAGCGTCAGCGGCAGAGGTCCAGGCAGTAGAGGCTCTGGCGGTGGAAGCACCAGCGTCAGCGGCAGAGGCCCAGGCGGTAGAGAGTCTGGATGTGGAGGCACCAGCGGCACTAGCAGAGGCTCAGGCGATAGAGGCTCTGGCGACAGAAGTACCAGCGGCAGCGGCAAGGGCCCAGGCGGTAGAGGCTCGGGAGGTTGGAGGCACCAGTGGCAGTGGCAGAGGCTCAGGCGGTAGAGGTTCGGGCTGCGGAGTCACCAGCGACAGTGGCGGAGGCCCAGGCGATAGAGGCTCATACTGCGGAGGCACCAGTGGCACCCGCACAGGCCCAGGCAGTAGAAGCTCTGCCGGCGGAGACAACAGCGGCAGAGGCCCAGGCAGTAGAGGCTCTGGCGGTGGAAGCACCAGCAGCAGCGGCAAGGGCCCAGGCGGTAGAGGCTCAGGCTGCGGCGGCACAAGGGACACCGGCAGAGGCCCAGGTGGTAGAGGCTCAGGCTGCGGAGGCACCAGTGGCACCGGCAGAGGCCCAGGCGGTGGAGGCTCAGGCTGCGGAGGCACCAGCGGAAGCGGTAGATCCCCAGGCGGTAAAGACTCTGACGGCGGAGGCAACAACAGCAGCTACAGAGACCCAGGTGGCAGGTGCTCTGACGGCGGAGGCACCAGCGGCAGTGGCAGAGGCCCAGGCGGTAGAGGCTCAGGCTGCGGAGGCACCAGCGGCACCGGCAGAAGCTCAGGCAGTAGAGGCTCGCGCTGCGGAGGTACCAGCGGCAGCGGCAAGGTTCCAGGCGTTAGCAGCTGAGGGTGAGGAGTTACCAGCGCCAGCGGCAGAGGCCCATGTGGCAGAGGCCCAGGCAGTAAAGGCTCGGGCTGTCGAGGCACCAACTGCAGAGGCCCAGGCAGTAGAGGCTCTGGTGCCAGAAGTACCAGCGACAGCAGCAAGGGCCAAGGCGGTAGAGTCTCTGGCGATGGAGGCACCAGCGGCAGTGGCAGAGGCCCAGGCGGTAGAGGCTCAGGCTGCGGAGGCACCAGCGGCACCGGCAGAGGCTCAGGCAGTAGAGGCTCGCGTTGCGGAGGCACCAGCGGCAGCGGCAAGTTTCCAGGCGTTAACAGCTCAGGGTGAGGAGTTACCAGCGCCAGCGGCAGAGGCCCAGGTGGCAAAGGCCCAGGCAGTAAAGGCTCGGGCTGTCGAGGCACCAACGGCAGAGGCCCAGCCAGTAGAGGCTCTGGTGCCAGAAGTACCAGCGACAGCAGCAAGGGCCCAGGCGGTAGAGTCTCTGGCGGTGGAGGCACCAGTGGCAGTGGCAGAGGCCCAGGCGCTAGAGGCTCAGGCTGCGGAGGCATCGGCGGCACAGGACCAGGCGGTAGAGGCTCTGGTGGTCGAAGCACCAGCAGCAGCGGCAAGGGCCCAGGCGGTAGAGGTTCAGGCTGCGGAGGAACCAGGTGCACCGGCAGAGGCCCGGCGGTAGAGGCTTGGGCTGCGGAGGCACCAGGGGTAGCGGTAGAGCCCCAGGCGGTAGAGGCTCTAGCGGTGGAAGCTCTAGTGCTATCGGCAGAGGACCATGCCGTAGAGGCTCTGACGGCCGAGGAACCAGCAGCAGCGACAGAGACCCAGGTGGCAGAGGCTCTGGTGGCAGAGGCAACAGCGGCAGCAACAAAGGCCCAGGCGGTAGAGGCTCTGGTGGCGGAGGCACCAGCGGCAGGGGCAGAGGCCCACGCGGAAAAGGCTCAGGAGGCGGAGACACCAGCGTTAGCGGCAGATGTCCACACGGAAGAGTCTTAGGTGGCAGAGGCACCAGCGGCAGAGGCCCAGAGTGAAGAGGCTCAGGCGGCAGAGGCACCAGCGGCAGTGGCAGAGGTCCAGACGTAAGAGGCTCCAATGGCGGAGGCACCAGCGGCAGCGGCATAGGCTCAGGTGGCACAGATTCCAGAAATGGAGGCAGCAGCGGCAGCAGCAATCGCGCAGGCAGCATTGGCTGAGGTGGTAGAGCCCCAGGTGGTAGAGACTCTGGAACTGGTGGCACCAGCACAAGAGCATCAGGCGGTAGAGGCTCTGGCGGAGGAGGCACCAGTGGCAGAGGCCCTGGCGCTAGAGGCTCAGGCTGCGGAGGCGGCAGCGGCAGAGATCCAGACGATAGAGGCTCAGGTGGCGGAGGCACCGGCGGCAGCTGCAAAAGCTCAGGTGGTACAGCTTCGGGCAACGGAGGCACAACCGGCAGCAGCAGTGGTGCAGGCGGCATTGGCTGAGGTGGTAGAGGCCAAGGCGTTAGAGACTATGGAAGTGGAGGCACCAGCGCCAGAGGAAAAGGCGGTAGAGGCTCTGGCGGCGGAGGCACCAGCAGCAGCTACCGAGACCCAAGTGGCAGAGGCTCTGACGGCGGAGGCACCAGCGACACTGGCAGAGGCCCAGATAGTAGAGGTTCACGCTGCAGAGGTACCAGCGGCAGCCGCCCAGGCAGTAGAGGCTATGGCTGTGGAGGCACAAACGGCAGCGGCAAGTATCCAGGCGTTAGCGGCTCAGGGTGAGGAGTTGCCAGCGCCAGTGGCAGGGGCCCATGTGGCAGAGGCCCAGGCGGTAAAGGCTTTGGCGGCGGAAGTGCCAGCGGCACAGGCCCAGGTGGAAGAGGCTCATGTGGCGGAGGCGGCAGAGGTCCAGACGGAAGAGGGTCAAGTGGGGGAGGCACCAGCAGCAGAAGCTCAGGTGGTACAGATTCTGGCAACGGAGGCACCAGTGGCAACAGCAGTAGCGCACGCGGCATTGGCTGAGGCGGTAGAGGCCCAGGCGGTAGAAACTATGGAAGTGGAGGCACCAGCGCCAGAGGCCCAGGCGGTAAAGGCTCAGGCTGCTGAGGCACCAGCGGAACCGGCAGAGTCCGAGGCGGTGGAGGCTCGTGCTGCGGAGGCACCAGAGGCCCAGGCTGAAGAGGCTCAGACGGCAGAGGCACCAGTGGCAGCAGCGGAGGTCCAGACATAAGAGGCTCCCGTGGCTTAGGCACCAGCGGCAGCGGAAGAGTTACAGACCGAAGAGGCTCCGGTGGCGGAGTCACCAGCGGCAGAGGTCCAGGCGGAAGAGGCTCCGGTGGTGGAGGCACCAGTGGAGTTACCAGCACCAGCGGCAGGGGCCCATGTGGCAGAGGCCCAGGCGGTAAAGGCTCTGGCGCCAGAAGTACCAGCGGCAGCGGCAAAGGCCCAGGCGGTAGAGGCTCGGACTGCGGAGGCACCAGCCGAAGAGGCAGAGGCCCAGGCTGTAGAGGCTCGGGCTGCGGAGGCACCAGCGGCACTGGCAGAGGCCCAGATAGTAGAGGCTCGCGCTGCGGAGGCACCAGCGGTAGAGGCAGAGGCCCAAGCTGTAGAGGCTCGGGCTCCGGAGGCGACAGCGGCAGAGGCCAAGGAAGTCGAGGCTCTGGCGGTGGAATTACTAGCGGCAACGGCAAGGGCCCAAGCGGTACAGGCTCTGGCGGTGGAGTCACCAGCGGCAATGGCAGAGGCCCAGGCACTAGAGGCTCAGGCTGTGGAGACAGCAGCGGCACAGGACCAGGCGGTAGAGGCTCAGGCTGCGGAGGAACCAGGTGCACCGGCAGAGGCCCGGCGGTAGAGGCTTGGGCTGCGGAGGCACCAGGAGCAGCGGTAGAGCCCCAGGCGGTAGAGGCTCTAGCAGTGGAAGCACTAATGCTATCGGCAGAGGACCATGCGGTAGAGGCTCTGACGGCCGAAGAACCAGCAGCAGCGACAGAGACCCAGGTGGCAGAGGCTCTGGTGCAAGAGGCAACAGAGGCAGCAACAAAGGCCCAGGCGGTAGAGGCTCAAGCTGAGGAGGCACCAGCGGCACCTGCATAGGCCCAGGCAGTAGAGGCTCGCATTGCGGAGGAACCAGGGGCACCGGCAGAGGCCCGGGGGTAGAGGCTCAGGCTGCCGAGACACCAGCGGCAGCGGCACAGGACAAGGCGGTAGCCCATTCGGTAGAGGCTCTGGTTCGGGCTGCGGAGTCACCAGCTGCAGTGGCAGAGGCCCAGGCTGAAGAGGCTCAGGCGGCAGTGGTGGAGGTCCAGATGGAAGAGGCTCAGGTGGCGGAGGAACCAGCGGCAGCGGAAGAGGTGCAGACGGAAGAGGCTCCGGTGGCGGAGGCACCAGCGGCAGAGGTCCAGAAGGAAGAGGCTCCGGTGGTGGAGGCACCAGCAGCAGCGGCATAGGCTCAGGTGCTACACATTCGGGAAACAGAGGCACCAGCGGTAGCAGCAATGGCGCAGGCAGCATTGGCTGAGGCGGTAGAGGCCCAGGCGGTATTGGCTGTAACGGCAGAGGCACCACCAGGAGCTACAGAGACCCAACGGCACCAACGGAGCTACAGAGACCAGGCGGTAGAGTCTCTGGCGGCGGAGGCCCCAGCAGCAGCTACCGAGACCCAAGTGGCAGAGTCTCTGGCGGTGGAGGCACCAGCGGCAGCGGCCCAGGCAGTAGAGGCTATGGCTGTGGAGGCACCAACGGCAGCGGCAAGCATCCAGGCGTTAGCGGCTCAGGGTGAGGACTTACCAGCACCAGCGGCAGGGGCCCATGTGGCAGAGGCCCAGGCGGTAAAGGCTCGGGCTGTGGAGTCCCCAACGGCAGAGACCCAGGCAGTAGATGCTCTGGCGGCGGAAGTACCAGCGGCAGTGACAGAGGCCCAGGCGGTAGTGGCTCAGGCTGTGGAGGCACCAGCGGCACCGGCAGAGGCCGAGGCGGTAGAGGCTCTGGCAGCGGAAGCACCAGTGGCAGCGGCAGAGGCCCAGATGGAAGAGGCTCATGTGGTGGAGGCGGCAGCGGCAGAGGTCCAGACGGAAGAGGCTCAAGTGGCAGAGGCACCAGCGGCAGCGGCAGAAGCTCAGGTGGTACAGATTCGGGCAACGGAGGCACCAGCGGCAGCAGCAGTGGCGCACACGGCATTGGCAGAGGCGGCAGAGGCCCAGGCGGTCGAGAGTCTGGATGTGGAGGCACCAGCGCCAGAGGCACAGGCGGTAAAGGCTCAGGCTGCTGAGGCACCAGCGGAAGAGGCAGAGGCCCAGGTTGTACAGGCTCGGGCTGCGGAGGCACCAGCGGAAGAGTCCCAGGCTGAAGAGGCTCAGACGGCAGAGGCATAAGTTGCAGCGGCAGACGTCCAGACAGAAGAGGCTCCAGTGGCTGAGGCACCAGCGGCTGCGGCATAGGCTCAGGTGGTACAGATTCGGGAAACAGAGGCACCAGTGGCAGCAGCAATGGCACAGGGGCCATTGGCTGAGGCGGTAGAGGCCCAGGGGGTAGAGACTCTGGAACTGGAGGCACCAGCACCAGAGCATCAGGTGGTAGAGGCTCTGGCGGCAGAGGCAACAACAGCATCTACAGACACCCAGGTGGCAGGTGCTCTGGCGGCGGAGGCACCAGCGGCAGTGGCAGAGGCACAAGCGGTAGAGGGTTGGGCTGCAGAGTCACCAGCGGTAGTGGCGGAGGCCCAGGGGGTAGAGGTTCAGGCTGCGGAGGCACCAGCAGCACCGGCAGAGGCCCAGGCAGTATAGGCTATGGCTGTGGAGGCACCAAGGGCAGCGGCAAGCGTCCAGGCATTAGCGGCTCAGGGTGAGAAGTTTCCAGTACCAGCGGCAAAGGCCCATGTGGCAGAGGCCCAGGCGGTAAAGGCTCGGGCTGTGGAGGCACCAACGGCAGAGGCCCAGGCAGTAGAGGCTCTGGCGGCGGGAGTACCAGCGGTAGCGGCAAGCGTCCAGGCATTAGCGGCTCAGGGTGAGAAGTTTCCAGTGCCAGCGGCAAAGGCCCATGTGGCAGAGGCCCAGGCGGTAAAGGCTCGGGCTGTGGAGGCACCAACGGCAGAGGCCCAGGCAGTAGAGGCTCTGGCGGTGGGAGTACCAGCGGTAGCGGCAAGGACCCAGGCGTTATAGGCTCTGGCGGCGGAGTCACCAGCGGCACCGGCAGAGGCGTAGGCGGTAGAGACTCTGGTGGCGGAAGCACCAGCGGCAGCGGCAGAGGCCCAGGTGGAAGAAGCTCAGGTGGCAGAGGCTGCAGGGGCAGAGGTCCAGACGGAAGAGGCTCAAGTGGCGGAGGCACCAGCGGCAGAAGCTCAGGTGGTACAGATTTGGGCAACGGAGGCGCCAGCGGCAGCAGCATAGATGCAGGAGGCATTGGCTGAGGCGGCAGAGGCCCAGGCGGTAGAGAGTCTGGATGTGGAGGCACCAGCGCCTGAGGCCCAGGCGGTAAAGGCTCAGGATGCTGAGGCACCAGCGGAACCGGCGGAGGCGCAGGTGGTAGAGGCTCGGGCTGCAGAGGCACCAGTGGTAGAGGCAGAGTCCCAAGCTGTAGACGCTCGGGCTGCGGAGGCAACAGCGGGAGAGGCCAAGGAAGTCGAGGCTCTGGCAGTGGAATTACTAGCGGCAACAGCAAGGGCCCAGGCGGTAGAGGCTCTGGCCATGGAGGCACCAGCAATGGCAGAGTCCCAGGCACTAGAGGCTCAGGCTGCGGAGACACCAGCGGCAGCGGCACAGGACCAGGCGGTAGAGGCTCTGGTGGTCGAAGCAGCAGCAGCGGCAAGGGCCCAGGTGGTAGAGGCTTGGGCTGCAGAGGCACCAGCGGTAGCGGTAGAGCCCCAGGCGGTAGAGGCTCTAGCAGTGGAAGCACTAGTGCTATCGGTAGAGGACCATGCGGTAGAGGCTCTGAGGTTGGAGGAACCAGCAGCAGTGACAGAGACCCAGGTGGCAGAGGCTCTGGTGGCAGAGGCAACAGCGGCAGCAACAAAGGCCCATTCGATAGAGGCTCTGGTTCGGGCTGCGGAGTCACCAGCTGCAGTGGCAGAGGCGCAGGCGGTAGAGGCTCAGGCTGTGGAGGCGCCAGCGGAACTGTCCAGACGGAAGAAGCTTAAGTGGCAGAGGCACCAGCGGCAGAGGCCCAGGCTGAAGAGGTTCAGGCGGCAGAGGCACCAGCGGCAGTGGCAGAGGTCCACACATAAGAGGCTCCAATGGCGGAGGCACCAGCGGCAGCGGCATAGGCTCAGGTGGTACAGATTCCGGCAACGGAGGCAGCAGCGGCAGCAGCAATCGCGCAGGCAGCATTGGCTGAGGCGGTAGAGGCCCAGGCGGTAGAGACTCTGGAACTGGTGGCACCAGCACCAGAGCATCAGGCGGTAGAGGCTCTGACAGCGGAGGCACCAGCAGCAGCTACAGAGGCCCAGGCGATAGAGGCTCTGGCGGCAGAGGCACCAGCGGCAGTGGCAGAGGCCCAGGCGTTAGAGGCTCAAGCTGTGGAGGCACAGGTGGCACCGGCAGAGGCCCAGGCAGTAGAGGCTCAGGCTGTGGAGTCACCAGAGGCACCGGCAAAGGCTCTGGCGGTAGAGGCTCTCGCGGCGGAAGTACCAGCAGCAGCGGCAAGAGCCCAGGCGCTAGAGGTTCGGACTGCGGAGTCACCAGCTGCAGTGGCAGAGGCGCAGGCGGTAGAGGCTCAGGTGGCGGAGGAACCAGCAGCAGAGGCCCAGGCTGAAGAGGCTCAGACGGCAGAGGCACCAGTGGCAGCGGAAGAGGTACAGACCGAAGAGGCTCCGGTGGCGGAGGCACCAGCAGCAGCGGCATAGGCTCAGGTGCTACACATTCGGGAAACAGACGCACCAGCGGCAGCAGCAATGGCGCAGGCAGCATTAGCTGAGGCGGTCGAGGCCCAGGCGGTAGAGACTCTGGAACTGGAGGTACCAGAGCGTCAGGCGGTAGAGGCTCTGATGGCAGAGGCACCAAGAGCAGCTACAGAGACCCAGGTGGCAGAGGCTCTGGCGGCGGAAGCACCAGCGGCAGTGGCAGAGGCCCGAGCGGTAGAGGCTCTGGTGGCGGAAGCACCAGTGGCAGTGGCAGAGGCCCAGGCGGTAGAGGCTCAGGCTTCAGAGGCACCAGCGGCAGCTGCAGAGGTCCTGACAGAAGAGGCTCAGGTGGCGGAGGCACCAGCGGCAGCTGCAAAAGCTCAGGTGGTACAGCTTCGGGCAACGGAGGCACCAACGGCAGCAGCAGTGGCGCAGGCGGCATTGGCTGTGGCGGTAGAGGCCCAGGCGGTAGAGACTATGGAAGGAGAGGCACCAGCGGCAGGGGACCGGGCAGTAGGGGCCCTTGCTGTGGAGGCACCAACGGCAGCAGCAGAGGCCCAGGTGTTAGAGGCTCGGCGGCGGAGGCACCAGCGGTAGAGGCGCAGGCGGTAGAGGCTCAGGCTGTGGAGTCACCAGCAGCACCAGCAAAGGCCCTGGCGGTACAGGCTCTCGCGGCGGAAGTACCAGCAGCAGCGGCAAGAGCCCAGGCGTTAGAGGTTCGGGCTGCGGAGTCACCAGCTGCAGTGGCAGAGGCGCAGGCGGTAGAGGGTCAGGCTGTGGAGGCACCAGCGGCACCAGGAGAGGCCGAGACGGTGGAGGCTCGGGCTGCGGAGGCACCAGCGGCAGAGGCCCAGGCTGAAGGGGCTCAGACGGCAGAGGCACCAGTGGCAGCGGCAGAGGTCCAGACGGAAGAGGCTCCGGTGGCTGAGGCACCAGCGGCCGCGGCATAGGCTCATGTGGTACAGATTCGGTAAACGGAGGCACCAGCGGCAGCAGCAATGGCGCAGGGGCCATTGGCTGAGGCGGTATAGGCCCAGGCGGTAGAGACTCTTGAACTGGAGGCACCAGCACCAGACCCTCAGGCGGTAGAGGCTCTGGCGGCGGAGGCAACAACAGCAGCTACAGAGACCCAGGTGGCAGGTGCTCTGGCGGCGGAGGCGGCAGTGGCAGAGGCCCAAGCGGTAGAGATTCAGGCTGCGGAGTCACCAGCGGCAGTGGCGGAGGCCCAGGGGGTAGAGGTTCAGGCTGCGGAGGCACCAGCCGCACCAGCAGAGGCCCAGGTAGTAGAGGCTCACGCTAAAGAGGCACCAGCGGCAGCGGCAGAGGCCCAGGCAGTATAGGCTATGGCTGTGGAGGCACCAACGGCAGCGGCAAGTGTCCAGGCATTAGCGGCTCTGGGTGAGGAGGCGCCAGCGGCAGAGGCCCATGTGGCAGAGGCCCAGGCGGTAAAGGCTCGGGCTGTGGAGGCACCAACGGCAGAGGCCCAGGCAGTAGAGGCTCTGGCGGTGGAAGTACCAGCGGTAGCGGCAAGGGCCCAGGCGGTATAGGCTCTGGCGGCGGAGTCACTAGCGGCACCGCAGAGGAGTAGGCGGTAGAGGCTCTGGTGGCGGAAGCGGCAGCGGCAGAGGCCCAGGTGGAAGAAGCTCTGGTGGCAGAGGCAGCAGCGGCAGAGACAGAAGTTTTACTATCTGTGTATAGTCTTTCTCACTTGCTGTGGCAATAATCAGGTCATCAACAAATGCTAGGATATATGAGAATTGTCCATTATTTGACTTACTGTACAAGCACTTGTCAGCGTCGCCTTGCTTGTACCCAAGTTGCGTTAGCATTTTATGCAACTTCTGGTTCCAGGCTCTGGCAGCCTGTTTAAGTCCATAAAGTCCTTTCTGCAGTTTGCACACCAGATGTGCCTCATGTGGTTTTACAAAACCTTTATGCTGTTTCATATAAATTTCCTCTGAAATCTGCCCATGTAGAAAAGCAGTAGCAATGTCTATGTGTTTCACCCTCATCTTCTTGGAGGCTGCAATGCTTAAAAGCATTCTTACGCTGCTGTACCTCACAGTTGGTGCAAAAACTTCATCATAGTCTTCACCAAAACGCTGTGAAAATCCCTGTGCCACAAGTCTAGCTTTGTAGCGCTGCACTTCTCCTTCTGACCCCTTCTTAACCTTGAAAACCCATTTACTGCCAATGGCCTTCTTACCGGGAGGCAGCTCAGTGAGTGTCCAGGTCTTGTTCTGATGCAGTGCATCCATCTCCTCCTGCGCGGCCTTCCTCCAGAGACTGGCTTCTGCAGCTGGCATCTCCTGTATCTCTTCCCAAGTGGAAGGTTCCTGTGGAAACGCCGACCCTGCAAAGTAGGACAGTCGTAATGGTGGGACACCTCTGTTGGTTCTGGATGAGTGCCTGACCTCTGGTTCTCCGACCACATCAGCTTCTTCATCCTCCTCCAACGCAGGCATGTCCCCATCTGAGTCCTCATCTTCGTCTCTGGTGCCGCCAGGGTTCTGGTTCTCTGCGTCTTCTGGTGCGTTGCCTGTAGGGGGCGCTGTAACACTCGAAGGCAGATAATTACTTTGTGGGGCCTCAAAAGGGAAATATACAAACTCTTGAGTTCTTTCCGACTCATCTGAAGAATCCACAACAGTGTTCTTAGTGTCTACTTTTCCATATTCATCAAAATAAACCGCATGGTATGCATTTGTTTTACCAGTTTGTAAGTCCATAATTCTGTATCCTTTGCCTCCAGAAGCATATCCCACAAGGATACCTGCTTTTGCCCTGGAGTCAAGCTTGTGTCTGTGTTCCTTGGGCACGTGGAAGTAACACGGACTTCCAAACACACGTATGTGCGACAGATTGGGAGCTTTCCCATGCCAAAGTTCAAATGGTGTGCGCTCTGCACCTTTAGTTGGCAGTCTATTCTGCAAATAGACCGACGTGTACACTCCTTCGGCCCACAGCTTTTGTGGCAAACGTGCATCCTTTAGCATGCACCTTGTCATGTCCATAATGGACCTAAACTTTCTCTCGGCTATGGCATTCTGCTGTGGTGTGTAAGGAATTGTGGTTACGTGTGCAATTCCTTCCTTGGCCAGGAGAGCCTGCATTTCATTTGAGCAGTACTCACCTTCATTGTCGCTCATTAACACAGCTGGAGCTCTCTGGAATTTGTTCTTGACCATGGCAATGTATTCCTGGAGCTTGTCCACTGTCTCACTCTTCTCTTTGAGGAAATATACAACACAAAATCTTGAAAAGTCATCCAGAAATATTAAAATATATCTATTCTTTCCCAGTGAGGGAACATTCATGGGTCCACATATATCAGTGTGCACTATGTCAAGCACTTTGTTGCTTCTTTGCTCTGCACAACGTGGAAATGAAGGTTTTATAGCCTCAGTAATACAGCTTATGCACTTTGCTGGAGCTTTGTTGCTCTGCTTTACCTGCAAACCTCTTACAAGATTTCTTTTCTGTAGATCCAGAATGACGCTGGCGTCCCTGTGTCCTAGCCTTCTGTGCCATAGGTCCAGATCTGCTTCATCCTTCTGGCTGGAATGTGCCACTTTTGCAGACTGGTTCTCTGAAAGATCAAGCTCATATACACCATTTATTAGCTTTGCTTGAGCAAACACTTTGCCATTTCTAGTCACTTTACATTCTCCATTTCCAAATGTGACCTGGAAACCTTTCTTGTCCAAAGTGGACACGCTGATTAGATTGCAGCTCAGCTCTGGAACGTACAAAACTCTAGAGACTGTGTTCTCAATGCATTCATTGTTTATATTGCATTTCAGACTCATGGAACCTGCACCTTTTGCTTTAACAATGTTGCCATCTGCAATCTCAATTTCAGATCCTTCTTCATCATTTATCTCATTAATCTCATTAAAATAGTCCCTTTTATATGAAAAATGCGAACTGGCACCTGAATCTAAAATCCATTTATTACGTTTATTTTCACGATTCTGGACAGCTAAATTCCTTTCTTGCAGTAGCCATGTGCATTCACATTTCCCCTTCTTTTCCCCTTTTGGCTGAAAGGGGTGGGGTTTCTTCCCTTTAGGAGCTCTGCAGTTCTTTGCAATGTGTCCTTCTTTGTTACAATTGAAGCAAATCACTTTCTTAGGCATCTCTTTGGACTTTGTACATTGCCTAGATGCATAACCACTTTCCTTGCTTCTAGCATTTCTCACTGGAGATTCAGCTCTATCTCTGCATTCTTCTTTTAAATAACCAATCAAGTCTTTAAAAGTCAGACCTTGTTTATGAGCCATCAGACTTACAAATGCGCTAAAGCGTGGTCCAAGTGATGATAACAAAAATGCTATCTTTGTATCCTCATCAAAAGCTTTGGGAGTCAGATCAATTCTTTGAATAATCTCAGTAAACTTGTTGATGTGCTCTGTGAATTCCTCTTTTGAATTCATCCTCAATCTGGTTAATTTACACACCAAGTTTCTGAAGCTGTTTATGCTAGATTCTCCATACACGCTGTCAGGGATTTAGGAGCAGAGGCAAGGGCAAGGGAGGAAACAGAGAGCGAAGGGGAGGAGGCAGAAGAAAAGATGAGTGATGACGACGACCCGAGATCTCCGAGTCTTTCCAGTGAATCAGAGGATTCACAGAAAGGAGCACCAATGGCCAGGGCAAGGGGGGAGTTTAGGGGGGCACCCCAGGAAGATAGAGCCAGAGGGGACTCAGAGGAGAGCAGTTGGAAATCGGGACCAGCGTCACCGCTAGGGAGCAGGGAGGAGGAAGGGAGCCAGGGGGCAAGCACTGGCAGCTCACCACAGGAGGGAGGGCATGAGTCAGGAGTGGCCACACCTCCATCGGGGAGCGAAGAAACGGTTAAGAGGAAAGTGGAAGGTTGGGCGCGCGCGCCAAGTTCAAATGCAGAGGAAGGCGGCGCAGTAAGCAGCCCGGAAAGGGAGCCAGGTCCTAAAGCCCGGCGCAAGGAGGCAGGAGGGTCCGGGTCAGCGTCAGAAGAATCCCGGAAGGAAGAAACCACGGGGGGCAGAGGGACCCAGAGGAGAACAGTCAGGCGGAAAAGGTGGAGCAGGGCTAGGATATTAAGTTGGTGCACAAGGGGCGGAGAATCAGACGGAGCTTCGCCGATCTAGCTACTAGACGTAGAGTTGCACGCAGCAGCTTGAAAATGGAAACTGTAACTCAATAAAGACTTTTACGTAATGATCGCTGGCTAGCGTGATCCTCTGTGAGCTAGGATCTTCGAGCAGCTCTGACAGTAAGCTCCGTCAGCCAAGTGTGGGCATCTACAGCCTCGAGGAGGGGAGAGAAGCAGGTGCCTACCAGCGAGCTCACGAACGGCAGCCGACATGACGGCTGAGCAGCAGATAGAGGAACTCAGAAGAGCAGTGTCACAACTGAATGCAGAGGCTCTCGCATCCCGGAAGAGAGAGGAGGAGGCAGCTGCCGCCTGCAGGGATCTCCAGGTCAGGTTGGACATGCTTACAAAGCAGACACCCAGACAGGAGGGAATTGGGTTGGCGAGACGTACAGGCGGTCTGGTCTCTCACTTCGATGGGAACCTGCAACAGTATCCCAACTTTAGAGCAGATGTACTGTGCGCACTGCAACTGCTGAATAAAGACTTTAGAGATGAGCAAGAGAAGGTGGGATTCATCATGTCCCATTTGCATGGGGATGCTAAAGCATGGCTGCGCAATCTATGGAGAGATAAGGATCCGGCGCTCCAAGATGCGGATGCCTTTATTAAAGCGATGGATGGGTGTTTTTTATCAAGCATTGACGTGGATCTTGCCCGGAAGGAGGTGCATGGACTAAGGCAAGGGAGGGCCAGCGTAAGGCAATATCATGCCCGCTTTTTCGCTTTGGTCAGTGCCCTGGAATGGGACAGAGATTCGGCCCCTGTGAGAGACCTCTTTTGGGAGGGGCTGCACAGCTCGATTAAAGATGAGATCGCGAGGGGGGAGCGACCCCGGACCACCCAGGAGGTCGTTCAGAGGGCACTGGCAGTGGGGGTGCGGCTGGAAGAACGTCCGTGGAGCAGGGACGAAGGGCGTGGAGGGCGCGAACCAGCCAGGGGCCCCTCCTTCCTTCCCAGAGACGCAGCGCGGGCGCAATCCACGCCTCCACCAGGAGGAGGAGCGGAACCTATGGAGGTGGGAGGTGCAAGGGCTCAGTCAGCAACCAGAGCCCTAGCACCGGCAGCAGTGAAAGCGAAGCCTCCTAGAGGGAACAGGAAGTGTTACTTCTGTGAGGAGCCAGGGCACATGGCGAAAGAGTGTCCCCAGAGGCCCCACAAGCTCACTGCAGCCTCAGCAATGGTGACTGCAGCGACGCAGCAAGGTGGACCACAGCAGGGAAACGACGCAGTCTGGCTGGAGGAAGAGGCACTGGGGCCCAGCCAGACGTGTTAATGACGCAGTCCCCAGAGATTTTACAGCCCGTGAACCCCCTCCCGCCCAAACCAGTAGTGAGGCTCACCGCATCTCTCCAGCTGCCCAATGGCATCACCATGGACGTGCCAATCACCGTGGACTCGGGCAGCAACGCGGACTTTATAGGGCAGGACTTTGTCGACAAACACGCTATACAGTTGCTGCCGGCCACACTGCCCCTGCAGGTTGTCACGGTGGATGGCAGGGAGCTGCTAGGGGGGCAAGTGGTGAAGCAGACGCCACCGATGGTGATGCGACTTGGCAATCACAGAGAAGTCATCAGCTTCAATGTCACTCAACTATCGGATACGCCCATTGTATTGGGAATGAGTTGGCTGGACAAGCACAGCCCAACGCTGGCTTGGTACCAGAGGCAGCTGATCTTCGGCTCTTCCTTTTGTGCTGAACACTGCATCGTGCCCCGGCAGGAAGGAGAGGAAGAGGAGTCACAGCTGCTGCTAGGCACGCTGCAAGCGATTCCCCACAAGTACGCAGAATTTTTGGAAGTTTTCTGCGAAAAGGAGGCGGACAGACTACCCCCTCACAGACCATATGACTGCAAAATTGACCCGCTGCCGGGGGCGGCGCTGCCTAAAGGGAAACTGTATTCCATGTCAGAGGACGAACTGCAAGAACTCGAGTTCATAGATCATAATTTGGAGCGCGGTTTCATCCGAGAGTCCAAGGCAGCGGGGGGCAGTCCTGTATTCTTTGTTAAAAAGCGAGACACGCCCCAAAAAAGACTGGTCGTGGACTATCGCATTTTGAACAGTGGGACCAAGCCATCGGACTTCCCCATGCCCCGAATCGACGACCTCCTAGCGAAGGTGCGGAAGGGAAAAGTGTTCACCAAGTTGGACCTGCGAGGGGCGTACAACCTCATTCGCATGCGGGAAGGAGATGAGTGGAAGACGGCCATGTTCACGCCACTGGGGACCTACGAATACAGAGTTATGCCTTTTGGATTGCAAAATGGCTCCCACGTTTTTCAAGCTTTCATGCATCACGTGTTGGCGGGACTTCTCTACAAGACGTGCGTCTGTTTCTTAGATGACATCCTGATCTTTTCGGAATCGCAGCAGGAGCATGACGGGCACGTCAAGGAAGTGCTGAGCAGGCTAAAGCAACATAGGCTCTACGCCAAGCTGGAGAAGTGCCAATTTGACGTGACGGAGGTGGACTTTCTGGGCTACAAGCTGTCTGACAAGGGGCTCGCCATGGACAGCGCCAAGGTTCGAGCGGTGTTGGATTGGAAGAGTCCACGCAACCGGAAGGAGGTCCAACGGTTTGTCGGCTTCGCGAACTTCTATCGCAAGTTTATCAAAGGCTTCGCTATGCAGACAGCGGCCATCACTGACACGCTTAGCTCCAAGAAAAAGAAGTTCGTTTGGACAGAGCAGGCGGAGCAGTCCTTTCAGGCGCTCAAGCGTCTCTTCGCGTTGGAAGAGCAGCTGCTTCATGTCGACCCCAGCAGGCCGATGAGGGTGGAGACAGACGCCTCGGACAGAGCCGTGGGGGCGGTCCTGCTGCAGAAGGACCAGCAGGGGGTGTGGCGACCGGGAGCGTTTTACTCCAGAAAGCTCAGCAAGTCCGAGCAGAACTACACCATCTGGGACAGGGAGTTGCTGGCCATTCATGCAGCGTTCAAAGCGTGGAGGCACTTCCTGATCGGCGCCAAGCACACGGTGCAGGTTTGCACGGACCACAAGAATCTGGAGCACTGGCGCACGGCACAGTTCCTAAACCAGAGGCAGATACGTTGGGCTGAGTTCTTTGCGAACTTCGACTTCCGCATAGAGTATGTCCCGGGGGACACTAACATCATGGCGGACGCCCTCTCCCGTAAGCCACAGTATCTGGAGGACGCAACGCCAGCGGCCGCCATGCACATCTTCGCACCAACAGTGTGGGCGTGCGCCGCGGCCACCGTGGACCTGGAGGCGGTGCGACGAGCGTTGCAGGATGACTCCTTCGCGCAAACAAAGATGGCAGAGGTGCAAAGGGGCAAGGCTGCGGCCGACGGTTTCCAGCTACGAGATGGATTGCTCATCCATAAAGGGGCCATCTACGTGCCGGGAGACGACCTTCGCGCCAAGGTGCTGCAGCAGCTGCACGACGCGCCCACGGCCGGGCACTTTGGCAAGGAGAAGACGATGGAATTGGTAGCCAGGGATTTCTGGTGGCCTGGAATGAGAGGGGAGGTCGCGGACTACGTGGCGAGATGCGACACCTGCCAGAGGGCCAAGCCAGTGCACAGACCGCCGGCCGGACTGTTGGAACCGCTGCAAACTCCGGTCGAACCTTGGGAGAGGGTGGCTCTGGACTTTGTCACAGATCTGCCCAGCTCGAGAGGCAAGACGGCAGTGCTGGTGGTGGTGGACCTGTTTTCCAAGATGGCACATTTCATTCCGTGTGCGAAGGTGGCCACAGCGGAGCAAACCGCCAAACTGTTCATAGACCACGTGTTCAAGGTTCACGGTCTGCCACGGTCTATTCTGTCCGACCGGGGGCGGCAGTTCATCTCGAATTTCTGGCAGAAGCTGATGGGCTTCCTGAACGTCAAGATCAACCTGGCGTCGGCGAGACACCCGCAGACCAACGGGCAAGCGGAGCGGGTCAATGCCATCATGCAGCAGTACCTGAGATGTTATGCAAATCAACAGCCTGCGACGTGGGTGGATTACCTGCCGCTTGCCGAGTTCGCCTACAACAACACGAAGCACGTGTCCACGGGGGTCACGCCGTTCTTCGCCAACAATGGGAGGCACCCCAGAACCTTCCCGGGACTGGAAAGAATGGGGGAGGGGGAGCCGCAGACAGCAGATGCGTCCGCGTCGGAGCTGCAGGAAGTCCACGATCAGCTGAGGCGCCACCTGGAGCTGGCCAAACACGCCTACAAGGTACAAGCAGACAAGCACAGAAGGGTTGGCGAAGAGATCCATGTGGGAGACTGGGTCTGGTTAGCAGCCCACGCAGTGCCGGCCAGGTCGTTGGCCAAGAAGAAACTAGGGCATAAACAACTGGGGCCCTACCAAGTCGAAGAGCAGGTCAACCCAGTAGCTTTCAGACTGGCACTTCCGGAGGGTTCCAGAATGCATCCGGTGTTCCACAGATCGGTGCTCACTCCCTACAAGGCACCGCACAGGTTCCAAGAACCCGGAACGGCGCCGAGTCCGGTCAGAGACAGAACAGGGCACGCGGGAGTGGCACAGAAGGAGCGCATCAACGAAGTCACGGAGATTTTGGACTCCAGATGGGGGGAGGAGGGGGTAGAATACTTTCTCGCCAAGGAGGGCACCCCGGCCAGTGCGAACAGCTGGGTGCCGGGCTACGCTTTGGACGAACCTCTACTCAAAGACGAGTTTCACGCCCTCTTCCCACATAGACCAATGCCAGCAGACTTTTTCGACGACTGGCTTTTCACGCCCACGCTTTCGGCCAGCACTTTCCGGGGGTTCGACTCGGACGAGGACCCGACACAAGACGTACGTTCCCCGGAGGGGTCACCCTCGGGATCTGCATCAGAACCCTCGTATTGGTGGGACGATCGACCAGAGGAGCAGTTCCGCAGAAAGTGGCTGGAATGCCCAGGACGAGCAACGCCGCCAGGAGGAAGTGAGGGAGAGACGGACATGGACGTTTTCGGGGACGACCCTGGTTTCGAGCACGGCGGCACAGAGATGGAAGCGGAGGTGACCGTCGTCGACGGGAGCAGGGAGGAAGACCCGGGAGCCTTCAGATGGAGGCCCGCCACGGGAAGCGAGCGATATCCGACATTCGTCCCTTTGCAACAGCAGCACCCAGTTCCAGCACCGGAAGGAGGGGAGGGGGGAATGGGGGGCTTCGAGGGGGGGATGGATGTCAGGGGTTTAGGAGCAGAGGCAAGGGCAAGGGAGGAAACAGAGAGCGAAGGGGAGGAGGCAGAAGAAAAGATGAGTGATGACGACGACCCGAGATCTCCGAGTCTTTCCAGTGAAAGAGACACGGGGGAATGATTAATGGACTTCAATGTCTGTACACTAATGCGCAAAGCATGGGAAATAAACAAGATGAGCTTGAGCTCTTGGTACAGCAAACTAAATATGACATAATAGGCATCACTGAAACCTGGTGGGATAAGTCCCACGATTGGAATGTAATAATGGGGGGATACAATCTATTTCAGAGAAACAGACCAGACAAGAAAGGAGGAGGAGTGGTGTTATATGTCAGGGATGTGTATACCTGTGAAGAGATCCAAGATTTAGAACCTCAAAGCCAATGTGAGAGCATTTGGGTCAAAATTAAGGGAGAGAAGAATAACAGAGACCTCATTGTGGGAGTTTACTATAGATCCCCAAGCCAAACGGAGGACATAGATGATGCCTTCCTGGAACAGATGGCCAAGCATGCAAAAGGAAGGGAGATAGTAGTAATGGGGGACTTCAATTACCCGGATATTTGTTGGGCGTCAAACTCAGCCAAGAGCATAAGGTCAAACAGATTCCTCACTGGCCTTGCAGACAACTTCATTGTCCAGAAAGTGGGAGAAGCAACAAGAGGAACAGCCATTTTAGATCTGGTCCTAACCAATGTTGATGACCTGGTTAGTGGGGTAGAAGTGGAAGGATCATTAGGCGCGAGTGATCATGCTCTTCTGAAGTTTACTATACAGCGGAAAGGAGCAGCCAAGCATACTAGGACTCAATTTCTTGACTTTAAGAAAGCCGACTTCATAAAACTTAGGGAAGTGCTGGGTGAGATCCCATGGACAGCAATACTAAAAGGAAAGGGAGTTCATGATGGCTGGGAGTTTGTTAAGAGGGAGATAGTAAAAGCACAACGTCAGGCAATACCAATGAGACGGAAACATGGAAGGTGCCTAAAGAAGCCAGGGTGGCTATCTAAAGAACTTTTAACTGAATTAAGATTAAAAAAGGATGTGTACAAAAAATGGAAAAGGGGGGAAACCACCAAAGAGGAATTCAAACAAATAGCCAGCACGTGTAGACACAAAGTCAGAAAAGCTAAAGCACAGAATGAACTCAGGCTTGCTAGAGAGGTTAAAAGCAACAAAAAAGGCTTTTATGGGTATGTTCGTAGCAAAAGGAAGAACAAAGAAACAGTGGGGTCACTCAGAGGAGAAGATGGTGAAATGCAAACAGGGGACACAGAAAGGGCTGAACTCCTCAATGCCTTCTTTGCCTCAGTCTTCTCCGATAAAGAAAACAATGCCCGACCTGAAGAATTTGGAGCAAATGATTCAGCAAAGGAAACACAGCCCAGAATAACTAAGGAGACAGTACAAGAATATTTGGCTAGTTTAGATGTATTCAAGTCTCCAGGGCCAGATGAACTGCATCCAAGAGTATTAAAAGAACTGGCAGATGTGATCTCAGAACCACTGGCAGTCATCTTCGAGAAATCCTGGAGAACAGGCGAAGTCCCGGCAGACTGGAGGAGGGCAAATGTTGTCCCTATTTTCAAAAAGGGGAAAAGAGAGGACCCAAATAATTACCGCCCAGTCAGTCTGACATCAATAGCAGGGAAGATTCTGGAGCAGATCATTAAGCAAACAGTCTGTGAGCACCTAGAAAGGAATGCTGTGATCACCAATAGTCAGCATGGATTTCTGAAAAATAAGTCATGTCAGACTAACCTGATCTCATTTTTTGACAGAATTACAAGCCTGGTAGATGAAGGGAACTCAGTGGATATAGCCTACCTTGATTTCAGTAAGGCATTTGACAAGGTGCCCCATGATATTCTTGTAAAGAAGCTGGTAAAATGCGGTCTTGACTCTGCTACCACTCAGTGGATTTGTAACTGGCTGACTGACCGAACCCAAAGGGTGCTCATCAATGGTTCCTCTTCATCCTGGAGAAGAGTGACTAGTGGGGTGCCACAGGGTTCTGTCTTGGGCCCGGTCTTATTTAACATCTTTATCAACGACTTGGATGATGGACTCAAGGGCATCCTGATCAAATTTGCAGATGACACCAAACTGGGAGGGGTGGCTAACACCCCAGAGGACAGGATCACACTTCAAAACGACCTTGACAGATTAGAGAACTGGGCAAAAACAAACAAAATGAATTTTAACAGGGAGAAATGTAAAGTATTGCACTTGGGCAAAAAAAATGAGAGGCACAAATACAAGATGGGTGACACCTGGCTTGAGAGCAGTACATGTGAAAAGGATCTAGGAGTCTTGGTTGACCACAAACTTGACATGAGCCAACAGTGTGACGCGGCAGCTAAAAAAGCCAATGCAATTCTGGGCTGCATCAATAGGAGTATAGCATCTAGATCAAGGGAAGTAATAGTGCCACTGTATTCTGCTCTGGTCAGACCACACCTGGAGTACTGTGTCCAGTTCTGGGCACCACAATTCAAGAAGGACACTGACAAACTGGAACGTGTCCAGAGGAGGGCAACCAAAATGGTCAAAGGCCTGGAAACGATGCCTTATGAGGAACGGCTAAGGGAGCTGGGCATGTTTAGCCTGGAGAAGAGGAGGTTAAGGGGTGATATGATAGCCATGTTCAAATATATAAAAGGATGTCACATAGAGGAGGGAGAAAGGTTGTTTTCTGCTGCTCCAGAGAAGCGGACACGGAGCAATGGATCCAAACTACAAGAAAGAAGATTCCACCTAAACATTAGGAAGAACTTCCTGACAGTAAGAGCTGTTCGACAGTGGAATTTGCTGCCAAGGAGTGTGGTGGAGTCTCCTACTTTGGAGGTCTTTAAGCAGAGGCTTGACAACCATATGTCAGGAGTGCTCTGATGGTGTTTCCTGCTTGGCAGGGGGTTGGACTCGATGGCCCTTGTGGTCTCTTCCAACTCTATGATTCTATGATTCTATGATTCTATGAATCAGAGGATTCACAGAAAGGAGCACCAGTGGCCAGGGCAAGGGGGGAGTTTAGGGGGGCACCCCAGGAAGATAGAGCCAGAGGGGACTCAGAGGAGAGCAGTTGGAAATCGGGACCAGCGTCACCGCTAGGGAGCAGGGAGGAGGAAGGGAGCCAGGGGGCAAGCACTGGCAGCTCACCACAGGAGGGAGGGCATGAGTCAGGAGTGGCCACACCTCCATCGGGGAGCGAAGAAACGGTTAAGCGGAAAGTGGAAGGTTGGGCGCGCGCGCCAAGTTCAAATGCAGAGGAAGGCGGCGCAGTAAGCAGCCCGGAAAGGGAGCCAGGTCCTAAAGCCCGGCGCAAGGAGGCAGGAGGGTCCGGGTCAGCGTCAGAAGAATCCCGGAAGGAAGAAACCACGGGGGGCAGAGGGACCCAGAGGAGAACAGTCAGGCGGAAAAGGTGGAGCAGGGCTAGGATATTAAGTTGGTGCACAAGGGGCGGAGAATCAGACGGAGCTTCACCGATCTAGCTACTAGACGTAGAGTTGCACGCAGCAGCTTGAAAATGGAAACTGTAACTCAATAAAGACTTTTACGTAATGATCGCTGGCTAGCGTGATCCTCTGTGAGCTAGGATCTTCGAGCAGCTCTGACATTCGCGAAGCCGACAAACCGTTGGACCTCCTTCCGGTTGCGTGGGCTTTTCCAGTCCAACACCGCTCGAACCTTGGCGCTGTCCATGGCGAGCCCCTTGTCAGACAACTTGTAGCCCAGAAAATCCACCTCCGTCACGTCGAATTGGCACTTCTCCAGCTTGGCGTAGAGCCTATGCTGCTGTAGCCTGCTTAGCACTTCTTTGACGTGTCTGTCATGCTCCTGCTGCGATTCCGAAAAGATCAGGATGTCATCTAAGAAACAGACGCACGTCTTGTAGAGGAGCCCCGCCAACACGTGATGCATGAACGCTTGAAAAACGTGGGAGCCATTTTGCAATCCAAAAGGCATAACTCTATATTCGTAGGTGCCCAGTGGCGTGAACATGGCTGTCTTCCACTCATCTCCTTCCCGCATGCGAATGAGGTTGTACGCCCCTCGCAGGTCTAACTTGGTGAACACGCTGCCCTTCCGTACCTTTGCGAGGAGGTCGTCGATTCGGGGCATGGGGAAGTCCAATGGCTTGGTCACACTGTTTAAGATGCGATAGTCCACTACAAGTCTTTTTTGGGGCGTGTCCCGCTTCTTAACAAAGAATACAGGACTGCCCCCCGCTGCCTTGGACTCCCGGATGAAACCGCGCTCCAAATTATGATCTATGAACTCTTTGAGTTCCTGCAGTTCGTCCTCAGACATGGAATACAGCTTCCCTTTAGGCAGCGCCGCCCCCGGCAGCAGGTCAATTTTGCAGTCATATGGTCTGTGGGGGGGTAGCCTGTCTGCCTCCTTCTCGCAGAAAACCTCCAAAAATCCTGCGTACTTGTGGGGAATCGCTTGCAGCGTGCCTAGCAGCAGCTGAGACTCCTCTTCCTCTCCTTCCTGCCGGGGTACAATGCAGTGTTCAGCACAAAAGGAAGAGCCGAAGGTCAGCTGCCTCTGGTACCAAGCCAGCGTCGGGCTGTGCTTGTCCAGCCAACTCATGCCCAATACAATGGGCGTGTCCGATAGTTGAGTGACGTTGAAGCTGATGATTTCCCTGTGATTCCCAAGTCGCATCACCATTGGTGGCGTCTGCTTCACCACTTGCCCCCCTAGCAGCTCCCTGCCATCCACCGTGACCACCTGCAGGGGCAGCGTGGCAGGCAGCAACTTTACAGCGTGCCGGTCGACAAAGTCCTGCCCTATAAAGTCCGCATTGCTTCCCGAGTCAATGGTGAGCGGCACGTCCATGGTGATTCCATTGGGCAGCTGGAGCGATGCGGTGAGCCTCACTACTGGTTTGGGCGGGAGGGGGTCCATGGGCTGTGAAATCTCCGGGGACTTCTTCACTGACACGTCTGGCTGGGCCCCAGTGCCTCTTCCTCCAGCCAGACATCGTCGTTTCCCTGCTGTGGTTGTCCTTGCTGCGTTGCTGCAGTTACCATTGCTGAGGCTGCAGTGTGCTTGTGGAGCCTTCGGGGACACTCTTTCGCCTTATGCCCTGGATCCTCGCAGATGTAACACTTCCTGTTCCCTCTAGGAGGCTTCGCTTTCACTGTTGTCGGTGCTAGGGCTCTGGCTGCTGACTGAGCCCTTGCACTTCCAACCTCCATAGGTTCCGCTCCCCCTCCTGGCGGAGGCGTGGATTGCGCACGCGCTGCTTCTCTGGGAAGGAAGGAGGAGCCCCTGGCTGGTTCGCGCCCTCCACGCCCTTCGTCCCTGCTCCACGGACGTTCTTCCAGCCGCACCCCCACCGCTAGCGCCCTCTGAACGATCTCCTGCGTGGTCCGGGGTCTCTCCCCCCTCGCAATTTCATCTTTAACAGAGCCGTGCAATCCCTCCCAAAACAGGTCTCTGACAGGAGCCGAATCCCTGTCCCATTCCAGGGCACTGACCAAAGCGAAAAAGCGGGCATGGTACTGCCTTACGCTGGCCCTCCCTTGTTTCAGTCCATGTATCTGCTGCCGAGCAAGATCCACGTCAATGCTTGATAAAAAGCACCCATCCATCGCTTTAATAAAGGCATCCGCATTTTGGAGCGCCGGATCCTTATCCCTCCACAAATTGCGCAGCCATGCTTTAGCTTCCCCATGCAAATGGGACATGATGAATCCCACTTTCTCTTGCTCATCTCTAAAGTCCTTTTTCAGCAGTTCCAGTGCGCACATTACATCTGCTCTAAAGTTGGGGTACTGTTGCAGGTTCCCATCGAAGTGAGAGACCAGCCCGCCTGTTCGTCTCGCCAACCCAATTCCCTCCTGTTTGGGTGTCAGTTGCCCTTGCTTCGTAAGCATGTCCAACCTGACCTGGAGATCCCTGCAGGCAGCAGCTGCCTCCTCCTCTCTCTTCCTGGATGCGAGAGCCTCGGCATTCAGTTGTGTCACTGCTTCTCTGAGTTCCGCTATCTGCTGCTCAGCCGTCATGTCGTCTGCCGTTCGTGAGCTCGCTAGTAGGCACCTGCTTCTCTCCTCTCCTGGAGAGGCTGTAGATGCCCACAATTTAGAGACGGAGCTTACTGTCAGAGCTGCTTCCAGATCCTAGCTCACAGAGGATCACGCTAGCCAGCGATCATTAAGTAAAAGTCTTTATTGAGTTACAGTTTCCATTCTCAAGCTGCTGCGTGCAACTCTACGTCTAATGGCTAGATCGGCGAAGCTCCGTCTGAGTCTCCGCCCCTTGTGCACCAACTTAATATCCTAGCCCTGCTCCACCTTTTCCGCCTGACTGTTCTCCTCTGGGTCCCTCTGCCCCCCGGGGTCTCTTCCTTCCTGGATTCTTCTGACGCCGACCCCCCGGACCCTCCTGTCTCCTTGCTTTAGGACCTGGCTCTCTTTCAGGGCTGCCTACTGCGTCACTTTCCTGTGCATTTGAACTTGGCGCGCGCGCCCAACCTTCCACTTTCCGTCTCACCGTTTCTTCGCTCCCCGATGGAGGTGTGGCCACTCCTGACTCATGCCCTCCCCCCTGTTGTGAGCTGCCAGTGCTTGATCCCTGGCTCCCTTCCTCTTCCCTGCTCTCTGGCGGTGACGCTGGTCCCGATTTCCAACTGCTCTCCTCTGAGTCCCCTCTGGCTCTATCTTCCTGGGGTGTCCCCCTAGACTCCCCCCTTGCCCTGGCCACTGGTGCTCCTTTCTGTGAATCTTCTGATTCACTGGAAAGACTCGGAGATCTCGGGTCGTCGTCATCACTCATCTTTTCTTCTGCCTCCTCCCCCTCGCTCTCTGTTTCCTCCCTTGCTCTTGCCTCTGCTCCTGAACCCCTGACAACAGGTACTACAGGTTACACAGAAAGGGGGAGGATGTTAGGATATTTCCGTTCCACCTTAAAAGGGAGCAGGCTGTGAGTCACAGAGTCCGCGTATTTCCTGTTCATAGGATGTTTATGTTTCTATTGCTTTCGTTCTCTCTGTGTCTGGAGACACTGATGCAGGCAGTGTAAATAATGCTCTCCTGAGTGCGACTTTTGCTTTGTATTATCTGCTGATAGAGTGTGCATGAGCTCTGGAATGTGGCAAGATATTTTCTAGAAACTCATTTCGCTAATTGCTGATACTGCATGCCTACGGGAGATCAATGGATCGTCTGGCAGACGGCTTGGGGCCATGATGGACTTTGTCTCCCTGGCAGTATCCCAACAACCTGTTCCTCAGCCGTTGATGCCTCCACCACGTGTGCCTCTAATGCCTGTGCCGCGTCCACTGCCATCTGTACCTCTACCACCTATGCCTGTACTGCCTGTGCCACTGCCTCCTATGCTTCTTCAACCTGAGCTACTGCCACTGCCACCTGTACCTCTACCCCCTATGCCTCTGCCAGTGCCGCTGATGCCTCCACTGCCTGTGCCTCTACCGCCTGTGCCGCTGCCACCTATGCCTCTTCCGCCTGAGCTGCTTCCACTGCCGCCTGAGCCTCTGCCACCTCTGTCTCTGCCACTGCCTCTTGTGCTTCCACCACCTGTACCTCTACCGCCTCTGCCTCTCCCGCCTCTGCCTCTGCCGCTGCCGCTTGTGCTTCCACCACCTGTGCCTCTGCCACTTATGCCTCTACCGCCTGTGCCTCTACGGCCTGTGCCGTTGCCGCTTGTGCCGCTGCCGCTTGTGCATCCACCGCCTGTCCTTGTACTGCCTGTACTGCTGCCCACCTGTTTATCTACTGCATCTGCATCTGCCTCTCCCGCCTCTGCCACTGACGCTGATGCTTCCACCGCCTGTGCCTCTACTGCCTGTACCGCTGCCGCTGCCATCTTTGCATCTACCGCCTGTCCCACCTTCGCCTCTCCCACCTGTGCTGCTGCTTCTTGTGCTTCCAGCGCCTGTGCCTCTACTACGTTTACCACTGCCACTTATGTATCTACTGCCTGTGCATCTGCCTCTCTCGCCTGTGCCTCTGCCACTGCCACTGATGCATCCACCACCTGTACCTCTACCAAATGCCTCCACTGCCTGTGCCTCTGCCACCTCTGCCGCTGCCGCCTATGTCTCCTGTCTGAGCTGCTGCCACCTATGCCTCTGCCTCTGCCACTGCCTCTTGTGCTTCCACCACCTGTACCTCTAGTACCTGTGCCTGTACCGCCTGTGCCTAAGCCTATGCCGCTGCTGATGATGCCTCTACCTCCTGTACCTATACTGCTACCACAGCTGCTTATGCCTCCACCGCCTGTTCCTCTACACCTGCCGCTGCCGCTGATGCCTCTACCACCTGTGCCTATGCCACTGATGCCTCTACTGCCTAAGCCTATTCAGCAGCCGCTGGTGCCTCTACTGATAGTGCTTATACTGCTGCTGCTGCTGCTGCTGCTGCCGCCGCCGCCGCCGCTGCCTCTATGGCCTGTGCCTGTACTGCTCCCACTGCCGCTGGTGTCTCTACCCCCTATGCCTATGTCTATGCCGCTGCCACTGGTTCCTCTACCACTTGTGGCTATGCTGCGTGTTCCTTTTATGCCTGTGCCTATGCCTATGCCTATGCTGCTGCCGCCGCTGATGCCTCTACCACCTGTTCCTATGCCGCTGATGCCTCTACTGCCTAAGCCTATGCAGCAGCTGCTGGTGCCTCTACTAACAGTGCTTATACTGCTGCTGCTACCGCTGAGGCCTCTACTGCCTGTGCATATGCCGCTACTGCTGCCGCTGGTGCCTTTACTGCCTGTACCTATATTGCTGCCTCTGCTGCTGGTACCTCTACCGCCTGTGCCTAAGCCTATGCCGCTGCCGCTGGTGCCTCTACTTGCTGTGCCTATACTGTTGCCAGAGCCGCTGTTGCCTCGACTGTCTGTGCCTCTACCGCCTGTGCCGCTGCCACCTGTTCCTCTGGCATTGCCACCTGTACCTCTGCCACTGAAGCTAATGCTTCTACTGCCTGTGCCTCTACCGCCTGAGACTCCACTGCCTGTGCTGCTGCCACTTGTATCTCTACCGCCTCTGCCACTGCTGTTGATGCCTCCACTGCCTGTGCCTTTACCAAATGCCTCCACTGCCTGCACCTCTATCACTTGTGCCGCTGCCGCCTATGCCTCTACCGCCTGTGCTGCTGCCGCCACTGCCTCTTCTGCCTGAGCTGCTGCAACTGCTACCTGTGCCTCTGCCGTTTATGCTTCCACCGCCTATGCCTCTACTGCCAGTGCCTCTGCCGCTTATGTCTCTGCTGCTGCCGCTTGTGCTTCCACCACCTGTTCCTCCACCACCTGTGCCTCTACCACTTGTGCCACTGCCTCCACTGCCTGTGCCTCTACCACCCGTGCTACTGCCTGTGCCGCTTCCTCTGCTGCCTGTACCTCTACTGCCTGTTACCACAGTACATGCCTCGACCGTATGTACCTCGACCGCCTGTGCCGCTGTCAGTACCGTTGATGCCTCCACTGCCTGTGCCTCCAGAGCCTGTGCCACTGCCACTGCCGCTTGTGCTTCCACTGCCTGTACCTCTACCACATGTGACTCTAGTGCCTGTGCCTCTAGCGCCTCTGCCACTGCCGCTGATGCCTCCACCACCTGTGCCTATGCTGCTACCACAGCCGCTGATTTCTCGACTGCCTGTGCCTGTACCACCGATGCTGATGCCGCTTGTGGTTCCACTGCCTGTACCTCTACTGCTTGTACCACTGCCACTTCCACCTGTGCCTCTACCACCTTTGCTGCTGCCACTGCCACTGCCGCTGATGCCTCTGCCACCTGTGCCTATGCCTCTACAACTGGTGCCTTTTATGCCTGTGCCTATGCTGCTGCCGCTGGTGCCTCTACAGCTTGTGCCTCTGCCACTGCTGCTGATGCCTCTACTGCCTGTGCCTCTACTGCCTTTGCCGCTGCCACTACCGCTTGTGCTTCCTGTTGAATGGTCTCTTTAAATTTGAAGGTTCATTATTGTTCCACAAGATGTGTATTTCTTTAAGAGCAAATAACCTGACCTAGTTTTACAGCTGTGAGGCAGGTACTGTGATGCCTCCACTGCCTGTGGAGTACCTTCACCGCCTTCACTGGTTCTGATTTAAAAGAGAGGTAGAGGTACAGGCGGTAGCGGCACAGGCGTTAGAGGCACAGGCAGCAGCAGCACAGACAGCAGAGCCACAGTTGATAGAGGCACAGGCGATAGCAGCGGCAAAGGTGGTAGAGGTACAGGAGTAGAGGCACAGGAGGCAGAGGAGGCATTGGTAGCGGCAGGGGTGGCAGAGGCACAGTGGCAGCAGCACAGGCAGTAGAGGCACAGGCAGTGGAGGCATCAGTGGAGGGGAGAGACTCCCTAAGGCAAGGCCTCCTTCCACCTGCCTTGCCTCACCCTCCAGCCCTAGGAGTCCTCATAAGTTCCTGGAGGAAGAACTGTGAGGGGAGAGACAGGCGGCAGTGGCACAGGCAGTAGAGGCACAGGCGATGGAGGCATCAGTGGCAGAGGCAGCGGCACAGGTGGTAGAGGCACAGGCGGCAGCGGTACAGGCACAGGCGGTAGAGGCATTAGCAGCTGTGGCAGAGGCATACGTGGTAGAGGCACAGGCGGCAGCGGCACAGGCAGTACAGGGATAGGTGGTGGAGGCAGAAGAGGCTGGGGCAGCGGCACAGACGGTACAGGCACAGACGGTACAGGCACAGTCGGTGGAGGCACAGGCAGTAAAGGCATTCGCAGCAATGGTAGAGGTACAGGCGGCAGTGGCATAGGCACAGGCAGTATATGCACAAGCGGCAGTGGCATAGGTGGTAGAGGCACAGGCAGTAGAGGCAGCAGCGGCTGCAGAATAGGCGCAGGCGGTGGAGTCACCAGTGGCAGAGGTACAGGCGGTAGAGGCGGCAGCGGCATAGGCAGTAGAGGTATCAGTGGCAGCAGCAGCAGCACCACAGGCAGTAGAGGCACAGGCGGAAGCAGAAGCGGTACAGGCAGTAGAGGTACAGGCGGTAGAACCACGAGCGGCATTGGCATTGGTGGTAGAGGCACAGGTGGCAGCGATAGCGGCACAGGCAGTAGAGGCACAGGCGGGAGAGGCAGATGCAGAGGCGGTAAATGCAAAGGTGGCAGCTGCAGCTACACAGGCCATAGAGGCACAGGGGGTGGAGGCATCAGCGACAGTGGCAGTGGCACAGGTGATAGAGGCATCAGTGGCAGCGGCACAGGCAGTAGAGGAACACGCCATGGAGGCATCAGTGGCAGAGGCACTGGCAATAGAAGCACAGCGGCACAGGCTGTAGAGGCACAGTTGCTAGGGGCAGAGGCACAGTCGGTAGAGGCAGAGGCAGCAGTGATAGCGGCACAGGCAGCAGCAGCACAGACAGTAGAGGCAAGGGTGGTGTGATGGCCTGGGATTCAGACTTGGATGCTGAACTTGAGGGATCCCAGCCTGCACAGGAGTCCCTGCCTCCAGAACCAGCTGAGCCGGGGCTGGGGCTTGAGCCTGAAGGGTCCTCACCTGTGCTGGATCCTCAGGTGCAGGCACCAGCTGAGTCTGCTCTGGCTCCTGAGGTGATGGCTCCCATTGCCTGCAGGTGCTCCACTCTCAGCCCCATCAGAGGAAGCTGAGGTTGCCTCTGGGTCTGGTAACCCTCCAGCCTCTCCTGAGCTGCAGAGGCTCAGGGCAGAGAGGTGGAGGGAACTAAGTTCCCGCAGGAGGAGTGCTCACCTCCAGGCCAGGAGAGGCGAGTCACCAGAGGATCGGGGCTGCCCTAAGCCTCGGGGCAGATAAAAGCCGGCCAGTCCCAAGTTGCGGGAGCAACATGGTTGGTTGCTACTTCCTTTTTTATGATATTTATTAAGCATTTTAAAATTACAGAAGAAAACAAAGAGACAAAGAAGAAGAAAAAACAGGGGAAAAACAAACAGCAATCAAACAGTACAAATCAATAAAAAGCAAAACAAAAACATATAACACATCAAAATCAAAAAACAAAAATAAACCACAAAAATTTAAAAACAGATCCAATATTCTCAAATTCTTGTCATTACCTTATTTCATCGACCTCCTCACACCTCCCTTTTTGTATTCTAGTTATTAATTATCACAGCAAATCCTTCCCATTTTTCATAATATTCTGTAATTAAATTACCTTAATCTATTTTAACCTTATCTTACTATAAAAAACCCTAAAACTTAAATCTTAAATCTTATTTATACCAATTTCTCATAACCATAACATATTCTTGCATAGTTCTTTTTAACATTTCTGCTAAAGCCAAATAATTTCGTTCCAACATTTTTCTAATACTCATTAATTACAAAACAATCCTAAATATTTTTTTAAAAAAACTTTCTTCCAATCTTCATCCAACGTCTCTTCCTCCTGGTCCCGGGTTTTGTCAGTCCTTTCTATCCCATCCATCTAGTTCATTAACCTGGTAATCTTATGTCCGAGGCCCTTAAGTGTCTTCCATGTCCCTTCCGCAGATCTTCTTCATATTTATACCTGTACTTTACTTTGTCCCCTGGTCCTTTCACTCGTGGAAACTCCAACTTGACAGTATTTTTGTCCCTTCTCGGCAGATCAGCCCCTTTTCCACAGTCCACACTGAACTCCATGTGGTATTTAAAAGCATGTTTCAAGGTCCCAAACTCCTCACAGCCCATTGCCAGACTTGGAAAGTCAAAACATCTCTGCATAGCCCCCCATCTCCAAGCCAAACAAAACTCTATCTCTCCAAATCTGGCTTTTTCCAAGTTCATTTGTCAGATCCAACAACTCATGTTCCTACTGGGCCACAGCTCCCTCCATCTCTGCCACCCGAGGTCCAACAACAACCTCCTCCCTCATCTGATCTGTCAGAGCACACTCCTGAGTTGATTCCTGGGTGGGCTCTATATAGATACCCACTACCTGTCCAAAATTTCTAATCGCAACAGTCATCAAATCCGTCTTCTCGGAGACTTCCGGGGTGGCACCTCCGATGATGGCGGACTCCCTCTGAACAGGAGGGACAAGCTCCGCATGAAACGGGTCTTTACCGCTGCGGCGTAGCGGGGACCCTTCTGGAAATCACAGGCGGATGAAGCCTGTGACCGTGGGACTCGGCGGGCACCTTTAGCGCCCCCCCAACCCACTAAGGAACCCAGAAACGGGCTCTGAAGTGAAGAGGGAGAAGTGGCGCTGTGCTGTGAGTCGATTGCTTTTTCTGCGGAGTGAAGCCGCATAGATGTCACCGGAGAGCGCTGCCTTCTTCCTGGGACAATTTGGCACTAAAATAACCCAACCGTGAGTACTGGAACGTTACATATCTGGATTTTAAACAAGCATTGGCGAAGTTAAAGGAATCTGGACTTTAAAATCTACCCCAATTTGGTACTGAAACGGAAAGAGCTAAACAGGAAGTCGCCTTTCCGTTCCCTTGTGTTATAACAAAGGAAAGACAATGCTAACTAGAGCCTTAAAAATCTCTCTTAAAAGATCGTCTTTCACCATTTAAAACAGTGGAACCCCCCCTTCAGAAGCAGGAGAAGAAGGGGGTCTTCTTATTGACTTGTTAAAACCTGCGGAAATAAAGTGAAAGTAAAGTAAATTTCCACCGTCCTGCCCCTGGAGCGGGGGGTCAGATTTGACGTTTGAAGCTCATTGACCAGAAATAAATACTTTGACAGATAGTTAAAAGGAGGGAAACATTGTGACTCCATTGTTTCTTTTCGCTTTCAAAAAAAAGGAAAAAATGGACAGAACATTTTGAGGAAGATACTTTGTTCCTTAGGTACTTGAGGTAAAGAACAATCGGAAGTTTCTCCCCCTAGAGGGGAGCCATGAAACTGTAACCTGGGAACTGCAATTGTTTACTGATTTCGATCGTGGGAAGAGTTCTGTGACCTTGTAAGACAATGACTTCAGAAGCACTGTTGGGTGCTCTCTGCAATATAAGCGCCCTATTGGACCAATTAAGTCAGAAGATGGACTTTATGACAAAAGCTGCCAGTGCTCTTGATCAGGCAGTGGGAAATCATAAGGAGCCCATTCAAGAATTAAAACAGGACTGTGCCAAGACAGAACAACAAAAAGAGGACTTTGTTGAATCTTGGGAGCCAGAGATGGAGGGACTTTTGGCCCAGCAGGAAAATGAGCTTTTGGATTTGAAAGATAAAGTCTTGATTGGACTAGAAATGGGGGGGTTGGACTGAACCCCCTATGTTGGGATGTTTGGAATTTCAGAGCCTGGAAATGGTCCATCAGAGATTTGGAGCGGTTGGGCTTTTTAAGTTTGGAGGGAATCTGAAACATGCTGTAAAACATTACATGGAGCTTAGTCTGGACCATGTGAAAGGGGCTGATTTGTCAAAAAGGGTCAAAAATACTACAAGGCTGGAGTTCCTGCGACTGAAAGGAACAAATGAAGAAGAGCTGTGAAAGGGACATGGAAGAGATTTGAGGGCCTCGGATATAAGGGCACCAGGTTAATGCGCTAGACTAATGGGGGAAAAAGACTGACCACCCTGGGACCAGGGGGAGGGGACGCTGGAAGAAGATTGAATTGAACTTTTTTATAATATTATCACTATTATTAGAAAAGTTTTATGAATGTTGGGAAAATGCTGAAATGAAATTAATTGGCTCTGGCTAAAATATTTAAAGAATCTGGTAAAAGGGTTGATTTTGAGAAATTCTTTAAAAAAAAATATTTGAGTTTTAAACTTTAAGTTTGTTTTTAAAAGATAAAATGAGATTAGAGTAAGAAAACATAATGATAAAATATTATGAACTATGGAAAGGATTTGCTGGGACAATTACTAATCAAGAAACAAGAGATGGGAGGGGGAGGAGGTCAGGGAAAGAAGGTAATGAAATTTGGAGAATTTGGAAAAAATGGTTTTATTGGTTTTTTTTCTTTTGTGTTTCTATTTTTCTTTTTTTCTTTTTTGTAACTTTGTCTTTTTTGTGTATTTTTTAAAAAATTCCTGTGTCTCAATAAATATCATTTAAAAAAACAAAACAAATCCGTCTTCTCATGTAACTGTTCCAATAAAGCACTTGTCTTGCAGAAAGCACGCAACAGAGCCTTTGAATACATTGTTATGCAAGGTCAGAAGTCTGTTCCCACAATCTTAATCTGTTTGCAGCTGCGAAGCTCCCCAGTTCAAATTTAATAACAGTTTCACAAGCTCCCTCTAGGGGAAGAACTTCTATTTGTATCAATCTCTTTTCTTTTCTTTTTTTAACAGCAGATCTAACAACAAAGTTTCCTTTTTCAGATATTTTGTCAATATTTGTTCCTTTAAAATGCGAAAGAGAACAATGGAATCACTATGTTTCTCTTCTTTTAACTGTCTGTCAAAAACATTTGTCTATAGTCAATGAACTTCCCAAAAACGTCTGTCCTGACACCCCACTCCCAGGTTCAAGACGGTGGAAGATTACTTTTCTTTACACTCTCTTCTGCAGGTTTAAGCAATCCGGAAAAAATCCCCCCTCTTCTCCTGCTTCCGAAGGGGGTTCAGTAGTTTTAGATGATGAAAGTTGATCCTTTACAAACGATTTTCTAAACTCTAGTTTCCCATGTTTTTGCTTTAATCTATCTACAAGAAACGGAAGGCTGACTTCCTGATTAGACCTTCCCGCTTCAGTGCCAAATTAAGAGGAATTTCTTAATCCAATTTTCCGTTCTACTCACAGATCGTTGTTTAAAGTCCAATTGTCCAAATTTGATCTGCTCACGGGTAGTTGTTTTTGTAGCCAAATTGTCCCAGGAAAAAGGTAGCGCTCTCCAGCAACCGTTGTGCGGCTTCGCTCCACGGAAGAAGCAGTTGACTCTCAGCACCGCGCCACTAGCCCCTCTTCGCTCCAGAGCCCGTAATTGGGTTCCTTTACGAATTGGGGGGGCGCGAAAGGTGCCCACCGAGTCCCATGGTCACAGGCTTCATCCGCCTGTGATTTTTTAAAGGGTCCCCGCTTCGCCGTAGTGGAACAGACCCGTTTTCCGTGGAGCCAGTCCCTCCGGATCAGAGGGAATCCGCCATTACCGATGGCGCCACCCCGGAAGTCCCTGTTGGTTGCTACTTCCTGCCTGAACCCTGTCCTGCTTACCTGCCTGACCTCCTGACCCGCTCTGGCTCCCTGCTTGCATGCTTGTCCCTGACTTCACCCGCCCTGCACCCAGCTTCATCTACTACAGCGACACAGGCGGCACAGGCAGTAGTGGCACAGGCAGTAGAGGCACAGGCAATGGAGGCATCAGCAGCTGTGGCAGAGGCATACGTGGTAGAGGCATAGGCGGCAGCGGCACATGCGGTGGAGGCAGCAGGACAGTTGATAGAGGCAAAAGCGGCAGCGGCAGAGATGGTGGAGGCACAGGTGGTAAAGGCATCAGCGGCAATGGCAGAGGTACAGGCGGCAGTGGCAGAGGCACAGGCAGTGGAGTCACCAGCAGCTGCTGCACAGGCTTAGGCACAGGCAGTAGAGGTACGAGCAAAAGAGGCAGCAGTATAGGTACAGGCGGTAAAGGCACCAGAGGCATAGGCGCTAGGGGCATCAGCGGCAGGAACATAGGCAAAGGTAGTAGAGGCACCAGTGGCAGCGGCATAGGAATAGGCGGTAGAGGCAACAGTGGCAGTGGCAGCAGTATAGCTACAGGCGGTAGAGGCACCACCAGCAGCAGAATAGGCATAGGCGGTAGGTAGAGGCACAGGTGAAAGAGGCACAGGTGGCAGCGGCATAGGTGGTAGAGGCACAGGTGGTGGAGTTACAGGCAGAAGTAGAAGCAACACAGGCTGTAAAGGCACAGAAGGCAGCGGCAGTGGCACAGGTGGTAGATGGACAGGCGATGAAGTCATCAGCAGCAGTGGCAGAGGCACAGGCTGCAGAGGCATCAGCGGCGATGGCACACACAGAGGTGGAAGTGGCAGAGGTGCAGGTGGTAGAGGCACAGGTGGCAGTGGCAGAGGTACAGGCGTTAGAGGTATAGGTGGTGGAGGCATCAGTCGCAGTGGCACAGGCACAGGTGACAGCAGCACAGATGGTAGAGGAAGCAGCACAGACAGCAGAGGCACAGTCGGTAGGGGCAGAGGCACAGGAAGTAGAGACAGAGGCAGCAGTGCTAGTGGCACTGGCGGCAGCAGCGGAACAGGCAGTAGAGGCAGAGGTGGTGGAGGCATCAGTGGCAGAGGTGGTAGAGGCATAGGCAGCAGCGGCACAGGCGGTAGAGGCACAGGCAGTGGCGGCACCAGCGGCAAAGGCACAGGCATAAAAGGCACCAGCGGTAGCGGCATAGGAACAGGTGGTAGAGACACCAGTAGCAGCAGCAGTAGAGGAACAGGCAGTAGAGGAATCAGTGGCAGTAGCAGCAGCACAGGAGGTAGAGGCACAGGGGGTGTAAGTTTTGGCTATTTGCAGATTAGTTGCGCTGCAGAAGGCGTGCTGGGGAGACTACACATTACAAGGAACGCAAGAATAACTTTTGCTAGGTTTCAATAACAAAAACAAAAACTCCTTTTACATTAATTATAATATATCAATAAGCATGGCCCAACCACCAACCCAACCACCAGGGTACTGAGAGAGCTCTTTATATACTATACCCAACTGCTTAATCACCACAACTTCACAACTTCACAACTTCACCACATGTGAGTGTCTGGAGGCGGTTGGAGGATGGATGGCGGCTAACACATTGAGGTTGAATCCTGACAAGACAGAAGTACTGTTTTTGGGGGACAGGAGGCGGGCAGGTGTGGAGGATTCCCTGGTCCTGAATGGGGTAACTGTGCCCCTGAAAGATCAGGTGCGCAGCCTGGGAGTCATTTTGGACTCACAGCTGTCCATGGAGGCACAGGTCAAATCTGTGTCCAGGGCAGCTGTTTACCAGCTCCATCTGGTACGTAGGCTGAGACCCTATCTGCCTGCAGACTGTCTCGCCAGAGTGGTGCATGCTCTGGTTATCTCCTGCTTGGACTACTGCAACGCACTCTACGTGGGGCTACCTTTGAAGGTGACTCGGAAACTACAGCTAATCCAGAATGCGGCACCTAGACTGGTGACTGGGGGCAGCCGCTGAGACCATATAACACCGGTCTTGAAAGACCTACATTGGCTCCCAGTACGTTTCCGAGCACAATTCAAAGTGTTGGTGCTGACCTTTAAAGCCCTAAACGGCCTCAGTCCAGTATACCTGAAGGAGCATCTCCACCCCCATCATTCTGCCCAGACGCTGAGGTCCAGCGCCGAGGGCCTTCTGGCGGTTCGCTCATTGCGAGAAGCAAAGCTACAGGGAACCAGGCAGAGGGCCTTCTCGGTAGTGGCGCCCGCCCTGTGGAACGCCCTTCCAGCAGATGTCAAAGCGATAAACAACTACCTGACATTCAGAAGACATCTTAAGGCAGCCCTGTTCAGGGAAGTTTTTAACGTGTGATATTTTACTGTATTTTTGGTTTTTATGGAAGCCGCCCAGAGTGGCTGGGGAGGCCCAGCCAGATGGGCGGGGTATAAATAATAAATTATTATTATTATTATTATTATTATTATTATTATTATTATTATTATTACCTGTGCCACCGATGCCTCCACTGCCTGTACCTCTAATGCCTGTACCTCTGCGTGTGCTACTGCCACTGATGACTTCATCGCCTGTCCCTCTACCACCTGTGCCGCTGCCACTGCCTCCTGTGCCTCTACCAGTGTGGTGTAGTGGTTAAGAGCGGTAGTCACGTAATCTGGGAAACCGGGTTCGTGTCTCCGCTCCTCCACATGCAGCTGCTGGGTGACCTTGGGCCAGTCACACTTCTCTGAAGTCTCTCAGCCCCACTCACCTCACAGAGTGTTTGTTGTGGGGGAGGAAGGGAAAGGAGAATGTTAGCCACTTTGAGACTCCTGAAGGGGAGTGAAAGGCGGGATATCAAATCCAAACTCTTCTTCTTCTACCGCCTATGCTGCTGCGACCTGTGCCTCTACAGTCTGTGCCTCCACCGCATGTGCCGCTGCCTCCTGTGCCTCTACCTACGGCCTGTGCCACTTTCACTGCCACTGATGCCTCTACCGCCAATTCCTATGCCGCCGATAACTCTACTGCCTTTGCCTATGCCGCTGGTGCCTTTAGCGCCTGTACCTATACTGCCTTTGCCGCCTGTGCCTATGCCACTGCCTCTACCTCCTGTGCTTATATTGCTGCCGCTGCCGCCTCTACTGCCTTTTCCTATACTGCTGCTGCTACCACTGAAGATATCTAATACAGGAGTCTGTTGCTAGCATGTAATGTGGTTTATCCAGGTACTAAAAGACCTAGATTTGCCCATCCAAATGTATGGAGATAGTCAATCGTGCACTGCATTAGTGAGCTTGGAAATAATGAAATCTGCATCAAAACAAACATGTGTGTACAGAATGGGGTAATCAATCAAAAGATAATACCTCGGGTTACAGACGCTTCAGGTTACAGACGCTTCAGATTACAGACTCCGCTAACCCAGAAATAGTACCTCGGGTTAAGAACTTTGCTTCAGGATGAGAACAGAAATTGCGCGGTGGCAGCAGGAGGCCCCATTAGCTAAAGTGGTACCTCAGGTTAAGAACAGTTTCAGGTTAAGAATGGACCTCCAGAACAAATTAAGTTCTTAACCTGAGGTACCACTGTATTGATTTGTTTACCAAGGCGTTGCCAGGAACATGCCATAATGAATTGATGACAAAACTGGGTTTATGCATATAAGAAACAGAAGGGGTGTCATGGCTTAAAATTAGTCATTGCATGCACATTCACCCAAAAAACACAAAATGAAGTGAAATAAGCCCAAAGCAAAACACGTGTTTTACGGGTCAATTTGCGTAGAAAGAAGACGAATTAGCTTTGTTTGGGCTTATTTCACTCCATTTCGTGTTTTTTGGGTGTGCATGCATATTCACCCCAAAATGCAAAACACAGTAAGCCCAAACAAAGCAAAGCACGTGTTTTTTGGTTCAATATGTATAGATCGAGCACAAATAAGCTTTGTTTGTGCTTATTTCACTTTGTTTCGTGTTTTTTGTGTGCATGCATATTCACCCCAAAAACGCAAAACGAAGTGAAATAAGCCCAAAAAAAAAGCAAAATGTGTTTTTGGGTCAACATGCATAGAAAGAAGACAAATATGCTTTGTTTGAGCTTATTTCACTTCATTTAGCGTTAACACAAAACGAAGTGAAATAAACCAAAAGAAAGCAAACAAGTGTTTTGAGAGGAACAGCCACTTCGTGTCCCTCTCACCATGAATGAAATGACCAAAGACATTTTGGCACCTGAGGTGAACCACAAGATGGCGCCTCCCCACCACGAAATAAGGCAGGAGTGAAGATTTCCATCCGGAAGAAGTGGGAGAATCAAATCACCCTCATCTTTTGGTTGAAGGGGGACTCAAGGGCCTCATCTTTTGTAGGTAAGGGGTCCACTCTGAATCATGTGAGGCGGGTGCAGACCCCTGGAGACCCTAGAGAGCAGCTCCTGCCATTTCCTCCCTAAGGGGGAGAGGACACCAGCAGCACCTTTTTCCCCAAGAGGCTGCATGGGGGACAGAGGGTGCTGCGGTGGAAGAAAGGTCAGCCTCCATGGAGCGCACTGCAGCTGTCACTTTTATTGTGGTGACAGCAGCGGGTGATGGAGCAGAATTTTCAACCTTTTGCTCTCTTGGCAAACTGTATTCTTTCTGTGGCATCAATGTCAGGAGTCCCGCTTCCCAGCTTGATCACACAGTAAGCATAGGTGATTAAAAAGGAGGATTTATTACCAAAACGAACAGCTATCTCCAGATGCTCCAACGAAGCGTCTTGCACCACCAGTCTCCTGAATTTGAGGTGTCAACAATTTTGGTCGGCCCTCATGCATTTTTCCTTAATGAAATCCAGCCCTCTTTGGGCACCCCTACTGTAGGCTCTCTGCCGAATGCTTTGCTGGGCAGTCAACTCTAAATGCTCTATCCCTATCCCTAACCCCAACCTTAAACTTAACCCTAACCCTAGCTCCAGCCCTAGCCCTTTCGTTCTAACCCTAACCCAGGGGTCAGCAAGGTTTACCTCACCTGGGCTGGTTCACTCCAGCGGAGATCCCTCTGTGGACTGGATTGCGTACGCATGTGAGCGCACACGCACGCCTGTGATTTCCAGCAGACATTTCTGGTGTCTGAACAGACATGATTTTCGCACTGCAGAAGTGAGTACCCATGCCGCGCTGGTTTGCGCAGCACGCGGGAACTCACTGAGCGGGTGGCTTGGTTCGGGGACAGCTCGTGGGCCAGTTAAGCCCCGTGGGCCGCTTGTGGCCCATGGGCCTTAGTTACTTACCCCTGCTCTAAACCTACTTCTAGCCCTAGCCCCTTGCCTTTGCCCTAACCCTAAAGCAAACCTTAACCTTAACCATAGCCCTGTCCTAACACTAACACGAACTCTAAACCTCTAAAGCCCTAGCTCCAACCCTATCCATGTCCCTAAACTAACCTTCACCTTGACCCCAACCCTACTGGGCAGCCCTAGCTCCACGTCCAACCAGTGGCGAGCCAGTGTGGTATAGTGGTTAAGAGCAGTAGTCTCGTAATCTGGTGAACTGGGTTCGCTTCCCCGCTCCTTCACATGCAGCTGCTTGGTGACCTTGGGCTAGTCACACTTCTCTGAAGTCTCTCAGCCTCACAGAGTGCTTGTTGTGGGGGAGGAAGGGAAAGGATATTGTTAGCCGCTTTGAGACTCCTTAGGGTAGTGATAAAGTGGGATATCAAATCCAAACTCTTCTTCTTCCAACCCTAATGAGAGCCCTAACCCTACCTCACCCTACCTCTAGCTCTAGCCCTGGTCCTCACCCTAACTCTAAGCCTAACCCTAAGCATAAGCCTAAGCCAAAACTATTCAAAGTTTGACCAAGTTACAATTTCTTCTACTAGTGGCAAAGATGTTGCTGCAGAAATATCATCAATCTGTTAGAGGACTGGGGGCACGCCAAACATTGATTTCTAAGGGACAAGGGGGTTGTGTTTAAACCCTTGTACTGACAGCATAACAGTATTTCTAGTCCTAATCACCTCAATTTCCAGACTGCTGGATCATGTGCTCCCCTTGTTGCTGGATCAGGCTGAAGAACAGTGCGCACAGAACCAGTTTGCATGCAATGCTGCTCTGCTGGCCAGGGATATTCCTACGTGCGCATAGTAAACCCTTGCCATTCAAACCCATCCAAGCTGGACAGAAACCTTTCTTGCTCACCACTCCTTTGTGGAAAAATTGGCTTTTGGTACAGCAGTTTGAAGCCACAAAGACATTTGGTGGCTGTGAGTTAGCCCGTCTCTCTGAGGCTCAGCTTCCCTAACATCATAACCTATACTAGTAAAACCTTTGCCTCACAGGAGTTTACCACAATGACACCAGGTAAAAATGCAAAACATTTATTGGAGTGTTTCGTACAAAAGGTTTCTGGTCAGAAAAGGTATATTACAAATCCTTGAAAAAGACAGAATTTGGCATGCATATCCATAATAAAGCAAAACAAATTTGAAATGCTAACGTCTAGATCAGTTTCCTCCAAAGGATGGGCAATGCCAACGCCATCTCTTCCGCAGCATGCACTCAGAGTCTTTCCTGCCACCATACAGAACAGCTGCTTCATGAACAAAACCTGCAAGTCAGAAATTCACTCTACAAAAATAAAAGTTATAATAAGGAAATCCTTTCTGAATGAAGAGAGGCAAAGTTTGCAACACTTCTTTAGAGTTTCAAATAGCTTATTGCTTGTGGATTTAGTGTCAATTGACAGGGCATGGGGCAGGCAGATGTGTTTCGCCCACAGAGCAGTCTGCCCAAGACACCAGGAAGTGGAAACATGCTCAGTCATCCTACTGCTATGGTGAGAAGCAAAGACTCACCCCCATCCCCCAGCAAGCAACCCAGAGGTTTTCCACATCTTTTTAAGGGTTTGCTCTCTAGACTTTAGCATTTCAAGGCAGCATTAAAATTTTCTAATAACCATATATGAATAACAGCTCAGAGAGAATATAAATTTGCTTTTTCTAAGGGCAACCCCGCCCCCAAACATTCTGTCTCTCAGGTTGCAGCCCAACACCTCCACTCCCCAGTGGGAGCAAACAGAGTGGAAACTGAGGCCGGGAGGGAACTGGCCTCTCAGATGGGCTCCCACCTAGAGACAGAAAGTGGGATTTGGGGACCACTGGATTGGTGGGACGAGATCCATCCGGGCTGAACACAACTCAAAGTGAGGTGAGGGACATCAACCTTGTGGGACCCTAGCCAAGGTCGTCCTGATCGTAAAGGCTGGACGCTGCTGGGCTCGGCCCTTTGAAGGCTTTTCACAGCGCTCAGCTCCTGGTTCTGCACTCCCTGACACAGCCCGAGACCGAGGGAGACAGTGCAAGGAGCGGTTGACACTGGCCTTGGCATTTTCACAGCAACTGTTCTGGAATGGCGGCTTTGGGGGGGTTCAGGGAGACCAAGAGGAGGGTGCCCTCCACAGCCGGTGACCACCCTAAGTGCATGGCAAACAGCAGCACTTGGGGACTCTGCTCAGGTCCCTGGCTCAGCTTTGCAGAGCAGTCAGGAACCCCCCTCCTCCTCCCCTCTGGCTCAGGCCAGCACAAGAAGAGCAGCCTGCTTAGCCCAGTAGCACATTTGCACCTTCACATCTTTAGTATTCACAGGAAAAAGGAGACTGGCCTTGGAAGAGCAGCTGTGAGCACAGCAGGTGGCCAAGAAGCTTGTAAGCCAGACCTGAGAAACAGAATTCAGAGGTACAAGAGGGCAATGTCTATGGCAAACACCCTCAGCCCCTGGTCAAGCTGAGCAGAAGGAGCGTCATGCGGTAGAGGGGGAGGCAGAAGCCATACTTCCAAAAGGAGTGCTTTCCACAAGTGGCTCCATGAAACAGAGTTCAACTTCTAAATCTAATATGCTTCTCTACCACGTGGCATCATTAAAATACCTGTGGAATATTATTACCTCTGGGTTTTTTGTTTTTATTTTTAAATATAAAGTAGGACATTTTGTTCCCCAACCCATCCATTCCCACCCAACTTGCTCTGCACCAAAGCCTTGCCCGGCAACCCTCCCACCCTCCCCACAAGACCCTATGAACCAGAATATCTGCAGGGCTGTATCTCCTCTCTGTACACGTGCCACTAAAAGAATCGTGGGCTGACCCAGAGCCCTGGGGTCCCAGGAGTGGGTGACAGGAGCTCTGACCCCTCACTGCTGCAAGTGGGATATGCTGCTTGCTGGCGCCACTAACTCTGCCCCAGACGCAGCCCTGCTTGCCCCTCAAGGGGATCCAGGGCTGCCGGGAGAACATCACACACCACCTTTGGACAGGTGCTGCTCAGCCAAGGCAGCTTCTTTGGTGGAGAACAGTTGTGCCAAGGATTCTGCAAGGCCAAGGGTGGGGTGGGGAGAAGCTGAGCTGCCCTAGGAGGGGGTCACTGCCCACCTGCTCCAAATACTTATCACCTACCTGCCCATACCTTGTCCTCTCACTCTGGGAGGTGGTGCAGATCAGGGCAGAGTAAGCAGCGGCAGCATCTTCCCTAAACTCCCCTTCCAAACAAAGCACCCTGGAACTTGCAAGGCTGCCCAATGGGAGGGACCCATTGAGGCATGGGGCAACACTGCTCACAGTGCAACACTGAGCTTGCCTCTGCCCCCTCTGGGCAGTGTGGAGCGAGCTGCAAGGAAGAGGGACTCGGCAGAAGACGTCCCACATCCCCACCCACCACTGGTCTCCAGTGGCAAGACAAGCAGACAAGTCGCTTCTGGTTTTTTACTGCAGAGGATAGAGCAACATAGACCTCCAAGCGGAATCTCAGCATCCGACACGTTTTGTGTGAGGGCTCAACTCTGGATTTTGAGGGCAGAAACAGTTCCCACAAAATCTAGACTTCGTAAGGGCTGGCCTTCAAGTGAGTTGCATCCATTGGATTCAGTGGGCCTTTGACTTGATTTGATACAACCCTGTTTCTAGGGTCATTCCGCAAGGAAGCAGCAATCTTAACCTCACTTACCTGGGAGTAAGCCCCACTGAAATCAACAAGACCTACTTCCGAGTAGACATGGTTAGGATTGTTCCCTGCTTGAAAGCATGGCAGCAGAACTTAGGCAGAGGAAGTTCTGCAATGACTTCAAACAAGCCTTGCCTTAAATCAGTGCTTCTCACTTCATCTCAGCTTCTGAGACCTCCATGCTCCACAGAGCTGCCCAAACTGTTTCAAGAGTCATTCTGTCTTAGGAGCTCCAGGCCTTCTGAGGCACACCTAGGGTCAATGGCATGAAAAGATCACTAATCCTCACATTTGCCACCTGGTTTTATCTGCACAACCACTGGGGTTGACCCTGAGGGCACAGGCAGGCTTACACCCAGGGTCACTGCTTGACCACTTCTCCCCAGTACAAGAACAGGAGGGCCACAGAAGCAGACTGTCCACTCCAGAGTGGCAACTTCAGCCATGCTTTCTCTTCCCTGGAAACTCCTGGAGCTGCATCACTCTTTGGCTTGCAAGTAGGACAACAAAGTAGACCATGGGCATTGCAAAGGGAAAGCAAATCTTCAAAAGATGGTGGCAGTTCTGGCTGATTCAAGTTCTCTCTTTAAGAAGTTTACTAAGGAACCATCTCCAAGAAAGAAAGAAAAAAAGGAGTGATCATATGCAATGTATAAAAATAGTTTCAGTGACTCTGGGCAGAGTCCCTGGGCAGAGCAAAAAAAGGAGAAAAGACGAGCAGAGATGGTTTCCCTTCCTCTCACATGACGGTGCAGCCCCTGGAGGTGGTCCTGGGATCCCCCTGGAGATAGAGAAGGAAGGAGGGGCATCAGGAAGCTCCCCAGGTGGCCCCGGCAGAACCCTCTCTCCTGCCCTGGCTAAAGATCAGAGAGGCAACTTGGATAGAGCTCAGCCTAGCTGTCCTCTTAGCAGCTTCTACCACTTGGGGACCGACCACCCTAGAGAGAGGCAGGGTGTGTGTGCCACAGCCAGTTGGGTGCAGGAAGGAAAGAAGAGCAGCTCCTGGCACCACCCACAGCAGAGATGAGCAGCTGGGAGTCATAGAATCATAGAATCATAGAGTTGGAAGAGACCACAAGGGCCATCGAGTCCAACCCCCTGCCAAGCAGGAAACACCATCAGAGCACTCCTGACATATGGTTGTCAAGCCTCTGCTTAAAGACTTCCAAAGTAGGAGACTCCACCACACTCCTTGGCAGCAAATTCCACTGTCAAACAGCTCTTACTGTCAGGAAGTTCTTCCTAATGTTTAGGTGGAATCTTCTTTCTTGTAGTTTGGATCCATTGCTCCGTGTCCGCTTCTCTGGAGCAGCAGAAAACAACCTTTCTTTCCCTCCCTCCCAGAATCTACCCTCACAAGTCCTCCCCTTTTCAAAATGAGTCAGGACCCAGGAACGCTCCCTCTGCCACACCAGGGAGGAAGAGACTCCTGACTTGGCCAATTTCTTCACTTTCCCTTCTTGAGCAGTCAACTCCCAACTCCTTTAGTTACCTTTGATAACTAAAAGGCTGGGCCTAAGCTGCTCAGCCTCGCTGTATGTGTGTGTGTGTGTGTGTGTGTGTGTGTGTGTGAGAGAGAGAGAGAGAGAGAGAGAGCGCAGCTGCCCCTTAGGAGAGACCAAGGTACCCCATTGTCTCCTTGGAACCACCCCCAAACCATGGCTGCAGTTAGGCCCCAATCGATTCAACCCTTGGTGGGTGGGTGGAAGTGTTTTTTCTTCCAGCTACCTGCTGGTGAAAGAGGTCTTCCTCCCCAAACTCTGCCTCCTCATCTTCCTCCCCGTTGTCCTGCAGCACAGCAGATGACTGAGTCAAACTCCTCACAGCAACTTCCTGAGAAGAAGTAGGAGAAACACAGCTCAGGTTGAGTGTAGCAGGTGCTCAGTGAATGCTCAAAGGCAGCTTCTTTGTCATGTCCTTGCATCAAAAGCAAGGCAACCTTTTCTTCACTATTTGGCTTCTCCAGCACCTCCACCCCCCACCCGCAGCGCCCCCCTTCAGAGGACCTACCTCTCCATCAGAGTTCACCAGGTAGGTGCGGACACTGGTCCCGGTGCCCCAACTGGTCTGGTGCTTCCACACAAGGACCGAAGGTGGGCTGTGGGCCACCCCAGCATCAGCTGCCCAGATCTAGCAAGAAAGAGACTCCCTCATTCACAGGCAGGGCACCCTTGATCCTTCACCACGCCAGAGGGAGCAGCTCTCCAAGCTGACCCCAATGGCCAGCCCTCCAAGTGGCAGAGGCATCTGGGCTTCCTGCAGGGACCACACTCCCCCCCCCCCCAGTCGCAGGGAGCCTTTTCTCCACAGGCTGCAGGAAACAACCAAGGAGGTTCTGCGTTGGGCACAGAAGGTGGGCAGAGTGTGAGCAGGTCTCTGGATACTGGGCAACCAATACCCTCCCTTCCAATGAGGAGGCCTTTTCTCCCGAGGAAAGAGCCATGACTTACTGTGACTGACTGCCCAGCCCGGAGGACATATTTTGGGGTAAATTTGTAAGCCACCTCTTCTCCCTGGCCAATCTTTTTCTTCAGCCTCCAGTTCCCAAGAGATTGATCCTGAGGGAGAAGCAGCGGGACTCAGGGAGCAGCAAAACCAGCCCCAGGGCCAGGCCAGCCAAGGAGGGAAGCCTGAAGGCCCCAATAGTGCTTCTGAGCCAAGACCTCTCTTCCCGCAGCCTACCTTGTCAGAGCGGTTCTTCAGCTGAACATACTTCCCCTCTGGGTCCACGTCCTCGATGCTGATGCTGCCCTTGGCAGAAGCCTGCTGGGAAGTCTGGAAGGCGCTGCTACTGCTGCTCCTGGTGCCCAACCTGCTGGAGCCACTGCCAGAGAGCTCCTCTGCTATTTCCAGGCGCTTCCGCTTCCCCCGGGAGGAGCGGGTGGCGGAAATGCCGCTGCTGGACGAGGAGGTGGCCCGCGAGACAGTGATACGGGCTGAGGGGCTGGGGGACAGCTTCAGCCTGGCGGGAAAAGGCAGGCGAGGGTCAGCGGGCAAGAGAAGTGAGGGAAGGGCCTGCAGCCCATCCAGCCAAAGAACCAAGCTGCTGGCGCCACTGCCCAACACAGAGTAGCACCCATGTGTGCTCCTTCCTCTCTCTCCCTGCTTCCTCCCTCCGTACCTCTCCTCTTCCCCTTCGAGGAGCTTCCGGTAGGCGCTGATCTCCATGTCCAGGGCCAGCTTGACATCCAGGAGCTCCTGGTACTCCATCAGCTGCTGCTGCATCTGGTCCCGCATCTCTGTCATCTCCCTCTCCTTGCCGTCCAGCATCTTCCGGAACTTCTCTCGCTCACCAGCCATCAGCTCCTCCAGCTCCCGTATCCGGTCTTCTGCGGCGTTCGCCTGCAGGAGAAAGAATAGCGCTGGCCTGGGACCCAGAGAGAGAAAGCCTCCCAGGTGGAAGGGCACTGTGAAAGGAAAGGGGGGCTAGGCCAAAGCACTGTGCAAGCACCCCCTCCCTCACCCAGCCCAAGGGCAGGGCCAACCCCACAGGGAAGGCCTGGATCAGAAACAATCGACTGGAAAGGAACACTTGAACAATCCCATACGAGAAACACTGTCCTGAGCTGAAAGGAGTTACTACAAATAAACACAGGAGCTTCTCCGGAAGGTATAAAAGGGCACACGTAGTACAAGGTAGCTTTATGAGACCAGGACAGCCCCGGGCAGTCCAGAGCTGAGACTGGAAGGCAGAAGGGCGTGTGAGAGGCTGCCTTTACCTCACCTGCTTCTGCAGCCCTGAAAGCTGGTAGCTGAGGGATTCAATCCTCACGCGGGCCTCCTTCAGCTCCTCCCGAGCAGCACTGGCAGCTTTGTCGTTCTGATCGGAGCAGAGCTTGGCATTCTCGAGCTGACAGATGGAGGAAAGCGTCAGGCTGCTCCCAGGGCTCTTCTGCCTGGAGATCTGCTGTACAAGGCACTGGGCACTCCCCCCCCCCCCCAGCCCCCAACGCCAAGGAGCACCACAGAGAGCAACAGATTCCAGGAGGGAGCTCCTGAAGCCCCTTGGACAGAGCTCCCCAGAAGCACTCCTGGCCACTGACGTGGAAGGAGTGCAAGGCCAAATGGACAGCAGCCCCCTCCCACGCCAAGCCTTTCCCAGCCCACTCAGCACCTGCCTCCTCCCTCACCTTGGCCTGGTAGGTCTGCTCCACCTCCAGCTTGTAGAGCCGGACCTGCTCGTCATGCTGCCGCCGAAGGTCTTCTAGCGTCTGGGAGAGTTTGGACTCGCACTCCTGCTGGCGGCTGCTATCCACCTCCACCAACTGGCGCTCGTGCCGCTTCCGTGTCTCCCGCACCTCCTGGGAGTGGGGAGCAAACCCAGGCCAGGGCTCAGGCTCGCAAGACCCCTTGCAGGAACCAAGGCCCTCAAGGCCCCCGTCCAGGAAACACCAGCCCAAACACAACAGGAAGACTGAGAAGTACATCATCACACTTACTTTCTCACGCCCATTTGGGGTGGAGAGTGCTGGCAAATGCCTATTCCAGGAAGATTCATAAAATGCAGGGAAACCTCAAGAGGGAATTGGGTGGTAGGAGAGGTCTCCTGCCTCCCAGCCCCAAAGCAGCAGGTCCCAAAGGTGGGCATGACCCACTGCAGACATCCAGGAAATCCAGTCATCAGGTGCCACCGTCCCCACCTCACATCCAGCCCCAAGATCTGGGCTGGGGAGTGATCTGGGTGCTGGACCAAGCCTGCCCTTTGCACCTCTGAGCTGCCAGCTGGGGTCTGGAGGTACTCCTGCTCCCCCACCGCCAATACAGGGTCACACAAGTGCCTCCAGCATAAGAGAGGGACTCGGAGGAAAGGAATGAAGCTCCTTGGGTGCACACCCTGCTCCCTGGTGACCAGAGCAAAAAAGGCATCAGGGAAAACGCTCCTGGTGGGGGCAAATGTGAGGAACAACAACAGCAGGATAGGTGGCTACTTTTCCCTGGCATGCTCAAAGGGACCCTTCTCCTTCACAGCTCAAACCCAGCAGGACTGTGATGGAGAAGGGGGCCCTGTCTCCTCTCCCTCCCTGCCCACTCACCCCACCCCACCCAATGGCAGCCGCAGCCCAAGCAACCCAGCAGCCGCAGCAGGTTCTACCTCTTCAAAAATGTTCCTCCTGAAGTCAAGCTCCTCTTGCAGACTCTGGCAGCGATTCTCCAGGTCCACCCGCATCAGAGTCTCCTTCTCCAGCTGCTTCTTTGCCACAGCGTGACCATCTTCTGACTGGGAAAGGCATTGAAGGCAGAGAGTGTGAAAGGGGAGCAAGTGTCCAAATGTCCAGGGGAGTCGTGCTGGAGATGGGTCCTGCACACTTCCCACTGCCTGCCCAACCTCTTGGCTGAACACGAGACATGGTCAGCCTCAATTCACACATGCAGTTCTAGCACCTGCATTGGGGCCTAATTCTGACTGTGCCTTTTCCAAGCCCATTCAGAGCCAAGGCCTCCGCAGCCTTGCTGGATGCAACCAAGCAGGGTGGCTGGGGGCTCTGAGAAGGCACTTCACACAGCACCTTATGTTGTTGGCAGCACTGCCGCAGACTGGCCTCCCAATTTAGACATGCAAATACTGACTATGAGTACTTCTTATGGAAGGAGTTACACTTCAACCATGTAGGCGGAGGGAGTCCCAGATAGTGTGCCTCCACCCCCAAAACAGACACCAGCAGTCAGCAACTCCTAGAGAAGCCCTGTCCCCGTCCAAGATGAGCCTCATGTGGCACATTAGCACCATCAGAGCAAACAGGAGGACAAATTTCAGCACCTGACAAAGAATAATTTGGTCCAGAGAGGAACAGCTTCCACACAGCTCCTGGAGTGAGAAATGGTGGGGGGGAGGGGGAAGGGATGAAACCTGCCAACATGTCCCTTTGGCTACAGGCAGGTGCTGAAACCCCAGCATTTCTTAGGCCTTGTTCAAGTTTGGGGCAACCCCAAGGACTCAGCCAAGGACTCCCATGGTTCCAAGTAGGCCATGAGGGAAACAGCCTCTGGCTTCCTTACGCTGCCAGACTACCGGAGCCAAGGAACCTGGAGCCGGGACTTCATTTTGGCATCTTAGCATCAGCAAGAGACTCAAAGCAGCAGGAGCTCAGCCCAGAGACAAGGGAGGCCCTTGCACACAGCTGACCCGCAGCTGGGCTATTCTGGGATCAGGAAATCAGGAACCAGGGATGAAGATGATGCCTATGGAGCGACTGCAGATGGCCCCTTCCCTGCTGCTTCTCAGGATGCTCTCTGCCTCTGCTGTGGTAACCCCCCCCCCTTTACCTTGGCCAGCTGTGCATGCAGGTCGGCCACCTCCACCTCCAGGTTGCGCTTCTCTGTCAGGGTTGCCGTGAGTTCTGCTTCGCTCCGATGGAAGAGGACTTCCAGCTCCTTGATGCGGCCCTGAGATGTGGACCACTCCCCATCTTTCTTTTTGTAGCTAAGGAAGGAAAGAAAGGAAGACTCAAAAGCAGCTTCTGCTGTCATCCGAGTCCTAACAAACTCCTGCAAGATCTGGCCCCTCCTCACCCTGGGGCTATGGGCAGATCACCTCCTCAAAGCATTGCAGCACCAGGTCGTTCTGCCTCTAACAAACTCCTGCAAGATCTGGCCCCTCCTCACCCTGGGGCTATGGGCAGATCACCTCCTCAAAGCATTGCAGCACCAGGTCGTTCTGCCTCTAGCAATTAGAGCCGAACTGACAGACATCAAGGGAAGTGTTCCTGCATAGCAAACATGTGACCTCTGTCTCTCTCGCGTGCATATATACACGCACACAAAGGGTGACAGGAAAACTACCGTATTTTTCGCCCTATAGGACGCACTGGCCCATAGGACGCACCTTGTTTTTTTGGGGGGGGGGGATGAATTAAAAAAAAATTATTTCCCCCCCCAGCCGCGGGGCTGGGGCGGGGGAAGTCTGAGCTTCCCCCGACCCCTGAACAGGCTGCTATCCGCAAGCCTTGCGAGCCTGGGAGCTCCCGCCGGGCGCGCAAGGCTTGCGGACATCTGGATATAATATACAGTTTGATGACTGGGTTAAGGTATGGAAGGAAAATTTAAAATTCACAGCATGTACTGCGTTAAAGGAAAATGTTAAGTGGTTAAGAAAGTAAGGATATGAAATTATGCATGTTTGTGGTTGTGTGTCTGTGTTGTGTTTTGCGTGTCTATATAAAATCTGAAAATCCAATAAAAATGTTATAAAAATAAATAATAAATAAAAAATTAAAAAAATAAAAAAATAAAAAAGGAAAATGTTATGAAAATGGTATACAGATGGTACATTACACCGGCAAAATTAGCGAAAATGTTTAAGACATGTAATAAGTGCTGGAAATGTAAAGAAAAAGAAGGGACATTCTATCATACGTGGTGGGATTGTAAGAAAGTGAAAGGCTTCCGGGAGACGATATATAATGAATTAAAAAAGATGTTAAAATATACATTTGTAAAGAAACCAGAGGCTGTTCTTTTAGGAATGGTAGGAAATGAAATAAATAGAAAGGACTGTAAACTTTTCCAATACGCAGTAACAGCAGCAAGAATATTATTGGCCCAAAAATGGAAACAGGAGGAATTACCGACGCTCGAAGAATGGAGAATGAAACTGATGGACTATGCAGAACTGGACAAATTAACTGGGAAGATCAGATATCTACGTGACCAAAAGTTCATCGAGGACTGGGGAAAATTTGTCAAGTATCTGAAAAGTATATGTGATGAGCAAACAACGCTGGTGGGGTTTCAAGAAGTTCTGTGAAATTTGAGGAGTATTGTCAAAATGAAATATGATTGGGAGGGTATACTTAAAGGCAATACTAAATAAGGGAATGTGTAATCAAAAATTAAATATGGATGATTGTCAGAGAAGCTGAAGGAAGTCCAAAAGAGATAATTTGTGAAAAAATTTGATATGGAATTAGATGTATATTTGAAAATCAATAAAAATTAGTATAAAAAAGAAAGGAGGAGAGCCTGTGTGTTGGTCTGTTTTTGAAGGGGGAGCCCTTTCTCCCCCACCCCTCCTTTAAAACAATTTTTCCCCCACACCACTGCCACAGCTACAGTTACCTCTCCCTCCCCACCCCCTCTTCTTCTTCACATGTCTCCTCTTCCTTCTCTCTTTTTCTCTCCCCCTCCCTCTCTACATCCCTGCCCCCTTTCCCGCCTCTCTTTAAAGAAAACACATACACTCTTACACACATACCACTGTAGTATACTTTCCCCTCTCATATTATAGCTAAATCACTGCAATCTATAACCACTGTTATTACTCTACTTTCTCTTCTTTACTCTCTTTCTTTCCCCCTTTCTGTCTTCCCCCTCCCTTTTATTTTACTCTACTCTCCCCTTCTTCCCTCCTTTTCTTTGTTTCTTCTCTCTTTTCTCTTCTTTCTCTTTTCCCTCCACCCTTTGCCTATATTCTGTTTTGTCTGTTCCTGTTCTTAACCCCGCCTTCTACCTTCATTGGACCCTAGTATCCCTTTAGCATATATAAGTGTGCAGGTGTGTACACATGGGTGCACCCACAAATAACCCCCCTCAAACACACTTTTCCCTTGGCCCACTCCTCTGATCTCTCGCATCTCTGTCTGTTAACCCACCCCCTTTTTATGCGACTGTCTGTCTGTTGGTCTACACACCTGTCAGCTTACCTACCCCCCACTCTGGTGGCACTGCTGAGGTGACCATGTGAACCCCAGAGAAGTTCTTAAAACACAGCCTAGACTCGACACAAACAGCCACCTACCCCGAACGCTCTGTAAAAGCCACCAGTCAACAACGCCTGTTCAGCTCAGCAACCCAACAACATCCAGGAACCATCACCACCACAACACCTAACCGCAACACGCCCTACTCCAAGAGGACGCCAAGTAGACTCAAACCAAAACCATTAAGGAGATTGAGAGGACACCAACCAGGGAGATGGCAAATAGCGCTGAGACCGCAACACCCCTTCAAGATGATGACCACCCAGCAACTAAACGAGATTTGAGGGAAATGGAAGCGAGATTAGCAGAAAGGAGGTTAAGGAGTGATATGATAGCCATGTTCAAATATATAAAAGGATGTCACATAGAGGAGGGAGAAAGGTTGTTTTCTGCTGCTCCAGAGAAGCGGACACGGAGCAATGGATCCAAACTACAAAAAAGAAGATTCCACCTAAACATTAGGAAGAACTTCCTGATAGCAAGAGCTGTTCGACAGTGGAATTTGCTGCCAAGGAGTGTGGTGGAGTCTCCTTCTTTGGAGGTCTTTAAGCAGAGGCTTGACAACCATATGTTAGGAGTGCTCTGATGGTGTTTCCTGCTTGGCAGGGGGTTGGACTCGATGGCCCTTGTGGTCTCTTCCAACTCTATGATTCTATGATCTTAATGTATTTTTTTAAACTATTATTAAAATCTTATTTTTTAAAAAAAGGAAGGCAAGATCACATCAGAGGACTGATTTGGAAGGACCTTGCAAGTAACATGTGCATCATTTTTAAAGTGCATGTTTCTTTGTTTTAAGCGCAGAAAACCTCCAACCAATATCTGATCTGAGTCGCAGGCAATGCAAGGCAGAGGGCAAAGTATTTGGAGCCTCATTCCAGGTTTGCAGAAAGCAAGACCTTGATATGCTAAGCATCTGGCAGCTGACCAGAGCAGAATTTCACTTTCAGATGCAGCAGCAAACCACTGAGCGAGCGCAGGATTTTAAAAGCTCATATCCAGGACAGTAAAAATGGCACTCGCCACAAGCAGAGCAGCCAAACTTACACCAGGGAGAAGTCAATGGTTTGTCAGCAACTCAGTTTTATTCAGAGGAGACCCACGACCAAAGTCAGCCGTGTCTTTTACTTTCAGTGGGTCTACTCTAAGCAACACTAACCCTGGATAAACCCTAGCGTCCATGCTCCATTGTCTTGCAACTTTAACTCCAAGCAGAGAATGTTTCATTCAACGTGGATTCCTGGGAAAAAACCGGAGATCTGCACCCACTGGGTCCCAACTCTATTCCCCATGTCAGCATGAAGGCTGGCTAACGAACTCACCAAGAGCTTGTGAGAACTTTGGTCCTAACTTCATGTCACACGCAAAAGGTGTGCAGCAAACAGTTCCAGAGAGCCACACCTTCTGCAGGGAAGCAGCTCCTGGAATGGGGGTGTAATTTGGAGCAAAAAACAGTGTATGTGTGGGGTGGTGGGCTCTTAGCATCCTTTTCTCCAGCCTGCTCCCCCCCCCCCAGATTCTTTCCACAATATTTAAGGAGAGGGAATGCTTTCCTGCTGGAAAGCAGCAGGCAGGGAAAGCAGATAGCCTCAAGACCAGCCTTGGGAAGCCTGGGTCCAAATTCAGCCCTCCAGATCTCTCTCTGTGTCCCTTGAGAATCTCTCCCTGGGTGGAAAGCATCCTCACACTGTGAGAATGCCTTCCCTTCCCTGCACAAAAAGGTGGGGGAAGGAGTGTGTGCACATGTGTGTGCAGCAATCTCTGATGTGTGGGTGGCCAGCCCCTCCCACCACAGGCAGCTCCCTCAGAAGGTGGTTCGTGGCCTGAAAAGGGTTTTCCACCCTGCTTCCTTCCCCTGCAGCTGGTGGGCGGGGACAAGCACATCTCAGTAGCTTGTGTGCAACACGTGTTCCGGCCCAGACATGCTCACGCCTAAGCATCCTGGCAGCATGGCTTCCCTTACCTCTTGGCAAGCTCATCAAGTTCTGCTCGCAGCTTCCCAATTTCAATCTGCAGCTTGGCCCTCTCTCTGGCCGTCTCATCAAGAACTCTCCGGGCATCCGCCAACTCTGACTCATAGAGGGCCTTGATGCCGGTCACCTGCACAGAGGGGAGAATCAGGTACCCCCACCTGCCTCTGGGGAATATAAAGAGCAGCAGAAGGGTGGGTGCCATTTGCCCCCCTCCAAAGCATGGAGAAGAGCCCCGCCCCCAGGCCACAGCAGGAAAGGGGCAAAAGAGGCCAAGGCCACAGCAGAAGAGCAGTGTGGGAGCCACTTTCTCCTCCCAGAGCAGCAACATCTATTATCTTCATCCTCCTGCCCCTATTTCTCCAGAAATGCTTCTTCCTGCTCCTTTCTGAACAGCCTGCCTCTCAGCAACTCTGCCATTTTGGGGGGTCCTGCCCATAGAATGATTCAGTGTCATTAAAAGCAACATGAAGTGCTCAGCCAACCACTAAAAAGAAATGTTGCCCTAGCAATAGGATTGGGTCCTTATTTAGCGCTTTGGACGCCTTGGGAAAAGCAGACCAAGCGAGAGTTCTGTCCATATTCCAGCCACTCTGGAAGGGAGGCCAAGGCCATCCCTGCGCAGAACTGAAGCTCTGAAATGGCACAGCTCAAGGCTGCCCCAGGAAACAAGACACTTTGCCACAAGGCTTTGTCCACAGCCAGAGGAGCAGGAAGCCCAACCCCACCTGCAGGGCCATGGGGTCCCCATCTCTGCTCAAGCAGGAAGCTGGAAGGAAGCAAGGGAGCAGCTGAGCTAGGGGCATGCAGGCGATGACAGATGCCTCCCGACAAAGGAGGCAGCTGCTTCTTCTTTTCTTGTCCCACCAGGCTTTCCGAACTTTTTGAAGGGACCAGCACAGAAAAGGCTCTGGGAGGCCACTGGGGTAAGAGGGGCCTCCCAAGCGCTTTCGACCAGCTCTCTCACCCAAGCCCCGAGGCAGGAGGAGGGAAGAAAAGAGCAGAAGCGGAGCAACAAGAGGCAGCAGCTTCTCTGGCGGGAAGAAGCCGGGAGGGAGCGGCTGAGAGGGACCGGCAGCGGGGAGAAACCGACGCGAGGGGAGATCCTGCGATCCCCGAGGACAGCACACATGCACACCCACGCCCCCCCCCCTTAGGAAACCGCCAGAAGGTTCCGCCCCTTCTGCTCCTGGGACTCCCGGGGTGAGCTAGATGCCCTCGGGGCGACCTCGCCAGCAATGGAGAGCCGCCTGGCGTGGCGAAGCGAGGCTGCCGGGGCGGCGGCTCTTCTCGCCCCCACCGCCGGGCTGTCGGGACCCGCTGGATGGCCGAGGTCGCCCTCGCGAACCCCTCCCGAGGCCCGACAGCCCCGCGAGGTGGGCCGCCAGAGGGGCGGGACTCTCGCACAACAGCCCGGCCAGGTAGGCCGCCCCTCCTCCCTCCGTGGCGCACCTCTCTCGTGACCACCTCCTCCTTCTCGGAGACGCGCAGCAGCAGCCGGTCGTTCTCGAGCTCGAGGGCGCGCACCCGCTCGATGTAGTGGGCCAGGCGGTCGTTGAGGTGCCGCAGCTCCTCCTTCTCCTGCAGCCGCGAGATGCGCGTCGGCGACAGAGGGGTTCCGACCGGCGGCGGCGCTCTGGGGGTGCCCGGGGAGGGGGCCGGAGGGGCGGCCGAAGGCGGAGAGGAGGACATGGCGGCGACTCCTCATTCAATCCGCCCGGCACTGGGCGGGAAGGCGAGAGCGAGGGCGGCACAAAATGGCGGGCCCGCGCGCCAAGCTCGGAGGAGTCGCCGCCTCATGCGGTGCACCACGGGAAATCGAGTTCTCCGTCCGGACCAATCGGAGGAGGCGGCGGAGCTTCGCGGGCCTTCCGCAAAGCACCCTGGGGAACCTAGTCCTCTCCCTCATGGCCTTCGCAGCCGCCATTTTGTCGCCTGGAGGCGGTTTTGTGTGTTTTCTCCTCGCGCGCTCGCCTCGAAACGCGTTTGTTTGTTTGTTTGTTTGTTTGTTTGTTTGGGTACGTAAGTTTAAGAGACACGTTATAGCGCAATGAAAGTGGTCTGTTGGTGGAGATGAAGTTTCCCGCCTTCCCCGGAAAGAGCGAGCGAGGCTGGCTCCTCCTCCCGTACCTCCTCTTTGGGCGCCCTTCTCCACGTTGTCCCTGTGATAGGAATTTTATGGTCTTAGATATATGGTACTGTTCAGAACTGCACAGAACTTCCTGACAGTAAGAGCTGTTCGACAGTGGAATTTGCTGCCAAGGAGTGTGGTGGAGTCTCCTTCTTTGGAGGTCTTTAAGCAGAGGCTTGACAACCATATGTCAGGAGTGCTCTGATGGTGTTTCCTGCTTGGCAGGGGGTTGGACTCGATGGCCCTTGGGGTCTCTTCCAACTATGATCCCTCCGCCCTGCGGCTTCTGAATCGCTCAGGCTCACCCACTTTAGCTTGGGGAGGACAGGCGGAGCCGCCTAGCGCTTGGTGGGTGTGACACTGAGGAGCAGAGGGAGCTCCTTGGTCCAGGATCTGCCCTCTTTGTCAAGGAGTTTGTACAGGTCCCCCGAAAGAAGAAGTCCTGGGGACAGAGGCGCTTGGGTTGCATTTGCCAAGGAGAGCAGTGCATGGTGAATGCCGGCTCTGCTTGCCAACCTGCCCTGAAAAGAGACCTAACAATTTAACCCCCGTGTTGCAAACAATAGTCAGTAGTCTCCAAGGCAACACGATGACCAAAGACAATGATACAATATCAATATACACTCTTTATATAGTATGAAATCACATAAACAGAAAACTTATGATTAATGGATTCTCTTGAAAACATAAAACCTTATCTGGTGAAAACTTTCATAAACTAAGCTGTACAGCCTGTTTTCACCAGATAAGAATCTGATACATTGCTTCTTTCAGAGACTTGCATAGTCTTCAAAGACTTTTAGAGGCTTATAAGACATGTTTATTTGGTTTTATTTCCTATTATATAAAGAGTGTATATTGATATCATATCTTTGCATTTGGTCATCGCGTTGCCTTGGAGATTACTGATTGAAAAGAGATCTGGCAGAGCAGTCATGTCCCCAAGAGGAGTGCTGTGCAAAAGGTCCCTCTGGTCTTGTGCAGAGGACAGCACCCCCAGAGTCCATCCCCACAGTTTTGCCTGCCAAAGCTCCATCTGCTGCGTCAAGACAGCAAAAGGCAGCTGAGTGCGCAGCAAAATTCCACATGGTGCCTGATGGGCACCAACCTGTCACAGGGCCAACCTCGGCCTGTTCCCCCACCCCAAAGTCTGCAAGAGCTGCTTTCTGTTTCTCCTGGGCAAGGCAGGCTTATGTCATGGGTTGGCTTTGTCTTGGTGTGCAAATTGTGCTTTTCGCAACAGTTTCACAGGCTGCACGGGGTTGGGTGGTTCCTGGTGGGGACCAGGCTCACTGTCCCGCAGTTGGGCTCCTCCATAAGGAAGTAGCCTTCGGTGGCGGCTTCCTGCCATGCTGGGCCAAGCAAAGACATCCGCTTGCCTCTGCTTTCCATGCCAGCATTTGGCCTCCCTGCTTGACAGTTGGCTCCACACCTGCTTTTCCTAGGCTATCAGGGGCGAGGGAGCTTTCTTGGGGGGGCATCTGCAGCTGGACATCAAAGGTGCCCCCCCAACTAGTCCAACATTGAGAGTGCCACTGGGGCCAACTAGATGCGCACAAACATAGCAGCGTAGCAGCATCAACTCTCCCCCCACTCAACTTATATAAATCTCTGTAATCTTTGGCACCGGATGGCGTCAACCCTTGTGGCCAGGAGGCATTGGTAGCCTTTGGATTTGCCAAAGCGCAGCTTAAAGCAGTTCTCCAAATTGCGCCTGGTCATTTCTGGCTGTTGGAGAAGCAAATTCTAGCATTTCACCATGTGCTGCAGCATGTGCACAGGACAGGGGGGCTGCAACATGTGTAAAGGGCAGGGGGCAGCTGTCCCACCCCATCAAGTACAGTGGTGCCTCGCAAGACAAAAATAATCCATTCCGCGATTCTCTTCGTCTAGCGGTTTTTTCGTCTTGTGAAGCAACCCTATTAGCGGATTAGCGGCTATTAAAGGCTTAGCAGCTTAGCGGCTAAAAGGCTATTAGCGGCTTAGCAGCTTAGGGAAAGTGGGGGGAAATCGGAACACTCGCAAGACGTTTTCGTCTTGTGAAGCAAGCCCATAGGGAAATTCGTCTTGCGAAGCAGCTCAAAAACGGAAAACCCTTTCGTCTAGCGGGTTTTCCGTCTTGCGAGGCATTCGTCTTGTGGGGCACCACTGTACAGTAAAACAATAGAAATACTTAACTAACTAACCAGTCACCCCTAACAAAAGTCCTCCCAACCAAGTAACACCCCCCCCCGCAAAAATCCTGACTGCCCATTTGTTGCAATATATCTGCCCTGAATCCCCCAACATTCAGTTTCACTGGGTGCGGTTTGCAAGGAAGCCCCCTTTCTCCAGCCACACGCCCTGAGGCACTTTCCTGTCCTCCTGGTCCCTCTGCCATCCCTTGCCTTCCTTCTAAGCCAATTTACTCCTGTCTTCAGGCCCCATCCAGGCTTCTCCTCTGCAGTTTGGTGCTTTGGCTTGTACCCACCATTGAAATTAATGGACCATAGTCATGTCCATTATTTCCAATGGGTCTACTCAGAGTAGGGCTAACACTGGCTAAACCTCCTTGGCTCAGTGTCTTATCAAAGCTGAATGATGCCAAACCATCACAGCCTCTTGAGCAGCCTTATTTTAAGTTGGAGCACACATTTGTCCAAAGGTCAGGCCAGCGAGGTAACCGTTCAAGGCTGCTAAGGGTGACTGGGGCGGAGGCCTGTATGGAACAGAAGTCGAGGGCTTGCAGCTCCAACCCAATGCAAGAGGCAGGCTGTCCTCAGTGCTGGCCCCACTCCTCTCTGGGGAGTGACGCAGAGCCTTTGCCCTCTCTGCTTTCTCTGTTGAATGGTCACTGTAAAATGTAAAGGTTCATTATTGCTTCACAAGTTGTGTATGTCTTTCAGGGCCAGGGCAAATAACGGGACCCAGTCTTGCAGCTGTGAAACATAGCAGGTGCTGCTGAGTTGTGTTCATCAAGCTGTGTCAGCAATTGGGTCTAGTATATAAAGAGCAGCACCTAGCTCCTCTCCCATTACCCTGGGGGATGGGTTGGTGGTTGGGTCATGTTTGTTGTTGTTATCTTTAGTGTAAAAGGAGTTTTTGTTTTTGTTCTTAAAACCTTGTTAAAGTTATTTTTTAGTTCCTTGTCATGCATGGTCTCCCCAGCAAGCTCTCTGCAGCGCTACTAACCTGCAAATAGCCAACATTCTCCACTTGCTGGCCCCCCGCTCCAGCACCTGACCACGTCCCATTCTTTGTAAATAGCAGCCTGTCTGGGCAGCAGAGGCTCCTTGAGCCTTGTGGTGGCCGCTGCACACAGAGGCAGCTGGGGTTCTGAGCTTTGGGGCTGAGCGACTGTGGGGTGTAGTTGGGTGTGTGAAGGCTGAGCTGGAAGTGATCACCAGACATGAAATGACTGGCAGAATCCGAGACTTGGGAGAAGAAACAATGGAAGAGGACTGGAAAAAATTTAAGGACTACTTACAAAAACACTTAAGTTGTATGAATGTTAAGAAATTGCATGATTCGGAAACTTTAGCTCCAGCAATTAGATTTTGTGAAACAGGAAACTAAGCTATAAGTAAGAAAAGGTCGAAATTTAAAGTAATATTATGTTTAATTTAAGGTATAAGTAATTGATAAAAAGTACTTTAAATTCAGAAATATAACATTTGAAAAGTACAAAATAAGGTACGAAACAAGGTAATAATTTGCTGATATTTTTATTATAAAGAATGCAGGGTAAGGGAGATGTGAGGAAGTTCAGTTAGTTATACAAAAATGTTTTGAACGGTTGGATTTCCTCTTCTTTTTTCTTTCTTTTTTATATCTCTTTTTTCTGTGTATATTCTTAAACTTGTATCTGAAAAATTTAATAAAATATTAAAAAAAAAAGAGAAGAGGAGGTTAAGGGGTGATATGATAGCCATGTTCAAATGTATAAAAGGATGTCATATAGAGGAGGGAGAAAGGTTGTTTTCTGCTGCTCCAGAGAAGCGGACACGGAGCAATGGATCCAAACTACAAAAAAGAAGATTCCACCTCAACATTAGGAAGAACCTCCTGACAGTAAGAGCTGTTCAACAGTGGGATTTGCTGCCAAGGAGTGTGGTGGAGTCTCCTTCTTTGGAGGTCTTTAAGCAGAGGCTTGACAACCATATGTCAGGAGTGCTCTGATGGTGTTTCCTGCTTGGCAGGGGGTTGGACTCGATGGCCCTTGTGGTCTATTCCAACTCTATGATTCTATGACTCCCACTTCCACAAAGGGGTTCAGATTGTGCAAAGGATTCTGTTCTCTTCATCATATAACTGAGAAGAGGCACCAAAGCATAAAACAAACAGGAGACGGAGGTGATTATGTGATACATTGCTGTATTGTACATGCAGTCATACATGTTTAAAAATGTGCACATTCTGTATAAACAAGGTATTCCATGGGGACAGTGAATGACTTTCCCACTCTTGGCTTTTTGAGCATCCACCACCCCAAACTCCAGCAAATTTCACCCACCCTCAAAATCAGTGCTGGGCTCCTTTCCTACTTCTTGGGTGGGGGGGGGGAAGGATGAAATAGTTTCATGGTTGTGATTTCCCCCTTGCCCCTTCCCTGTGTAAAATCTTACACCTCTGTCCAGTGTTATTCCACTAAAATGGAAGGAAGGGCCAAGTGATTGGGACTATTGGAGAAGTCGTTTTTGAAGTGAGCAGGGTGCGGTGGAGAGGAGTCCAGAAGATGCAGAGGGGGGTGGAGTGGGTACCGACAATAGATTTCTTCATGGCCTCCAAGTCAGAGATCCAGAGAGCCAAAGGCTACTCTGCCCAAAGCTGGCTGCTCCCCCCCCCCTTTGTCAAACACATTATTGCAGCTCAAATCTTTGTGGTCTGATGCAAGTGGTCTCTAGACGCCAAGAGCCAACGTTGTGTGGTGTTTAAAGAGCCACAGACTGGGCAGATACAGTTTCAGCCCGCTTGGCCAAACTCTACCTCTGAGCCTAGCCTACTTTCGCAGTGTTGGTGAGGATAAAATCAGTGTGGGGAGAAACATGTACGCAGCTTGGACCTCCCTGGCCAGGCAATAAATAAATGTCATAAATTAATTGGTCTATGGAAACTCATGCCGCACTAAATCTTGATCTTTAAGGTGCCTCCAGACACATACAGTCCATGGCTGCTCAGTGCCCTCGGGCCAGCACTGCAAAGGAAGCCACTTTTGGACTCTCCGCTTGGCAGTCCACAAGCCAGGATTTAGCTATGTATTCAGCACTCCTAGACACACTTGTGTTGGCCCTCAAAATAGCTACATGAATCAGCTGCTGTTGCCATTTTACAGGTGGGTGAGAGGAAGAGGGCCAAATGTTCGAGGGCCAGGCAAACACACCTGAGAGCCTGGAGAGGTCTCTATTGCCAAGAGGTCACGGGGAGCAGGCTGAATTTCCCCTGCAAAATCTTTCTCTAGCCAAGCTTCTGTCTTTTCAGCATGCCCCTCAGTGGCACACTGTCCCGACCCCAACTTTCACGCCTTGTGCTGCCCTTTAGAGCAGACCAGGTGGTGGGAGGAGGAACAGACGGAGCGGAACTGAGTAGCAGCCTTCCCTCTATTTTATTAGCATTGATCCAGCAGCATATCTGAGGAGTTCTGGCTGACAGACGCCTCCACATCTCTTGCCCTGGAAGGTCCAATCAGCACCATCCTAGCAAGCAAATGCGCACTTCTCCATCGCTGACCTGCCTTGCTCTCTAAAATACTAATTTCCTGTTGTCAGGACGATCCCAGTCTTCCCTGCCAGTTGGTGTTTTCATTGGAAACCAAAACAGATGCCAGTAAATATGTCAGCCAAAACCTCGTTTAGCAGAAATAATACATTATCATCAACAAGCATAATCTTCTAGCTCATGCGTGGATGGATGTGCAACCACACACACACACACACCACTTCCCTTGGCAGGCAGAGCCTCGGAAGATTCTCCTCTCCTGTGCGGCAGGCAGGGAAGGCGCAAAAGGGACCCTGTTCTTGGGATTTGCTCAGGCTTCTTTTGCAGCTGGGATCTGTCAGCCAAGGAGGGGAAGGTGACCCAACTGGAACCTGCCATGGGGCTGTGCCCATTTGGGAGAATCAGCCCCAGAACACATCCATCAGGGCCCTGGGCCAGCCACCTTCTTGCAACCTTGCCCACTTCACAGGAAGGTTCTAGGGATGGCAGAAAGCACTTTGTACACATCCCTAACTGGGGAAGCTCAACCCCTTGCTCTGCCTTGGCCTTGATCCAGCCACCCTTGGCCTTCCTCAGAGTCCACCTCAAGCAACCAGGACTTGTAGTGGGGCCCTTGGTGGGGCTCAAAGGTGGCAATGGATTCTTTCTGTCCAAAGTGTTCCTTCCCCCACTAAACCAGCTAACACTCCTTCAAGTGGCTTCTAGCCTTATTCAATGAAAAGAAGAGGGCAGCCTACATTTCACTTTACATCTCTCTCTCTCTCTCTCTCTCTCTCTCTCTCTCTCTCTCTCTCTCTCATCTACACACTCAAAGCTTGGCTCTCCCTTGGGGAGAGTGCAGGACAGTGCACAGTGCAGGAGCTCAGCCTTCTTGGGTCCGTGTACTGGGCCCTATCCTAGCCAGCCAAGTGGAAGAAGCAGGTTATTGCTTTGTTGAGGAGGGTCTCGGCACAGAGGGCAGTTGTCTGCCAACATACTCCTCATTATTAAAAATGTTAGACAGGGTTCTTACAAGGCACTGCATCTCCCCCAGCATAGCCTCCACCTTGCTGGCTCTGGTCTGGCGGGCAAAGGTAGGTTGGTCTCCCTCTTCCCTCCCTGCACAGGGAGTCCTCAGCCGCACAGGAAGATGCCTGTTAGGCATGCATATAAATGGTTTAAAAACAAGCACTCAGCTCAACAGAGATTTCCAAATATGTCACTTAGAAAAATGAGAGAGAGGCGAGGTTCTTTAAAGCCCAAGCGTAATGCTCCCGTTACTTGAAAGATGCATAGTTGATGAAACAAAGGACAAAAGTCAGCTACAGCAAAAAGACCTGAACAGCCCCCTGTGTTGTTTGCGTGGAGCACGTTGTCCATCCATTGGGTGGGGGATAGAAGCCCAGAGACAGGGAGAAAAAGAGAGAGGCAGAAGCCCCTGGCCAGGGCTGCCCTTCAGCCTGGGGGAAGTCGCATGCAGTGCAGTGCCTGCCAGTGAACAGTGCAGGCTGTGGTACTGAGTGGAGGAGCTCCCAGCTCACTCGGCATGTGGATGGTGCTAACCAAACCCACCCTGCTAATGATGCCGCTCTCATCCACGTGCGAGCATCAGGACCAGGGCGGTGCTAGGTGGCCACTTGGTGCTTTCCAGGCGAGCTGGAACTCTGTCCGGTGCTGCTACCACCCGGCCGAGCCGCATCAGGAGGCTCTGGTGGCAGCAGCAGGCTCTGCCAGGGTGCCAGGGTCTTCCCCACCTTGCTGGGTGCTGGCACTGGGCCAGCCATGATGGGCAATGCTGCCACTAGGTTCATGGCACCCTTGGCAAGTGTGGTGCGACAGAGGTCCCTCAGCACGGTCACTGCTTGCCTGGTCTAAGCCCTTGAAGTTGAACTGAACTGATGGCAGAGGAGGGGCAGCAGCACCCACAGCCCACTTGGTTCTCCTTGCGGGTGTTCCCAGCAGGGCCCCCCTCCCAGCCTGCCAGCAGTTCAGATCATCTTCATGTTGAACTTCCTGGCGCCCCCTTGCCCAGCCGCTGTGGTTGGGCCGTCCACCTTGCGGAAAGAGTACTCCACAGAGAAGTGGTTCTTGTGCTGCCCACGGCCTCGACTCCAGACAAAGAGGAGGAGGAAGCAGAAGAGCACCACACCCAGGAAGGTGATGCACCCCATGGCAGTGGACACCAGGATAGTCTTGAGGTCAAGTGTGAACTTCAAGAAGACCTGTGTGCTGTTGTGCAAAGTGTCGTTGAAGTCACTGAGGTGCAGGGTCCGGTTTGCATAAAGGGCTCCGTTGGCCAAGTGCCCCTTGATGGTCAGCGTGGCAAAGTATGTGTCGTTGCCACCGGCATTGCTGGCGATGCAGATGTAGGTCCCACTGTCTTGGACCTGTGTGTAGCGGATCTCCAGCGTCCCACTGGGCAAGACGGCAACTCGCCCAGTGCTCCTGGTAGTGATCATCCGATGCTGAGGAGAAACCCAGACGATGGAGGGGGTGGGCTCTCCATCCGCCCGGCACAGGAAGGACACAGCCTGCCCTTCATAAGCAGTGATGTGCTGGAGCTTCCGGTCTCTGATTTTTGGCTTTTGGCAGGTGAAGTACTCAAAGAGCACAGAGTCTGGGAAGTCGCGCAGGGCGTCACCCTGGATCTCGGGTGGTGAGGAACACATTGGCGGTTGGCCGTTGAAGTTGAGCGTCTTCCGGCGCTGGAGGATCCAGAGGAGGCGGCAGTCGCAGACTAAGGGGTTCCGGTCCACCCTGAGTGTCTCCAGAGTGTTGACAGAGTGGAAGCTGCTTTCTTCCAAAGTGGACAAGAAATTGTTGGAGAGATTGAGAAGGCGGATTTGCCTCAAGCCATACAGCGCCTGGGGCTCTACCAAGGCCAACAAGGCACCCACCATGTGGAGCTCTCTGAGCCGGATGAGGTCCCGGAAGGCGCCCTTGGGGACTGTGCTGATGGGGTTGTAGGAGAGGTTCAGGTACATGAGATGCCCCAGGTTCCTCAAGGCAGCTGTTGGAACAGCAGTGATGTTTGTGTACGTGATTGAGAGTGAGGTGAGGTTGAGTCCTTGGAAGCCATTTGGTGATATGTCCTCCAGGAACGGCCAGTTGTCAATTTCTAGCTGCCAGAGGTTGCAAAGCTTTCTGAAGTTTTGGTCTTCCACTGTGGCAATGCTCAGGTGCCTGAGCCGGAGGGCCTGCAGGTTCTGGAGGCGAGAGAGCGACTCTGCGGAGATGTCTGTCAGGTTGCATTTTTCTATTGTCAGCTGCTGCAGGCCCAGGAGGCCGGAGAAGGCCTTCCGAGAGACATAAACCAGGTCATTGTCCCCAAGGTCCAGGATCCTGAGGCTCCTCAGGTCTTGAAATGTGTAGTCCAGGAGGATGACAATCTTGTTCTCGCTGATGTCCAGGATGGTGAGGTTGGAGAGCTTGGTGAAGACGCCCGTGGGGAGCAGTTTGAGCTGGTTGCCACGAAGGCGCAAGACCTGCAGGTTCAGGAGGTTGCTGAAGGCACCCGGCTCTACACTGGCGATGATGTTCTCACTGAAGTCCAGCTCCTCCAATAGTGGAAATGGGGACAGGTCCCCCGAGTTCAGGCAGCGGATGCGGTTCTTGTTAAGCTCCAAGATCTTGGTCTCTGTGGGAATCCCCTCAGGGATTGCGGTGAGGCGCTTGCGGTGGCAGCTGACGGACTTGATCTGGGGGATACAGTCACAGCGTGCTGGGCAAGCCGCCACTGAGGCTGTACTCAGGAGGACACAGTGAAAAACCAAGACCAGAAAACAGCAGCAGCATGTCATGGTGCAGTGCATGGTCCTACGGGCATCCTACCATCTTCCCACGCACCTGCAAGAGAGAGGGAGAGGAGGGAGTTACAGACATAGGTGCAGCTGCTCTGGCAGGCCTCTGCCATGGGAGCCCCTGCCCCCCCCCCCGGCAGCTGCACCAAGGCCATTGGCATAGCCAGGATTTTTGTTATGGGAGGCAGGACTTACTTAGGTGGGGCAGGACTTTTCTGGTTGGTGGCAGAACCAATGGGATTGGGCAGTGAAATATTTCTTTTGTTTTACTTGATCTAGGGGGCAGTTGCCCCTCTGCCCCCCTTGGCTACTGAGACACATAGCAGCAAACAGGCCATGGAAGAGCAAGGAAAGGCAGGTGAGTTGGTGGGGATGAGACCAAGCTGAGTAATATGAATCATTAAAACTAAAGTGCGCATGAGGCCCAGGGGAGAAGAGAAGAGCCTTCTTTAGCCTACCAGTTTCACTTCCTTTGAGGAAGAAGCCACCCCACCCCCGGGCTCTCGAGAGGGGAGCTGCCCTTGCCCTGTTCTGCAAGTCCCTTTGCATATGGGTGTGCCATGGCCTTGGGATGACAGCCACTCTCCCCACAGGCAGAGCAGAGAAGATGGGAGGTGCCTTGGGCCAGAGACCCTCCTTTCCTTTGCTTGTGCCCTGTACAAGCAACCTAGCTTACACACACAGCCGCTGTACGATGCTGGCTTTGCTCTTCTGGAAGAAGCAAAGACTTTGCAGGTGTGTGAGAGAGAGAGACACACCATAATTGGGATGGCTTGCAGCTGGGTGGGGCATGCCCACCTGCGTGTTGAAGAGCCCCCCCCCCATCTTGCCCCCTCTCCAGAACAGAACCAAGCACTTGCACGTTTACATGTAGCAAAGAGGATTTTCCTTTTCCTGCAGATCACAAAATATCCTTGGCAGATTTCACATTTAAAAAACTGGTGATTGCAGAATCCATTCTTTGTAGATTATGGATTAGTAGCAGCAAGAGCAGCAGCAGCAGCTCACCCTTGAGGAATAATAATGCAAAGCCCCCTCTTTAGGCAGCTAAAAATAAATTGGACTCAATTTTTCTTCCCTTTTCAGGGAGTGGAAGAGAAGCAGGAATTTGTTTTGCAGCCATTTAATTTCCTCCTCCCTTTCTTATATAATAACTTAGTGTACACTGAGGTCTTGAGGGTGGGAAGCAGAGGGGACTCAGGTAGTTTTGACTCAAGTGCAGTCCCGGTGGCAGAAGGGAGGACCCCTTCCCAAAGAATCTCACTGAGTTACCCTAGAAAAGTCTCTTCCTCAGTGGTCCTCTAATGTAAAATCAAAGGACAGGAACTGATCTCCCAGCACTGCATATTGGCTTCCACACTCTTCAACTTTTACATAAATGATATGGCGCCACACGTAGCACTGGCGCAATCCCCTACCCCATCAATTAGCAATAGGAAAATATCTTGTCTGCTGTATGCCAACGATGTGGTGCTCCTATCACTCCCGATTAGGTCTTAACAATCTGCTTAGCATTATTGCAAGCAGGAAGACCTCGCCATGAATTACCCCAAGACCAAAATTATGGTCTTTGGGAAGCGTAGTCCCAGATTCAAATGGAAAATGGATCAGCAGGATCTGGAGCAAACACACTCCTTCAGATATCTGGGAGTTCTCTTCACTGAGACGCTATCGTGGAAGGGGCACATTGAGGCTACGAAACTCAAAGCGCAGAAAGCTTGTGGCCAGTTACTAGAACCTGTGCTGAAAATCTTTGCCAAGATTTTTGCCAAAATCTTTGAGAGCCAGGGTGGTGTGGTGGGTAAGAGCAGTGGACTCGTAATCTGGGGAACCGGGTTCGAGTCTCCGCTCCTCCACCTGCAGCTGCTGGGTGACCTTGGGCCAGTCACACTTCTCTGAAGTCTCTCAGCCTCACTCACCTCACAGAGTGTTTGTTGTGGGGGAGGAAGGGAAAGGAGAATGTGAGCCGCTTTGAGACTCCTGAAGGGGAGTGATAAAGCGGGATATCAAATCCAATCTCCTCCAAAGTGGTTTCCCAGATGCTCCATGGAGTGGCGATATGGGGCATGGACCTAAAGCCTAACAAAGCCATAGAAATAGTGCATAACGAATTCCTCAAGAAAGTGTTCTCACTCCCCAACAGGACCCCAGCTGCTGCTCTTCTTCGTGCTGAAGCTGACGTGACAACAATGCAGGCTAGAATTGCCTAAATTTGCCTAAATTATGTGAAAAGATTTCAGTCTCTTTCGGAGGAGAGATTCCCTGCTATGTCTTACACAGAACGGGAACAGACCAAATGCTGGAAGGTTGGCATCCAATGCCTCTTGTCCCAATATCAATTACAAATCTTCAGGTGACCACGAAGATGGATAAGAGGCACTTAAGAGACTGTCTCTTTAGGTCCAATGCAGAAAGCAATCTAACCATGATTGCTTCTACCAAGAGCTCACCATGGTTTCCACTTATCAAAACCGAGCATGCCTGAGCCAGATACCTGACAAAGTTCCCACTTGCTGTACTAAGAATCGCTTTTACAGAACTACGATTCCAATCGATGCCCTTGGTGGTGTTGGATGGGTGGTACGGCAAAGTACATTATGAAGAGAGATTCTATCCATGTGGACAACCCTGCGTCGAGGACCTGTGCCATTATTTATTGCAGTGCCCGTTATACATAGACCCAAGAGACCGATTTATAAAACCTGTTTACAAATGGAAGACATTTGAATAGGTTGGAAAGGGTGAAATGGCTGCTGAGTGACACCAACGACTTCGTTACTTATAAAGCAGCACTTTATGTGCTGGCAGCTAAGAAGATCAGGAGGAAGGAACTAGACACAATAGCGATCAACTGCAAAGGGGATTCGGATATTTAATTTGGCACATCTTAGCTGAGAATCTTCTGCTATTCTATTCCATTTGATGCAACAAATAATTTTAGTAGCCATGACCATGGTTTTATTGTATATCAGTGCCCAAAGATTTTTATGGTTATTGGTGTGTGTGTGTGTGTGTGTGTGTGTGTGTGTGTTTCGTTCTCCTTCTGAATGATGCCATGGCCTATGGCTAATGCAATAAAAAGTTTAACTGGAGATCTCCCAGCAAGAGCATCAGAGATGGGAGAGACTTCTGGGGGGGGGTCAAGAAGAGCCCAGGAACAAGACGGGGTGTGTGTGTCAAGGGCCAGGAGCAACTAGATGTTATGCACTTGCCCCAAGGTGACTGGCTTCCTGCCTCTACCCCCTGATGTGGCTGAAGGATGGTGGGGAAGAGCTTGGTGTTGTGTACTTGGGCCTTAGTTGTTGTCAGACAGTGTGGGGGGTTGTTAACGACTCACAATATCTTTCTCTTTCCTTCATTGCCTGCATTTAAGCTGCCAAATCTCCCTCTACCACCCCACACAACTGTGTTTTCCTAGGAATGGTAAAAAGTGTTGCAAATACAGACTGGCAGCTGGAGAATTCCTCTGCAGATGATTTGGCTGCTAGAGCCATGAATATTAGTCTTTAAAATAAATCTTATGACTAATTTTCTGAGCTCCAACCAGGGTAGTTGCCACAAACACTGCATTTCTGGTCCCATCACCTCCTGGCAAATAGAAGGGGAAGAAATGGAGGCAGTGAGAGATTTTACTTTCTTGGGCTCCATGATCACTGCAGATGGTGAAAGCAGTCACGAAATTAAAAGATGCCTGCTTCTTGGGAGAAAAGCAATAACAAACCTAGAAAGCATCTTAAAAAGCAGAGACATCACCTTGCCAACAAAGGTCCATATAGTTAAAGCTATGGTTTTCCCAGTAGTGATGTATGGAAGTGAGAGCTGGACCATAAAGAAGGCTGATTGCCAAAGAATTGATGCTTTTGAATTATGGTGCTGGAGGAGACTCTTGAGAGTCCCATGGACAGCAAGAAGATCAAACCTATCCATTCTTAAGGAAATCAGCCCTGAGTGCTCACTGGAAGGACAGATTATGAAGCTGAGACTCCAATACTTTGGCCACCTCATGAGAAGAGAAGATTCCCTGGAAAAGACCCTGATGTTGGGAAAGATGGAGGGCACAAGGAGAAGGGGACAACAGAGGATGAGATGGTTGGATAGTGTTCTCGAAGCTACCAGCATGAGTTTGACCAATCTGCAGGAGGCAGTAGATGAGAGGAGTGCCTGGCGTGCTCTGGTCCATGGGGTCATGAAGAGTCAGATACAACTAAACAACAACAATGGGACAACAAACATACATGCCCAGGTCATTATGGCCAATGAAAGGATCCTGGATCTGCATTTGAATTGAGGTTGGCTGCTGTCCCATGAAACTAATGCTCTGGAGATGCTTTAAAGAGGAATTGCAGGAAGGGGTGTCATTAGCACAGTCCTCCCATCAGAGTACCATCCTTTGCTGCCCTTTTACAGAACAGCCACTTCTTTGGTTAGGAGCCATGGCAGTCAGAACAGGTTCAAAGGCAGATTCAATTTGTTTTGTGGACACATCCTCAGTGACTGCCTTGCATACTTTGCCAGACAGCGAAGATGATCCCAGGGGCCGCCTCAGAAGGACTCAAATCAAAGGATCCCCAAAGGCAAAGCATTATTCTTGAACAAAGGAGGTGTCTATTTGCTTCTCTGGTAATAGGGAAAGTCCCCCCCCAACCTCATTTCTTCCTCCTTATCCTCACCCACAGCCTGCTCATCTGTTCTACTCTTGGTTTTGAGCTCTCCAAGCATGTAATATGTTCAAGAGAATTGGTCCTCCGGGGTCAACAACACTTTGCTTCCAACAAAATGTGCTTTTCTGCCTTTTAATTCATATTAACATTTCTCTTGGTGTCCAGGCAAGAAAAGGCCCTTAGGGGCTTCCTGGCCAGCGGGAAGAGGGGCTGGAATTTGAGGGGGGGCAGTTGGGGAGGCTTCTCAGCCCCACAGGCTCTTCTGCCTTTTATCTGCACCAAGTATCTGGTGGGGGAGGAGCAGGCAGGGAGAAAGCAAGGGAATGCACCTAAGCAAAATTTTCTGTCGCAAAAACAAAGCGAACCCCCCCCCCACTAAGTACAGATGTCCTTCCTGCTTCTTAAGTGCAGCCTTGTGCTTACATTTTGCTGACTTCCTGGAAGGAATCCCAAGGTGGGTCCACATTTTCCAAGGCAGGGTGAATGTCAGCTAGCTTGATAGGCTAGGCTTAAGTGGAGGAAGAGGATGTGGCTCAGCAGTTACCAGATCTGGAGCGAGCCTCTGTGGGCCCTCCCTCCCTGGATCTTTGCTGGAAGGAAACAAAAGTGGGCTCACGTTCTAGAAAGTCACCCTTTGATCACCCCTTCAACTCCTAGCCAGGGACTCTCACATTCTTGGCTGAGATTGGAAGCTGTTGCTTTCATTGCCCCCCCCCCCCTTGGAGTTCTGGGACGGGAAGGGTCTTGCCTCTCGCACTATGATTTGGGTTCTGGAGGACCTTGCAAGCAGCAAAAGCCCCTTGGGCAAGCAGTGATGGTTCCTGGCATTATTCCTGTGGCCACCATCTGGGACCCGGGTGCTGCATTTGTGGAGGCCCCCCCCCTCTTGAATCAAAGATGGATGTACGGAATTTGCTTCCCCTGCAGCTCCTCCTCCGCTGCCATTTTACAGTACTGTTGCTTCTTATGTATTTAATGTTTCTTTTAATTATTTGGTTTTATATTGCTAGCAGTTTGCTTCTCAAATTCCTTCTCTGTCACTGTAACACACACTCTTCTTAATGGTGCCCTCGGGTCCCATTAAAAAGTATTTAGCTTATTTGTTCCATTTGTCATACAGCTGAGCAAAGCAGTGAGAAAGAAAACCAGAAGCAGGGAGATGGAGCCAGGCTGCTTCCTGGAGCAGCAAACTTTTCTGTGTCCAAGCGCTCAAGTCTGCTCCTTTCCCCACTGGGAAGCCTCAGAGCAGAGCCCCAATCAGGCCCTTGGGCTCCCTGGAAAGGCCCCCCCCCAAACTGGGGACGGGCTCCTGTCCCCTCCAGCTGCCTCCTCCTCTCATGCACACAATGAGGCAGCACCCCATTGACAGCTCCAGCTCTTTGTGGGCGTCCTGTCTCTAGTTCCCTCCACTCCCTCTCTGTCTCCTTAGCCTTCTTTTTGACACACCACAAATACCTCCCTGGGTCATATTTAATGGAAAAAGCAACCGCGTCCCCCTTTCTTTGGGCAGAACATTCCGCAGCTCACATTACGGCTAAACAAGGCGAGGGAATTGAATTAGGAGGCCGGCTGCTCTGGGAAGGGGCTTTGCGGGCGGCGGGGATTCTTTGCAAAGCCTCCGCTGAGCCTTCATTGATTAAAAGCTAAAAGGGGGATGGTCCGCCTGCCTTCGGCCAGGCTGCTCCTGATCCCGGGGCGGAGGCAGGGGGCCAAACGCCGTGGCGCCCCCCCCCCGCCCCAGCCTCTATATTCTGCGCTTGTCAGGCTTGGCTTCTGGCCCTCCGTGGCCTGGCAACGGACTCAAGGCTGGTCGGGGGCCCGAGAGAAGCCTCGGAGAGTTCTCGCTGGGTTGACCTCGCAGCCTGGGCTACCCTGCGGGGCTGTTGTGAAAGGCGAAGGCGAGCGGCAGCGTGGCTCGCAGCGGAGCAAAGGGCCCGACCACGGCGCCGGGAAGAGCCCTTGGCTGGGGAGGCTGAGAAGGGCGCTCCTTTGCGGGTCCCCGTCGGAAGCAGAGCCCGCCGCCTGCGCTGGCGAGGAGGATGAGCCCAGCTGGCAGGCCGGCCAGAGAGGAGCCTGGCGGGCGGCGGCGGCAGCGCAGCTCCCTCCGGCCGCGAGAGGCGGGCAGCAGCCGGGGCTCGGACCTGCGGCCAGGAGCGCTGCCTCTTCCCGCGCCCCGAGGGCTCCCCGCGCCCAGCAACCCGGGGAAAGCGCCGCACCACCTGTGGGTCCGCCGCCTCGCATCCGCTCACCTTAGTCGCCGGGCGAGGCAAGCGCTCCTGCCTGGCATCCGCGGGGGGTTCGCGGCCAGGCCCTGGGGCGGGTGCCGCTCCCTGGTTCCACCACTGGCCCCTGAACCCCAAGGCTGGGGCTCATGGCGCGCACCCCGGCGGCTTGCAGCAGCTCCTTCGCCGCCCTTCCAATGGGGCAGCGGCGCGCAGGGAAGAGCAGGCGCGCTCTCTGTCCCCAGCCGAAGCCGAGGGGGGCTTCTGGTAGCCCCGGGGCGGGCGGCGGAGGGGGGTCGCTGGCTGCAGCCGCCTCGCCTCGCCTCCGTTCTCCTCTCGAATCAGACACAGACGGCTGCTGACAGCGAGGAGAAGGGGCGGAGAAGCGCGGCGTGGGCAGCGGGAGGGGGCTGGGGGGGGCTCGCAAGAGAAGCGCGCCCCGCGGGACTGAACCAGGTGCCTCTCCTCGGCTCCCGCAAGGCGACGTGCCCGTCTTGTGCTCTCCGCAAAAGGCGCCAGATCAAAGCGGCGAACGGTACAGATCCACGCCACGCCCCCCGCGGAACAGTCGTGCCCCCCACATCACAGGCAGCTCCGAGTTAAACTCTGGAACCAACTCCCTCCCACAGGAGGCAGCAATAGCCACCAATCTGGATGGATAAATTCATGGAGGGGGAAGAGGGTTATCGAGGGCTTCTAGCCACAGTTGTCTCTGCCCTACATCCACAGTTTGAGGCAGCAAAACTTCCAAACACCATTTGCTGGAAACCACAGGAGGGATTCCCTTGCGAGCATCTGGTTGGCCCCTATGAGAACAGGATGCTGGACCAGGTGACCCCTCTTTGGCCTGATCCCGTAAGCGCTTGCGACGTTCTTGAGCCCCAGAAGTGTCACACACACACACACACACCCCTCTGTAATATGGACTCGGCGTTTGTGAGCAGGGGCTGGGCGGTCTGGATTTACCGGGTGATTTTGGAGTAGGTTAGGACGACTCCCATTTGTTGAACAAGAGGAACGGTTCGCAACACACACACACACACGCACATTCCAGATTGTGCTGCTGAAAATATGAAAGTTTCATGGAGTCAGGAGTGGAAGGAACAGGGGATTCCGATTGTCAGGCTCTTAATGCTAAATGTATAGTGTTAGTCCTACTCTGAGTAGACCCATTGAAAGTAATGGGCACGGCCTGGAGATTGTTTCAGAAAAGAAAGCTGAGCCATTGCTTCTTCAGGTAGCTGTTCCATGGCTGTGCAAAGCGAAACACAGGATTCCTCTGGGGTGACCCAGAACTCAGCTCAGACATCAGTGCTTCTTCCTTCCTCCTCATCCTGGACCACTTTTCTCCATTTACTGCCAGAAACATGGAAGCTGGGTCCAAGCATGGCAGGTGCCTGGGGCAGAAGCACGGAGGATGTAGCTGTGGGCTGCTCTGGCCTGGCAGGGGCCTCCACACAAGACAGCTTTGTATTCTGGATGTCTGACATCCCTCCTGCCTTGTAGCATCTTGTTCTCATGCTGTGACAAACCCAGGGAAATCATTTTGATGGGAAATTGAGCCCCAGCTCCTGGGAGGCCCAAACAGCAGCTGCTCCCCATATGGTCTGGACCACTGATGGGTCGATGATCCTTTCCAGTCAAATGTGGTGGGACACATTCCTTGCAGGGACGCCACAGGCCCCTCAAGAGCAGTCATCTTGAAGCACTTCTTAGGTCTCTCCCCATCACACACACCTTTGCCAACTTGATGCTGGCCATCTGCTACACTGGCTGCTTGCACATTAGATCTGAACTCTACAGCAGTAGAAATTTAACAGTTTATTGCAATGAATATACACAGAGTAGGTGACGTCTTCTAAAGAGACACATTTCAGGAGGGATCAGCACTAAAACCAGAAGCAGTGGCAGGTCAGGGGAATGAATCATAAAGATCTGTCATCTCACTTTAGCTGAAGCAGCAGCAAGGAGGAGAGACAGATTGACAAGGCCAAGCAAGGGAAGGCTCCCTCATTTGTAACCCTGAAAGCTGGGCTTGGCTGCAGCCTGAGGTGGCTTTGCAAACATCAGCACTTGCCCCCTAGAACCCTGCCCCACAAAGACCACTGTGCATAGGAGACCAGGAACTCAGAGCAAGGCAGTGATGGCTAGGAGGGGTCCTACGATAAATAGTTGCCCTCTGTTTCTGCTGAGTCTGGAAGGGAAGAAATTGAAGGGTGGATCTCTCCCAACACCTCACCTTGGTGTGCCAACAAACTCTTGGCTGAAGTGGTGATGGCGGAAGCTGGAGTAGAGTTACGACAGTTCATCCATTATGCAGACACTAGAACTTGGCACATGGCAGGACAGAGGGAAGGCAGAGAGGTCCCTCATTACGCTCTCCTTGTAATGGAGACTATTGGAAGGGAGCCCAGCAGGTTCTTCGGCAGAGAGAACAAGCAGCTCTTGCAACGTGTGCAGAGCAGGGAGCGAGTGTCCACCTAGGCACAGCCGTGCATGCTTGAATCTTTGGGAACAGGGAAGAGTCCAATGTACAAATACCATTATTGTCATCACCCACTGTGCTTTGTCTGGGGCATGGACCAGAATTTAGCACCTTGAGAAACTCAGCGTTTGCATTTCACAAAGAACATTTAGAAATTCACCAATTTCCCAGCCCTCGTGACTGTAGAGAAACAAGCCGGAAACTTCAGCTGTGTGAGATCACAAGGTGGATATCCATGTGCATGTGTTTTTGATGCCCAGAAAGCCAAAGCAGCGTCACACCAAGCGGAGTGCAGACTCCTTGGGGGAATGGCAAAGAGCCACCAAAGAACAGCCAAGCCACCCTTGGCCACAGGCACTGAGGCTCACAGTCTTGGAGGCTGTCTCCCCGCTCCCGTCCCAGCCAACCTCAGCAAGTCATGTTCTTTCTCCCTCCTCCCATGAGCAAAAGTCAAGGGGAGAGGGTCCAAGACCACAATAACAGACTATAAAGTGAGGAAAACATCCTTGTGGACAGGGAATGTTTGAACAGGACACCCCTAACACGCTGAATGATGTTTTTCTTCTTCTTTCTGTTTTATTAAATTTGCTTAGTAACATAACATTATTATATTCTATAAAACAAAGAATACAGAACAAAATTCATTCATACTACAAAACCTAACTACATAACATTAATATATATGGTTTATGAAAAAAAGGCTTACATAACAAAATCCATTCAAAATACCATCCAGTTTACTTTTTCTTTTTCCCCTCCCTCCCCACTCCACCCCCCCCCCCAGGTCAGGCCTTCCTTCTTCATATTTTTATCCATGTACACAGTCTGTTCATTCGAGCTTGTATGTTAGGGTTGGCTTCCCCTCTTTCTATCCAGTTGCTGTAAAATGCCCATTTATTTGTGATTCTTTGGCATTTACTTTCCCATCTATCCTCTACCACTATCTGTGCAAATATTTCTGACTGTACGTATTCAAAAACATAATCATTCCATTTTTTCATATTCCATTTGGCCTTTTATTTCCATCCCAGAGCAATGACTGCCATTCCAGCTAGAATCATAATCTAGAATCATAACTCTTGCTTATTACTCTTTACTTTGTTATTTCCCAGTATTCCCGAAAATAACAAATCCCTATTAACTTCTATGTTTATTTGAAATAGTCCAGAAATTACCTTTATAACCTTTTGCCAATATTCCTATATTCCACATGTGTGAATATAGTCCTTTTTCCTGACCACAATGCCAGCATTTGAGACTAAACCCTTTCACTATATACGCCATTTGTGCCGGAGTTCTATACCATTTTAATAAAAATTTTCTACTTAATTCTTTATACTTTTCTATTTTAATATTGTTTATATTCTTCATCAGTTCTTGAGCCGTGTTTGGAAGGATCGTACCTTCCTGCTCCCATTTAATCTGGATTATCCTTATCATTCTTTCTTTGTCGCTTATCATCAGTTTATATAAGATCCCTGCTATCCCTTTCTCCGTTATTTGTCTTTTATTCAGCACCATATCTATTTTCATTTCTGTCCTCATCGTTTCCTCTATTCTTTCCGTTTTTATTAAATCATAAAGTCCTTGCACTTTCAGCCAATATTGTTTTCCTATTTTTTCTAAAAAAACTTTTTTTGTAATTAAATTCCCTTCTTCATCAAACATATCTTTTAATTTATAAAATCCCTGATCTTCTAATTTCTTCCACCAACCCGGTTCCCTTTGACTCTCCTGCATATATTTTAATGGCGTCCACCTTGAGTATGTTGGCATCCATTTTGTTTTCCAATTCTTCCAAATTCCTAACGCAGTTTTCCTTGGTCCTATTGTCTTCTTAAAAGCCGTATTAATATCTCTATTAAATATCCCTTCTCTTCCTATTCCTTCATTTATTTCATTTTCCAGCCTTATCCATTTAATCCGATCCTTATATCCAATATCTATTAGATTTTTCAATTGGAATGTTTCATAATAAAATTCTAAATTCGGTATTCCCCATCCCATCTCTTCTTGAGATGAATAATTTACTATGTCTGGGGTTCTAACTCTTTTGCTTCCAAAAATCCAATTTTTAAATACCTTATTCCATGTTTTGAACCATATTTTCCTAATGGGTAGTGTAATTACTTGAAATAAATATAATAATTTCGGTACCAGAAAGATTTTAACTGCTCTAATCCTACCTAGAAATGATAAATTATTATTTTCCCATGATTTTATGTCCTTCTTGATCTTCCTCCACGCTTCTTTGTAATTTACATCTGGAATCTTAGCAATATTTTTAATAATTACCCCCAAGTATTTAATTTTTTTCCTATTGATATCCATCTTTGTCATTTTTGCAATTTCCTTCTTCTCCTCATTATTTACATCCCAAAATAAAATTTAAGAGTTCTCCAGATTTACTCCCAATCCCGACTCCTCTTTAAAGTCCTTCAAGATTATAATAAGTTCTCTTACACCCTCTAAGGGGTTTGTAAATAATAATAAGATATCATCTGCATACATGTTTAACTTTATTTCTTCCTTTCCTTTCTTATATTCTTTTATCCTTACTGAGTTTCGTCTTCTGTCTGCCAAGTACTCCTTACCCAATACAAATAGTAGTGGTGAGAGTGAACATCCTTGTTTAACTCCTCTTTGTATATTGAATTGATCTGAAACCCCCTCATTCACTCTGACCACAGCCTTCCCTTCTCTATACAATTCCTGGATTGCTTCCACAAAGTTCTCTCCTAATCCTACCTCCCGCATAATATTCCATAAGAAGGCCTTATACACATCCAATTTTAAGACCACCAATTTTCCTTTTACCCTGCTTGTTAATTCGTTTAACACATTTCTTATAGGATGCCCTATGTATCTTCCCTTAACAAATCCATATTGATCTTCCTTAATTATTTTAGGTAGTACCTTTTCCAGTCGCCTTGCCAGGATCTTTGTAAATATCTTATAGTCTTGATTTAATAGGCTAATTGGTCTGTATGACCCCACCTCTGTAGGGTCCTTTTGTGATTTTTCAATCACTACTATTTCCGCTAGTTTCCAAGTGTCTGGGGCTTTCACCCCTTCTAAGATATTATTAAATACTTTTTAAAGTTCTGAGCCCAGGATAGCAATTGTTTCTTTATAACACACTGAATGATGTGCCCCATTTCCAGTCAGATTTCCAGTGGGTCTGAGTGGCCAGGAGAGAACCTGGCAGGGATTGGAGGAGCTTCAGAGCTGCTCTGGGGCACAAAGAGAGAGGCATCTTCCTGTGACACCTCACGCCTGGGCCTTTGATTCTGTGGCCAGGCTACAGCATCAGACAGCAGATTCCGGCAGAGAAATCCAGCAACTGACAAATTAAGTGGGTCTCTCTGCCCAGGGCTTCCCTTCCAAAATAGATTGCCAGTCCCTTTCTGGCTAATGAGGGAAGCACCCTGGGGGTGATTTGCTCTGGAAACCAAGCAGGGCGGGGGAGCTCCTCTGACACATCTGCTGCGGTTTCTGATAACCTCATTACCCAGCTGTTATTAAGGCTCCTCTTGCTTCAGGAGAGCAACCAATGCACACTGGCTTTCTATCTGAAGTCCCCCAGTGCTTAATAACAACCACCACAAGAGGGTGCCTTGGAAACCACACCAAGCCACAACCAGGAAGCAGAGCTATGGAGATCCCTGCCACCTCTTCCTCCCGCTGATAGACAGGGAACAACTGGCAACTCGTGGCAGCTGCAGCAACCTTCTTGCTCAGCACAGATCCCTAGGCCAACCCTATCCCTTAGGGAAGAGTCTGGTTCCGAAGCAGATCACCTGCTTTGTATGCAGAAGGTCCTGGGTTCAATCCCCAACAGCACCTCCAGGTGGGGTTTGGAGAAACCCCCTCTCAGAAACCCCAGAGAGTCGGTTGCGCTGAGCTGGGTGGACCAGTAGTTTGGTTCTGTTTCTATGCTCCCTTCAGGCAGTGGCTCCTTGAAGGACATCAGAGGGCAGCATCTGCCTAATTTTACACAACTCTCACCTTTTTTTTGTCAAAAGTAAAAAACAAAACAAAACACGTTTCCAGAATGAGATGTGTTGGAGCTGCAGCCAGTGCTGGAAACATTCTCAGCCCTACCTAGAGATGCCGGAGGTTGATGCTCTCCACCCCAACCCTTTGTCCTAGAACCCCAAACATGCACATGCTCAGAAGGCCTTTGTTGCATTCGCTCACAGCTGAGCCTGACTGCAGAAATAGGCTGGTCTAGTGAGCATAGATGGTATCTTCATTTTGATGGAGAGATGCTTCCCCTCCCCTTTCTGATTTAGAAATGGAGGAGGAAGAGAATTAAATTACACTGGCAGCAAGAGGTCCAGAGGTGTCAGAGTTGCTTAGCAACCAGAGGTTGTGGGTCTGTGATGCTAGAGCAACAGGCACCTTCTCCCACCAGGTGAGCACTGGGTGGGTAGAAGGAAGAAGCAGGCATTTTTACCTGGTGCATCACTCTGTGACCAACAAGTTTCTGTGGATGGCCCATTTGAGTGCCTGCTGTCCCCTGGGATACTTACAAGGCAAATACCATGCAATTACACCCCCACCCCTCACCGATATACCACCCTAGATTCACAGAAGGCCAGTCTCACACCAGACCCAAATCCCATGCAGTCAGCTTTCTCTATGATCATATCCAGGTACAAACAGATCATGGAAACCAAACAAAACCTATTATTCCAAACAAAACCAGCCTTGCTGAAAAAACAATTTACAGATCAAGCAGCCCCAAATTCATCCAAGCAAAAGGGCAGGTGTTCTGGAGTCACAGGTCTGTGACTCTTGCTTGGCCAGTTTAAAATACTGTTGCCCACAGTGAGGCAAAGAAAGATTAAACTGCAGAGCAGCCCCTGCAAGCCTGGATCCAGCCCATGCGTGCCCGACTGAAAATCGGCTGCCCAGATAAATTTGTGAACATCTTTCAGTTCCTCCATGATAATATGACAGCAACAACTGAAGATAACAATGGCTCTCAGTGAACAATTCACAGTGAGATCAAGTGTTAAACAGGGTTGTATTATTGCCCCAGCTCTATTTTTTATCTTCATTGCCATGATCCTACACATTGTTGAAGGGAAACTCCTCACCAGGGTAGAAATCATATATCAAACAGATGGAAAGCTCTTAAGTAGGCTGAAAGCAAAGAGTACGGTTACCATAACTTCTGTCATAGAGCTTCAATATGCTGATGACAACATAGTGTGTGCACACTCAGAGGATGACCTCCAAACCATCCTAAATATCTTCGCAGACGCTTATGAAAAGCTTGGCCTATCCTCAATATCCAAAAAACCAAAGTGCTGCACCAACAAGCACAAAACAACCCCTCTGCAGTGCCAGAAATCCAACTCCACGGTGTAACATTGGAAAACGTCAATCACTTCTCCTACCTGGGCAGTTACTTTTCCACAAGGCCCGACACTGATGCCAAAATCCAGCATTGCCAGAGCTCTGCAAGTGCAGTTTTCTTCTGATTGAAGTGCAGAGTGCTTGAGGGACATTTGCAGGGAAACCAAAATGCTTATTTACAAACAAAGCTATTGTACTACCAACCTTACTGTATGCTAGTGAAACATGAAACTTATAAACGCCATCTCCAACTTCTTGAAAGATTCCATCAACAGTGTCTCCAAAAAATTTTACACATCACTTGGGAAGACAGGCAAACTAATGCCAGTGTGCTGGAAGAAGCAAAGATCACCAGCATCAAAGCAATGATTCTTCAACATCAGCTTCGTTGGACTGGTCATGTTGTCCGGATGCCTGATGATCGTCTTCCAAAGCAACTACTCTATTCTGAACTTAGAAATGGAAAGTATAATGCTGGTGTTCAACAAAAGAGGTTTAAAGACTCAAGGTAAATCTTAAAACATGTAGAATAAACACCGACAATTGGGAAACACTGGTCTGCGAGTGCTCCAGTTGGGCAACAGCCTTTACCAAAGGTGTCATAGACTTTGAAGACACTTGAACTCAGGACGAAAGGGAGAAACAAGCTAAGAAGAAGACACGCTTGGCAAACCCACACCGTAATCAACTCCGACCCAGAAACCAATGTCCCCACTGTAGAAGGACATGTGGATCCAGAATTGGCCTCCACAGTCACTTATGGACTCACTCGGCTATGAGTGATCGCCGAAGAAGTTGCTTTCTCCATGAAAATCGAAAGAAACATTTGCAGATTGGCTTTGTTCATCTAAACAATGCAATCAAAAGCCAGTTTTAGGTAACCCTTTCATCAGGATAAATGAAATGGTTGCAATAGTAGTGAGCTCTTATTTCTGCTTGTTGTTAAGCAGAAACAACAAACTGGTGGAGGCTTCTGGCCTCTTATCATCATGAGAAGAGACTTAGCCAAGTAAAGGCAGCATCAAAAACTGCTGGGTCAGAGGAAGAGCATTGGCTGCGCCCACCTTGACTGAAAATATAAAAATCAGGCAGTTCACTGAACTTGTCTCCAACACATCCAGGTGGGGATGCTTGGAGAAACATAGGCATTCAAGGACCAGGCAGACCTTTCAGCTCCACCCAATGGAAGCCTCCGATTTCCCTCCCTCCTGTCCCCTTTGAAATCTGATGTTGCACACTTTTCGCTTTGGGAGGTTCAACACCTTTTAGGGAAGGAAGTGCAGGATTGGCACACAGGAAGACTCACCTTTTGTTGCATTCTCCAAGTGGAAGTTTTCATCTTAGGAAAGCAGGATGACAGAAGGGAAGGAACGAGAGATGTGTTGGGAAGATTTCTGAATTGTTTTTTTTAAAAAAATGAAATCAGAGATTTTTTGCATGTAGGACACTTCCAAGTCTGGGCCACAAAAGATACATGCCTCATTGCCATCACAAAGTATCATTCTCAGGGTCTGTGAGCTGCCCCCCCCCCCCCGCATCACTAAAAGGAAGATAGCAAAGCCCTCAAATGACTCTACAAGCTGCAGGCGAGAACAGATGTTCTGCCTGGGAGGTTTATCATGCCTGGAACTGATACATAAAACAGGAATGTATTGCCAGGTCAGCAAAGCAGGTTGAGCTCCATAGAGCAAATCGGCTGAAGCAGCCATGGACAGGCTTGTGAAATGGAGTCTGCATGGAATTATGAGTTAAGGCAGAGGGGCTCTCTGGGTGAATGGAGATCTTGAGCCAAGCCATTCAGGCGGACAGCTGCCTGCTCTGCACCTCCCTGTCATGCAAGATTTGCCCAGCCGGAGCACAGGGCGGAAGAAGCACCACCAGCATGCTCATCACGTACCACCCCCAGCCCAGGCGCATGGAGACGTATTTGGCGCATGGGCCTCTTTCTCCACATGCACCCCACTAGCCACCCTAACTGGGTTGTGCAAATTGCCCGATAGCAAATGCAATCAGCTTCCACCACTTATGTGAGAGGAATTTGCTTTGCAAGCCAGCCTGAGCATCCAACACCTGTCTTCTGAAAACACTCACCGCTGAACTGACCAAACCTTTTATCCGCTTGACCACATACAGAAGAGCCCTAAAGCCAGATGAGGGAGAGGGTGCCTTTCCTTTTCCTATGCATCACAATCATTTATCCAGTCACTATAAAAACAAAGGAAAGTAAGACAACTCTGTGCTTATTTTCCATGCTTGGGGGTGGGGTGGGGGAGGCAGCCAATGTCTGCCAACATCCAGTAAGGAACAAAGGCAGCAGACTGAGAAGTTAGAGGAGGATTTGCATAAATCCATGCAAGAGCCAGCCTCAGATTTATGCTTTGGAGACAGCGCCACGGGAAAAGGCTGACTGAAATCAGGACAAGCCTTTTGGGAGTGAGGGATCCAGGCACTGCTTCTTCCCACCACCACTCTGATAAGAAAGCTCTGCAGCTTCAAACTGGAACCATCACTGAGGGACCAGAGATCCATATTGATCAGGATGTTTGAAGGGTGGGGAGGAGAACTAGGCTTCCAGTGGCCTACTTGTCGCTGGGTTTTGAAAACCTGCAAAGACACAACAGCCCTTCAAATTAGGCATGTGCTTTTTACAAAAATGCTTCCTTAAGTTTTTCTCTGCTCTGCTACATCAGGAAGCCCCCAGTTCTGATCTTGGTTCTGTCACTAGGTGGCAGTGGGTTCAGCCCTTCCCTCTGCAATATGGGGTTAACATAACCCTGACCCACATTACAGAAAGGGGGAAATAGAGGAAGGTTTAAGCAAGGGCTAGTGGTGGGGTCCTCTCTGACAGGAGTGCCCAGCCAATTTAAGACACTGCTTCTTAGTTGCTGCTTTAATGGAAGGGTGGGTGTGTGCTCATGTGCCTCTCAGAGAAGCTGTGCCTTACTGACCAAGAGTAGGACACTGAGCGCTCTCCTTTCCGCTTGTTGCAAGACTTCACACACACAAAACCACAAAGCCTTCCAGGCAGATGCCACCTTGGTACTTCTGGAGTGATGGAAGCAGGCAGCACAAAGGTGGCCACTTTGAGAGACCTGGACGGAGATCCTGGCCCTGGCAGGCCATGTTCCCCAGCTCAGCCAAGCCCCATGGCTACTTTCCTTTGTGGGCAAGCACATCCTTCCAGGATGTGGGGTCAAAAGGGGCTCCCTACCCAGAGCTAGAGGTGGCTACTGGCTGACATCTCCCAGCTGTGACCAGCAATGTTTCCAGAAAGTTGTGTTTGGGAGCCCCTAAGGTTGGAACTACATGCACTGCATAGTTTTCGCTCACAGAAGCAGATGCCAGGACATCCCGGAGGAGTCAGCTGACCACTCCTCAGGAAAGCAACACTCAGAGATTCTTCACTGGCTGATAGTTCTGGGAGGGGAGGAGGGTATATTTAATGCTAAGCATTCCAAAATACACTTGGCAGCCCATGGGCACCTTTAAAGAGAGGTTTGCCTCTTATGCCCAGAATGCAACAAAATGTTGCCAGTTTCCCTAAGAATTGTTTTCTGTGCTGGATAACACATATATAGGCGATGGCTGATATAGCCTCAGCAGGTACCTCTGGTCAGGAGAGGAGCCTCCCCCAACAGAGCCATCAACTTGCAAGGAGGGGGTCCAAGGGGCAGAAAGGGATGTACGTAGGAGGGGGTGAATTTGGGAGCCAAGCTCAGCAGCTTCTGTGCTCCATTTCCTTCTGGAATGCTCTGCTTGACTACTAAAATAAAATTTATCACCCACCTTTTGACTGCAAAGTCTCCAAAGGTAGAAAGCAAACATGCCAAAATTTCATGAACTCCAGTAAGAACTAATTGGAGCAAGGGGGGGATGGCTCTGTGATCCTCTAGAGCAGTGTTTCCCAACCGGTGTTCCGCGGCACACTAGTGTGCCGCGAGACGTTGCCTGGTGTGCCGTGGGAGGGAGGCGGGCGAGGCGGGCGGCGAGAGGCAGGGCGGCGGCAGCGAGGAGAGGCCGCCCAGCGCGGGGCTCTCGCCGTCTGCCTGCCTGGCTGCCTGCGTGGCGCTGACGTCACGGGGCTGTAACGTGCCCCACATAGGCACACGCGGGGCGGAGAGCGAGCTCCCTCCCACATCCCATCGCTGGCTCTGCACCAGGCGGCAGAGCTCGGCGAAGTCGCCGCGCTGGAAGGCCAGCAGCGCGCGCGCCTTGGCCAGGCTCTCGCCCACCTGCGCCTCCAGGCACGGCGCCTCGGCGTCGGGCGGCAGCGAGCCCAGGAAGCGGCCCAGCCGGCCGGGGTCGCCCGCCTGCAGCAGCGCCTCGCACACGCACGAGACCTGCTCCGCCGAGAAGAACGGCAAGCGCGGAGGATCGGGCGCGGCGGAGGCCAGCCCCGGGCTTGGAGAGGACGCAGCAGCCGTCGCCAAACCTGATCCTCCTCCTCCTGCTCCGCCGCCGTCCTCTGGCTCTCGGCCGGGAGGAGCCTGCGGCGACGGGGCGGGCGCCGAAGTTGGCAGAAGTTGGCGCGCCTCCTCGGCAGCGCCTTCGTCCTCCTCCTCCTGCCTCTGCTCTCCTCCGGCGGCGGGGGCGCGCCGCCCTCCCCGGCCGGGGGGCTCGGCGGGGCCCGCGGGGAAGGAGGCCATGTTCGCGGCGCGCGGGATTGCGGCCCCCCTCGCCCGCCTCCGGCCCGCTCCCCTCCCCCTGCACGCTGCCCTAGCCGTGCGGGTCTCCTCCCCCTGCGCCGCCGTCCCCTTTCCAAATCCTAGGAGCCGCGGTCCGCCTTCCGCCCCCGGGCCGCGGCGCGGCTCCCGGCCCGGGCTGGCCTCCGCCTCCTGGGACGCGCGCCCACCCCCGCGGCCCCCCAAACTTCGGAGCAACTCTCCAGACGCTTCTCCCCCGTCTCGGTCTCCCTCCTTTCCACTTCTCTTCCCCCCTTCCTTCCCTCTTTCTTTCTCTTTCTCTCCCACCCGCCTTTCCTTCTATTAACTTTCCTTTCCCCTTCCCATGTAGAACAGTCCCTGCAAATAAAAACCTAGCATATTTGGAAGAGGGATGCTAGCCTAACCATTACCTTCTATGCTGTTACTATTTTTTTATTTTTTTTTTACATAAGTAAAAAGTGACCTTTCCCCATCTGGCATGGTGGTGTGCCTCGAGATTTTTTTCATGAAACAAGTGTGCCTTTGCCCAAAAAAGGTTGGGAAACACTGCTCTAGAGATCAGTGTTTTTCAACCACTGTTCCGCAGCACACTAGTGTGCCGCGAGATGTTGCCTGGTGTGCCGTGGGAAAAATTGAAAAATTCAAAAGATTTTTTTTTTAAAAAAAAAAGTCAAATTTTTGCCCACTAGGCGGGCGCCGGACTGTGTCCTGGGTATGGGGGGGTGGGGTTTTTAACCCCACCCTCGGCCAGCAGGGGCGCCGATTGGCGCTCCTCAGGGGGACACCCTCCACTTTTCTGATGTCCGGGCTGTGATTGGTCCAGACTCCAGCCTGGACCTATCACAGTAGGACATCATCTTCCGACTTCCTTCCCGCCCGAGCACAGTATGCGCAGCAGCAGAGAGAAGACGACGTCGTGACTCGAGTCACCAGGAGGACCGGAGCAGGAGGAGACGGATGGAGGCCAGGACTCGGCGGGAGTCGGCACTGCAGAGAGACCGCATCCGGATCCAGACCAGGCCGCAGGTGCAGCGTGAGGTGAGGAGGTCATCTGGAACCAGTCGGTCACGGTCGGGTCTCGGAAGAGAGACGAGTGAGTCCAGCCCTGTGCAGCAGCAGCAGCCCGGTAAGTTTATATATAGTCAATATAGGCACAGAGTTAATTTTTTTAACATTTTCTAATGGTGGTGTGCCTCGTGATTTTTTTCATGAAACAAGTGTGCCTTTGCCCAAAAAAGGTTGAAAAACACTGCTCTAGATGCTGTTGAACTACACTCTCAAAGCAGTGATTTTACATAAAGCAGTACAAATTATGCCTAGGCCCTAGAGTTGGACGCCCTGGCCTTTATGACCACCCGGATGACAAGAACCAGGCAGCTGGTTGCTCTTGCTTGAGTCAAGGAAGCAGCACATTAAGCGTGGCACATTTACCAACTTTGCCTGCAACACTGAATACTCTGCAGGCTCAAAAAGATTATTGATCATTAGCGCATGCTAAAGGCACCACAGACTTGCGGGACCCTGGCAAGGGTCTCCTGCCATGGGGCGGGGAGGGGTCTTCAAGAAGTCCCAGCCAGTCTAACTGTTAAACTCTGCAGTTTGGGCCTTGGGTGTGCAGCCACTGGGGGCCAAGCCTCCTGCCCAGGTTCCACCTTTTCCCTCTTCCTGCAGTGCAAGATTCTGCTCTCACTGCACTGACCTGATCCTGCATCAAAAGCCAAAAAGGGGCGCAGCAAATCCAGGTCAGGGCAAAGGTCCTGGCGCAGCCTTGCACACATCGGATGTTAGTGAAAAGAAGCAGCCTTTGTCCTCCCCTTGCAAACGCCCATGGTTAGGGAGTCCTGACGCCCACCCCACCCCCAGCACTGCAACTCAACAGCAGCCAAGGCCCACAACTCAGCAGGGCCCAGTCTCCGAAAGCCCACCCCAGGTCAAATGGCCAGTCTCAGCCATCCAGAACAAGCCTAATCCCTGGAGGCAGAGAGCTGGCCTGAGATAATGAATGGTTCACACCACAGCAAGCCTCATACGCCCCACCCCACAAACAGCCTTCCTGCTACCCCCACAGCAAATGCTCTAAGCCATGAACTATTACTGGGAGCTATTACTGAGGGAACAGGGTGCAAAAACACATTCTGGATTTCCAGGTCTCTCTTCAAGCAAGAGGAGCCACTCCTGGTGTCCCAAGCCATCCTTGCAATTTCCTGGCAGCCATGGTGGGATGGGGGGGGAGCAGTTTCTTCCCCTGCTGCCTGTGCAGGAGCTATTTTCTTGTCCCCAAAGAACATTGGCTGCTGGTGGCCTGCTAGCTGCCATCTCCAAGTGAGGCAGGGAGCCCAGAAGAGAGCCAGGAGGAGCATCCATAAGCAAGCAGTTTACAGCTCCTGATACTGTTAGTCGAGACAGCGTGCTTTTCCACAGGCCTGCCGGCAGCTGTGCCTCCATGGATGTTTTGCAACTCCAAGAGCAAGATGGGAGAAGGTTTGGGCTGCTCCCACCAAGCTCAAGCTGTCCCCATTTCTTTCTCCAAGCCATTTCTAGGTTGTTTCTGAAGATCGCTGATCCAAAGAGACTTACAGCATAAAAAAAGACAAGCAGCAACCACAAGGCATGGGTAACTATAAGGTCAATTACAAAAAAGAAAGGGAGAAAAGGGCAGTTGCTGAAACCATGGCAGATATCACAGCCAAGCCCCTCAGAGGACAGCAGCTGACCCCACAGAAGACCCTCGGGGATCGGCCTCTCCTGGCTCCACCATCTCCTCAGATAAAGGTCTGAGCCACCAGTCAGAGCATTTGAGGGGGGGTTGTGGGAAGGCAGAGGACTACGCAGATCATGGCCACAATAGTCACAGCTCCACACACACTGCACACACCTGCGAGAGGCACCTGGATGCATCACAACCCAAGGACTTCCTGAGCCCTTGGAAGCCCACCACTGCCAAGGCCTGTGGCTCGGCTTGTCTTGCTCAGCTCCATTTTCTACCTCTTGCTTCCAGTGCTTCAAAGAGGCACCGCTGGTTCCCTGCCTGCTTTCCACATTTCAGCTCCCACCTGAAAACTGTCTCTCCTGCCACCGCTTCCTCTGGGAACATTCATCTGGAGGTGGCAGCTAATCCCCAGCCTGCAATCAAAGGTGGAGTAAGAGGCATCACAATGAATCACAGAGCCATGGCTTCTGCCTCATAACACACACACAACTACACACCCCAACATCCCTCCCCATCTCCCTTAGGGAATCCAAGCCTAATTGCTTTATGGGGAGGATCTCTGATACCAACGCTGGACTCTCCTTCCACTGCCGCCACCATGCGCCCTGCCAGAAAATGTCTGCTTCAGCTGTGCTTCTCCCACACCAAGTCCCAGGCGGGCAATGCATCAGGAAGACCTGATTCAGGGGTCCAGACAAGGAGATGAATGGGCTGGACAGGTGGGCTGGCTCTTTGGACTACCCCTTGGAGTGGTTGGGCCAGTCCTAAGGCCACTGCTCAAGTCCCCTCCATCACTGGAAAGATGGCAGCTGAACTGCCTCTCCCAAGGAATAGCACAGGCCTTGGGGAGGGGGACACTAGTGCCTTGCAAGGCTTGCAGTGAATGAAGTGAACCTCCCAGGGTTCACACCCACCATTTTCCAGAGGTGTAGCCATGTTGGTCTATTGCAGCAAAAGCACCAGGAGCCACGGAGGCTCCCTCCCAACCCCATGGCTCCATGGGGCACCTGCAGGGTCCCCCACCCCAATCTCAGCACCCCCTGCACATCCTCAGCGCTGACCAGATAAGCCAGAGCAATGTTGACATTTCCACAGCAGTACCTGAAAGACCAACCAGTTTAACAAATCAGCTTTTGGTGGGGGATGAAGGTTTTCTGACAGCTGGCAAGTATTTGTTTCATACATTTATTTACTGCAAATAAATGTAAAATACTTGGGAGTGCAAAGGATTCCATGGTGTATACACATAGGTGTAGCATGAAGGAAGAAATTAAAAGGAACTGACATACAAAAAATACAATCTGTCACCATTCACAAACCATCTAGCTAATTAACATCCAAAAACTGGAATAAAACCTGCTATCCTGATTCAGGCAGCGGATGATAGGACTTCAGTCTTGCAATTCAAGCCCCTGAAGTGATGCCCTCCCAAAGCTTTGCTGGTCTTTCAGGAGTCAAGGCAAAACTCTTGCCTGACTCAACCTGCCCCCAAGGGCTGCTCATCATGAACATCTCTGGGCTGCTCCAAACTGCTTTGCGTAATGCTAGCTGGTTCTGGTCCTGTAAAGACTTGATTCCGGGTAGGAGGAGGAGGAACCCGCCCCCTGCCATCCCTCAGCCTGTGAGGGGAACATGGAAGGGGAAATGGAGACCAGAATAGCATCATCCAGTGACAGAAAGTATATCTGGTTTTTCAGAATAAAAAAATTCCTTCCTGTAGCACCTTAAAGACCAACTAAGTTAGTTCTTGGTATAAGCTTTCGTGTGCATGCACACTTCTTCAGATACCGGACTTCCATTTCATGCGGCTCAATGTGGTGCCTTCCATATGCACACGAAAAGCTTATACCAAGAACTAACTTAGTTGGTCTTTAAGGTGCTACAGGAAGGAATTTTTTTATTTTGACTATGGCAGACCAACACGGCTACCCATCTGTAACTGGTTTTTCAGAAGCGTTTCTTCAGGTGGGCGTCAGCTTGACAGGCTCAGTGTGGCAGGGAAGGAAGGAAGGAGAAGAAAGGGGATGCTTGTTTGGCAGCAGACCCAGGGCCTCTTTCCTGTACCTGCTGCCACAAACTGCCGAGAGAGGAGATGTGGTGGCAGGACCCATGCTCTGTGAGGGGGGCAGGAGCCCCTCTGCCCACCTCCGGCTCCTGCAAAGCAGCTGATCTGTCTGCCTGCCTGCCCTTTCACCTTGCTGGAATCTGTAAGAAATGCAACTTGACAGGCAGTGTTCCAGCGTGGGAGAGCTGCTCTCCTCAGGCCCGGGGGGGGGGCGTCTTTGTGGGGCCCCAAAGGAAGTGCTTTTAAAGTGCACTGATGTGATCAGAACAGAAAGGCGGAGAGAAGGCAGTGGGGGAGGCTGTGCCGGTGCAGGCTAGAGGCCTGGCTGTTGGGCAAAGGGAGGGCAGGAGGGCAGAAGTGTGAGGAGTTCATTCTACTCTTGAGTAGGACCCTGGCAGAGACACATGCCTGACTGGCATGTTCCCTCCCTCCTGGTCGATCGTTTGGGAGCTTCAAAAGCTTTCTTCTGCCCGAACATCACAACGACTGATGCCAACAGACATCGGCACACTTAGGGATCCGCAGAGTTCTTGCAGTCTGCATAACAGACCTCAGCAACTCAGCATTTTGGCTAATCTACTTTATTTACAGGGACGCGGGTGGCGCTGTGGGTTAAACCACAGAGCCTAGGACTTGCTGATCAGAAGGTCGGCGGTTCGAATCCCCGCGACAGGGTGAACTCCCGTTGCTCGGTCCCTGCTCCTGCCAACCTAGCAGCTCGAAAGCACGTCAAAGTGCAAGTAGATAAATAGGTACCGCTCTGGCAGGAAGGTAAACGGCGTTTCTGTGCGCTGCTCTGGTTCGCCAGAAGTGGATTAGTCATGCTGGCCACATGACCTGGAAGCTGTACGCCGGCTTCCTCAGCCAATAAAGCGAGATGAGCGCCGTAACCCCAGAGTCGGTCACGACTGGACCAATGGTCAGGGGTCCCTTTACCTTAGTTACATATAAACACACACGGAGCACTGGAACACAGTAACACAAACATCCTGTCTCCATCACTTCCCACACTGTGGAGTCAAAACATACACCGTCATGTGATAGACAACAATCCCATGACTGCAATCATGAAGCAGGAATTCTAACAAGAAGGTCCTTAGCCCTTGGATGAGAATACCAAGCGTGGGGTGGGGGGCAGACACCGTTCCTTCCACGCTCACTGAATCATGGGTCAGTGAGGGGGGACGGTTGGCATCCTGAGACTAAGGACCCCACATGCCAAGACAGTGGGAATCCAGGGCCCGGACTTAAGAGGGGCAGAAGCCCGGCGAAAGGTGGATTTTGGGGAGCAGCTAAGTCCCCCTCGAGAAAAGAAAGTAAGTTCATTGGTCCTGTTCCAGAGCCACAGGCATGGCTGTGGTCTGCCGGCCTGCCTGCTGAGGGTGCAGCTGTGGGCCAGATGGGCACCTGCATGCAGGCGCGGGGGGGGGGCTCTGTGTCCCACGGGGACTCCTGCATCTTTTGCATGCCGGAAACTGGCACCTCCTGTTTCAAAGGCTGAGAAAGGAGGTGTCTCTGCCCTCCTCCCACACAGAGACTGGCAGCTGCCTATTCCCAAAATGGTACGAGTGGGGTGGATGGAACAGTGGAAGCAGCACCTCTAAGGGGTCTTTGGGGCCTCTGCTCAGGTGATGGCGGGAGAGATGCTCCTGAGAGTGGGGGCCCAAAGGCATGGCTGGGTGCTAGATGGCATCACGGATTCAGAGAAGTCACCCAAGGGGAGTCCCTTGAGGGACACCATTGAATTGGTACTTTGTGCTCTGTGAAGGAAGGAGACTCTTTGCCATTTGGGATTGGGTGCCAAAGCCTGGGTTGCGAAATGGTTGATTTTTGCTTTAGCAGTGGAGAAAGGATTCTGAGCAACGGTTTGCAAGCACTACGCTGAAAGGAGAGCTTGCAATCTCTATCACATTTGCCCTTCCAACAACCTGGTGAGGCAGACCATTAACCAGCATCTCCACTTGGCCCATGAAGAAAAGGAAGCTGCCACATGCACAGCATCCAGGTCCCACTTGCTCCCGGTAGACCAGGCTGGGGATCAAAGCCTCTCAGAGAGGAAACAGGGTGAGGTTCACAAGTAACTCAGAGCTCTTTGTCATGGCTAGCAGGGCAACACTTTGGGAAACTGCCATGCTGAAGTACAGTGGTACATACGCTTCAGGTTACAGACTCCACTAACCCAGAAATAGTAATAATAATAATAATAATAATAATAATAATAATAATAATAATAATGTATTATTTATACCCCGCCCATCTGGCTGGGCCTCCCCAGCCACTCTGGGCGGCTTCCATAAAAACCAAAAATACAGGGCTGCCTTAAGATGTCTCCTGAATGTCAGGTAGTTGTTTATCGCTTTGACATCTGCTGGAAGGGCGTTCCACAGGGCGGGCGCCACTACCGAGAAGGCCCTCTGCCTGGTTCCCTGTAGCTTTGCTTCTCGCAATGAGGGAACCGCCAGAAGGCCCTCGGCGCTGGACCTCAGCGTCCGGGCAGAATGATGGGGGTGGAGACACTCCTTCAGGTATACTGGACCAAGGCCGTTTAGGGCTTTAAAGGTCAGCACCAACACTTTGAATTGTGCTCGGAAACGTACTGGGAGCCAATGCAGGTCTTTCAAGACCGGTGTTATATGGTCTCGGCGGCCGCTCCCAGTCACCAGTCTAGCTGCCGCCTTCTGGATTAGTTGTAGTTTCCAAGTCACCTTCAAAGGTAGCCCCACGTAGAGTGCATTGCAGTAGTCCAAGCGGGAGATAACCAGAGCATGCACCACTCTGGCGAGACAGTCCGCAGGCAGATAGGGTCTCAGCCTACGTACCAGATGGAGCTGGTAAACAGCTGCCCTGGACACAGATTTGACCTGTGCCTCCATGGACAGCTGTGAGTCCAAAATGACTCCCAGGCTGCGCACCTGGTCCTTCAGGGGCACACTTACCCCATTCAGGACCAGGGAATCCTCCACACCTGCCCGCCTCCTGTCCCCCAAAAACAGTACTTCTGTCTTGTCAGGATTCAACCTCAATCTGTTAGCCGCCATCCATCCTCCAACCGCCTCCAGACACTCACACAGGACCTTCACCGCCTTCACTGGTTCTGATTTAAAAGAGAGGTAGAGCTGGGTATCATCCGCATACTGATGAACACCCAGCCCAAACCTCCTGATGATCTCTCCCAGCGGCCGCATGTAGATGTTGAAAAGCATGGGGGAGAGGACAGAACCCTGAGGCACACCACAAGTGAGAGCCCAGGGGTCTGAACACTCATCCCCCACCACCACTTTCTGAACACGGCCCAGGAGGAAGGAGCGGAACCACTGTATAACAGTGCCCCCAGCTCCCAGCCCCTCAAGACGGTCCAGAAGGATGCTATGGTCGATGGTATCGAACGCCGCTGAGAGATCCAGCAGAACTAGGAAACAGCTCTCACCTTTGTCCCTAGCCCGCCGGAGATCATCAACCAGTGCGACCAAGGCAGTTTCAGTCCCATGATGAGGCCTGAATCCCGACTGGAAGGGATCCAAATGGTCCGCTTCTTCCAGGCGTGCCTGGAGTTGTTCGGCAACCGCTCGCTCAGTCACCTTGCCCAGGAATGGAAGATTTGAGACTGGGCGATAGTTGGCCATCGTGGCCGCATCTAAAGATGGTTTTTTAAGAAGCGGTTTAATAACCGCCTCTTTCAGCAGGTCTGGGAAGGCTCCCTCACGGAGGGAAGCATTCACCACCCCACGAAGCCCATCGCCCAGTCCTTCCCGGCTAGCTTTTATAAGCCAGGATGGGCAAGGATCCAGGAGACAGGTGGTTGGTTTCACTCGTCCAAGCAGCCTGTCCACATCCTCGGAGGTAACAGATTGGAATTGATCCCACTCAACTTGACTAGACAGAACTCTAGCACTCTCCCGCCCCGGCCCTGCTCCCACGGTGGAGTCTACTTCTTCCCGAATCTGAGCGATTTTATCTGCAAAAAACTTTGCAAAATCATTTCAGGAGAACATGTGGCCCGTACTGGGCCCCGATGTTGCAGGTGGTTCCGCTAAATTGTGAACCACCTGAAAAAGTCTCCTGCTGCTGTTTTCTGCAGATGCAATGGAGGCGGTGAAGAAATTCTTCTTCGCCGTCGCTATCGCCACTTGGTAGGCTCGACGTTGAGCTCTAACCTGTGTCCGGTCAGATTCGGAATGAGTTCTCCACCACCGGTGCTCTAGCCATCTCAACGATTGTTTCATTGCCCTCAGATCTGTGGAAAACCACAGGGCTGTCCGGGCTCCATGCAATTGGAGAGGGCGCTTCGGAGCCAAACAGTCAATAGCCCTGGTTAACTCCACATTCCAGCGGGCCACCAGGGAATCAGCTGAAAGGCCATCAACATGGGATAAAGCATCCCCTACCACTCTCTGGAAACCATTTGGATCCATTAAGTGGCGGGGGCGGACCATCCAAATTGGTCCCACCTCCCTGCAGAGGGGATGGGTCGCAGAGAAGTCCAGTTGCACCAGGAAGTGATCTGACCATGGCACTTCTTTCGTTTCGCTTTTACTTAGTGTCAGATCACCAACATCCATAGAGGTAAACACCAGGTCCAAGGCATGTCCACGGCTAGGGGTTGGGCCAGACTTATTCAGGGACAGCCCCATGGAGGCCATGCTTTCCACGAAGTCCCGAGCGGCCCCTTGTAAGGTCGTGTCGGCATGGATGTTAAAATCCCCTAGGACGACCAAGCTAGGTGTCTCCAGGAGAACATCCACCACGACCTGAAGCAGCTCGGGCAGGGAATCCTTGGTGCAGCGGGGAGGTCGGTACACCAAAAGGAATCCTGTACTGCCCCTATTGCCCAACTTCCAGAACATGCACTCAGAAAACTGGGTCTTCCCAATAGGACACCTGGTGCAAACTAATGACTTCCTAAAAATCACTGCAACCCCCCCTCCCCGCCCACGTGACCTGGGTTGCTGTGCGTAAGAGAAACCTGGTGGACAAGCAGCGGCAAGGACAGGCCCATCTGCTTCATCCAACCAAGTCTCTGTTACACATGCCAGGTCAAATCCTCCATCCATGATCAAGTCATGGATGGCAGTGGTCTTATGAATCATTGACCTGGCATTGCACAGCAGCACCTTCAGGTCATGTGGGTATCCCTTGCTGATTCTAGTATCCATCCGGTCAGGACCAGACCCGGAGGCAGGGATAGTCCTCAGACAACGACTAAACCTGCCTCCTCTGTAGTACCTCGGGTTAAGAACTTTTCTTCAGGATGAGAACAGAAATCGTGCGGCGGCGGCATGGCAGCAGGAGGAGGCCCCATTAGCTAAAGTGGTGCTTCAGGTTAAGAACAGTTTCAGGTTAAGAACGGACCTCTGGAATGAATTAAGTACTTAACCTGAGGTACCACTGTGAAGAGAATCAGAACTTACAGGGTTAAACAGTTCTGAGTGACGTCTCACATTCTGAGGCGTGGTTATGTTCACATACGGGAATGTTCTCTGTGTGTGAGTTCTCTTTCGGTTTTGACCGAGAGGCGAAAGATGTGCGCTCTTTCACCGGGCTGATTTAAGATGTTTTGCTACACGATTAAAGACTGTTGGAGATAAGCAACAAGCCTGTGTGCAGTCTGATTTATTACCCACACACTGCAACAGTTTCTACCGCTGCGGAGACTCTGCTGAAGCAAAGCTGAGAGAGCGCTAGGCACAGGAGCGCAGTGGTGCGCAGCAGAATGTGCCGGACGCCATCATAAAGCCACAGGTTATGGGAAGTCAGCCAAGCTTTGGAAGCTGTTGCCACGTCGTGCTGGTGTGTGTGGGAGCCAGCTGGAGTCCTGCCTAACGTTTGAGGCAGCGGAGCTCGCTGGGGAGGATCTCATCTCCAGGACCAGGTGCCAGGAGGAGCGGCTGTTACATGAGTAGGATCAGCCCCGGGGGAGAAGATGGCAGACAGCCAGGAATCATACACCGTCCCTTTCAAAAAATTAAATGGGAAAAACTGGGAGTGGAACAGGAAGCTGAAGGCCTGGCTGGTAGCCAAGGGTCTGTGGGGTGCTGTACAAGAGCTCCCACAGCAAGCTGCACCCGGTGCAGCGGCAGCAGATGTAGCAGCTGCTCATGCCTCACAAAGGCGCAACCAGAAAGCCCTGGGAGCTATAGTGCTCAGTTTGGAGGGCTCACAGCTACCTTTGGTGGAAGGGCTTGAGACTGCTCATGAGGCCTACCAGGCACTAGAGAGAGTGCACCACAGGACCACACCTGGGGCAAAGATCCACACCACTAGACGCTTGTTTGAGATGAAGCTGCGTCAGACAGCATGTGACTGAGATGCTCTGTTTTCAACCAGCTGAGGCTGTTGCAAGTTAACTTTTCTGAGGAACTAAAAGTTTATATTTTGCTCAGCTCTTTGGACAAAAGTTATGACAATTTGTGTCTAACTTTGGAGTCAATGAATCCTGCAGATCTTACGCTGCAGTACGTGACTGGACGTTTGTGTGACGAACAGGAACGTCGTGTCAGAGAGGGCCGAGCTGGCACAGAGAGCCCTGCCGGTTGTAGGACGGGGGACCAGGCCAGCAGAAGACACAGTTCAGGCTTTTTCCATTCGTCGATGTTTTGTCTGTGGGTCAGTCAACCATCTGCGTCGATCCTGTCCGCAGAGAGCCAGAGAGGCCGGGCAGGATGTCTCCAAGGTCGCTTCCCATGGCAGTCAGCCAGGTTTCCATGGCAGCCAGTCCAGGAGAGGAGGCCAGCGTGGGAATGCGAAGGGAGGACGTGACTCAGGGAGTGAAGAAGGTTCTTATCACCTAGCTGCCTCCATGGCAACGCTACGGGACAATTCCAGTGAGGGCAGAATGCTGCATTGGGTCATCGACTCAGGAGCCAGCCATCACCTGATGCCAGCGCCACCTAGTGGCGAAATGCGGAACTGCAGAGCTGTTTCAACTGGGAAAACTGTTGTTTTTGCTGATGGATCACAGAGGCCTTTATCTAACGTGGGAAATGTGTTTGTTTCTTTTTTACAGGCGGAGCTGGAAATCTACGTTGTGCCAGAGATGCATTGTTGTCTTTTATCTGTACCTGCTCTTGTAAAGGAGGGTTATAAGGTTTGCTTTGCAAATGATGTCTGTTCCATTTCCAGGGGTGGGAGACAACTGGTCAGTGTTGCATGTCAGAACAACCTTTTTGTTCTGGAGACACCTCTGGAAGGTAAGGGAGATGCCGAGACAGCACAGGCGAAGTGTGCTAATGTTCCCATTCATGATTCTTGTGTTCACTTGTGGAACAGGGGAATGTCGCACAGCAGTTTGGAAGATGTCCAGAAGTTGCCCCAATGCACTAAAGGTTGCAAACTGAAAGCATGTGGTAAATCCCTAGATTGTAGGGCATGCAGAAGGGCAAAGGTAAAAAGGTGCAGTTATCCCATAAGGGAGAGGGTAACCACAAAACCTTTTGAGCTTGTGCACACAGACCTTTGTGGTCCCATGCCAAGGCCGTGTCTGGGCGGGGCCAGGTATATGCTGACGCTGACAGATGATTTTAGCCAGAATGGCTGGTTCTTCTCGCTGAAGCAGCGAAGCGAGGCAGCGCAACTGATTAAAGACTGGGTTGCGGCGGTGGAACTACAGTTCTCCACCAAGGTTCAGGGCTTCAAGAGCGACCGAGGTGCAGAGTTTACTGGGTCTGCTCTGCAGAGTTTTTTCCGCCAGAAGGGAATACGTCACAGGTTGACGGTTGCTACTTCGCCTCAGGAGAGGGGTGTGGACACTCAGGAGAGGGGTGTGGCACAGGAGTAGGACACTGGCTGCAGCTGCTGATGTTCTACTGTGTGACTCCGGTTTGCCTCAGTGTTTTTGGGGAGAGGCTTGGAGGGCGGCCAACTTTACGATGAACAGGTCCTATAACTCTGTTATAGGTGACACACCGTTTTTCTTGTTGCACCGGCAAAAACCGCAAGTGCATTTCTTCCGTGTGTTTGGTTGCGAAGCCTGGGTGCTTGTGCCAAAGGCTCAACGGAAGGAAGGTGATCCGAGGTTCCAGAAAATGATCTTCTGTGGATATGAGCCTGCGACAAAGGGGTGGAGGTTTGCATATCCAGAAGGTGATCAGACCAAGCTTCTGATCAGCAAGCATGCTGAGTTCTGTGAGCAGAATGGTTGGTCAAGGCTCCATGAGAGTCCTGACGTTCTCTCAGAATGTCTGTCTGATTCTGAGGAGGAGGGAGAGCCAGAAGCTGAACCTGTTGCTGAGGACCAGGTCTCTGAACAGGGTCAAGAACAGGGTTGGGCATCTCCACAGGTTGTTAAAAGAGAGCCCAAGAGTGAGCCTTCGTCTCCCGTTAGCAAAGTGCAGAAGGCCCGAAGATGCAGTAAGTCAGAGGGGGAGTCTTCTGATGTAGGAGACACACTTGCTGGCCCCAGTGGGTCAGAAGGAGCACCTGAGACTGTGCTCAGACGTTCTGCACGCACAACAAAGGGGGTGCCACCTGAGAGGTTTCAAGTCACCAGCGCGTGGGTTGGTTTCGCGCAGTGCGAACCTGGGAGTTTTGAGGAGGTTCAACAGTTGTCTGAGACAGATGCCAGAAAGAGGCAAGAGGCAATGGGAAGGGGGTTGAACTCAAATAGGTCTGTAGATGTGTGTTCACAGTTTCCCTCAGGATGCGAGACGAGAGGGGGTGTGAAGAGAATCAAAACTTACAGGGTTAAACAGTTCTGAGTGACGTCTCACATTCTGAGGCGTGGTTATGTTCACATACGGGAATGTTCTCTGTGTGTGAGTTCTCTTTCGGTTTTGACCGAGAGGCGAAAGATGTGCGCTCTTTCGCCGGGCTGATTTAAGATGTTTTGCTACATGATTAAAGACTGTTGGAGATAAGCAACAAGCCTGCGTGCAGTCTGATTTATTACCCACACACTGCAACAGTTTCTACCGCTGCGGAGACTCTGCTGAAGCGAAGCTGAGAGAGAGCTAGGCACAGGAGCGCAGTGGCGCGCAGCAGAATGTGCCGGACACCATCATAAAGCCACAACCACTGTATTTGTTTTGTCAGAAGAGGTAAACTGCAGATAAACACTTTAAAAATAGCCTCCCGTTAAGCTTAGGCAGTCATAGCCAGAAGTCAAATTGATGTTCTCAGCTGAGCCATCCATCCCATCCCTCCCCTCCCCTTCTTTGCAGCACTTTCACCTGATGTGATGCCTTCGCTGCTGCTCTAAACGGAGATTTGAAAGAGATATTGAGTCAATATGAAATCTAGTCTGTTTCCATCTCCCCCACTTCCAAGACACTTTTCTTGCAAACACTTGCTGGTCTCTTCCCAGACTTCCTATTTTTCAGAATACATTTTTTAAAAAGACACAATACTTGGACAAAACCATAGGTCGAGGGAGCTGGCGTACAGCTTCCGGGTCATGTGGCCAGCATGACTAAGCCGCTTCTGGCGAACCAGAGCAGCGCACGGAAACACCGTTTACCTTCCCGCCGGAGCGGTACCTATTTATCTACTTGCACTTTGACGTGCTTTCGAGCTGCTAAGTTGGCAGGAGCAGGGACCGAGCAACGGGAGCTCACCCCATCGTGGGGATTCAAACTGCCGACCTTCTGATCGGCAAGTCCTAGGCTCTGTGGTTTAACCCACAGCGCCACCCAACAAAAGCATAGAGGTCTTTAAAAAGTGCAAGACAAATTCATGGGGCAAGCAGGTCAGCCAGTGCTGATGTCAGCTGAAACAAGAGCCTCCCAATTCAGGGAGAGCTTAAAACTTCATGGCGAACCAACAACAAAGCAAGCCATCTTCCTTTGGCCCACCATGATTTCTGCCAAGGCAAGTGCTGGGCAAAGTGGGTCTTGGTTCTGAACCAGGAAGGAGCTGGTGTTCTCCCCACTCCTTGGTTCCTTGGCCAGCTGAGATATCCCCCATCAGTGGGGGCTGAACTGGTCTAGGGAGACCCTCACTCAGGTGGTGTCCACCACTGTGGTCTCCTTTATCCCTCTCCCCCACCAGCTGCCAGACCTGGGTGAGGTTCACTGGTGTTGCCCATGGCTCTTAGGAATAACGGAAGTGGCCTTATTCCAAGTCCATCTTGCTCAGCACTGCCAAAACTGACCGGCAGCAGCTCTGCTGGTTTTCAGCACTGGAAATCTCACCATCAGGATTGAACCTGGGATCTCCTGCAGGCAAAGCAGAATACTCCCCTGATTTGGATGCTTTAGCTGTGATTTCTGCATTGTAGAAAGGGGACTAGATGACTCTTGCAGTCCCTCCCAATCTGCAATTCTATTATTCTAAGGCAGAATGAAGTACAAACAAGCAGGAAATGGCCTCCTCCTCCTCCTTTGTGGCCCAGAGCTGCAAGCCGGCTTCCGTACAGAGGAGCCCCCTAAAGCTGCCCACTGCGGGGGGTCCTAGAACAGGCTTGCCTCTGCATTGCCTCATTTCTCCAGACCAAAAGATTTCCCAAAAAGCAGAAGCAAGTCCTCCAGACTGCGAGGAGCACAAACCAGCCATGAAAAGACCTCACCGGATGGATCCACTCAAGCCCTCACTCTCTCCTGCTTCTAAATACCAAACACAACTTCATCCAGACAGGCCTGTCTCTTTCCAGGCTTACAAATTAAAAGGGAACTTCTCAGCAATGGGAAATGTGTCGAGAAGCGATTAGTGAGCAAAAAACGATGCTGGGGTGTTGACAGCTAGTGATCCAAACAAAAAAGCCACAAAGCATCTCAGGGAGGAGGTGACAGGAATCAGAGGAGAAGAGGCCGTCTCTGTAGCAAAAGCCTAAGGGGGCAAAGGAAGGCTGCTCACGGCACTTCCTTGGAGATCAGATACAACTCAGGCAATCGCAGTGAGGGCTCTGGAGGGTTCCCCTGCCTCAACTCCGCCATGGCTTCTCCCAATCTCCACCAGAGCAGTAGCTCTGAGGAAGGGGGGCTGAAGCCACACACAGCATCCTGAACAGCTCTTTGCACACCAAATGCAGCATCTTATCACCAACAGTAACACTCAGGCTTGGAGTCAACAAGCTCTCCTGGAAGAGAAGTGCTTGCTCATTTCAGCTGAATCAGTTTCCAAAGGAAGCTGCCAAAATAACTTGGAAAGCTGGACAAGTTGCCAAATGAGAAACAAACCCAAGGCCATCTTCTCACCATTAGAGCAGGTTGGCTATCAGTGGATGCAGCCCTCAACACTGGAAGGTGCTAGTCCAGGACCACTGGATGTGGAAAGGAAGCCAGAGGAAGCACTTGGCCAGGTAAGGCCATCAAAGAGGCAGCAAAAAAACGACCCTGAGCAAGAACAGTGACAGCAGCAGCATCTACCAAAATGCCAGAAGGCACAAATATTCTCCACTGGGGAACCGGAAACCAAACATCTGTTCCAGCCTTCAGTTAGAATGTGTGGGGGTGGGTAGGTAGGTTGGAAGGTATGTATAGATGCAGAATAAAAAAGCAGCCATAAATATCTTTATCAAGGCATCTTAAAATGAAACTTGGAGGGAACCATCTGTGCCCTAATTCACAATTTGCATGCCTCACAGGACTGTCTTGCAGCTCTTTATAACTCACAGGGATTCACAGGGACTCTCACACATGCACCAACCCCTCCAAAAACAACAACTGCTAAGCACACTTGTGGCCTGTTTTATGGCACTTCCTGGTGTACTAACTGTTTTGGGTCCTTCAAAAATCAGTCTTAAATGAAGAAGGGAAGCCACCAGGACCCATGAACACCAGCAATTCAAACTCAACCAGAGAGTCTGATGACTTCCTAGTTCAAGTTATTCTAATTGCAGAAAACACCACAATCACCAAGAGGCTTGTGGCAGGCAGTTCAGGATGACCGATATACTGCAGGAGAGGGGTTATGGGCTGTATGGGGAGGGGCACATCCTGCTCCTTTTGGGGGTTATTGTCCACTTTTGCCCCCCCCCCCCCGCTCTCAGCTCTCACCTGTGGCTCCTGGAGGGTGTCTGCATGTGACAGAGGTCACAATTCCAAGAACGGCCTAGGGAACACAGTGGGACTTAGGGAGGCAGGCAAGCATGCAAGCAAGCACCATGTTGATGATATTGGGCGAGTCTGGATCAGGGCAGATTGTGCCCAGCTGTGACCCCCTCAGTGCACAATTCAAAGAGGTTCCACACAGATTAGAAACCGTTACTGAAGAAAAGTGTGCGCGTGTGTGCGCTCACCCCCAGCACAAAGGGAGAGCCCCCCTTTCACGTCCGCAGCACAGACTTGCTCAAGATGAGTCAGGAGCAGGACCCAGGAGTTCTGTCTCTCCTCTCCCCTCCCCATCACACCATGTGCATTGGAGCGCACGAGACGCCGCAGAGAACAACCATCTGTGCGCAGGGAGAGAAAAAACCAAGTATTTGCAAGGGGAAGGGGGGGCACTCAAAGGAGGCAAGAGGGTCCTCGGTCTGAACAAATGGCAGGGAGAATCTGGAAGACCAGAAGAGCCCTGCAGCAACCGAACGAGGCCCAAGGAGTCCCACTTCGGCCAGCACCCTTCATCTCCCCATGGCAAATCACTGGGGCGCCTCCAAGCAGAGGCGCGGGCAGGCGGCCCTTTCCTCCCTGCGGTTGCGCAGTCGCCTCTCCTCAGATGAGCGCCCCCTTTGAAGCGTGGCGACGCTGCTCAGGATTGCACCATTGAAAAAGAGCAGGAGCAAGGAGCGCCCGGGGACCAAGGAGGAGGCCTCACCAAGTCGCGGGGACGCAGATTCCCGACTGAGGTCCTGGGGAACCCTCGCCGATCCCCAGGGAAAGCAGCTCTCCGAGCACGTGCGACCGAGGACGAGGCACCGCGCTCCGCGCTCTCGCCGCCTCGGGGCTTTTCTCCTCCAGGCCGCTTTCGAAGTCCCCTTCTCCGCTCCAAAGAGCCGGAGCCGCTGCTTCCAGGCCCTGTCCGAGCCCCGAGTTGTGGCCTCACTTCGAGGAGCGCCTGTTGCTGGAGACGGGGCTGCATCCCCCGCCGCCGCCGCCTCGCTTCCCGGCGTGGAGACCCGACGGCTCCCCCTCTCCTGCGCCCGGAGCAGACCAAGACCTTCCCGCCCCCGCCCGGCTCGGCCCTACCTGGGCGGCTGCTCCCCGCCGGCGCCTCCAAGCCCGGCCTGCTCCGCGTCGCGCTCCCCGCCGGGCAGCTGCAGCAGGGGCTGCGCGGGGGCGCGCGGCGGCCCGGCTGAGCGCGCCCCGGAGCCGCCGCGCCGTCGCTCGCGAGTCCCTCCGAGAGCCCTCGGGACTGACTCCGGAGTCGCGCGTCGCCCCGGGAAGGGGCGGCTTCCCACAAGCACGACGCTCCGGAGCAGGTTTGAGGAGACCGAAAAGAGCCCAGCAGAGCGCGCGCCCCGGAGGACTTGGTGGAGGCGCTTCCAGGCGTCGGCTTGGGGGGGGGGGGGTCTGTAGGGCATCAGTGGCACTCAGAATTCTGCCCCATTTGATCCAGATTTACCCTCTGGGGAGAACGAGCCTCGTCGGCAGGAGCCTCAGCCCAGCAGGGGCGCCCTCGCTCCGTCCTACGGAAAGCAAACCCATTGCAGCGGGTTGGACTAGATGACGCTCGAGGTCGCCTTCCAAGGCTACCATTCTGTGATTGACCTATGCCCCTGCCTTCCCAGCCCCCCAAGTTGACTTCCTGTGGGCCTGTGCTGAGAAATGGAAGCAAGCTTTAGGTAGAGGGGGCCAAGCTAGGGGGATGAAGAGAAGCCGGGAGAACCAGCCTGAGGCCTGAATTAGCGGGGGGGGGCCTTCCCCCGTTACTTGAGGGTGTGTGAGAATTGGAAAAGGGGTGGAGAAATCATTCAGAGATATTTGTGCCTGAGAGTGGGGTCTCCACAGTGTCCCGCCAATTGCAGGTGTGCCCCTGACTCAACATGGGCTGCTTCTAATTAAAGTCTAATTAAAGACCCAGTGGCAGTTTATTTCTTGGGGTCAAAAAGCTCAACAACTTCGATTCCCAAAAAGTTCAACAACTTTGGGGTCAACAACTGCAACCCTAAAAAAACTCAACAATTTTAGTCTGCCCTCAGTCATGTTCACGTAATCAAATCTGGCCCTCTTTGAAAAAAGTTTGGGCACCCCTGCTTTAGGATAACTGGGTCCTAGTCAGCCCCACGCCCGGGCACAGTGCCATGACAGGGAGGGCTTACAGGGGCACCGCTCACTGCTTGGCTGAGTCACCCCCAGGGCTTGTGAAGTGGGCGAGGTGCCCTTGCCCCCAGACCAAGCCAGATGAAGGGATACAGGCATCACCCTGCTGGATCTTGCAGAACTCGGAGCCGGTGGTGCACAGGGAATGAACAAAGTTAGGTTGGGGGCAGGAGATAGGGCAGGCCTGAACCAAACTGTGCTGAGAAAGAAAACAGATGCTTGGCCGCTTCTCCCTCACATGCTGGATTTCTACAAGAAGGGACCTTTCCCCTCTTGCACAGGGGATCATTTAGGTAGATGCCCAGGGAACCTCTTCCAGTTGAGCCCAAGGCCTCGTACTGCTTTTTGTGAAAGTGGGGAGGGGGTGTGGTCTCTGTGGATAGCAAGGGAGACATTCCCACCCCGTTTCTGCAGATTTTGGGGCTGGCTTTGTTTTTAAGGGTAGCTGGGAGAAAGAATCTTTGTTTGCATATCCGGGATTTCAATTACCCGGATATTTGTTGGACGTCAAACTCAGCCAAGAGCATAAGGTCAAACAGATTCCTCACTGGCCTTGCAGACAACTTCATTGTCCAGAAAGTGGGAGAAGCAACAAGAGGAACAGCCATTTTAGATCTGGTCCTAACCAATGTTGATGACCTGGTTAGTGGGGTAGAAGTGGAAGGATCATTAGGCGCGAGTGATCATGCTCTTCTGAAGTTTACTATACAGCGGAAAGGAGCAGCCAAGCATACTAGGACTCAATTTCTTGACTTTAAGAAAGCCGACTTCATAAAACTTAGGGAAGTGCTGGGTGAGATCCCATGGACAGCAATACTAAAAGGAAAGGGAGTTCATGATGGCTGGGAGTTTGTTAAGAGGGAGATAGTAAAAGCACAACGTCAGGCAATACCAATGAGACGGAAACATGGAAGGTGCCTAAAGAAGCCAGGGTGGCTATCTAAAGAACTTTTAACTGAATTAAGATTAAAAAAGGATGTGTACAAAAAATGGAAAAGGGGGGAAACCACCAAAGAGGAATTCAAACAAATAGCCAGCACGTGTAGACACAAAGTCAGAAAAGCTAAAGCACAGAATGAACTCAGGCTTGCTAGAGAGGTTAAAAGCAACAAAAAAGGCTTTTATGGGTATGTTCGTAGCAAAAGGAAGAACAAAGAAACAGTGGGGTCACTCAGAGGAGAAGATGGTGAAATGCAAACAGGGGACACAGAAAGGGCTGAACTCCTCAATGCCTTCTTTGCCTCAGTCTTCTCCGATAAAGAAAACAATGCCCGACCTGAAGAATTTGGAGCAAATGATTCAGCAAAGGAAACACAGCCCAGAATAACTAAGGAGACAGTACAAGAATATTTGGCTAGTTTAGATGTATTCAAGTCTCCAGGGCCAGATGAACTGCATCCAAGAGTATTAAAAGAACTGGCAGATGTGATCTCAGAACCACTGGCAGTCATCTTCGAGAAATCCTGGAGAACAGGCGAAGTCCCGGCAGACTGGAGGAGGGCAAATGTTGTCCCTATTTTCAAAAAGGGGAAAAGAGAGGACCCAAATAATTATCGCCCAGTCAGTCTGACATCAATAGCAGGGAAGATTCTGGAGCAGATCATTAAGCAAACAGTCTGTGAGCACCTAGAAAGGAATGCTGTGATCACCAATAGTCAGCATGGATTTCTGAAAAATAAGTCATGTCAGACTAACCTGATCTCATTTTTTGACAGAATTACAAGCCTGGTAGATGAAGGGAACTCAGTGGATATAGCCTACCTTGATTTCAGTAAGGCATTTGACAAGGTGCCCCATGATATTCTTGTAAAGAAGCTGGTAAAATGCGGTCTTGACTCTGCTACCACTCAGTGGATTTGTAACTGGCTGACTGACCGAACCCAAAGGGTGCTCATCAATGGTTCCTCTTCATCCTGGAGAAGAGTGACTAGTGGGGTGCCACAGGGTTCTGTCTTGGGCCCGGTCTTATTTAACATCTTTATCAACGACTTGGATGATGGACTCAAGGGCATCCTGATCAAATTTGCAGATGACACCAAACTGGGAGGGGTGGCTAACACCCCAGAGGACAGGATCACACTTCAAAACGACCTTGACAGATTAGAGAACTGGGCAAAAACAAACAAAATGAATTTTAACAGGGAGAAATGTAAAGTATTGCACTTGGGCAAAAAAAATGAGAGGCACAAATACAAGATGGGTGACACCTGGCTTGAGAGCAGTACATGTGAAAAGGATCTAGGAGTCTTGGTTGACCACAAACTTGACATGAGCCAACAGTGTGACGCGGCAGCTAAAAAAGCCAATGCAATTCTGGGCTGCATCAATAGGAGTATAGCATCTAGATCAAGGGACGTAATAGTGCCACTGTATTCTGCTCTGGTCAGACCACGGGAGACTTCAACCATGTTGAACTTAAAACAGTGCTTCCAACGCTCTATCAGCATGTGAAATGCCCCACAAGAGGGGATAAGACACTGGATAAAGTCTATTCGAATGTAAATCACGGCTATAGGGCTTTGCAGCTGCCACACTTGGGCCAGTCCAACCATATGTCTCTGTTCCTGGTACCAGCATATATCCCACTCAGGAAACGGGCTCCTAAAATATTAAAATCTGTTAAAATCTGGCCTGAAGGTGCTATTCACCAGCTGCAGGACTGTTTTGAGAGAACCAATTGGGATATTTTCGATCGTTCGGACCTGGAGGAGCACACGGCGGCAGTTCTGTGCTATATCAATCACTGCACAGACACTGTCACAGTAAATAAATCCATCCGGTTTTATCCTAATCAAAAACCCTGGATGAATGGAGAGGTCCAGTGCCTGCTGCGGGAAAGGAACAGGGCTTTCAGGTCGGGCGAGGTGCAGCTTTACAGTGTGGCAAGAGCAAACTTGAAGAGGGGCATTCGACGGGCAAAACTGGATTATAGGCAGAGGATTGAGGATAATTTAAGGAGCAACAACATAAGACAGATGTGGCAGGGGATTCAGCATATTACCAACTACAAACCTAACCTTGGCGCTGTCGACGGCGACCCTTTGCTGGCGGAGGAGCTTAACCTCTTCTTTGCTCGCTTCGAGAAGGAGCCACCTGAGACGCCGGTATTACAGCCACCAGCCCATAGGGGCCCCTCATTCACTGTAGAGGAGCACGAGGTGAGACAAGTATTGAGGATGGTGAATCCGAGGAAGGCGGCTGGACCTGATGGCATCACTGGAAAGGTGTTGAAGGGCTGTGCGGATCAGCTGGCGAGGGTCTTTACTACGATCTTCAACAAGTCCTTACACCAGTCTATTGTCCCACCCTGCCTGAAGTCGTCAACTATTGTCCCTCTGCCTAAAAAATCCACAATCAGTAGTTTGAATGACTACAGACCAGTTGCACTGACTCCAATCATCATGAAGTGTTTTGAGAAACTGGTGCGCCGTCATATTATTTCTTGTCTTCCATCAACTTTTGACAACTACCAGTTTGCATACAGGGCAAATAGATCCACAGAAGACGCTATCACCACCACTCTCCATGCTGCTCTGTCCCATCTGGAGCAGCCGGGGAATTATGTGAGGCTGCTGTTTGTGGATTTTAGCTCTGCTTTTAACACTATCCTCCCCCATAGACTGGTGTCCAAGCTAGAGACGATTGGACTCCCCAACTCCACCTGTCTCTGGGTTTTGGATTTTTTGTCAGAACGTTCTCAGAGGGTTAGAGTAGGGTCACTTGTGTCCACAGCCCTTAGCCTTAACACCGGCTCACCACAGGGTTGCGTGTTGAGTCCCCTGCTCTATGCTCTCTATACGTATGACTGTACAGCCATCTACTCCAGCAACAAAATCATCAAGTTTGCTGATGATACTACGGTGGTGGGGCTCATTTCAGGAGGGGATGAGTCCGCCTATCGGGACGAGGTGGAGCGGCTCTGTGTTTGGTGTGGAGAGAACAATCTGGCTCTTAATACGGCTAAGACCAAGGAATTGGTGGTGGATTACAGGGAAAAAAAGGCGGACATTCAGCCCTTGTATATCAATGGGGAACGGGTGGAGAGGGTGGCGGAATTCAGGTTTTTGGGAGTGATTATGGATCAGGGCATGACTTGGAGCGCAAATACCACTGCTCTGGTGAAGAAGGCCCAGCAGAGAATTTATTTCCTCAGACTTTTAAAAAAGAACAATCTGAGTGAGAGACTGCTGGTGTCCTTCTACCGAGGCTCCATAGAGAGCATACTCACATACTGTATTTGTGCTTGGTTCTCCAGTTGTACAGCTAGAGAGAGGAAGGTGCTCCAGAAGGTCATAACCACAGCCCAAAGGATTATTGGTCACCCTCTCCCACCTTTGGAAGAACTGTACGGTTCCCGTTGCCTTAGGAAAGCAAACAACATCCTGCAGGATCCATCTCACCCGGGATACAGTCTGTTTGCACTACTGCCTTCTGGCAGGAGGTATAGAAACATCAAGTCAAGGACAAATAGACTGAAAAACAGTTTCTATCCAAGAGCTGTGGCCTTTTTGAATGCTGTAACTCGATAGTGAGATCTGGGAGTTTTGGGGGGTGGGTGTGGGTGTGGTTGGAAGGTGGTTTGGTTGGTTGTTGTTGTTGTTTTGCTTTTACTGTTTTTAAGGGATGGCATCCAATTTCGTTGCACTTGTGCAATGTTGCACTAGTGTAATGACAATAAAGAATCTATCTATCTATCTATCTATCTATCTATCTATCTATCTACCACACCTGGAGTACTGTGTCCAGTTCTGGGCACCACAATTCAAGAAGGACACTGACAAACTGGAACGTGTCCAGAGGAGGGCAACCAAAATGGTCAAAGGCCTGGAAACGATGCCTTATGAGGAACGGCTAAGGGAGCTGGGCATGTTTAGCCTGGAGAAGAGGAGGTTAAGGGGTGATATGATAGCCATGTTCAAATATATAAAAGGATGTCACATAGAGGAGGGAGAAAGGTTGTTTTCTGCTGCTCCAGAGAAGCGGACACGGAGCAATGGATCCAAACTACAAGAAAGAAGATTCCACCTAAACATTAGGAAGAACTTCCTGACAGTAAGAGCTGTTTGACAGTGGAATTTGCTGCCAAGGAGTGTGGTGGAGTCTCCTACTTTGGAGGTCTTTAAGCAGAGGCTTGACAACCATATGTCAGGAGTGCTCTGATGGTGTTTCCTGCTTGGCAGGGGGTTGGACTCGATGGCCCTTGTGGTCTCTTCCAACTCTATGATTCTATGATTCTATGATTCTATGCATAGCACAAAATCCCCAGCACACACCAAACTCCACAAAGGGGTTTGTTTAATTGTCCGTTGCTCTGGCCTCCAAGCGCTTCTCTTGCTCACTTTGCACAGAGAAGGCTTGAGGCCACCCCACATCCAGCCCTTCGGCACAAGGCAGAGCCCCCCCCCCCAGGGGCCAAGCTACGGCAGGAAGGGAAGTCGAGGCAGTGTCTCTGGCCAGACTGTCCAAGGGAAACGCTTTCTTCCTGAGGCAAGGATCCCTGTCTGTCCATCCGTCCTTCGGCTCAGGGTCACCTGCCCTCCTTCCACAAGGGTCATGGCCAGAGATCATGGGGTGATAGAGTGGACAGGCCAGGAGAGGAAGGGGGAACATCATCCTGCCCTTTTTGTGAAGTCCAAGTGAGGCAGGCGAGCCTCTTTATTCAGAGAAAACATGTTCTAAAAGTGCTTCTGTTGGTTAAAAGCATAGGGTCTTCCAAAGGAGAGTTGCTTTTCCATCTCCCAGCCAGGCCCCACTTCCCTGCCTCTTCCCTGAGTCACGCCTTGAGGTTCTGCGCAATCCAGCCCCGCACGGCTGTCACTCGGGCGTAGACCCCCGGGAAGTAAGGGCGGGCGCAGCCGTAGCCCCAGCTGGTGATGCCCGCCAGGAACCACCTTCCCGAAGCCTCTTTGCAGGCCAGGGGGCCGCCAGCATCACCCTGCAGAGGAGGGAGAAGGCACTGAGTGTCCTTAGGAGCGGGGACGGGGCTCTGGGGCAAAGGGACCCCCCAGGCCCTGCAAACTGCCTTCTCCCCCTCCTCCCCTCTCATAAGCACCCCCAGCTCCAGCCATTTCTGGCCAGCTGTGGGCTTCCCTCCCATCCCACCTGGTGCAGCCAGGGCTGAGGGGGAGGTGGTGTGAGCCCTCTGGGAGGGGCGCCCAAGACTCACAGAGCAGCTGTCAACAGACCCCTGCAGGAACCCGGCGCAGACCATCCGGCTGCTGATCTGGACGGGGTAGAAGCGGCGGCAGTCCTGCTCCGCGATGAGGTTGACGGCCGCCTTCTGCAGCTGCCTTGCCATCAGCCCTGCGGGGGAGGGCAGAGTGGAATTGGGCTTCCCGGCAGCGAGAGGAGGCAGGAGACTCACAGCAAGGAAGGCCCAGGGCCCAATCCTGCCCTTTGCCTGTGGGCACCCCATAGAGCCAGCCAGCTGATCCGAGGCTGCTTGGCTGCCTGGGTTTTGAGGGAAGCCGGAGTGGTCCAAGGGCCAGAGCTGCCTCTTTGGGGCGCTCCCCCACCCAGCCAGGAAGAGGTTCCTTCCTACCTCCCTCCTTGGTGGAGCCCCAGCCGGTGATGACGCAGCGGGCGCCCTGGCCGAAGAGGTGGGCATGGTCTGGCAGGCAGATAGGCTTGACGGTGCTGGTGAAGCTCAGCGGGGAGGCCAGCTCCAGCAGCGCCACATCGTAATCCAGTGTGTAGATGTTGTAGAAGGGGTGCTTGTGGATCTGGAACACCTTCTCCACCCGCCCGTCCAGGCCGCTCAGGAAGGGTGTCCCCAGGACGGCCACCCACATCTTAGGGTCGCTGTAGCTGAGAAGGACAGTGCACCTGGGACCCTTGGCCAGCCCAAGGCCTGCCCCGTCTCTCCAATCTCCAGGGAAAGGGGGGGGCAGGGCTGGCCCAAGACATTTTGGCACCTGAGGAGAACCACCCAGTGGCTCCCTCCACTTCCCAGCCAGGAGTCAAGGTCTACATCAGGAACAAGGGTGGGAGGAGACCAGCAGCCCCTCCCCTTCACCTTGGTGCATTCCTTGGAGACTGCACCTGCTGCCCCAATGGATCCTGCTACCTGAGGCAGTTGCCTCATCTCACCTCTTGAGTGGACTGGCCTTGGTTGGGGGCTCACAGGAAAGGGGGTGCCTGGGATCCAAAGGGAGGGAGGTCTGGCAGTGCCCTCCTGTGCTATGAAAACATTGCTGGCTTGGGGAGGCACAGAGGATGGGGTCCTCTTCTTCACCAGCAAGGAGCTTGTTCCTGGAGCAGGGGAGCAATGGCTGCAGAAAGACCCCCTTCCCCCCTGACTCATATGCCACCTCTCCCCACCCCCAGCGCTCATCCCAGCCGCCCAACTCACACATCGAAGCAGTGAGCAGCCGAGAGAAGCCAGCGGTCAGCCACCACCACTGCCCCACACTTGTGCTCCTTCCTCCGCAGCCACAGGCTCGCTTGCCACGGCCACTCCCCTCGTGCTGCGCCACTGCCCCCCACGATCTTGCTGAAGGCCAAAGCTGAGGTTGAGCCACAGTCTAGGTGGGTGGGAAGAGAAGCAGGCTGAGAGGACACCCTTGTGAGCCCCCGCCACGTTGCTTGCCCCCCACACCGTCTGGTTGGGGGTGAGCAAAGCTAAATGTGGACTAGGGGAGAGGGGAGATCACTTACTGCAGTTGGCCTCGTCCCTGCCGTTGCTGCAGTCCATGACGCCGTCACATTCGGGGTTCGCTTTCCCAATGCAGACTTTGCCAGAGCACTGGAAGGTGGATGGGGTGCAGGGCACAGCTGGGGGCAGGAAGGGTGGGGAGCAAGTTAATAGGGGAGCTGAGACCCTCCACCCTCTTGGCCTGCACAGGGGTCCCCCAGCTCGCTGGGCACAGCTGTGTGGGCCACAAAAGGGCTGGGCACAGTGACAGGCCCAGCCCAAAGGAGAGGCTTCCCAGTGGGGCAGCGGCCATGTTTAGTCTCTCACAGCAAGAAAGATGACCCCTGCAGTGTCCTACACCCCCTGCCTTGGAGGGCAGGCTCCTGAGGGCATCAGCCTTCACCTGGCACCCTGCTAATAATCACAATAATTTATTATTTATATGCTCAGCCTCTGCCCATTCGTGCCCCCGCCATTTACCTGCGAACTGGGTGGCTCTCGGGGTGTTGGTTGGTGGCCTGGCTGTGCTGGGGGTGACCCTGAGGCTGGCCTGGGAGGTCCTTTGACTAGCCGAAGGCAGGCTGGGGGAGGAGGAGGAGGCGCCGCCACTGGTTGTGGCCTTGGTTGTGGTGCTGGGGCATGGTGAGATAGTTTCCAGGATCCAGGCCTTGAGCTTGGTGATGCGGGCGTAGACACCGGGTCTCCTGGCCTGCGCACAGCCGACCCCCCAACTGACCAGCCCCGCCAGGTAGAACACGCCTGGCGTCTCCTCACAGGCCAGGGCCCCCCCCGAGTCGCCCTGCGGGGAGAGATGGGAGCAACCAGCTCAGCAAGGGCTAACAAAGCTTCCCAGACAGGAGAAGCTCCCTCTGGAGTCTCACAGGGGTCTCTTCTCAACTCCGCCCTCACCAAATCCCAGAGGCAGAGTGGCCCCTAGTGTGTCTGGAAAAGAGCCCTGGGACCCCTAAAGAAGGTCCTTTTAACCAGAGTGGCCCGCTCTGCAGGGGGAACGTTACACTTCAAAACAGGGGCCTTCCAATGAGCGCCCAGCTCTGTGATCAGGTGCACTTTGGAAGCTGAGTGGGAATGGGGCATCCCAGGCTGGCCCCCCTCAGTCACCCTCACCTGACAGGAGTCAACCTTCCCGTCCAGGAACCCAGCACAGATCATCTGCTCCGTCAGGGAGAAGTTGTAGAGGACGTTGCAGGTTTTCTGGTCAATTATTCCCACAGAGGCTCTCTGGAGGTTCTCTGGCTTGGAGGCTGCAGGGAGGGGGAGGGCAGAGGGGAGGAGCGAAGGTCAGGCCAGGGGGCAGAGCAGTGTCCAGTAGCTCCTGGAGGGAAGTTTCCAGGACACCCATGAAAGGAAGAGGGAAGAAATATGGGGGTGGCCGTCTTCAAATATCTGAAGGGCTGCCGCATGGAAGGTGGAGCCAGCTTGTTTTCTGCAGCTCTGAGGGGCAGGACTCGAACTGACAGGTTCAGCTTGCAGGGAAGGCAATTCTGACTAAACATTAGGAAGAACTTTTTGAAGACATGAGCAATTTGATGGTGGAACAGACTCCCTTGGAGGGCGGTGGAGGTTTTTGAGCAGGGATCTGTCAGGGATGCTTGAGTTGAGATTCCTGCATTGCAAGGACTGGACTAGTGGCATGCCTCAGAACCTCTTCCAACTCTACAATTCTGTGAAACAGCCCAGGTAGACTGCTCCTGCACACGGAGGATCCACATACAAAAGTGTGTGTGTTGTTTTTAAAGCTGAACGTTCTGGAATATCCCTTCCCTACTAGCTCAGCAGCCTGATTTGCATGCAGAAAGGTTCAGTTGTGGAAGGAAGGGACCCTGAGGGTCATCTAGTGCAATTCTGTGCAATGCAGGAATCTTTTGCCCAATATGTGGCTCAAACCCATGAACCTGAGATTCAGAGTCTCATGCTCCACCCTCTGAGCTATTTGTCCTCTGCAGCATCTCCAAGCGGGGTTTGGAAAAGGCTCCCTGCTTGAAACTGCTCCTACCAGCCTCCTTGGCTCCTGCGCTGCCTGCAAGGGGGAGGGGAAAGTGCTTACCATTGCCTTCCTGGAGGCTCCCCCAGCCGGAGATCATGCACTTCCTGCCCACGGGGAACTTGTGGACGGCCAGAGGGAGGCAGATGGGCTGGATGACCTTGCCGAAGGGGAGGGGGCGCTCCAGCTCCAGGACGGCCACGTCAAAGTCCAGCAGGGCCGGGTTGTAGGACGGGTGCAGAACCACCTGCCTTACGCTCACCTTCACAGAGCTGCTGTCTGCCGCCGACAGCCAGGTGGTGCCTGCAAAGGCTGTCAGGTACTCCACCTTGGTGCTACCAGCACGGGCAGAAACGAGACACAGGCGCAGACAGACCATTAGTGGCGGCCAGGCCAGGGGCAGGTGGGTGAATGGGGGAGGCTCATCTCTGGGGGTCACCATGCCCACAAAGGGGTCTCTCCCCCACCCAGCTCCTTCCTCTCCTCCTGAGTGACAACAGCCTGTCAGTCAGTAATCAGCCAGTTCAAAGTTGGAGAGAACTCTTTCTTTGCAAAAACACAACCTCCACAGACTTGGCTGAGCAGGATCCCAGTGGTCTCACTGCATGAAAATCAGTTGCCAAGACTGAAAGTCCTCACAGCTTTCAAGCAATCGGAAATTGCCCACTAAGCCTCCTCCGCCCAACCCAGGAACCTCTTGCTGTGGGTGGAATTTCTCCTGGTTCTGGGGAAATGGGTGGTTTGGTGCCAACCAAATAGTGCCAACTGATAGTGCGGATTGGTGACATCAATTGCCCTTAAGGTGCCACACTAAGCTACAACCATTACAGCACCTGAGTCCCCATTTGCCGAAGTTCCCAGGATCCATTTCCCAATTTCGGAGAGCGGAGGGTGCTGATTGGAAAGTGGGGCACCCTTCTTCCTCCTTTTAAGCAGAGAGTGGGCAGGCATGGAATCCCAGAACTGTAGACCTGCTCCTCTATGCCAATCCCCTGCAATGTAGGAAGGGGCAACTGTCCCAAACGGGGATCAAACCTGCAACCTTAGTGTTGTCTGGGATTCTTTAGCTGCAGTTCCTACATTGCAGGGGGTTGGCCTGGGTGGCTCCTGGGGGTCCCCTTCGAACTCTACAATTTGGACCTGAGGCAACCACCTTTCTCCCTACTTACTGGTTGAAGCAGTGGGCAGCTGAAAGGAGCCACCGTTCCCCGATGATGGTGGCCCCACAGAAGTGGTGCAGCCCCTCCTTCAGGCTGACCTGCCAGGGGACCTCCCCGCGAGAGGCATCCAGGCCCCCCACAATCTTGATGGGCTTGGAGAAGCCGGGCCGGCGGCCGCACTCTGCACAAAGAGAAAGATGGGTGAGCTTGCGACGGCTGTGCCCCAAGCCCCAGGAGGAGTCCAGTTGGGCCCTGTGCAGGGCAGGGGGCTTTCTACCTTGGGGCTGTGGTACTGTGGCAGCTGGCCTGCCCCCGGCCGTGGTGGGGCTGGGTAGGGGTTTGCCAATGGTGGTGGTGGTGCCCTTGGTGGACGCCAGAGGCAGGAGGGTGGTGGAGGCCATTGAGGGGAGGGTGAGGCCTGGTGGGGCCGTGAACGTGGCCATGGTGTCGTGGATCCAGTTCCGCAGCCTGGTGACCCGGGCATAGACCCCTGGGCGCTTGGCCTCCGCACAGCCGATGCCCCAGCTGACGATTCCGGCCAGGAAGAAGCGGCCTGGGGGCTCCTCACAAACCAGTGGGCCCCCAGAATCCCCCTGTAGGTGAGGAGAGAAGAAGGGCACTGTGGCATGCCAGAGGCCTCCTCCCAGAGCTCCCGCTGCAGCCAGACATGCCCTCTCCCAGAGGCTGCTTCTGGCCATACCTGGCAGGAGTCGACCTTGCCCTCCAGGTAGCCGGCACACAGCATCCGGTCGGTGAGGGCGTTGCTGTACAGGCTGGTGCATAGTGTCTGGTCCAACAGCTCCACTACGGCCTTCTGCAGCAGCTCTGGCTTCACCACTGAGGAGAGAGGGAAGGTGGAGCCCAGTGGCAAGGCCTGAGGGCAATTCAGGTGGACGCATCCTGACAGGGACTCCTCCTGCCAGTTCCAGGCACCCTGAGCTCTCCAGGGCAGGGCAGCTGAGGGGCAGGCACTGCACTGAATGGCTATAGGGTTGTTGAATTGCATTCCACACAGGTCCCACTATCAGAATGCAAAGCATTCTCATGAAATCATTTGCTAGGTCTGCGTTTGCATAACAAGGCAATGATTTTCATCAGTTCCTATGGGTTCATTTCTAATTTTGACCCAAAAATTATTAGAAAATAGGAGGAAATCCTGAAACTTTGCAAAAGGCAAACAAGGAAGCAGGAAATGCTCTCTTCAAATCCACACCATGTTTTCTGATGGAATGGCTGCTGTGGACAAGCAAAACAAAAGAAGTCAGGATTCTTTAAGGCTGCTTGTTTCCTTGAAGTACAAAATGCAGCTCTGGCTGTTTGGATATTTGAATCCACAGCTTGTATGGTGAGGTTTTGGTATGAATTTGTCACGTTTGGACAAGGATTTTTTTACTTTTTTTCTGAAGGAGAGTTTGGATAACTGGACCTGTGTGTAATTCTTCTGATGAACGTGTTGCTGCTGCTCCTTTCAAAATGTTGCTGTGCTTTCCCTTATAGTAATTGCAATGTCTCTTCACTCGCTTTTTAAAATGCTGCTGCTCTTGCGAGCTGGGAAAGCAGAAGAACAATCTTAAATCAAACCAAATCTGTGCTAAGGGTTGGCTGGTATCTCAGGATGAACAGAGAAAAGGGGGGTGCTCAGTTCCTCCTGCCCCAAACCATGTTCCTTTGGGTGAAGCTGGCCAGGGGCAACGAGAGGGAAGAGGAGGTGGGGAAGGAGGTGGAGCAGCAGCAACCTCAACCTTTGTGCAGAAAAGCAACCTTAAGGTCCCCACCTGCCCCCCAGTAGGGAGCAGCACACTGAGGGGACAACTGAGGCTGGAGTGCTCAGCCACACCAAGACTCACCTTTACCTCCCTGCCTGTGGCAAAACTACCCACCGTACAATGCTGTCTGTGAAGCCAAGGAGAGCTCCTCCTCAGATGGATCCCTCAGAGGGACAGTTGCCCAATTCAGTGGAGAGCTCAGCCCCTTTTGCCCCCTGTAGTAGCCCTGCCTGAGCCACACCACCCCCATCTCCACAGGAGCCCTGGGAGGTAGGCTCGGCCGAGCCGTGGCCCCCACTCCTCCTTCCACTTTTGCCTCGCTAAAGGTTGTGCTTACAAAAGTCCTCCTTGAGGTAACCCCAGCCGGAGATGGAGCACTTCTTGCCAGAGGGGAAGATATGGCTGGAGGCCGGCAGGCAGGCGGGCTGGACGTACTTGCCGAAGGGCAAAGGCTCAGAGAGCGCCAGCAGCGCCACATCATAGTCGGCCGTGTCTGTGTCATAGGAGGGGTGCTTGAGGATGTGGCTCACACCAGTCTTCACTGCACTGCTCTCGCTGCCGCTCAGCCAGACGGTGCCTGCATGGGCCGTCCAGGTGCCCGGATCCTGGAACCTGTTGGCAGCAGGAGAGCTTCAGGGCACATCAATGGACTCCTTGCACCCTTCTGTCTGCCAATAGACTGATATTGATTCAATGGGGAGATTTTGACATGGGCCACTTTGAACAATGGATAGGAGATGGCAGCTCTTGCAGATACTGTGTGGATAAATACAAATATATCTGGAATGTGTTTATTAAAAGCACCGTGACTTGTTAATAATGTTATTGTTTGAATAGCCACACTTCCCTCACCGGCACAGGCAGAACCTGCCTTCTTGGCTGCTGAACCCACACTCGGTCTCATCTGCTCTGTCCATCGGAGTCTGTCTTTGCATGCAGGGTGAGCCCCTGACACACCGAAGGCCTGAGACCCAGCAGCTGCCCCATGTGCCACCCACCCACCTCCAGTCTCTTTCCCTAACCCTGCAAGGTTCTCAGCACCAGAGAGCTGCCCACTTGCCACAACCCAGCAAGGCATGGTGCACTCAGTCTCTTGCGGGAGAAGCAAGGAAATGGGTCCGGCCGGGCTTACTCGTTGAAGCAGTGTGCTGCAGACACCAGCCACTTGGCAGCCAGGATTGTGGCCCCACAGAAGTGCTCGTTGTTCTCCCGCAGGCTGACTTGCCAGGGGAACTCCCCCCGAGTGGCCTCCGACCCCCCGACAATCCGGTTGGCTGCCTGCATGGCCGGCCGAGACCCACAGTCTGCAAGAGACAAGGGAGGGGTGGTCAGCAGTCCCCACTCAGGGGTAGAAATGGTCTGCAGCAACTCCAACATGCCACCAGGTGGCAGCAGAATGGTTAAAAAGAGGCTGCAGGTACAATTATCTGTCCCCAGGTGGCAGCAGTAAGCAGAGGGATTCAGAACCCAGAGAGAAAATCCTTCACTTGGTGAAACTATGGACTACGGCCACCAGCTTGGACGGCTTTCAAAGGGCTGTTCTTATGTTCATTGATACAAGGAGGTGCCAGCAGCAGGCAGTAAGAAGCATTCTCCTGGAGGGGGAGTCCGTTTCTGAGATGGCAGCTCCCACCTGCCACTTCCAGTGTTCATCTTAACGCCTTCCTTTTTGCACATTTAATTGTTTAATGCAGGGGTCAGCAACCTAAGGCCCATTGGCCAGAAGCAGCCTGTAGAGGTCGTTTGACAGGTCCATGAGCTGCTCGCTCACATGCTGCGCTAAACTGGCGCAGCACGGTGCAGGGACTAGCTTCCACGATGCCAAAAATTGCATCTGTGCATGTGCAGACGCCGAAAATTGTGGGTGCATGTGCTCATGCACGCGCACGATCCAGCCCACAGAGGGATCTCTGCAGGACCAATCTGGCCCAGGCAAGGTAAACCTTGCTGACCCCTGGTTTAATGCAACCACCAAAGAGGCCCCTTTGCTTCACCCTTGAAACCACGTGGGGGAAATCCCCGCCAGGATATGGAATGAAGAGAGAGACCCAGGGGAGACCATCCCTGGATGGGAATGTCCCAGCACCTCTAGAAGAAGGAGGGGCAAAGGAGGAAGGAGAGGAAGGAGAAGACTAGGACCCACCGCACTCTGCCTCATCGGAGCCGTCCAGGCAGTCACTCCGGTCATCGCACTCCACGTTCTCACGTGGCACACACTGGCCGCTGTGGCAGGTGAAGGCTGTCCCTGGGCAGGTGCCTGCAAGGGTGGTAGCAGGATGGGTCCCAGCCTCTTTCCCCCGAGGCAGCTGCTCTTTGGGGAGGGCCAAGGTCCTCGGGGGAGCCCTGTGGAAGCTGGACCTCGCCTTGCCATGGGAATCCCCAAGCAGGTCCTGAGCAGAACAGCCTTTTCTCCTGCCTGCTTAAGATGCCCAGCAACTGGCCGTCTGCTTCCTGCAGAGCCAGCATGGCCAGAAGCCATAGATAGCCCCTTCCTCCCCCTCCCCCATGGCTTTGCAGAGAATAAAACTGTTTTGCTCTCCAGCCACGTCCTGAGCTCACAAAATGTTAAAAGAAGCCTACCTGATTTCAGTCCTGTTCCTGAAGGGGAGTCGCTGCTCAGCCCTGTGTGAGAGGGGGGGGGCGAAGAATGGGGGCTGATCTCCAAAAGCCCAAATGCTCCCCATGGAGGCCACTCCAGCCCAGAACTGGGACCCCTCCTCTCCTGAAATCCCCAGCAAGTCTCTTGAACCCACAGGGCTCTGGACCCATGCCTGACCCTTAGAGTACATGGCTCCCTGCCCCCCCCCCAAATCCTGGGAGCTGTAATTTAAGGGGGCTGGGGTTGTACCTCCATGAGAGGCCAAATGTAGTTCCTGGGTTCCTTTGGGGACAACTTGTGCTTAAGGTGAGATTATTGGGTTGTCTTGGTTTTTACTTTTATCATGTATTCTGTGTTTTTATATTGTAACTTTATCTTGTGCACTGCCCCTGAGATCAACAAGTATAGGGCAGTATACAAATATTTAACAATATCATGATGAGGACAGGTGTGTGTGTGTGTGTGTGTGTGTGTGTGTGTGTGTGTGTGTGTGGACAAAGCCCCCGCATTCATTGCCACAGCTCCCCCTACACAGAGTGCAAAGATTTTCTAAGCTTCCTCTGGTCCAGCAAGGCCAAACCTTTTGGCTACCATCCAATGAGGAAGCCTCAGCTCTCCCCTCACCTTCCTTGCTGAGATGCAAAAGCTGCCATCTCGCCCCCAGGGTGAGAAGGTTGCAGTGACTGGCAGGAGGAGTAGGAGGCCCCTATCTGAATTTCTGCACTCAGGCAGGGACTGATCTTGCTTGCATCCTAGCCTACCTCACAGGGGGGTGATGAGAAGAAGGCGAGGCCACCTGCATGCCTGCCCTCCCTACCCCTGGACGATGGGCGAGGGATGATGCCATGCTACCTGTGAGAGAGGCTGCCCAGATGGTGCCGTAGGAGGGCAGGGCGATTCCTCCATTGCCCAGCGCAGCTGCCAGGCCCCTCTCCAGCGCCTGCTCTTCTGCGTCTGGGCTGAGCGGCTGCGAGGAGAACCATAGGCGGAAGTGGACGAGGATGCTGGCATTGCCCTTCCTGCCAAGTGGAGACACAAGCGCAGGAGGTGGGGGCCAGGCTGCTTCCCCTCACCTGCAGCACCAGGGCAGGGCGGGGCAGAGCAGGACACACTCCATGGCTTAGCCTACCTGTATTGCAAGACGGAGCACCTATCACAGGTCCCTTCCAGGGCTGAGTTCTGAAAGCTGCTTTTAAACTGAGACGGGACAGAAAAGAGGGGGGGGGCAAACGGGTGACTGTCATGAACTGGTTGAATGCAGAGGAATGGTGGGAGGAACCAGCTGGGGGAACCCCCAATAAAGAAGGCCCAGAGCCTAGGGGGACGAGGACGAGGGAGAAGAGGGAGAAGACGAGGAAGAGGTAACAGGGCTTTGTGAGCGGGGAGAGTCTGTGGCAGAGAGGAGTCAAGAATCAGAGGCAGAAGCTGAAACAGGAGAGGAAGGAGGCCAAGAGGCAGGGAGGAGTCTGGCTGGGAAGTCAGGGGGGGTCTCCCACTCCTGTGCCAACAAGCTCTCCTCTGCGCTGTTCTCCCAGAACAAGAAGAGGCATGAAGAGGGCAGGGGAGAGGTTGGCTGCATGCAGGTACAGTCTGTGATTGCTTGGGGGAAACCCTGGGGTGGAGGAGGCTTAGATAGATGTGGGGAGATGGGGACCTTTAGCCTCAGCAACCGCTTCATGGGAGCAAGACCTACCAGAGGTGAGCTGCTGTGTTCATTAGGCCTGACACTTCTGTTTTTGCTAAGAGAGCATGAACTCCAGCTTGCTAAGTGTGATTTACAGCTGGCTCCCCACTGTCAGCGAACCTCCTCCCTGCACCCCCAGCAGGAAAAAGTGGTGATATGGCGCCCTGTGCAAGGCCAAAATTTGGCGCCCCCACATGGATCTTATCAGTGATTGATGTTTTCAATTTTGTGTTGCCTTGCCTGCAGCCCCCTAAATCCAGTATTGCTCCTGCCTTGAAGGGATCAGAAATCAAAGCCTGCCATGGCCACCCCAAACCCCCAGCTCCTCCAGTGCTTATGGGGGAGGATTCATCTGCAGAACCACCCACCCACCCATGCCCCACAGGGGCTCTTCTCTCTGCCCTCACCAGCCTCTCCAGGACGGGGGTCAAGGTGCGGCGATAGTTGGAGCTCGGGCACTGCAGGCTGCTCTCATAACGGAGGCCCTGCAGCTCCACCAGGTGATCTGCCAGGAACTCCTGCTTCACCAGGAAGGCTGCAGAGAGGAAGAGGCACAGGGTGGGTTGGTGTAAAAGCACCAGCGTTAAGGGGGGGATGGCAGAAGCCAGGACAGAAGCACCCCAATCTGCACCTGTTGGACAGGCTGCCAAGCAGCACATAAACATTACAAAATGAATGAAGTACAGTGGACACTTGGGTTGCGATCCATGCTGGAGGCAAGTTTGCAACCCACAGCATTCGCAACCCGCAGGGTCTGCACACGTGCAGGTTGTGATTCGGCGCTTCTGCGCATGTGCGACTGCCAAAACCCGGAAGTAACCCGCTCCAGTTCTTCCGGGTTTCAGCGCGTCCATAACCCGAAAAAACACAACCTGAAGCATCTGTAACCCGAGGTATGACTGTAATGCTAATGAGATATTGCAATGAATTCAGGTGTAAACGCCTGAAAAAGAAGGGAAGCAGGGTACACAAATTTAAGAAAGTAAGGCAAGTTTGAGAAATGAATCAAATTTCTGCATGGATGGACTCACCCATCAGGATCCCACCACAGCTGGCCGTGATGGCAACCAGGAGGATGGAGACCAGGGTCAGCCTGCAGCGGGTGCTGCCTCCCCCAGCAACAGGGCGGCACTTCTCTCCCCCCAGCACTGGTTTCCCAGCAGGGACTACTGGCGGCTCCATGCTTGTCCTGCAGACTGCAGAAGTTCTACATTGGGGGAAGAAAACGGGCTAAAATGGCTTTGGCAAGGGATTCTTGACCCTTTCAGATTTCAAGTATTCAGATTTCTGGAAGATTTGGTAATACACTGTGTCCCTCCCACTTAGGTCCACCTTCCCCTTCCCATTTTGGACACATGCCAGTAAGACATGTGGAAAGGATCCTGGGGTCTAAAGTGGACCACATGAGTCCACAGGGTGATGCAGCAGCAAAAAAAGCCCTAACATTACTCTAGGCTGCATACGCAGAATACAGTGGTACCTCGGGTTAAGTACTTTATTCATTCCGGAGGTCCGTACTTAACCTGAAACTGTTCTTAACCTGAAGCACCACTTTAGCTAACAGGGCCTGCTGCTGCTGCCGCGCCGCCGGAGCAGTTTCTGTTCTCATCCTGAAGCAAAGTTTTTAACCTGAAGCACTATTTCTGGGTTAGCGGAGTCTGTAACCTGAAGCATATGTAACCTGAAGCATATGTAACCCGAGGTACCACTGTAGTGTCCAGATCAAGGGAAGTCATAGTGCTGCTCTATTCTGCCTTGGTCAGACCACACCTTGGTCAGTCCTGTGTCCAGTTCTGGGCACCACAATTTAAGAAGGATGTTGACAAGCGGGAAGGTGTGCAGAGGAGGGCGACCAAGATGATCAAGGATCTGGAAACCAAGCCTGATGAGGAATGGTTGGAGGAGCTGGGTATGTTTAGCATAGAGGAGTCTGAGAGGAGATAGGAGAGCAATCTTCAAATATCTAAAGGGCTGTCCCATGGAAGAGGGAGCAAGTTTGTTTTCTGCTGCTCTGGAAGGGAGGACCTGAACTATTGGCTTCAAGTTATAAGAAAGGAGATTCTGACTCAATATCAGAAGATGCGGTGCTGACCTGGTTGCATCTCAATGAGCCGCTTGGTGCTCAGCCCTTCGGTTCAGCCCTTCTCTTGTCCGTGGGAGAATCTGCAGGTGCTGCCTGGGGATGGGGAGCCTTGGGATTGGGGCCCCTGACAAGGCAGCCGAGGAACAATTCTCCTTGAGCCATTTCTTGTGGAAAGCAAAGGAGAAATGGAACGAAAGCCGTCCTGATCATTGGCCGCTGCAGCCGTTACTTGGGGCTGAGAAGAATTCCCTTCTTCGGGAACTATGGGGTTGTTATCCTGCACTTTCATTGTGAGAGGGTTGGGGAAATGCTTCTACTTCTGGGAAGATACTGGGATTCCATGGGGGGGGGCTGCTTTCAACTAAATGACACAAACAGACAACTGCAGTTGGGGACTAATCCTTGGGAGAGCCTCCAACTCCTAGGGGCTGTGGGGGCTTCAGCCCCCACAATAGAATATTTCAGGGAGCTGGGCCCCCACAAAGTGGACAGGCATTCCTACTCAGGTGGTGTGCACACACTGCATCATGTGGGGAGGGGCTTACCTGGGTCCCCACAATATTTTACTCAAGTTGGCACCCCTGCCTCCAACACATGACAAGCTTGCTGGATCAGGCCAAAGGGGGCCTGTTCTCACAGTGGCCGGCCAAAGGGAAATCTGCAAGCCGGAGCCAAGCGCAAGAGCAGGTCTCCCCCCCCCCCCGAGCCCTCTCCTCCTCCATGAACTTGTCCAGCTCCTCTTTCAAAGACAGCCAGATTGGTGCCATCCTTGTCTCCTGTGGGAGGGAGTTCCAGAGTTTAACACTGCGAGGAGAATGGCCTTTTCTTGAGTGTGAGATTGAGGAGCTGTTGGAAATTTGGAAAGCAGACCCTCCTCACCCACAGCTTCCTGCATCTAAGGGGAGGGACCCAATGTGAGATTTGGGGGGGGTCAGAAGGAATCAGAGCCCCCAGCGGAAACTTGGGGAAGGCTGGGAGGGCTACCCTCCAATGAAACGACATCTGAAGGCAGCCCTGTTTAGGGAGATTTTTAATGTTTTATCGTGTTTTTAATATACTGTAGGGAGCCGCCCAGAGTTGCTGGGGAAACCCAGACAGATGGGCGGGGTATAAGTAATAAATTGTTATTTATTATTATTCTTATTAGGGACATCCTATTCCATAGCAACAGCAACAATACCCGCCTATCTGACTGGGCTGCCCCAGCCACACCGAGCGGCTTTCAACATATATAAAAACATACTAAGACATTAAACATTTTAAAAACATCTCTAGACAGGACTGCCTTCAAATGTTTTCTAAAGGTTGTATTATCTCCTTGGCTCAGGGCTCACATAACTAATCATACCCTCCAACATTTCTCTGTTGAAAATAGGGACGTCCTAAGGAAAAGCGGGATATCCCAGGATCAAATCAGAAACCAGGACGGCGTCTGTATATCTGGGATGTCCCTGGAAAATAGGGGCACTTGGAGGGTCTGGGAGGGCAGGCAAATGGAAGCGCTCAAACGTCCTCTGGCACCTGCAAAGTAAGCGCAGAGGATCCCTGGGCACTGTCTGAAACTCTGGTAGTGAAACAGCCCTCTCTGTGAGCAGGCCTCTTGGCCTCCCCCAGGTTTAGCTCCATCAGTGCCAGAAGAAAGGCCTCTCTGATTTCTCTGCCCAGCCCTGCCAGGGATCTCCCCAGAGAACAAAGCCTTTGTGGTTTCTGCTTTGTGAGAAGCGGCAGTTTCGGCCAGAGCAGACTGCTTGGCATGTGAATGCTGGCCAGAGGGCCGGAGTGGGCAGCCCCGCTCTTGCTTTTGCCTCCATCTTCCAGATCTGCCAGGTGGGGCTGGCGATGCCCCTGCAAGGGGCGCTGGAGGCACTTCTTGGCGTACGCTCCCTGCACTGACTGCCAAACAGCCATGGCCCTCCTGGGTTTGGAAAGCCCTTTGGGCAGCAAAGAATCCCTTCATGAAAACCAACTTGCCACTGCCAGGAGGCATGGGAGGTGTCTCTGCACTCAGACCATTTCAGCCACACTGCCCCCCACTTCCTTGCACAGAGATCTAACCTCTGCAGAGTGGGAGGGACCAACCCCTAGAAGGAGTTCCCAAGGGCCATGTAGTCCAATCCTCTGCAAGGCAATAATCTTTTGTCTCCGCCCAGTATACCTGAAGGAGCATCTTCAGCCCAGCTCTGAGGGCCTTCTGGCAGTTCCCTCCCTGCGAGAAATGAAGCTACAGGGAACCAGGCAGGGGGCCTTCTCAGTGGTGACACCCGCCCTGTGGAATGCCCTCCCATCAGCTGTCAAGGAAATAAACAACTATCTGACTTTTAGAAGACATATGAAGGCAGCCTTGTTTAGGGAAGCTTTTCATGTTTAATGCTTTGTTGCTTTTATATATATTCTGTTGGGAGCCGCCCAGAGTGGCTGAGGAAACCCAGCCAGATATTATTATTAATACCAACAGTAATTGTTCAACGTGGGGATCAAACCCACAACCCTGAGATTAAGAGTTTAATGCTCTACCAACTGAGCCAACTCTTGTCACTGAAGAATCTGTCCAGCAGATTTGCCGTCAAAGCACAGCAAGGGCTATAATAGTTGAGCTTTGATCGTCAGCAGCAGCTCTAGGAAAGGTTGGTAGAGACCCGCCCTGAAGAGCTGCTGCTGCCAGCCTGTGTGGGCAATATTGAGCCTCATAGCCCAGGGGTCTGGCAGCTTTCCATGTTGAAAAAAAAGATAAGGGGGTCGCTAGTAGTTTAACGTGCAAATGAGTGTGCCTGCATGCATCCCCACCAGGTGGGATCCCCTGTCCCAATTCATAATCTACAGTCATACCCCAACTCTGGCCTTTTGCCTCCCCTTGCTAAAATTCCTCCTGGCTATATGGCTCAGCTGTTTTTGCATCAGCACAGCAAGTTTTGTGGACCCTGATCTGTGCTCAGATTCTTCCCCCACGTCCAGGGGCTTCTTCCTGACCCTTCAGGTACTGAGTCCATTACCTTGATGGACTTTACCCTACTAGGTAAGGTAATAGCTCTGGTCCAAGATGAGTCCGGAGTCAGGGTCACAAGGATGTCAGGAGAGCCCTGCAGAAGCAGCAAGCAGTTGGATCAGCCCCAAAGTGGGGTCGGCTGCTCCAGCACCCTATTTTTACACACAGTGGCCACCCGGTGCCCTCCAAGGGGAAGAAGCCCCCAAACAAGGCCTGAGCGCAGCAAAAAAACCCCATGTGTGGCTTGCAAGAATAGATGGAAGGATATTTTGAACTTTTAGAACATTGTGACGTTCAGGAAGGTTTTTGTTTTTAAATGGTGGGTCTTGGCAGGAAGAGCTGGATATAAAGTCAACCAGCAAACAAACATTGTTTGCAATGAGGCTGACTAGCTTGGCTGCCCTTTTGGAAACTGTCCTGGACTGGAGCAAAGCCCCGTCTTTCTCTGTCTCAAAATGTTAGTTTCCCGATTTGCCATCAAGGACAGTAGAGTCTGATGATCCACCCACTGTTCTCTCTTGCAACCATCCTTCAAGCTTTTGGGAAGGCGAGATACTTCTAAGGCAATGGAAACAATTCCTGGCTTCTGATGAAACGTCTGAAGGCACCACCAACAGCTGGATCAGGCCACAGGAGGCCCCTCTGTTCCCACACCGTTTTCACAGTCACTGGCCAACCAGTTACCTCTTCTGGGAAGCCCCCAAGAGCAGTAACTCTCCCCCCAGCTACGATTTCCAGAAACTGGGATTCCACTGGCTTTGGCACTTAGAGTCCTCCTGGCTAGTAGCCACCAATAACCTTAGGCCCCATGAATCTGTCTGAGTGCCAGAAGTTGGTGGCCATCGTTGCGTGAAGAAAGACTTCCTTTTGCCTGACCTGAGTCTCCATGCCAGGCATCGTGTCATGCCAGCGGTTCTCCTAGGGTGTGGCACGAGAGGATGGCAAGTGTGACAGGAAGATTCCAGGCCAATCCAAGAAACACTGAAACTTTTCTGTGTACAATGGTATCAAAATAATTTTGTTTGGCTCTACAGAGAGAAACAGGATCCATGCCTCTTGTCAAAAGCATTGACTATTCTTCCACAGTTCTCCGCAACATATTGCTGGAAATAAGAATTTCCAATTCTGACAAATATGCAAGGTCAGAGATGAGAAAGGCTTCTTTGTGTTGACAAGAAGAGATCTTGCTAGTCTCAAATTAGACCTGATATAAGTGAGATTGCCTAGCCAAAGGAAGCTCACACTGAGTTTGTATTCACACTTAAAGCACACCTGTAAGAGGCTGGTGTATAACTACATTTGGGGAAAGGTTCCTGTTCTTATGTAGCCACGTTGTTTTTTTTACTTTCTGGATGTGCCATGATCATGTTATAAAGAAGTTGCGTTCTAGGTTATAAATCAAGCACTGCTAGTTGATACGCTGGAAAACAAAACTAAGCAGAAATAATTTCTGTGGCGCAAGCAAATTGTTATTCTGAAAGTGGCCCAGAGAGAAAAGTTTGAGAACCACCAGATTCTGAGGCACTTCTCTCCTGCCTCCGCTTCCTCGCCTTTCCTTTCAGCTGAAAAGCCCCCCAAGGTGGCAACTTTTCCTCGAAGGGGAAATCAACCAGAGGTCCTTGCCGTACATTTCTGTCTCTCTTGGGCGCACCGCCCCTCCCCCCACCCCCATGAGCCTCCACAGTACCCAAGGGTGGTCTTTAAGGGAGTGAGGCAGGGTGCCCTCAGGTCGGGGACTCACCTGCCTGGCCCAGGGCGGTCGTTTCAGGAGAGCTCACCTGGCTGCAGCCACCGGCCATCCTCCATCCGCTCCCCTCTGTCTCTGGCTCTGGAGGGGAGGTTTTGTTGGGCAGGGAAGGTGAGAGGAGGAGGGGGAGGGGGAGGAAGGTGTGGGTGGGGGAGCTTAAAGGTACAGGCCAAAAGGAGCAGAGCAGCAGACCCCAGGTGAGGATCCTTCCCTGGCAGCGCCTGGCCATGTGGGATGCCATCTGCAGAGCCCAAAGTCCATGGGGCTGCTGCAGCTGCTGCTTCCAAAACATCTTTGTTCTCCTGTTACAGATAGGTAGCCGTGTTGGTCTGCCATAGTCAAAATAAAAAAATTCCTTCCAGTAGCACCTTAAAGACCAACTAAGTTAGTTCTTGGTATGAGCTTTCGTGTGCATGCACACTTCTTCAGATACACTGAAACAGAAGTTGCCAGATCCTTCTATATAGTGAGAAGGTGGGGAGGGGTATTACTCAGAAGGGTGGTGGGAATGGGAGATTGGCAGATAGCTGAGATGAGCCTGTTGACGACTCTTAACGACTGCAATAGGTCTTACAGGAAAAGGCAAGGGGTGAGCAGGTGAAAAATGGCTTAGTCATGTATAATGAGATAAGAATCCAATGTCTTTGTTCAGACCAGGTCTCTCCATGGTTTTAAGTTTGGTAATGAGTTGCAATTCAGCAGCTTCTCTTTCCAGTCTATTTCTGAAATTCCTTTGTAGTAAAACAGCTACTTTGAGATCTTGTATAGAATGTCCTGGGAGACTGAAGTGTTCAACTAACCTCCAACTAAGGTTGTGGAGAGTTTTATTTATTTATTTATTTTCTGTAAAAGACTTTAATTCTACTGATTGAGATTATAAGAAATTTTATTTGGAAGCAGGGAAGCCTGCAGGAGAAGAACTAAATTTGGGAATTGATGTGCCGCCACCCCCACCCCCCCGGACCTGGGAGTGGTCCGTGAGAGCCTGTTGATGAGGAATTGAACAATTTGACAGCTGTCAAGCTAGCTGTCAAGATACAAAAAGAGGACTTTGTTTTTATTGTCTACATTTGCTACAAGCTTATGTTTAAAAAGAAGGAAGGACTGTTACAATCTAACGTATGGGACTTTTGGGTCTGTGCTGAGAGGAGTAAAAAGAAACTTAAATCCCCCTAGAGGGAGCTTTGGGTCAATGCATTAAGAACCAGCTGAGAAACTGTTTTTTGACCTTGATACGCTTAAGAATGGCAGTCGGAAAGGAAATTCAGTTTGAACTGAATAGGACATTTTTTTCTCTTGGGAAAGTTGCAAGGTCAAATAGGTGTTTTGACTACAAATGTTACAACTTTGTACACAAGAGTGAGTACCAGCAATGAACTTAATAAGAACTCGGCACAGGAATTTTATTTAACTGAACAAACAGGGAAATTAGAGGAGAATAATGTTGTCTTGGAAGAGAAGAAAGGGGGAGCCGTAACCCTGCAGAGCCGAAAGGTGAGCTGCAATCCGAGGCCTGACATGATGGTAATAAGGAGATTTGGGTTTCAATATCAAAGACTATCAAAAAGACTGGCAGAGGAGCCATGAGAGAGATTTAAGAGCCTCAGATTTAAGATCTCCGGGTTGATGGTTTTTTGAGATTGATGGATTTATGTTGGGGACTGAAACCGGGAAGGGGGTGTGGGTGGAATAAAAATTGGGAACTTAAAGTGCATATAATATAAGTTGCTTTTTTGTTTTATTTGTATAAGAGTTGGGAAATTCGTGGAAGGGAACTTTTTTTTCCCGACCTTAGGGAAATGTTTTAAGAATAAGTATTGATATATAGGTTTAGATGAGAGTTAAGATCGGATAAAGTAAAAGTAAAAGTGGCTTTTAAAAATATTGTAAAATTAAGGATTTTGTTGATAAGATGTTTGAAAAACAAATTTATGTGGTATTGGTAAAAAGATGTAAAGGATTAAGTAAAAATGAATTGATGAAAGAGAGAATGTAAAGCTACAGTATTTTAAATTAAATTATTAAGATAAAAATTAGGTTGGAAGGATTTGCTAAAACAACAATTTAAATTAGAATACAAAAATGGGAGGTGTGAGGAGGTCAAGGAAATAAGTAAAGGAAGAAAGTTATGTAAAGGTTTGATTTGTTTCTTTTTCCCTTTTTTTTGAATGTTTGTATTTTTTCTGTCCTTTTTAAAATTTCTTTTTTTTCTTTTTTCTTATTGTAACTTTTAAAATCTTGAATAAATATTATTTTCAAAAAAAACCAAAAACGTTTCTTGGGGGAGACCTAGGTTTTCTTGTGGGGGGAGTTATTTGTCCTGTCTTCACGCTTTTTATGATGGAGGACCGCTGTAGCCACCCCCAACGACACGTTCTCAAGATGGAGGGGGAGGGAACAGTTGCAGTCGCCTGCGGTTCCTGCGCAATGTTTGCCATCTTGCCAAAGGTTGCAGGCAGCTTTACCTGCAGCAATTGCATGTTGATTGCCCTCTTAAAAGACAAAGTCCAGCAACTGGAGGAACGTGTAGCTACGCTCCAAAGAATTAGAGAGCTGGAGCTCTTCCTGGAAGCAACAGAGCACACCGTCTCCACCAAGGAGGAGACAGGGGACTCCCCTGAGAAGGAGGCTAGTTCACCAACACAGGAGCCAGATATATGGAGAAACGTGACTCAAAGAAGTAGGAGGCCCAGGGTTCGCTCTGATTGTTTAGAAATACACAATCACTTTGAGGTCCTCTCCCCTAGCATGGAAGACGAAGAGCAGACTCCATTTGAGGATCTCTCCCTCATTACAGTCGATCAGGTATATGAAGACGAGCAGCAAAATCAGTCCTCAGGGAATGTGCAGGCGACCATGGAACGGACAGCTCACGGAAGAACCCCGACCAAACCCAAGAGGAGGCGTGTAGTGGTGATAGGGGATTCCCTACTGAGGGGAACAGAAGCAGTGATCTGTGGGCCTGACAAGATGTCTCGGGAAGTGTGCTGTCTCCCCGGGGCTAAGATCCAAGATGTAACTGAACGACTGCAAGGAATCATAAAACCCACTGACAAATACCCCTTCCTCTTGGTTCATGTGGGAACCAATGACACTGCAAGCAATAGCCTCCAGAAGATCAAGAGAGACTACGAGGCTCTGGGCAGGAAATTGAAGCAATTAAATGCACAAATTGTCATCTCATCTGTCCTCCCAGTTGAACGACATGGCCCAGGGAGAGAGGGAAAAATAGTGGAAGTGAGCAGCTGGCTTCGCAAATGGTGTAAACAGGAACGGTTTGGATTCTTAGATCACGGACTGCAGTTTCTTGAAGATGGACTTCTGGCAAGCGATGGGCTGCACCTCACAACGGTTGGGAGGAATGTTTTTGCCAAAAATCTCAGAAACCTCATCAGGAGGGCTTTAAACTGACTAATGTGGGGGAGGGAGACAATGCTCCTGAAGGTAGGAGTCTATCAATTGATGAAGATGATCATCCAAATGTCATAGACCAAATGGAGCAAACAGCATGCAGACCTAGTGGTGGGAGGAAAAAATCCTTAAATAAGAGACACGGGGGAATGATTAATGGACTTCAATGTCTGTACACTAATGCGCAAAACATGGGAAATAAACAAGATGAGCTTGAGCTCTTGGTACAGCAAACTAAATATGACATAATAGGCATCACTGAAACCTGGTGGGATAAGTCCCACGAATGGAATGTAATAATGGGGGGATACAATCTATTTCAGAGAAACAGACCAGACAAGAAAGGAGGAGGAGTGGCGTTATATGTCAGGGATGTGTATACCTGTGAAGAGATCCAAGATTTAGAACCTCAAAGCCAAAGTGAGAGCATTTGGGTCAAAATTAAGGGAGAGAATAATAACAGTGACCTCATTGTGGGAGTTTACTATAGATCCCCAAGCCAAACGGAGGACATAGATGATGCCTTCCTGGAACAGATGGCCAAGCTTGCAAAAGGAAGGGAGATAGTAGTAATGGGGGACTTCAATTACCCGGATATTTGTTGGATGTCAAACTCAGCCAAGAGCATAAGGTCAAACAGATTCCTCACTGGCCTTGCAGACAACTCCATTGTCCAAAAAGTGGGAGAAGCAACAAGAGGAACAGCCATTTTAGATCTGGTCCTAACCAATGTTGATGACCTGGTTAGTGGGGTAGAAGTGGAAGGATCATTAGGTGCGAGTGATCATGCTCTTCTGAAGTTTACTATACAGCGGAAAGAAGCAGCCAAGCAGACTAGGACTCAATTTATTGACTTTAAGAAAGCCGACTTCATAAAACTTAGGGAAGTGCTGGGTGAGATCCCATGGACAGTAATACTAAAAGGAAAGGGAGTTCATGATGGCTGGGAGTTTGTTAAGAGGGAGATAGTAAAAGCACAACGTCAGGCAATACCAATGAGATGGAAACATGGAAGGTGCCTAAAGAAGCCAGGGTGGCTATCTAAAGAACTTTTAACTGAGTTAAGATTAAAAAAGGATGTGTACAAAAAATGGAAAAGGGGGGAAACCACCAAAGAGGAATTCAAACAAATAGCCAGCACGTGTAGACACAAAGTCAGAAAAGCTAAAGCACAGAATGAACTCAGGCTTGCTAGAGAGGTTAAAAGCAACAAAAAAGGCTTTTATGGGTATGTTCGTAGCAAAAGGAAGAACAAAGAAACAGTGGGGTCACTCAGAGGAGAAGATGGTGAAATGCAAACAGGGGACACAGAAAGGGCTGAACTCCTCAATGCCTTCTTTGCCTCAGTCTTCTCCGATAAAGAAAACAATGCCCGACCTGAAGAATTTGGAGCAAATGATTCAGCAAAGGAAACACAGCCCAGAATAACTAAGGAGATAGTTCAAGAATATTTGGCTAGTCTAGATGTATTCAAGTCTCCAGGGCCAGATGAACTGCATCCAAGAGTATTAAAAGAACTGGCAGATGTGATCTCAGAACCACTGGCAGTCATCTTTGAGAATTCCTGGAGAACAGGCGAAGTCCCGGCAGACTGGAGGAGGGCAAATGTTGTCCCTATTTTCAAAAAGGGGAAAAGAGAGGACCCAAATAATTACTGCCCAGTCAGTCTGACATCAATACCAGGGAAGATTCTGGAGCAGATCATTAAGCAAACAGTCTGTGAGCACCTAGAAAGGAATGCTGTGATCACCAATAGTCAGCATGGATTTCTGAAAAATAAGTCATGTCAGACTTATTTGGGGTTGGACTTGATGGCCCTTGTGGTCTCTTCCAACTCTATGATTCTATGATTCTCGTTTTTTGACAGAATTACAAGCCTGGTAGATGAAGGGAACGCAGTGGATGTAGCCTACCTTGATTTCAGCAAGGCATTTGACAAGGTGCCCCATGATATTCTTGTAAAGAAGCTGCTAAAATGCGGTCTTGACTATGCTACCACTCAGTGGATTTCTAACTGGCTGACTGACCGAACCCAAAGGGTGCTCATCAATGGTTCCTCTTCATCCTGGAGAAGAGTGACTAGTGGGGTGCCACAGGGTTCTGCCTTGGGCCCGGTCTTATTCAACATCTTTATCAACGACTTGGATGATGGACTCAAGGGCATCCTGATCAAATTTGCAGATGACACCAAACTGGGAGGGGTGGCTAACACCCCAGAGGACAGGATCACACTTCAAAACGACCTTGACAGATTAGAGAACTGGGCAAAAACAAACAAGATGAATTTTAACAGGGAGAAATGTAAAGTATTGCACTTTGGCAAAAATAATGAGAGGCACAAATACAAGATGGGTGACACCTGGCTTGAGAGCAGTACATGTGAAAAGGATCTAGGAGTCTTGGTTGACCACAAACTTGACATGAGCCAACAGTGTGACGCGGCAGCTAAAAAAGCCAATGCAATTCTGGGCTGCATCAATACTAGTATAGCATCTAGATCAAGGGAAGTAATAGTGCCACTGTATTCTGCTCTGGTCAGACCTCACCTGGAGTACTGTGTCCAGTTCTGGGCACCACAGTTCAAGAAGGACACTGACAAACTGGAACGTGTCCAGAGGAGGGCAACCAAAATGGTCAAAGGCCTGGAAACGATGCCTTATGAGGAACAGCTAAGGGAGCTGGGCATGTTTAGCCTGGAGAAGAGGAGGTTAAGGGGTGATATGAAAGCCATATAAAAGGATGTCACATAGAGGAGGGAGAAAGGTTGTTTTCTGCTGCTCCAGAGAAGCGGACATGGAGCAATGGAACCACACTATAAGAAAGAAGATTCCACCTAAACATTAGGAAGAACTTCCTGACAGTAAGAGCTGTTCGACAGTGGAATTTGCTGCCAAGGAGTGTGGTGGAGTCTCCTTCTTTGGAGATCTTTAAGCAGAGGCTTGACAACCATATGTCAGGAGTGCTCTGATGGTGTTTCCTGCTTGGCAGGGGGTTGGACTCGATGGCCCTTGTGGTCTCTTCCAACTCTATGATTCTATGATTCTAAGTCTTCAAAGTGGGTGGAATAGAACTTACACAACAACTTCACATGCTCGTCGAAAAAATATGGGAGAAGAGATCCCAGCAGACTTTAGGGATGCCAATATTATCAATCTCTTTAAAAAAGGAGACAGATTGTGGAAACTATTGAGGCATATCTCTGCGGCTTGCAAAATTTTTGCAAGGATTTTAGCAAACCATCTCTTAACAATATCCGAGGCGACCCTTCCTGAATCCCAAAATGGTTTTAGACCTTCTAGGGGGACAGTGGACATGATTTTCACCACTTGACAGCTTCAAGAAAAATGCAGAGAGCAAAACCAACCCCCATATATAGTGTTTATTGACCTAAGGCCTTCAACACTGTAAATCACACTGCCCTGTGGACTGTCTTTCTGAAAATAAATTTGTGAACATCCTTTGGCTCCTCCATGATTCACAGATAACAATAACTCTCAAAGTGAACAGTAGGATCAGGTTTTAAACAGGGTTGTGTTATCACCCCAGCTCTATTTATTATTTTAATTGCCATGATCCTACACTTTGTCAAAGGGAAACTCCCCACGAGAATAGAAATCATACCGTACTGGCCCGAATATAAGCCGCACTCGAATATAAGCCACACCTTTAAAATTGGAGGGGGGGAATAAAAAAAAGGGGGGACCCAAATATAAGCCGCTCCATTCCTCACTGCTCCTGGCTGCATACTGGGGGTGGGGTGGGGAGTCACGCTGTGTTGCCAGCAGCCTTTCCCCTTCCTCGCTCTGTCCCTTCTCTGGGGGACTATGAACGGGGTGGGAGCTGCTTTGCCGAGCTGCTGGCACTGTTTGCCCCGCACTCTTGGCTGCATACTGTAACGTCGTGAATATAAGCTGCACTTTACCTTTTCGCAGTCAGAATTTCAGAAAAAGTGAGGGTTATATTCAGGCCAATACGGTATATTGAACAGATGAAAAGCTCTTTAACTTGAGTAGGCTGAAAGCAAGGAGTAAGGTTACCATAACTTCTGTCATAGAGCTTCAATATGATGATGACAACATAGTGTGTGCACACTCAGAGGATGACCTCCAAACCATCCTAAATATCTTCGCAGCTTACAAAAAGCTTGGCTCATCGCTCAGCAAAAACCCAAAGTGCTGCACCAACAACTACAAAACAAGCCCTTTGCAGCACCACAAATCCAACTCAATGGTATAACGTTGAAAAGTGTCAATCACTTCTCCAATCTGGGCAGTTACCTATATTTCCACAAGGGCTGACATTGAAGCCAAAATCCAGCTTCGCCTAAACTCAGCGAGTACAGCTTTCTCCTGATTAAAGTGCAGAGCGCTTGAGGACCGGGACATTCGCAGGGAAACCAAAATGCTTGTTTACAAAGCTATTGTACTACCAACCTTACTGTATGCTTATGAAACATGGACCACTTATAAGTGCCATCTCCAACTCCTCGAAAGATCCCATCAACAGTGTCTCTGAAAAAATTGACACATCACTTAGGAAGACAGGCAAACTAATGCCAGTGTACTGGAAGAAGCAAAGATCACTAGCAATGATTCCTCAGCGTCAACTTTGCTGGACTGGTCATGTTGTGCGGATGCCTGATTATTGTCTTCCAAAGCAACTACTGTATTCCAAACTTAAAAATGGAAAATGTAATGCTGTGGTGTTCAACAATAAAGGTTTAAAGACTTTCTCATAGCAAATCTTTTAAAAAAAATAATGCAGTATAAGCATGGATGATTGAGAAACATCGGCCTGCGAGAGCTCCAATTGGAGAACAGCCTTTACCAAAGCTGTCATGGACTTTGAAGACACTCGAACTCAGGACAAAAGGGAGAAACGTGTTAAGAGGAAAGCATGCTTGGCAAACCCTCACCATGAACAACTCCTGCCCGGAAACCAATGTCCCCACTGTGGAAGGACCTGTGGATCCAGAACTGGCTTCCACAGTCACTTACAGACTCACTGTTAAAACCATGTTCATGGAAAACAATCTTCCTTGGCTACAAGGGATTGGCAAAGTACTGTAGGTCAGCACCCACTGGTTGATCCCCCTTCCTTTCCTTACTATGGCTGGAGCTGAGTCAGGGTCTCCAGCCTCCAGGATGCTGCTATTTTGCAGAGGAATCCAAGCACAACTGGGCACAATGCAAGCAACCTGAAGCACCTGTCACTTGAGCAGAGCCAATTCCCTTTATCTGTCCTTTAAAGAAACCGCAAAAACCAGTTTGGAAAGTGGAATGCCCTGGGAAGTGTGGGGTGAGCTGCTGATTTGATCAGAAGATGGAGAACCGCCCTGTAATTGGATGGAGAAGGGTCATTGTGAAAAAGATGGTTTTGAGCAAGTAGGCATCAGCTGGTGCAGGGGGAAGAGGATGTCGGCCCCCCCCAAGCCTCTTGCTGCCAGAGCAGAGACAGAGGCCACCTGTGTTACCTGCTTATCATTATGGATGAGAACAAGAGATCATTGTCATCCGGCAGCCTTTGATTCTCTGCAGCTGAGATGAGTCACATTCAGGTTCCACCAGTGGAGCCTTTGAACTGGCTGGGATGGGAGCCCCCCCTCCACCCTCTCTGGGCGCCCTGCCAGGCCACCCATTGTCCATCTCCATTTCGCTGCCAGCAAAGGGGCCCGGCAGCCCCGAGGAGCCCAAGAGGCTCCCTGAGGAGTTGTAGCACCAATAGCTGAACACTGGGAGCAAGGCAGAATTGCCCCCCCCCGAGGGGGGAAGGGCCCCCTGGATGCACTAGGCCAGGATCAGGGGGAAACCTCACAAAAAAGAAAGCCATGCTTCTGCAAATAAGCAATTTTCCTGGCATGGGAGAAGTGGCTGAAGGTGCTGCTGCCTGAATGTGGAACCTTCTGCTGGCAACATAGTCCTCTCCCCAGGGCCAAAGGACGTCACCACATCCTTGTCCAGGAACTCACAAACCTGCAAGCCTGGGTCACAGCTTTCATCTGTGAAGCAAGAGGGAAGCTCTCAGAAGTGCATTTTGGGGTGCGGTGATTTGTTTCTCCAGAAACCTGTATCAATGCTGGCTCCTTTCCAAATCTCCTGCGGACACCCCCACCTGCAAACAACACTGTGCTCCACGGCTCTGATAAGCAGCTAGTCCTGAAAGAGGAAGTGGAAGATGGCAGACACGTCCCTAGCTGAGTGTTGCCATTTCCCCCTCCCTGGATCACACATTTTCAAAGCCTGCCATCCTTCCTTCTCCTTCAAAACTGGCATTTCTGGTTTCAGGGCTCCCCTGGGCCATGGCGCTAACAGTGGGGCTGCCCTGAACATCCCTTTCAAAAGCCAGGCAGTAACCCAAGAAGAGAGCTCAGCTGTGCGGAGCTGCTGCCTAGAGCCAGATTTGAGAGGCGGCGGTGGGACGGGGAGCACAGCGTGTACCAAAGGACAGCTGCAGTCACGTAGCACCCTCCCTGGGACGGACGGGATCTTTCTCCGGGGTTCCCCCTTAAACCTGGGCTGTGGTTGCCACAATAGAATGCCTACTTGCCATTTTTGCCCCAGTGAATTTTTTTGTTGTTGAATTCAGGGCTTCCTGAGCAGGAATAAATGGGGCCCAGAGAAGACGCTGCCGTGGGGAATCCCAGCAGAAGAGGCAGCCGCTGGATGAGGCCAAGGGGGGTCCTGCCTCACCCAGCGGCCGACCAGGTGCTTCAATGGGAACCCTGCCAGCAGGATCAGAGCCACTCCTCTCCTGTGACTTCCAGGGATTATTAGGTTGTCTTTGTTCTCATTTCTATTCTGTACTTTGTTTGTTTAAATGGCAATTTTATATTGTGAACAGCCCTGCGATCTACAGGTACAGGTCGATAGACAAATTTGGCCAACACTTAAAATAAAAAATGCAGGGGGGAATTGAGTGGGAAGGGGTCCCAAAAGCCAACCCACTAATACCACTTGCCCTTGTGGGGAAACTCCACCCCCCTCCCTTTTGCAGAGGCCAACGTCCCCTCCCTGCCTGATGCAGGAGAGGGGGCCTCTGCCTGCGTGGCGCCTGGGGGTGTCCCAGCAGCCTAGACCACCCCCTCCACCTCCCTAGGAGATGCTGAGAGGAGCTTCAAGAACCAGAAGACCCCCAGATGGGATGGAGGGGGTGAACAAACAGACTCCGGAGCCCGGACTGTGTCCACAACTGATGCTTTGTCAAGTTTATTCTCCCAACCGGCTTTTGTAAAATAAAAGTCCCATATACGTTATTTATAAAATGGCTTAAATTAAGGCATAATCCTGCAGTGTCTAAGACAAGCGTCCATCATTCTGCACAAGCAAAAGGGGAGGGGAAGGAAGCCCCCCCCAGACCCAGGAAGGGGGAGGTGGTGGCTGCAGCCCCCCCCCCGACATGTGCTCTGCAGAAGCCGGGAGATGTGGCAGAGCTGCTGCGTCTGAGTCCAGAAAACAAAAAAAGGGTCACCAACAACACGCGACGCGATATAATAGGAGGGGGGAGAGATACACAGAAAGACCCACAGAGGGGAAAGGGCCCCCCCAAAAGAGACCCAGATAGGAGGGAGGGGGTGTCCACACAGGATCAGCCCCCCCCCTCCCCCAGGGCTGGGCTGCCCTGTTGCCAAAGGTGGGAGAGGGGGGTGTCCCACGCAGAAGATTCCCAGAGCAGCTCCAGAGCGGACCAGCGCCCCCCACAGCACAAGCTCTGAGGTGGTGCCCCCCAACTGCCCCCACCCCACAAAGGAAGGTGGAGCAGACCCTTCCCATTGGCCTTTGCTCCTTGGTGCCTTTGCAGCCAAAGTGTGCGATGGGAGGGCAAATGAAGCAAAGCGAATGGCAGAAACCAGAGATCCTTTGGGGGGGGGGGGAGAGAGAAGCTCTTTTGGAAGCAACAGAATCCAGCCCAGACACGGCCAGAAAAGAAGGAGGAAGCGCGGTGGGGGTCCCCTCCTCTCTTCACCACCCAGTGATCCTAAAGCAACGCCAGCACAATCCGTCCCCCCCAAGCTCAAAATACTGCCTATGTTTTCCTAGGAAAAGTTATCTGAATACTATCCCAGCATCATGAAACAGGAAGGGAAAGGCGTCTGCTATTTTGCTTTTAAACTATCGCTGAAATTCTAACCGGGACCTTCATTAAGCACCATATTTGGGGAAGGGGGGTGCCAGAAGTGAAGCGCCTGTCCTCTTCTTCGCACGCAGTTTGCCGGCGCTCGAAGGCCAAAGGGACGTGGTGCACGTCGGTGCTGGGTGCGAAAGGCGGCAGAGTCCGTCTCATAGTTAGTCTCAAGTTAGTCTGTGATGGGGAAGGGAGGGAGGGATGGGGGCGAAAGGGGTCTCCTAGTCAGAGGGGCACTTGATCCCGTCCTCCCAAGCGCCAGGCTCTTCTATATGGGGCGGCTGTGGGGAAGCCTCTGTGGGCTCAGTCTGTGCAGCTACCGCCTCCTCCTGCTCCTCTCCCAGGAAGGGGGCAGAGCCAGACGCCTCTCCTCCGTCGTCCGCGGGGCTGCCGCCACTGACCATCTCTTCCACGGGAGTCGGGGTGGCTGGTTGGTCCTTGGCTTCTGGGCGAGACGACGGAGAAGCCTCCTCCTTGGGGGCCGCAGGGCAGCTGACTGGGGAGATCACCAAGGGGGGCTGAGGTAGGTCTTTCTATAAGCAGGAGCAGCCCCACATTACAGGGGAGGGGGGGAGGAGAGAGAGAGAGAGAGAGAGAGAGAGAGAGAGAGAGAGAGAGAGAGAGAGAGAAGGGTAACTACAACACAGCCGTGCTTTTGTACAGACGCTCCCCTCATTCAGCCCAGGACACCCAGGAGTGTCCAGCTCCCCTCTAGACTGGCCCAAATGGAACCAGGGGGGCTGCCAGGATAGGCCCGAGCTCATGCAGTTCACCCAGGCCAGCCCCATCTCCACTTCCAAGCCTGACACCAGCCTTTTGAGGGCATCTGAGGAGTCCAGTGGCTGGATCCTGCCCCAGGCCCACCCAGCTGAGCATTCAGTCCTGCCCCCCAGAGGAAGCCCCCCCCCCCCGTGTGACAGCAGCAACTCTCCCCACATGGGAGCCCTGGGCGGTGGCACTACAGAGGCAGCTGGACTCTGGAAGGCGGAAGGGCTCCTGCTTGCGGGCTTCCCTTGGGGGCGTCCAGCTGGGCTCAGGGGAGCCTTCAGGCCTGATCCAGCAACACCCATGAACACCTCTTGCCCCTTTCCAAGACGGCACCCCTCTGCCCCCCGCCCGAGTGACAGAGAACTGTGGAGCTGGAAAGGGACCCTGAGGGTCGTCTAGTCCAACTGCATGCAATGCAGGAATTACGACATGTGGGGAGGAAAGCTGGCCATCTGTGGCTTCTCTGCCCCCCCCCATGTGCCATCCTCCCTCACCCCCAGCCATGAATGGTGGCCTCCTTTTGGGGGAGGAGGGAGGTCTGCAAAAGCCACTTCCAAAAAACTCCCTTTTGGGGGGTGGAGGATAATGCCAACAAGAGTTTTACTCAACTTTAATTCTAGTTAGGGGGCTTTTATCCTAACACTGGCCTTTTCTGGAGGAGACTCATATCAAAGTGGTATTCACCGCAAATCCGCTGCCCGTCCAGAACATGGGCAGCTCCTTGCGCCAGAGCGCCACCACGAAGCTGGTGAGGAGTGTGGACGGCACCAGGTACAGCAGCGCCGGCTGCCCCTTCTGCATCAGAGCGAGTGCCACAAATGTCACCAGGAGGCCCAGGCCATAGGCTGCAGTGGGAGACAGGGGAGAGAAGGCGGGGGCTCCTTTTCAGCTGCAGTCACCCAGAAAGTGCCCCCTGTCTTTCTCATCTCATCTCATCTCATCTGTGGGTAAACTCTCACATGGGAATAAACACCTCTGCCCCTTCCAGCTCTGCTTCAAGGATTTATGGAACATAATAAATTATAATGGAAAGGCAGGAAAACTCAGCACAGAAAATCGTTCCTCCTCTCTGCTCTTCAGCCATCTGGAGCAGTTAGGGCTGGGCAATATTTGGCTTTCAATTTTGTGATATATCACCAGCTAAATATTGTGACAGACTGATGTGTTATGATGTCTGAAATGAGGATGGAGCTACGGAGAGGCTTTGGCTGGCTTTACAGTTTTCCCCCCATCAGGATTTTTTGCATAGCTATGCTATGCATACACCCACATCATGATTTGTGATATATTGCCAGGTCAAAAATTATGGAACCGATATCACAAGAAGAATGTCAAGCTGATTTTGGATGTTATATTAATTATCACCCAGCCTATAACAGTCACCACCCTTCTCTCCTTCAGAGCCTAATAAAGAAGTCTGATGCTATGGGAACCCCTTGCTGGGAGAAAACTTGCTGCTAGGGGCAAAACAATGCAGGGATCCTTTCCAGACTGCACTAACACTGTCAGTCCTGTTGCACACGTGGAGATGGGCTGCACCCAGAGGGCTCCCAAGGGACCTGATCCACCCACAAGAGAGCCACTTCTCAGGACAAGAGCTGAAAGGCGGCGCTGTCGCTGAATTTACTGGCAGGCTCTGCAGTTTGAGGCCTGCACAGCTGCTGCTTTCAGCACAGCTCATGGCAGGAACATGGCACATAAATGAACTCCGCCAGTCCAGGGTGGGGCGAGAGGTAAGAAGGGACTGCTGGGTTTCCCAAGGGTGGAGGAGGAGGCAGGTGTTGGCAAGGAGGGGGGTGGGGTGGGAGCCAGACATACCAATGGTGCAAGCGACAAAATAGACCCGGGAGGACTGGACCTGGATGTCAAAGCGATGGCAGTAGGCCACCAGGAGCCCTGGGGAGGAAAGAGGAGGGAGCCTGAGGCAAGGGAAGGAGTGCCAAGGCCAAGCAGGGACACTCCCTGGAGGGCCCCCCCCCCCAGCATCCTCCAAGTGGGGCAGCAGGGAGGCTGTGTCCCTCCGGCCTGGCCCTCAAAGGTAGACTGCCTCTAGGGGCAGCTGTTCCCTTGAGCTGCCTCAAGGGAGAGGGCAGCATCCCCACTGGACCAGCCCCAAGGGACCCTGCCCTCTCCTCTGCCAGTCCTTCTCTTAGGGCCAGGCTGAGGGGCTCTTCTTTGCCTTCTGCAGGCCGAGCGGGGGCTCAGCCCCAAAGCCACCTCGCCCCCCAGTAAGGTGGGAAGGGAGAGGGCCTACCTGGAACCAGAATGTCCCCGAATCCCAGGAGGGAGAAGGGTCGGTCACACAGTGCCAGAGGAGAGAAGTTGAGTCGGGGCACCTTCAGCACCATCGGAAGCTGCCAGGGGAAGGGGGTCCATCCAGGTCAACAAGCAGCCCCTCTGCTGTCCCAAACGGGGCCAAAGCTCCCACAAGCCCTTGCCCCACAGAGGAGGGTATCTGGCATTTGAGGCAAGGAGGGGGCGACAGGGGATGGCACAACCCAAAGCCCCCCCAGGCATGGGGAAAGCGCCCTGCGCCCAAGGAGAAAGATGGAGGAACCCCAGAAGTGCCTCTTCTCAGGCCTGACCAGAACCCAAAACTGAACCTGCCTGCTCTCCAGGGGTGCTTCCCGACACCTCTTCCCTCATGGCTGAGGAGTCTCTGGGCCATTCTGGGTGTAGATCCGACGGGGTGGGGATATCCTGGACCCACTACGTGTTTGGACCATGACCCCCCCCCCCGACCCCTGGGCTTCTCCCAGGCTCATCCTGTATCGCCTCCATTTTGTCCACCAAGAAGAGGCCATCTCCCCCTACCAAAACCCGGGACGCTCTGGCAGCCCCTCACCTTTTCGTGAGTGGCGGAGTCTGTGGGGCCAGCAGCCACTTCCACCATGATGCTCTCTCCTGTCTGGAAGGAAAATGTGAGGAGGGGCAAGAGGAGAAAAAAAGAAAGAGGCCTGGGGGAAGAGGAATGTTTTTGCCTGGTGCCTGAAGACATGCAATGAGGGTATCAGACGAGCCTCTCTGGGGAAAGAATCCCCATCGGAGAATTGGGAAGGGGCTTCCGATGGCCCCAGCGGAAAGACCCAGCCCAACTCTGACTCCTCCCGATCAGCCCCGCACCCCCATTTGCAATGCCCACCCTGTCAGGCCAATTATGCACCTTCGTCAAGTATGGCGTGATGAAAACGAAGAAGACGTCGTAGACAAAGAGGACCAGGAGGAGCAGCGTGCAGCCCTGGGGGGCAGGAGGGAAAGGGAGGGGTGTCATTCCCAGAGGCTCACTGTTGATTCTGCCTTCCCCCCTCACCCAGGTTGGCTTTCTTCTGGCTCTTGAGTCGCAGAGTACATTGAGAGGTAGCCTCAGGCCAAGCCAGGAGGCCCATGTCAGCCTCCCTCCCCACCGTCCTGGGGATGAGCCCCCCCCCAAGCTCCCCCCCAAGGCCTTACCTTGAAGGTGGGCAAGCGGATGGTCTTGAGCATGTAAAGGCAGAAGGCAACTCCCAGGGCGTCCTGCAGAATCCAGGCCCACCTGGGGGAGGAATGGCCATGGCTCAGGGCAGAGGGCAAATAGCCCTACCCCCTCCAACAGCCGAGGGAGAAGGGTCAAGCCACTTCCCCTTGGGCTCTCTCCGGTCACCCTTCCTCCCCCCATCCCACTTCTTCTCAAGAAAGAGTCCCCTTGGCCAGCTGGGGTGGGGGGTTCTGGACATTCCCTCCGCCCTGCGACACGTCCCATTTCGCCCTGTGCCCAAGAGGACACTGCAGAGCTGGAGAAGGAGGAAGTTGCTTTCTGGAGCAACTGATGCAGCTGAGGGGTGCAAAATAGCATGTGGGGGGAGCAAGGGGCTCTTCAAAGAGACAGGTGCCCCCCCCACCAAGGGGAGAGCACGAAAAGCACCGCATCACTCACTGGTCCTCATTGCGGAAGATGCCCCAGACCAGGCTGACGGCGACGCAGAAGACAGCCAGGAGCAACATGCGCACTTGGGGGCGCTTGTGGAAGTAGGGCAGGTTGTTGTCGGGGACCCTGAGGACAAGAGGGCGGGGTGAGAGGCCTGCACCCCACTGGGCAAGTGGGAGAGGGACTTCTTGGAGCCTCCACCCCAGAGAGCTGCCTGACGCCGAGTCAGGCCTGTTCCATCGAGCGCAGATCTGCCCCCACAGGCTGGCAGCAGCAGGTCTCCAGGGAAGGAGTCTTTGCTCAGCCTGAGTTGGAGATGCTACTACTGGGGAGCCTGGCACCTTCTGCATGCCAAGCAGATGCTCCATGCCCACGGGCAGAGTCTCCAGGGGAGGAGGTGCTGGGGAAAAGCCTTCCCTGCCCGAGGCCACAGCCCGAGAGCTGCTGTCAGTCAAGGTCAGCAAGCCAAGGTCACCAAACTCAGCAGACAGACTATTTCTTTCTATTCTATGGGCTCAGGGATGCTTAAAAAAGACAACCTTCCTTCCTCTTAAGTTGCTCAGTGCCACCCACTCAACCCCCCTCCCCCCACGCTTGGTGTGGAGGCTTTTGAAAACCAAGGGAAAAGGGGTTGGGGGCCAAATACAGGAGCCCCCACAAACAGGGGCACAGCTCTGACGTCTGCAGATATAGGGCAATACACGCATTTAATAAATAATAATAAATGGCTGCGCTCAGGGTTCATGCCCTTCATTTTTTGTCCTGGGACTTTCAGCTCTTCTATGTAGCTCAGAACAGCCCCCCCCCCTCTCTTTGTCTGACCTGTGCAAGAAAAAGGCAAAAAGACCTGAGAGATCCCAGCAGAAGGAAGCAAATACAGCCAGACCTGCCTTGCCCCACAAGTCAAAACCCCACAAGTCAACTGCTCTTGGAAAGGGCATTTGTGCACTTGCAAAACGCAGAGGGTGGGTTTTCTGCCTGATTGCCAGGGGCGAGATCTGATGAGGCACTGTCTTTCATTGCTTTCATCTTTCTGCAGTGGAAGTGAGGACCTTTCTGCAACAACAAGGTCCCTTTTCTTGTCCAGATGAGTCAGCTGAGAGTCAGGAGGGAGCCCAGAGAGCCACGGAAGAGGGGATCCCGCCCTGCCCCACAGGTACAAGGAGAAGCAAGAGATCCACGTCTTGCCCATCTAATGCATTTAAGAATTCAGAGCTTGTTTCCTAGATACTGGCTGCTAAACAAGACCAGCAGCAACAAAAACCAACAGCCCACACACATTAATATTTTGCAGCCAGGAAAATAAAAATATATCAGAGAGGGAAGGATAAAGCACAGCTGATCCCAAGTCCCAAAGGAGGAGGGTTTGGGGTTCTGTCCAGCCCCCCACTAGCATTCATGCTCTGATAACCTGATTCTTTCCACGGGGGGGGGGGTGTATCTATGGCCAGGCAGGATTTGAACCCAGTCCACTAGCCCCCGCAAGCTTCAGGTGCCAGGGCCACTTAGCCAAAGGTGGCAAAGCAAGACTGTCTTCTGCCTCCTACCTGCATTTCCCCAGAGGAAACCTTCGGACGAACGGGGAGAGGCAGCTGTAGAGGCCGATGGAAGCCGCCAGGCAGAAAATCCCAATGATTGCATACACTGCAGGGGGGAAAGGGGACAAGGAAAGATGAATGAAGACAAGGGGCTGGAGAGAGGCTGAACACCACCGAGAAGCCAGTGCAAGTACCTAGGTGGTCGTAGAAGTAATAGAGCAGGACGAGCATTGAGCAGCACATGACCACAAAGACGCAGATCATGATGGGGGTGACGTCCACTGTCTCGTCCTCGTGCTTCTCCACTCCATCATCCCGTTTGTGCTTCATGTACCGCCTGCAAGGGAGACAAGACGAGGTCATCCGAGGCTGGAGGTGCTTGCTGGTTCTGCACCACTCATGGAGGGGCCAACCGACAAGAGGGGAAGCATCCTACGAGGGCTCAGCAACCCTAAAATGATGCTCAGGGCTGCCGGCCTCTCTCCCCCCTCCCCCCAGCAAAGCAGGGCTGTCTCCACGCTTCACGAAATCATTTGCAGCCATGAGATGTGGATGTTAGCCAATGGCTCCATGGGAAACGCATGGAGGAGGCAACCTATCAGGCTATTTGAGAAGTCATGAGAGGAACACCTAGCAGTGACTCCCTCCAAGAGCTCAATGATTGGGCATGGATGCAAGGAATCCTACGAATCCTGGATCCTGTGCTGCCTCGACCTCACCAAACACCTTCTATGTATTCCCAGGGGCTGGTGTCTTGGACTTAGCAGGTGGCAGCTTCTTCAGAGGTTCCCCATGTTTTGATTCCAGAGAGAGCCGCTCTGAACAGCCAATAATGCAGGATGAGCCCCATGGCACTGCAGGGAGCTGGGCTGGATGACCCTTAGGGGCTTCTACTGGCCCCCTGCCCCAACTCACTTCTTGACATCCCTGCTCCCTGCCCAGTAGCCTCCGACGGCCACCGTCCCCACAGCCATCACGAAGATGATCACCATGTTGTAGTCCAGGACTGGCTCGTTGGGGGCATACATGGCCACCTTGACCGAGGGCCCAAAGCTCTGAGGAAGAGGGAGAGAGAGAAGGGAGCTCAGCTGACCCTAAAAAAGAGTTGCCCCAGGAAAGAGCTACCCTCTGGGGAACAGGACGTCCTCCAGGAAATGCCAGTGTGTGACTGGCCTTGGGGGCCCCAAAAGCAGTGCTGCCCCCAATGCCCCTGTGACCCTGACTGGGAACGCGGACGGGGTCTCACCCTGCCAATATCCAGCATGTCCGCGTAGCTCAGCAGAGCCACTGGGATGTCGATCTCCTCATACTGACTGCGGTTGCCGGCCGGCGGGACCTGGAGGGAGTGAGGAGGAAGAGCAAAGTGATGCCACACACGCCCCACGCTCCCAGCCTGCCTATCCCCAAAGCCAAATGGTGTGTCAAACTCAGAAGTGCATGCAGGCCCCAATCCTCCTCTGTTTACCCCAAGCCTCCCAGCTCACATGACTCACCCCCAGCCTAGCGCATCAATGGCTTCTGCGCATTTGGGGGCAAAACGCATCACAAGAGCAGCAGCAGGAGGGGGGAGGGCGCCTCCCAGCTCCAGAAGAGGAGATGAACGGCTTCCTTAGAACTCTTAATTGTTCAGAAAAGATTTTGAAGGGGGACATTAATCTCAGAAGAAGGGACGTCATGCAGAAAGCGAAGAAAATTAAAAAGGAAAGTCAGATGAGTAGAACCACACAGCCAAGGACAAGGCAGAGATGGAGCTGAATGCCCAGGAGGGGGCAGAATGCCTGCCAGGCCAGGGATGGGAAATGCAATTGCAACCTGAGCAAGGGCTTTAGAAAATAAAAAACTAGGCCAAGAATTTGTCTCCTCAGGTATTAAAAAGAAACAATATGGGATGCAGGTAAAGCCTTCATAAGAGGTTTTTATGAAGCACTCGGCCAGTATTGTAACACATGGCTACAATACTACCAAATTGATCACCTATTCATGAAGGATAAAATCATTGGATTTGGCAAAGAATAATCAAAATTACAAACACAATTACTAAAAAAACCCCAAAAAGATATTATATAAAATATACAATTTGTCATTAGAATGGGAATTAAAAGATGAAGAGGTGAAGGAAGTTATGATTAAGTGGGCCAGAGACAAAGGCCACAGGATCCAATTAGACCAATGGGAGAAATTATGGAGAAATGACATCAAATTCACAGCTTGCTTCACAATCAGAGAAAATATAATGAAAATGATGTATCAGTGCTATTTACCGTATTTTTCGCCCTATAGGGCGCACTGGCCCATAGGGTGCACCTTGTTTTTTTTTGGGGGGGGGGGGGAAATGAATAAAAAAAATTTATTTCCCCCGACCCCAGCCCCCAGGACAGGCTGCTATCCGCAAGCCTTGCGAGCCCGGCGGGAGAGTGGTCGGTGCGCACCGACGCCTCTCGCTCTCCAGGCTTCAGCGAAAGCCTGCATTCACCCCATAGGACGCACACACATTTCCCCTTCATTTTTGGACGGGGAAAAGTGCATCCCATAGGGCAAAAAATTTGGTAACTCCGGTCAAATTGGCAAAAATTTATAAATCAAAATCTAATTTGTGCTGGAGATGCAAAACAGAAATAGGAACAATGTATCATATGTGGTGGGAGTACATGTATATCAAACAATTTTGGAGTAACATCCAAGAGAAATTTTTTAAAATGCTTAAAATATCATGTAATAAAAAACCAGAGGCCTTCCTCTTGGGAATTATATTGACTGACATTCCTGCTGCTAGGAAAAAGGTTTTCTTATATGCAACTGCTGCTGCCAGAATTATTATAGCAAATAATTTGAAGGAAGAAAAAAAAAACCTCAATAAGAGAATGGCAAATAAAATTTTGTGAATACATAGAACTGGCAAGACTTACAGCAGTGATAAGAGGACAATCAGATCAAAAACTGATAGATGAGTGGATCTGTGTGAAGGAGTTCTGGTATAATTCTGGTATAAATATATCAATACACAATGAATGAAATTTATAGAGTAAAAGACAAAGAAGAAATGGACAGAAGAGGAGGTAGTTAAAAATAATACTGATAGCACAGTGAAAAGAAGAAAAGAAATAAAGGAAGTCACACACGGGTGGAGGGGAGTCAAGATTTATGTATTCATGTTTAGTTTATTTTGTAATTTAAGTTGATTTTTTGTTATTGTATGTTTAATTGTTTTCTTTTTTAGGTATTAAGTAGCTGTATGTATAATAGGTTTGTTTTGTGTTTGTGAGTATTGCATTTACCAATAAAAAAATCTATCTATCTATATATATAAGCAATTGCAACCTGACTGGGCAGGGGAGGTGAGAAGGGCAGAAGGAATAGTGCAGGGGGGGGGCAGGGGTCCTAGCCACAAGCCTCAGGCCATGGCAGCTAATGGAGCCTCCGGCTTCAGAGGCAGAATGCCTGGGGGCAGCAGAAAGCTGCTGCCTTCACTCTCATCTGAGGCACGGAAGTAAGAGGGTGCTTGAGTAGATTCTGAGCACAATTCAAAGTGTTGGTCTGACCTTTCAAGCCCTAAGTGGCCTCAGCCCTGTAGACCTGAAGGAGTATCTCCACCCCCATCATCCAGCCCGGACACTGAGATCTTCTGGGGGTTCCCTCACTGCAATTAAATGAAGCCACGGGGAGCCAGTGGTTGGATAGTTTTGCGAAGCTACCAGCATGAGTTTGACCAAACTGCGGGAGGCACTGGAAGACAGAAGTGCCTGGCGTGCTCTGGTCCAGGGGGTCACGAAGAATCGGACACGACTAAACAACAACAACAACGGGGAGCCAGGCAGAGGGCCTACTGAGTTGTGGCGCCCACCCTGTAGAACACCCTCCTGTCAGATGTCAAGGAGATAACTACACAACATCTGAAGGCAGCCCTGTATCGGGAAGATTTTAATGTTTTATTGGTTGGGATCCGCCCAGAGTGGCTGGGGAAACTCAACCAGATGGGCAGGTACAAAGAAGAAGAAGAAGAAGAAGAAGAAGAAGAAGAAGAAGAAGAAGAAGAAGAAGAAGAAGAAATGGGTCCCATTAGGGGAAAAGGTGGAAAGAATGCCCTAATGCCCGCCAGGCTGGCAGCAGGAAGAAGTGTCGCCTTCTCTCCCCTCCCCTCCCCTCCCCGGGGACTCACCAGCCTCTCTCGACTGACGATCAGCAGCCCCCTTGCCCCGTTGATCTGGGCCAGCCGGACTTTCTCATAGAAGGTGCAGTTGCCCCGCATGACCATGGGGATGGTGCTGCTGAAGCCGCCGTCGGGAACGTCTGAAGGAGCACACAGGACGGAGACCGTCTGGTCCTGCAGCTGCAGCAGAGACTGGAGGAGGAAAGGAGGAAGAGGAGAACATGAGGAGAGGAAAACGGAGCCCTCTAAGCTGCTCCTCGCCTTCAGAGGAACAACAAAGGAAGCTCAGAATGCCCAAAATGCAACAAAGCAGCTCCAACAGGCCTGAGCAAAGAAAGGTGATTCACCCCAGGGCCAAAATGATCACGAAGCAGGCGCCAGCTGAGGCCCAAGGGGAGGGTGCTCTGATTCATGGAGTTGGTGCTAGCCTACAAACTCCTAAATGACTTAGGAGCCCAATCCTTGAAGGACCAGCTCCTGCCACACCAGGAAGCATGTGTGCCAAGATCTGCAAGGGAGAAATTGAATTTGACCGAAATGATCACTACTGTTTTTTGTCCAAAATTAAAGCTACTGAACTGTTTTTATGATAGATTGCCAGAAGAATTGGTCCCATATAGGATTTTGGCAGATCGAATAGTCATTGCAACTTAATAGAAAACAATCCTAACTCTTACACTATGTGCTTGGCACCTCTCTGGTATATCACGTGTAATTTGAGATTTCAGTGAGGACTAGCATCTTCAGACACTTTCAATATGCTTTGGCATTCCTTTATTATGCATGTACAATGGAACCATCATTTTCAAGGCAACCCTCATCCCCAGCCATTCAAATCTTGAACTAGGCTTAATAATCTGATAACATTGTGAGGACTTCGCTAGGACTTCGTTACTTTAATCTCTGGGCAATGGGACTCATCCTGCGTGGCTGCTTTGTAGTTTGGTTTCTCACCTTTCAATTTTCGTCTCTTGTTATAATTGTTCTCTGACAAAACGAAATAATAATACGTTTACACAAACACACAAAAGGTTTTCAAAGTTTATGTGTGGCACTGCATATGACTCTTAATCTCAGAGTTACCGAGTTGGAAGGGACCTCGAGGGGCTGGCTTTCAACCTGTGTGCTGTGGCACCCTGGGGTGCCTTGAAGGATGGTTAGGGGTGCCTTTCCTCCTTCCTATGATGCCCTCTTGCATCCCTGTCTCCCAAAAATTGGACAGCTGTTTGCTGCAGCAGCTCTGGCAACAAGTTCCCCAGGTGAATGTTGCCTCTGGGGCTGGCTAGGGGGTGCTTCCTTGTGGGGCAGGGGGGCAGCTCAGAGACCAGGGGCGGCAGCTGTTTCTGCCCAGAGGACTCCCGAGGAGAGGGGGCTGAGGGAACACTCCATAAGGGAGGGTGTTCGATAAAGGGTGAGAGGTTGCCCGCTCAGCAGGCAAGGGGTGACACAACTGGGCTCCTGAGCCCCACAGGGGTGCTGCAGAAAGAATGTAGTTGGTCAAGGGAACTGTGGACTCAAAAAGGTTGAAAACCTCTGGACTAGATGACTCTTGCAGTCCCTCCCAACTCTGTGCTTCTATGACTTTCTGTGACTAATCATTAACTTGACCAAGGATGGGCTAGAGGCGTAAACAGTGATGATAAGCAGGGTAGGTGCCACCCTGCCAGCTGAGGTGCCGCAGGAGCCACTCACCGCCTTGCCCAAGTCATGGGGCAGATGAGCCCATTGGGAGTTGAAGAGAATGCAGTAGTCCTTCCCCTTGGAACTCCCCTTCTCGGAGAAGACGCGGACCATGCCAAACTCACAGGAGACCTGGAAAACAGAGGGAGAAGACTTGCTTCCCATCACCTCCCATAAGAATGAAAGAAAAGCCTCCAAAGGCCAAAGGGAAACCAGCAAGCAAGATTCAGGCACAAGAGTCCTCTTTTGTGGCTTCCAGCAACTGGGATGAAGGTTGGCTAACAGCCATTTATAACCTTATTCTCCTCCATGAATTTCTCTAATCCTCTTCAAGGTCATCTAAGTTTGGTGGCCATCACTACCTCCTAGGTAAGGGAGTTCTACAGATGGTGTGAATAAGTCCTGTCTTTCACCTGCCTGAATTTTCCAACATTCAGCTTCATGGGAGGCCCACAAGTCCTAGTGTTACGAGGGAGAAAACTCTCCACACAGGACTGAATGAAAACCCCAAAGGGGCCAGAACTAGGCAGCAAGAGGAAAGCGAGGGGGTGTTGCACATCACTCCAACTTCCCATCAACTTTGCAGGCTCCCAGGTGCCCACACGATCTGGATGCAGGATGCTTTTGGAACTTCCCACACTGCTGCCCACCAGGATTCATGGGCAGACCCCCTGTCAGCCAACAGGGGGGCGTGCAAGGACATCGTGACCCGAGTTGGCAACTTGGGCTGGGAATCTCTCTCTCCTTCACTAGGGAAGAACCAGCCACTCAACTGCTGTGGGTGTAAGATTAGAGGGCTCAGGTCTTCGTCTCCATCTGGAGGAAGGGAGAGTCAGAAAGTCACTCCCAAAAGCACCACAAGCGACAAAGTCTGGTTCTCCAGAGCTGGATGCTGAAGGGAATCCCTTGAGGGCAAGGCCCCATCCTGCTGGGGTCTTCCAAGGCATGCCGTTTCTGCAGCCACTGCACCCGAGGTGCACGATCCTGTCTCTCAGGAGGCTTCAATACTCCACCCACTGGCTGCTCTCCAACAACCGGGGGGGGGGGGAGGGAGCCCTTTGGGATGCGTGACTTTGTGGTGGTTGCTATCACACCCTTCTCTCCTGAAATTCTTTGAGGCGGCTCAGTTCTTTGACCACACCTTACCCGGCGCCAGCCGGGATATCACCAGTTCTCTCCTCACCCTAGCAAAGTATCTACTTGCCAAGAGGGTCACAACAGCAGCTGCAAAGGACTTTGAATGTCCTGAATGAGGTTTTTGTTTTGCAGAAGAGGCTGTTTAGCTACAGGTGAGGGCAGTCACTGGCACATGCTGGCACCCCCAAACAGCTGGATGGGGGATCCCTACCAGTTGCTAAATGCAAAAAGGCAAATTAAGTTCATTGCAGCAAAAAGGCCAGCTTTTCCCCCAAGCATCCCCCACAAGATTAAGGCCCACCACCACCTTTCCTGGGGAGGTGTACCCAGGATGGCAGCGTTCTCATGACCCAGGAGGGCCGCTAGGCTAGCTAACAATTCACAGGAACAACAATTTTAAACAGAGTGTCTTCCCCCACCCAAGACAAAGATTAGGTGTTTTTATTTTTGCTTTTATCTAGTTTTTATCTTTCTTTGATGCTATTTGGTTCCATTTATATTGTCACAAACCACTGTGATATAAGTTTATGAAACAACGGTATATAGTTTTAATAAATTATTAAGTAAGAGGGCAAGGGACAAAAATTGATTCTCTCCTGGCCCAAGGAGCCTCCCTGGGGCGTCTCCTGGAGAAAGCGGCTGTGCTCACCTTCTGCCAGCACAGAAACAAGATTTGTGGGCTGAGCAACCCATTTGGACTGACCCTGCAGACCTCTTCCTAGTGCACTGAGGCTGTGACAAGCGCAGGGCACAGCCCAACCTGCATCACTGGGGCAGCAAGTCAGTTCATACACTTGTCAACACCCAAGCACTATGTCCTATTTCTCTCTCTCTGAATATGTTTCACACTTCCCTCCCTCCTGGTCAAAGCATTTGCCAGCAGACTTTTCCACACAGCAACTCCTAAGCCCATTACTGCTGGGGACCTAACCAAAAATGACCCTCAAACCCCAAAAGCTACCTCACCAACAGCAGGGAAGGGCTGCATCCCAATGATGGCATGCTTGCTGTGCATGCAGGATCCAGAATCAGTCCTTCCTGGAGAGCCATTGGCTGCCAGCCTGTGCGGAGGTGGTGCTGAGCTGGGGACTAGCAGCCCTCTTTGTTTCAAAGGGAAAGGTCCTGCAGCTCAGCAGGGCAGAGCGCCCTGGCTCCACACCCAAAGACTGAGCACAGCAAACCAGATTCCTGCACAACTGTTTTCATGGAGTTGCAAGGGACCCCGAGGATCATCTAGTCCAACCCTCTGCAGCACAGGAATATGACGCTGTCGAAGCGGGGATCAAACCTGCAACCTTGCCGTTATCAGCACCAGGCTCTAAGAAACTTGGCTTTCTAAGCCGCCTTGTGCATTAGCTAGAGGACTAGCGCTCCGCTTTGCTCCAAGGGAAGTGGTGCAACATGCGAAGCCAATCTCGGGATCCCGGGCCAAGAGATTCCTGCCTTGCAGGGAGTTGGGCTGGAAGACCCTCGGGGGTCCCTAGCGCCCCAGGTGGAAATGGCCCGCTTCCTACGCCTCTGGGGCGCCGCGGAGAGCGAGGCGGCGGGGCCTCGGCCCATTTCGCGGAGGGGGCACCTGAGACGCCCCCCCCCGAAGAAGCCCCGCCTCCCACTGTGGAAGAAGGGCAGCCGAAGAGCCGAGCCCCGACCCCGCCTCTCGGACCCGAGGGAGGAGCCTCCTCTTCCGCCTCCTCACCTGGACCGCCAGGAGCAGCCACGACCCGAGCAGGGCTCTCCGCCCCAGAGAAGCCGCCGCCATCGCCGCCTTTTGTCCTCCCTGGAACCCGGGGGGAGGGGCGAGAGGGGAGGGAGGAGGTTCAGCTTCCGGTACACACCGGAAGTGAGCGCCCGGTTACCCAGCAACCCGGAAAGGAAGCCGCTCTCTCCCTCGCGCTCTCTTTCTCTGGGCGCATAGGGATGGCGGGGGCGGAGAGTCACACAACCGCGTTATAGAGAGGGACGTTTAAAAAGCGCCGAGAGGTAATTTGGCGCCCTCAGGGCCGCTCGCGAGAGACACTTCCGACGCTCCAGCCCGGTCTCCGCTCGCGGCGGGCGGCACTTCCGGTCTGGGACGGAAATAGGCTATCGAAATCCCCGCCTCCCTCTCGCTCTTAGGGCGACAAAGGAGTGGAGTCGGGAGCCCGAGGCCTAGAGTGGCAAGACAGCGCCGGCAGGAAGAGGCGGGGCTCGCGGGTTGGTTTCTTGCCGCTACCATTGGAGGAGCGGTGAGGCGGGGCCTGTTTGAAAGCGGGCGGAAGTGGCGCGGAAGCGGGATGCCTGTGGAGAGCAAGATGGCGGTGAGTAGAGCGGAGGAGATGGGGGGGGGAGAGGGAATGTATGCAGATTTATGCAGGCGGCGCAACGACCAGGTGGGCGAATGAGGCGCTGACGTCATGCAGGCGAGGCCCGCCCTCATCCAGCGGGCCGGATAGGCTGCGCCTGGAGCGGGAGGCTCCATCGCGGCTCATCTCGTGCGGGGGAAGAGCAGGTGTCGCAGGCCGAGGCCCGGAGGCTGGAGATCCCGCGTCGCTCGCCTCTCGGGCAGCGAGGACGCAGGCGGAATAGAGCCGCAGAGTTGGGGGGCCCCCAGGGGTCATCCAGCAGAACCACCGACGAGGCAGGAATCGCAGCAGCAGAAGAAACCCTGAGAGGCGCCCAGATCCAGACTCTCCTTGAGAACCTGCCAGGAAGTCCTGCCGAAGCCTCTGGAGCAGCAGCAGACCGGCCTTTCCGATGCGGCCAGTGGGTCTCCAGCCTGACCACCCCGGACTCCTCCTGTGTTCAGAGCAGCTGGGCAAAGCCGGCAGGGTTGTTTGAAGGTCAGGAGGCGTCTCTTGCCTGGGCCTCCTCCCTTTGGTGCCCCCACTTGGTGGGAGTTTCCCAAGGGAGGCAGGATGAGAAGTGGCCCAGTGCAGGAAGGCTTTTGGCCCTGGCACAATGTGGCAAGGAGGACGGGGAGGAAATCAGAAAGTGTTGGCTTCGGCTCTGGCCCCACTCACTGGCTGGTCAGTCCTGATGAACACCCGCTTCCTCTGTCCCAGCTAGCTCAGTACTCTCGACTGGCAGCTGCCCTCCAGCATTCTAAGCAGGGAGCATTGGCAGCCCGACCCGACGATGCCATGGGGAGGGGTTTAAACCTGAGCCCTCAGTGGGCTAAAATGATGACTGTTTGATTCCCCCAATTTACTTTAAAACAAGCCTCAAACTGAGTTCACCTGAGCCCCCATTTCTCCCACCTTGATTTAGGACAAAGAGAAGAAGAAGAAAGAAAGTATATTGGATCTGTCTAAGTACATTGATAAAACCATCCGTGTGAAGTTCCAGGGTGGCCGGGAAGGTAAGCAGAGTCTCCATAGCACCTCTGCTATTGGGGACCCAACACTGTGCCTGTCACCGCCTCTTCATGATTCAGGTCTGAGGACGGATCTGTTCTCCTTTGCGGCCAGATTACATTGCTGGTGTGCTTTGTCCCTGGCATAATCCTGCTTGCTAGGGAATCACCACTGTAATATGCAGAATGTAACTGTAACATCACAGCTTTCTGCGTTCAGCCTTGGCGTGGTTCCCGACGGCTCCTGACTGTTTTTCCTTGTTTTCCCACAGCTAGCGGTGTCTTGAAAGGATTTGACCCCCTTCTAAACCTGGTGCTGGATGGGACCATTGAGTATATGAGAGGTGTGTTTAAGACCCCATGACCCCCCTGTCAGGAGTTCAGCCTACACCCGACTGGCATGTTCCCTCCCTCCTGGTTGATCATTCGAGAGCTTCGTAAGCTTTCTTCAGCCCAAACATCACAGTGACCGATGCCAACAGACATCGGCACACTTATGGATCCGCAGAGTTATCGCAGCATACGCGGGACAGACCTCAGCAATTCAGCATGTTGGTTAATCTAATTTATTTACATATAAACACACGGAGCATTGCAACATGGCTCCCTCTTTCTCTAGCATCAGACAGCAAAGAGAAAAGAACAAAGGACAATAGTCCCACTTCACGGAACACAGTAACACAAGCATCCTGTCTTCATCACTTCCCACTCTGTGGAGTCAAAACACACTGTCATGTGATAGACAACAATCCCATGACTGCAATCATGGAACAGGAATTCTAACACCCCCCACAGCAAGCAGGTGACAGGAAAGGAGCAGGCTCTTCTCCATGAATTTTCCCCATCCTCTGCAGGATCAGGCCATGGTCCTGCTCCCCCTTTTCTGTAGTGGCCAACTAGATGCCCCAACAGACAGAGGAGAACAAAGGCTCCCAACTAACTGGGCTGGTTCTGTGTATCACCCATGGCTAACAATCATCAAGGAGACCTGTCCAGTCACAGGTTGTTCTGTTCTCCACCTGCTCCTACTCAGAGTAGACCCACTGAGATTCAAGGGCACAGCTGGCTTGGGCCCAGTAATTTCTGTAGTTCTGAGTGGGATACAGCCTAGTGCTGCTGCCACAGCTGATCCCAGGGGGCCCTTGTCTTGCTGAGGGATGTTGAGCCTCAGCTCCTGTCTCTGGCTGCCACCTGGCTCCCGGGTCTGAGTTCCAGACGCTGACTTTGGTGCAGAAAAGCACCCCCAGGGCTTGAGAGCAGGATAGCTGGCAGGACCCAGTGTTGTAGCTCTTTCTGGGCTTTTCCTTTGCAGATCCAGATGACCAATACAAGCTCACAGAGGACACCCGTCAGCTGGGACTGGTGGTCTGCCGAGGGACCTCGGTGGTCCTCATCTGTCCCCAGGATGGGATGGAAGCCATTCCCAACCCCTTCATTCAGCAGCAAGACGGCTAAGCCACTCTGGGCTCTTTCTGCAGCTAAAACCTTGAAAGGACTCGGAGGGCCAGCCCCCGCTGACAAGAATGGACTTTCCTGCAAGGGGAACATATTTTCGTATGCTATGTTTATACTGGCAAAGGACCTTGTTAACTTATGTAAGGTGGTTGTTACTGCGTTTTAGTTATTCCCCTCCCCCCATTTTGACACTGTGTCTCACAAGGAAGAAGGCGTTTTGTCAGGAGATGCCCTGAAAACTATTTCAGAAAATAACCTTGTTTTGCTGTGAACTTTTGACTCCAGTCTAGAGCCACTGAAATAGCGTGCTGTGTTTATGTAAAATATTACACAGGAAGATGAGGGGGTTTTTTTGTTCCTTTTACCTCTTTGGCAAAGGCCACAGCTGTTCCTACATTGGCTTGCTGCTCTGTCCTCAGAGCTTTGGAGGGGACTGCCCCTTTCCCCTTTGGGTTAATGGTGTCTGCCTTCCTTTCTCCAGGATGGTTGTCTGCCCAGGAGGGGTCAAGCGCTTTGCCAAATGTCAAGAACTGTAATGACACCTGTGTCCAACTCCTCTTAATTTCCAGGCGGTGACTCTTTCCTTTTTAGGAGAATTCCTGAAAATCCATGAATAAAAAGCTATCCAAAACTGACCTAGAATTTGTTAGACTCTTCTGCTTTGAAATGTGATATCAAAACTCGGAACGACAAAGCAAGTTTATTTGGGAGAGGATGGGAGCCATCTTTAACCTATCACCAATCTCTTTGAATTGAGTCTAGGTGCCTGACGTGCAGCCACAATGAAAATGTAGCAACTCCTTCATTCTCTGCTTAAGCAGCACTTCCCTTTACTTGGCTTCTGCAGTTGCAGACGTCAGTAGCACAGCAAGGAGACCTACGAGGAGTGAGTGTGTACCCCAGGAATGAAGACGTCCAAAGATCCTGCTGGATCAGGCCCATCTAGCCCAGCCTCCTGTCTTTGCAGTGGTCAAGCTTCCCTAAGAACCCAGGAATCCAGACAAGGCAGCAATGCTTCTGAATACCAGTTGCTGGAAATCACAGGAGGGGATTTCTTGCTTGGATCCTGCTTACGGGTTTCCCACCTGGTTGGCCACTATGAGAAGAGGAGGCTGGGATAGATGGACCTGATCCAGCAGCCAGGCTTTTCCAATGCTGCTGTGGAATATCCCGTTTCAGAGGATCCCTAGCTTCTTTGGGGCACCTGTGACATGGTCTGGCAGCCACACTCTTCTGACATTCTTGTGGAACCCCCAGGTGCAGCAGCAGTCTCTCTTGGTCCCAGCAGGGAAAGAGGGACGTTGGGCTTGGCCTGATCCAGCAGCTCTTCTTACATCCTGACGCTGCCTCACTAGCCGCCTGGGCAGCTGAGAGGGATCTATTTTTAGGGGCTGAGTTGCTGCTATATCCGTCTTGGCTGCCTGGCCAAAGCCCTCCTGCGCAGACCAAAGTGTGGTCTGCTTGCACCCAGTGAACATGGCTGGCCTGGAGGGGGCGTCTTCTGGGGCCCAGTCAGGGGGCCACGTGGTCCTGGAGGTGGGCGACAGGCAGTTCCCTGTCGAGCGCTGGGCCTTGGCCCGCTACAGTCGCTACTTCGAGGCCATGTTCTTTGGGGGCACACGAGAGCGCACAGCCCCTCGGATCCGGATCCAGGGCCTGGACCCCACTGCCTTCAAGGCCCTGCTGGCCTTCACACAGACGGGCAGCCTCCTCCTTGACCGCAACAATGTCACAGAGCTGCTGGAGGCAGCTGACTTCCTGCAGCTGGACTGCGCCAAGCGGCTCTGTGAGGCATTTCTGGAGAGGGAGCTGCACGTCTCCAACTGCCTTGGTTTCCTGGCCTACGCGCAATGCTTCTCCTGTGCCCACCTGCAGGCGGCTGCACTCTCTGTGGTGCTCTCACACTGGGCCGAAGTGGCTTCCGGCGAGGAGTTCATGGAGGCCCCTGCAGAGACGCTGCGGGTGCTGCTGCGGAGCGACGATCTCTTTGTGAGCCGCGAGGAGGCAGCCTTTGAGGCGCTGCTGCAGTGGGCGACTGCCGACCCTGCTGGGCGGGAAGCAGTCTTCCTGGAGCTGGCAGGCCTCATCCGTGGACCCTTCCTGAGCCTGCCCTTCCTGGAGCGGCTGGTGCGGCGATGCAAGAGCCCCCCAGGGCAGGACACCTCGGGACGGCTGCTGCAAAAGCTGGATGCTTGCCTGCCTGCCAGCTGGAGACAGGCAGGCCTCTCACCTTGCGTGGGGCGCAGCCATGAGGTCCTCTTTGTCCTGGCTGGCAAACACGACCAAGAGCAGCAGGAGCTTTTCCAATTCCAACCGAAGACGGAGGTGTGGCAGACCCGGGCGCCCCTCCGGCGCAAGAACCTCACCCAGTATGCTGTGGCTGCTATCGGTAATTCTTCTGGCTTCTGAGCTTGCACAGAGTGTGAGCCAGCCTGCAGGTGGCTGGCATTTTCCCCATGCCATTGAGAGTCCAGTCTCTGCTTTGGTGCCCTCTGGGTTGGTGTGGGCGGGCAGAGGGTTTCACCTTGAAGTTTGCGTCTAGTGGAATGCTAGGTGGGAAAGAGTGCCAGCTGTGGCTACCTGGTGCCAGGAGGTTTGGCTGCACCCCGCACATGCTCAGAGGTTCCCTTTTCTTTAGAATTGCTTCCTGCTTTGCAAGAAGCCTGGGGGGGAAAGCTTCTACAAAGTGTACTGCTCTGCCATGGCCTTGCCTGATGTGGGTGGTGCTGCGGTCTAAACCACTCAGCCTCTTGGGCCTGCCAATCAGAAGGTCAGCAGTTTGAATCCCTGTGATGGGGTCCTGTTGCTCTCTCCCAGCTCCTGCCAACCTAGCAGTTCCAAAGCATGCTGGTGCAAGTAGATACAGTAAATGGGTACCACTGTGGCAGGAAGGTAAACGACATTTCTGTGTGCTCTGGTTTCTGTGACAGTGTCCCGTTGCACCAGAAACAGTTTAGACCCAGAAATAATAATAACGATAATGATGATGCTCCTGCAGCTGGGTTCCCCCGTCCACTCTGGGTGGCTTCCAACAAAATGCTAAAACACAGAAGTCTCCAAACTCCTTGTCTTGGGCTGCTTTCCAATAGATGTTTATTTCCTGGCCATGTCTCCCTCAGCCTCAATTCGCCCTGTCTCATACCTCTTTGGGGCATCAGGGAACCCCAATGGAAATGGGGGCAAAAATAGCCATTGTCCCCCAGTTCTATGTAAGCAGTTGGTTGTCCCCACCTCATCCTTGTTGCTTTTGCTTCACACCGAAACAAATGCAGGATGTGAAATATCACCCCTTGGAGACGAACTGCTTTGCTTTCATCAGGAGGCAATGTGCAATGGAAGTGAAGCCTCTCTGTGTGGTGGGTCCGTGGTGGAAGGGGAAACGGCATCTCTTGCACTCTCTCCACAGGCAACTTCCTCTTTGTGACAGGCGGCTACTTCCGCGAGGAGTTTTCCTGGTGCAGCGTGGGCTGGGTGCTGATCTACAACAGCTGGGACGACAACTGGCTGGATGGCCCGGCCATGAAGACGGCACGCCACAGCCACTGTGCTGTGGGGGTGGGCTTCCACCTCTACGTGATGGGTGGCAGCACTGAGGAGGGGGCTGTCACGCCTGAGGTGGAGCGCCTGGCGCCCACGGACTCTTCCTGGGAGAGCACCAGCCCCCTGGCCCACCCCGTGGAGAGGGCCGGGGCGGTTAGTGTGGGGACTCGTGTCTACGTTGTCTGTGGCCTGGACGAGAATGGAGATGTCTGCCATGCTGTCCAGCGGCTGGACGTGGAAACGGACATCTGGGATGTGGTCTCCTTCTCGCCTCTCCCTAGGTGAGGCGGCTCTGGAGGTTGGGATGTTAGAGGTGTGGGGCACATCCTGCTCCTTCTGGAGTAGTGTGTCCACCTTGGGTCCCCCCCCCCGCACTCAGCTCCCACCTGTGGCTCCTAGAAGCTTCTCCTAGGCTTCTCCTGCATGTGAAGACAGGCTTTGGTGGGCAGAGCGGACATGACCAAGAGGGGATCCAACGGACAAGCAGGCAATTTCTGCACATGCTGTAGAGAGAAGTGAGGGGCTGGTGGAGTTCGTCCTCCTGGGAAGGAAGCCCATTGGGAAGGAAAACTCTGGTCCTCATCCTCCACTGTGTTGTTAATGGGGCAGGAGATCTGGAAAATAATTCACATCTGGCAACCAATGCGCCGTTTTGTTTTCAGATAGTAAAGATAAAGGGACCCCTGGCCAATAGGTCCAGTCATGACCGACTCTGGGGTTGCAGTGCTCATCTCGCTTTACTGACCAAGGGAGCCGGCGTACAGCTTCTGGGTCATGTGGTCAGCATGACTAAGCCACTTCTGGTGAACCAGAGCAGCGCATGGAAACGCCGGTTGCCTTCCCGCCAAGGAGGCAGGAGCTGGGACCGAGCAACGACCTTCTGATCAGCAAGTCCTAGGCTCTGTGTTATAACCCACAGCGCCACCCGTGTCCCTAGTAAATGGGGTAGACAAGTCCAAAAAGCCCAGGACACAAATTTTCATGGCCCCCTCGCAGCTGTGGTTGCTCATGTTTAAACTTATCTATCCACGTACTCGTATCTGAAACCAAAGAGGCCCATTGGTTGTCAGGTGGGAAAAATATTGGCTTTACAATGGTATCTCAGGTTACATACGCTTCAGGTTACATACTGTCAGAGCTGCTTCAAGATCCTAGCTCACAGAGGATCACGCTAGCCAGCGGTCATTAAGTAAAAGTCTTTATTGAATTACAGTTTCCATTCTCACGCTGCTGTCTGCAACTCTACGTCTACTAGCTAGATCGGCGAGGCTCCGTCTGAGTCTCCGCCCCGTGCGCACCAACTTAATATCCTAGCCTTGCTCCACCTTTTCCTCCTGACTGTCCTCCTCTGGGTCCCTCTACCCCCCGGGGCTTCTTCCTTCCGGGATTCTTCTGACGCTGACCCAGACCCTTCTGCCTCCTTGCGCCGGGCTTTAGGACCCGGTTCCCTTTCGGGGCTGCTCACTGCGCCGCCTTCCTCTGCATTTGAACTTGGCGCGCGCGCCCAACCTTCCACTTTCCTCTTAACCGTTTCTTCGCTCCCCGATGGAGGTGTGGCCACTCCTGACTCCTGCCCTCCCTCCTGTGGTGAGCTGCCAGCGCTTCCCTCCTGGCTCCTTTCCTCTTCCCTGCTTCCTGGCGGTGACGCTGGTCCCGATTTCCAGCTGCTCCCCCCTGAATCTCCTCTGGCTCTATCTTCCTGGGGTGCCTCCCTAGACTCCCCCCTTGCCCTGGCCACTGGTGCTCCTTTCTGTGAATCCTCTGATTCACTGGAAAGACTGGGAGATCTCGGGTCGTCGTCATCACTCATCCTTTCCTCTGTCTCCTCCCCTTCGCTCTCTGTTTCCTCCCTTGCCCATGCCTCTGCACCTAAACCCCTGACATCCATCCCCCCCTCGAAGCCCCCCAGTCCCCCCTCCCCTCCTTCCGGTGCTGGAGCTGGGGGCTGCTGTTGCAAAGGGACGAACGTCGGATATCGGTCGCTTCCCGTGGCAGGCCTCCAGCGGAACTCTTCCAGGTCTTCCTCTCTGCTCTCGTTGACGACAGGCACCTCCTCTTCCATCTCTGTGCCGCCGTGCTCGAAACCAGGGTCGTCCCCGAAAATGTCCATGTCCGTCTCTCCCGCACTTCCTCCAGGCGGCGTTGCTCGGCCGGAACAGTCCAGCCACTTCCTGCGGAACTGCTCCTCCGGCCTATCGTCCCACCAATACGAGGGTTCTGAGACAGATCCCGAGGGTGACCCCTCCGGGGAACGGACGTCTCGTGTTGGTTCCTCGTCCGAGTCGAACCCCCTGAACGTGCTGTCCGAAAGCGTGGGCGTGAAAAGCCAGTCGTCGAAAAAGTCTGCTGGCATAGGTCTATGTGGGAAGAGGGCATGAAACTCGTCTTTGAGCAGAGGTTCGTCTAAAGCGTAGCCCGGCACCCAGCTGTTCGCACTGGCCGGGGTGCCCTCCCTGGCGAGAAAGTATTCTACTCCCTCTTCCCCCCATCTGGAGTCCAAAATCTCCGTGACTTCGTTGATGCGCTCCTCCTGTGCCACTCCCGCGAGCCCCGTTCCTTCTCTGAGCGGACTCGGCGCCGTTCCGGGTTCCTGGAACCTGTGCGGTGCCTTGTAGGGAGTGAGCACCGATCTGTGGAACACCGGATGCATTCTGGAACCCTCCGGAAGCGCCAGCCTGAAAGCCACCGGGTTGACCTGCTCTTCGACTTGGTAGGGCCCCAGTTGTTTATGCCCTAGTTTCTTCTTGGCCAACGACCTGGCCGGCACTGCGTGGGCTGCTAACCAGACCCAGTCTCCCACGTGGAGCTCTTCGCCAACCCTTCTGTGTTTGTCCGCTTGTACCTTGTATGCGTGTTTAGCCAGCTCCAGGTGGCGCCTCAGCTGATCGTGGACTTCCTGCAGCTCCGACGCGAACGCATCTGCTGACTGCGGCTCCCCTTCTCCTCTGCATTCCAGTCCCGGAAAGGTTCTAGGGTGCCGCCCGTTGTTGGCGAAGAACGGCGTGACGCCCGTGGATACGTGCTTCGTGTTGTTGTAGGCAAACTCTGCAAGCGGCAGGTAATCCACCCACGTCGCAGGCTGTTGGTTTGCATAACATCTCAGGTACTGCTGCATGATGGCATTGGCTCGCTCCGCTTGCCCGTTGGTCTGCGGGTGTCTCGCCGACGCCAGATTGATCTTGACGTTTAGGAAGCCCATCAGTTTCTGCCAGAAGTTCGAGATGAACTGCCGCCCGCGGTCGGACAGAATAGACCGTGGCAGACCGTGAACCTTGAACACGTGGTCTATGAACAGTTTGGCGGTTTGCTCCGCCGTGGCCACCTTAGCACACGGAATGAAATGCGCCATCTTGGAGAACAGGTCCACCACCACCAACACTGCCGTCTTGCCCCTTGAGCTGGGCAGATCCGTGACAAAGTCCAGAGCCACCCTTTCCCAAGGTTCGACCGGAGTTTGCAGCGGCTCCAACAGTCCAGCTGGCGGTTTGTGCACCGGCTTTGCCCTCTGGCAGGTGTCACACCTCGCTACGTAGTCTGCGACCTCCCCTCTCATTCCAGGCCACCAGAAATCCCTGGCTACTAATTCCACCGTCTTCTCCTTGCCAAAGTGCCCGGCCGTGGGTGCGTCGTGCAGCTGCTGTAGCACCTTGGCTCGAAGTTCGTCACCCGGCACGTAGATGGCCCCTTTACGGATGAGCAAGCCATCTCGTAGCTGGAAACCGTCGGCCGCTGCCTTGCCCCCTCGCACCTCTGCCATCTTCGTTTGTGCGAAGGAGTCCCCCTGCAACGCTCGCCGCACCGCCTCTAGGTCCACGGTCGCCGCGGCGCACGCCCACACTGTCGGTGCAAAGATGTGCATGGCGGCCGCTGGTGTTGCGTCCTCCAGATACTGTGGCTTGCGGGAGAGAGCGTCTGCCATGATGTTGGTGTCCCCCGGGACATACTCTATTCGGAAGTCGAAGTCCGCAAAGAACTCAGCCCAACGTATCTGCCTCTGGTTCAGGAACTGTGCCGTGCGCCAGTGTTCCAGATTCTTGTGGTCCGTGCAAACCTGCACCGTGTGCTTGGCGCCGATCAGAAAGTGCCTCCACGCCTTGAACGCTGCATGAATGGCCAGCAACTCCCTGTCCCATATGGTGTAGTTCTGCTCGGACTTGCTGAGCTTCCTGGAGTAAAACGCTCCCGGCCGCCACACGCCCTGCGGGTCCTTCTGCAGCAGGACCGCCCCCACTGCTCTGTCCGAAGCGTCTGTCTCCACCCTCATCGGCATGCTGGGGTTGACATGAAGCAGCTGCTCTTCCGACGCGAAGAGACGCTTGAGGGCCTGAAAGGACTGCTCCGCCTGCTCTGTCCAGATGAACTTCTTCTTCTTGGAGCTAAGGGTGTCAGTGATGGCCGCCGTCTGCATCGCGAAGCCCTTGATAAACTTGCGATAGAAGTTCGCAAAGCCGACAAACCGTTGGACCTCCTTCCGGTTGCGTGGGCTCTTCCAATCCAACACCGCTCGAACCTTGGCGCTGTCCATGGCGAGCCCCTTGGCAGACAGCTTGTAGCCCAGAAAATCCACCTCCGGCACGTCAAATTGGCACTTCTCCAGCTTGGCGTAGAGCCTGTGTTGCTTTAGCCTGCCCAGCACTTCCTTGACGTGCTTGTCATGTTCTTGCTGCGACTCCGAAAAGATCAGGATGTCATCCAAGAAACAGACGCACGTCTTGTAGAGAAGTCCCGCCAACACGTGATGCATAAATGCTTGAAAAACGTGAGCGCCATTTTGCAATCCAAAAGGCATAACTCTGTATTCGTAGGTACCCAGTGGCGTGAACATGGCTGTCTTCCACTCATCACCTTCCCGCATGCGAATGAGGTTGTACGCCCCCCGCAGGTCCAACTTGGTGAACACCTTTCCCTTCCGTACCTTCGCCAGGAGGTCGTCGATGCGGGGCATGGGGAAGTCCGACGGCTTGGTCACACTGTTCAAAATCCTGTAATCCACTACGAGTCTTTTTTGGGGCGTGTCTCGCTTCTTAACAAAGAATACAGGACTGCCCCCCACTGCCTTAGACTCCCGGATGAAACCGCGCTCCAAATTATGATCGATGAAGTCTTTGAGTTCCTGCAGTTCGTCCTCAGACATGGAATACAGCTTCCCTTTAGGCAGCGCCGCCCCCGGCAGCAGGTCAATTTTGCAGTCATATGTTCTGTGAGGGGGTAGCCTGTCCGCCTCCTTCTCGCAGAAAACTTCCAGAAATTCTGCGTACTTGTGGGGAATCGCTTGCAGCGTGCCTAGCAGCAGCTGTGATTCCTCTTCCTCTCCTTCCTGCCTGGGTACGATGCAGTGTTCAGCACAAAAGGAAGAGCCGAAGACCAGCTGCCTCTGGAACCAAGCCATCGTTGGGCTGTGCTTGTCCAGCCAACTCATACCCAATACAATGGGCGTGTCAGACAGTTGAGTGACGTTGAAGCTGATGACTTCCCTGTGATTCCCAAGTCGCATCACCATTGGTGGCGTCTGCTTCACCACTTGCCCCCCTAGCAGCTCCCTGCCATCCACCGTGACAACCTGCAGGGGCAGTGTGGCCGGCAGCAACTGCACAGCGTGCCTGTCGACAAATTCCTGCCCTATAAAGTCCGCGTTGCTGCCGGAGTCGATGGTGATTGGCACGTCCATGGTGATTCCATTGGGCAGTTGGAGAGATGCTGTGAGCCTCACTACTGGTTTGGGCGGGAGGGGGTTCACTGGCTGTAAAACTTCTGGGGACTGCGTCACTAACACGTCTGGCTGGGCCCCAGTGCCTCTTCCTCCAGCCAGACATCGTCGTTTCCCTGCTGTGGTCCTCCCTGCTGCGTTGCTGCAGTCACCATTGCTGAGGCTGCAGTAAGCTTGTGGGGCCTCTGGGGACACTCTTTCGCCATATGCCCTGGCTGCTCACAGACGTAACACTTCCTGGTCCCTCTAGGAGGCTTCGCCTTCACTGCTGCCGGTGCTAGGGCTCTGGTTGCTGACTGAGCCCTTGCACCTCCAACCTCCATAGGTTCGGCTCCTCCTCCTGGCGGAGGCGTGGATTGCGCTCGCGCTGCTTCTCTGGGAAAGAAGGAGGGGCCCCCGGCTGGTTCGCGCCCTCCACGTCCTTCGTCCTTGCTCCACGGACGTCCTTCCAGCCTCACCCCCACAGCCAGTGCCCTCTGAACGACCTCCTGGGTGGTTCGGGGTCTCTCCCCCCTCGCTATCTCATCATTAATCGAGTTGTGCAGTCCCTCCCAAAAGAGGTCTCTTACAGGAGCCGAATCTCTGTCCCATTCCAGGGCGCTGACCAAGGCGAAAAAGCGTGCAAGATACTGTCTGACGCTGGCCCTCCCTTGTCTCAGCCCATGCACCTCCTTCCGTGCAAGATCAATGTCAATACTTGATAAGAAACACCCATCCATCGCTTTAATAAAGGCATCCGCATTCTGGAGCGCCGGATCGTTATCTCTCCATAAATTGCGCAACCATGCTTTCGCCTCCCCATGCAGATGGGACATGATGAACCCCACTCTCTCCTGTTCATCTCTAAAATCTTTATGCAACAGTTGCAGTGCGCACAGTACGTCGGCTCTAAAGTTGGGATACTGTTGCAGGTTCCCATCGAAGTGAGAGAGCAGCCCGCCTGTCCGTCTCGCCAACCCAATTCCCTCCTGCCGGGGTGGTTGCTTTGCCAGTACGTCTAACCTGACCTGGAGATCCCTGCAGGCGGCAGCTGCCTCGTCCTCTCTCTTCCTGGATGCGAGAACCTCGGCGTTCAGTTGTGCCACTGCTTTTCTGAGGTCCTCTATCTGCTGCTCAGCCGTCATGTCTCCTGCCGTTCGTGAGCTCGCTAGTGGGCGCCTGTTTCTCTCCCCTCCTCGAGGCTGCAGATGCCCACAATGTGCAGACGGAGCCTACTGTCAGAGCTGCTTCAAGATCCTAGCTCACAGAGGATCACGCTAGCCAGCGGTCATTAAGTAAAAGTCTTTATTGAATTACAGTTTCCATTCTCACGCTGCTGTCTGCAACTCTACGTCTACTAGCTAGATCGGCGAGGCTCCGTCTGAGTCTCCGCCCCGTGCGCACCAACTTAATATCCTAGCCTTGCTCCACCTTTTCCTCCTGACTGTCCTCCTCTGGGTCCCTCTACCCCCCGGGGCTTCTTCCTTCCGGGATTCTTCTGACGCTGACCCAGACCCTTCTGCCTCCTTGCGCCGGGCTTTAGGACCCGGTTCCCTTTCGGGGCTGCTCACTGCGCCGCCTTCCTCTGCATTTGAACTTGGCGCGCGCGCCCAACCTTCCACTTTCCTCTTAACCGTTTCTTCGCTCCCCGATGGAGGTGTGGCCACTCCTGACTCCTGCCCTCCCTCCTGTGGTGAGCTGCCAGCGCTTCCCTCCTGGCTCCTTTCCTCTTCCCTGCTTCCTGGCGGTGACGCTGGTCCCGATTTCCAGCTGCTCCCCCCTGAATCTCCTCTGGCTCTATCTTCCTGGGGTGCCTCCCTAGACTCCCCCCTTGCCCTGGCCACTGGTGCTCCTTTCTGTGAATCCTCTGATTCACTGGAAAGACTGGGAGATCTCGGGTCGTCGTCATCACTCATCCTTTCCTCTGTCTCCTCCCCTTCGCTCTCTGTTTCCTCCCTTGCCCATGCCTCTGCACCTAAACCCCTGACACATACACTTCAGGTTACAGACTCCGCTAACCCAGAAATATTACCTCGGGTTAAGAACTTTGCTTCAGGTTGAGAACAGAAATCGTGCAGCGGCGACGCAGTGGTAGCAGGGAGGTCCCATTATCTAAAGTGGTGCTTCAGGTTAAAAACAGTTTTAGGCTAAGAATGGACCTCCGGAATGAATTAAGTTCTTAACCCGAGGTTCCATTGTACTGTATTTTCAGCTCTCTGAATGCAATACGTGGAATATCTTCATAACCCTCCACAAATCCAGAGCAGAGCCCCTAAGGTGGTTGGATGGCACCTGGTATGCCTCCTTCTGGCAATTTGAAAATTCAAAAGAAAAATCTTAACTTTAATAATCAAAATAGAAAATGTTAAGATAACCAAAATAATTGAACAGAAAATAATCAAACTCTGCAGTTGTTGTCCTCTCGCTGATGCCTTCCTGACCTGCAATGGGCGCCTGCGCTTTGGGGCTTTCACCCTGATTGTGACAGCCTCCCCCCCTTGACCCTGGGCCAAGACGGCCTCTTCTGAGCCAGGATGCGCCTTCAGAACTTGGAGGCACCTGCTGTCCGCCTGCAGATTTGCCAATCATCCCTCACACTGTCCATTCCCCCATTTCTCCATCAAATTTGGCTTTTCCTCCCCATTCCCAAAGGGAGCCCAGTCTCCTTCTAAATGCAGCAGTAAACTCACGACTGCCTAGGCTGAGGGATGTCCAGAGCTGCTTTGCACCTGGGACACCTCCAGGCAGGCAAGCCCAAAACATTTGGGCACCTGAGGCATCTCCCCAAATGGCACACACCCCACTCCCCACCAGAGGCAGGGGAAGATTTGCGTCAGGAACAGGAGGGGGAGAAGGAAGATCTGCCTTGGGATCAGCTGCCCCCTGGCGGTCACCTCCCCATGCCTCCTAGGGTGGAGGCACCTACCTGACGCTCTCCACTCTCCATCCCCAGGTATGACCTCTGTGTTGTGGCTCTGAATGGGGCCATCTACACCGTGGGAGGGGGCGCCTTCCGCTTTGATGTGGACTCGGGCGAGTGGACGCCAGTGGAGGAGGAGTGCCTGGCGCGACGGTTCTTCACAGGGTGCAGCACAGCCAATGGCAGGATCTATCTCCTGGCGCAGAGACAGGGCAACACTGCACTCCCCAACATGGTTCTCTTGGACCCTTACCTGGAGATGTGCCAGGAGGTGGACAGCAAGCTCCCCTGCCCGCTGCCCATCCACGGGACAGCCTCCGTGCGGAGATTTGACATTTGCGCATGACACAGTATGCCAACACCCTCCAAGGCAGCAGTGTGGGAGACGGAGAGCGGGAAAAGTCCGCTGCCCTGTTCTTTTTCTCTCCTTCATTTTGGAACGAAAAAGACCGTTTGGGTATCCAGCCATCTGTGGTGAAGCCTCGCCCACCGCAGGAGTGGAGTGCAGATAGCCTGCTCCTGCAGAGGGGGCTCGGTGGGACTGGGCCTCCCCTCTTTGTATGGCGGAGGCAGAGCTGCACACCACCTACTGGCCAGCGCTTGTGTTCCTGGCAAAGCTGCCTCTCTGCTCCCTCTCTGAGCTGATTTCAAATGACAGGGAGAGGAACTTGAACATAATAAGAATAAATGCAAGTTGCCAACCAGCACATTGATGGGATCAATCAGCGAGTTTGGGGGAAATGAGTGAAACGAAGTCAGGATGTTGGAGACGTGTGAGATGGCAGTGATACTGATGTGGCCATCGGGTTTCAGTCCTGATCCAGATTGTGGTGTGACAGGGCCAAGGTAGGGGCGGGGGCTGCATGGGGGTCATTTTGCATCAAATCCCTCCAACTTCTGTTTCCTTGCCTGAAAACACAGCTGGAGGGGGGGAGGAATCTGGGCAGGTGGCCCACGTGGAAGGGAATGTGGTGGAGATGGGGGTCCCCAAAACAGCCCCCATTGTGGGGGTCCCTATGCTCCTCCTACCTGTGAAGATATCCTATTTTTTAGTTGCATTTACTGCTCTCCCTCACCTGGACTAGGCTACAGAGCATTTGCAAGTTCTCCAAGTAAATCATCGGGCTGCCTCACGCTTCGCAATGCACCTCCCCAGGGACCCTGCAATGCAGGAATCACAGCAATGGGATCCCTAACAGATGGCCATCCAACCTCTGCTTAAAAACCTCCAAAGGAGGAGAATCTACCTTCTTCTGAGGGCAACAGAGCAGTCAAACAAACCTAAATTTGGCATTGGACTCCTTCCTGCAAAATACTAACGCCACCATAATTGCTGCACCACAATTGTCCAGGAGAGGGAGCCATAGGCTGCCTGTAGCCTGGATAAATGGAGGATGAGGCAGGATGGTTTAGGGAGTGTGGGGTGAGCTGCCTTCCCCTGAGGCCATGGACACATTAGCACCTTAAAAAGCACCAAGGTCCTTTCCACACACACCCTCTTCTCCCCACTGCTGCATTGTAAATCACCCCTTGCTGTCCATATCTGCAATCACTGCCCATCACTCCTGCTCACAAGTTGGCGTCTGTGCATGTGTAAAGGCTGTGTCAAATGTTTGCTTTGCTGAAGCTAGTTTGAGGGTGGCTTGGGAAGTTTATGTGTGTCATTAGAGAGCCAGAGTGTTGGATTGGGACCTGTGAGACCTAAGTTCAAATCCTCCTACCTCGCCCATAGAAAGCTCCCTAGGGGGCCTTGGAGGCCAGGCGCTGCCTCTCAGCCGATATCCCAGTGTGGTTTTGTCATGTGCACCATGTTACACTCCCAGGAGATATAAACACAATCAATGAATGAATCAATGCAGCATGTCAGACCGTAGAATACCTTTACTAGTTTCAAGGAGCAGAAATGAAGACTGAGCTTACGAGGCCAGAGGGACTCTGTATATGCCCCAGAGTCCTCTTGCAGGCAGCGTCCTCTGAGATCTTGGGCAGAGTCAGCCATGGTGGCGCTGTGGCTTAATGTGTCCGGGAGATGGGTGGAAGTGCAAGTCAGGCCACCAATGCCCAGGCGATCTTGGCCTCCTGATTTTGGCAAGGGGAAGGAGAGCATAGCCATTGGGGGCAACCCACTGCGCCAGTAGCTGCATCTGTCGTGAATTCTCTTTCAGAGCAGATGAGCAGCTGCCACTGCTTCCTAATGCAGGGAGTTCCACAGCTTAACACAACCTCCTCTGTGAGAAGAAGACCTTTCTTTTGTCCCCCCTGAATCTTCCAATGTTGCAGAGTCGAAACCTGAGCATGGCAGGGAAGGGGATCCTAGGAGCAACTGTTAGGGAGACGCAGAATCCCCCCCGCCCCCTCCCGGGACTGAATGAAGGCAAAAGCACTCAAGCCCAGATCTCCCTGGCCAATCGCGTTGTGAGAGAGGAAGAGTCTCCCTTCCCTTGAATTCGCCCTCGTGCACAGACGGCAGCCGCGAAAGATCCGTGTGGCGCACTCGGAGGTCCGCAGAGGGTCCGGATTCCCAGACGGTGGACGCGGCAGAGACGGGGACCCCCACCTTAGGGCGGGGTCCCACCCCGGGAGCAGTGCTTGGGGACGTCCCTGAGCTGCAGGTCCTCGCGGGGCGTCCAGGGCCGGGCGTAGCCGCCCCGGGGCAGCAGCAGGCGGTTGAGGGTGTGCTCGTAGTTGACATGGCGCCGGGCCATCAGGACGTACTCGCGCTGCTCGGCCAGCAGCGGGCAGTCGCAGGCGTCGGGCACCCAGACGAACTCGCGGCGCACGACGGGGAAGCGGTTGCGGTAGGTGTGCAACACCTGCACGTCGTAGCGCGTCTCCTGCCCCACCCGGCGCTTGGAGAGGATTCGGGCACGGAAGACTGCGCAGGCAGGCAGGGGAGAAAGGAGGTCAGGAGGGGGCTTTCCTGAGGCGGCCCCCCAGGGGAAGAGCCCCTCGAGGGAGGGCTCTCCTCATCCTGCTCCCCTCTCCACCCGTAACAACATCCCAAGAACTCAGGAGCTTCGGGGATAACAGGAAAGGGGGTGGGGGTTCCTTGGCATGGGACCCTCTACGCTCCTCCCCACCTTGGCCCTGGAGGGAGGAGGGAGACTGCGGCAGTTTGGACTAGATGACCCTTGAGGTTCCCTTCCATGCGGAGGGGCCACGTACCAAAGTCGCTGTTGCAGTAGTGGTGGATGCGCTGGGATTTTCCCCTGGGAGAGTCACACGCCCCGCACAGCCCTGCAGGATGAGAAGAAAGCATTTTGTGGGGGGAAAGGGGGGGCACTGACCGCCTTCTATTTTATGAGTAGTCCTTCCTGCACTTCAACCCTGCCCTCTTTCCCCCCACAAGTGTGGGGCGGCGTATGGGGCTCTGGCAAAAGCCCTGAGAAGTAGGTCCGGCCGAGAGGTGGTGGCTGTTGGGATTTGGTGAGTTGCATGTGGCCTGGAAACCCAGTTCCAGGCGAGAGGCATGCACACAATCAAGCCCGCCCACCAAAGAATCCTGGGAACTGTAGTTTGCACAGCGCTGAGCTACAGTTCCCAGTACCTGGGGTTCTAGTCAGGGGCTTCTTCTACTCCTCAGGCTTTTCTTTTGCTGGGTTGGGGGGAGAAGAGGTGGCTCCTTGGAGGAATCTTCCTGCGACATCAAAGGCTGCCAGAAACCAGCCTGGGCTTTGTGGGTTCTGTGGCAAAATGTTGCACTAATGAACTCACAAGCTGGGGAGCTGCCTGCGCATGCCGAGAGCCAGGAATCCCACCTCAAATTATGGGGTGGAAGCAGCCCAAGGCTCCCAGGGTGCCTGGAGGGTGCGAGCTGCTGAAAGCAGCAGAATCTGTGGAGAAATTTATTCATTTCATGGCACTTCTATCCGCCTCTTCCTCCAAGCAGCTCCAGGGGGCTCCCGTGGCCCTGATCCCACACCAGCCCTGTGAGGTAGGCAAGACAGAGAGAGGCAGGGACTGGCCCCCAAGGTCACCCAGGGCGCTTGGGTAGCTCAGTCATTCCTCCATCGCTGGGGGTTGAGCTAGATGACCCTTGGGGTCTCTTCCAACTCTACAGTTCTATGATTCTATGAAAACAGGACATTGGAGCTGGAGGAGGGGGAAAGCAAGGGGACGGCAGACATGGGATCAGGGTCTGCATGGGTGGGTACCTTGGAAAAAATGCTACCACATCCCTCAAATCTCCTAGATTTCCAACAAGAAAATGTTTCTTTCTAAGAGCACTCCACTCCGGCACCCTGAAACTATTGTGGGGGTGAAGGAAGGAGAGATGGACAGAGAATGGGGGGGAGAGAGATAGATTTGAGGATACCTGAGCTCCCTGGGGGCACTTTGGCTGGCAAGGGCATTCCCTCCCGCTGAGGCGTCTTCCTGGTGATGTCGTTTTGGGAGGGCGGGACTGGCAGGATGGCTGGGTGCTCCCTTGATGAGCCATCCCCGACTTCCCTGGTCTGGGGCTGGCGAAGGGGGCTGGCGTCACTCTGGATGGGGTGGAAGTGCTCTTTCGGGAGCCAGAACTGGAATTCAATGCCCGCGTTGGGCTCCTGGAAAAGGACCTGAGGCAAGAAACAGGCATGGGGTGCATGGGCGAGACCCAGGTGGAAAACCCCCAAACAATTCCCTGGCCCATCTCACCATGACCAGCAAGTCCTCCTGGGTGGGTCCGGCTGCCTCAAGGCTCTCGTGGGCATCCGCTGTGCGAGTGTAGCGGATTTGGGTGCCTGCTGCCTCGTACGTCCCTGGCCAGTCAATGGCCCAGTCACCGTTGATGACGTAGCGCTGGTTTGCAGTCATCAGAGCTGGGGAGGGGAAGGAAGGACGTTTGGGGGAAGTTTTTGTGGTTTTTTTTAAATAGATATTTATTAAGAATTTTCCATTTTAATACATTAAAAATCCAAAAAGAAAAAACAAAAAAAGAAAACATATACAGTTTACAATCCTTATTTTTCTATAACATATTTCCCTGACTTCCCCACACCTCCCCTTCTTATATTCCAATTCAAATTGTTAATTCAACAAGTTCTTAGCCCCAATTTTTAACCTTTTTATATTTAGTTCAATTTAAAAAATCAGTTTTACAACATCAAAATTGTAAAATCAGTGCTCATTCTTAAATCTTAAATCCTTTTTCTAAAGTCGACCCAAATTCCCTTCCACGAATTCCCCCCTTTTCATACTAATAACAAAACAGAATAAAAAGAAAAAAGACGAATTATAATTATGCACCCTTTGGATCCCCAAACCCCACCCCGTCCCCTTTCCCGGTTTCAATCCCCAACAAATGTCCATCAGTCTTAATCTGCTATCAGCCTGGAGATCTCACGTCCAAGGCTCTTAATTCTCTCTCAGTTCCTCTCTGCCGGTTTTTTTGATAGTCCTTAGTATTAAACACCAGATCTCGGAGACGCTCTGGCCCGATAGGGACAATGTTTCTTCCAGCCAGACCTCCATACTTAAAAGTGGAGCCCAAATCTTGTTTCTTACTCCTTTCAAGTCCAAATGTCCCCAAAGCTCCAACTTTCACCTTAATCAAATTTGTAATCCTTGGGTCTTCAGATCTCCACATAAGGAGATCTCTCCATTCTTCAATCTCGAGCTCAGACCAGATTTTCATCATCAAGTTCTTATTTTCCTTTATAACCATCATGTCAGGCCTCTGGCTCTCCTTTGTCATCTGCAACATTACATCTCCTCCTTCCTTTTCCTCAGAAACAACATGTATCTCTTTCTCCACACTCTCAAAGTTCTCAAATTTCTCCTCTTGTCCAGCTGCATGAACTTCCTGGATCAAGTCCTTATCAAATTCAATGAATTTGTTTGCTGTTAAGTCCAGAGTTGCAACGTTGGTAGCCAAAACATCAATTTGGCCTTGTAACTTTCCCAAGAGAAATAAAACTCTGTCCAATTTAGCTTGAATTTTCCCTCCTTCAGCCATTCTTGTAATGTCCCAAAACCCCCTCTAGAGGGATTTTGGTTACTTAGTATTCCTTCCAGTTCAAATCCAAAAATCAAGTTAGTTTGTATCAGTTTTTCCTTGTTTTCAACAAAATATAACCAAATTGTAACGAATATAACCAGCAGAGACAATAGAAAACAAAGTTCTCTTTTCCTGTCTTGACAGCTAATTTGACAGCTGTCAAACTCTTCAATATCTCTTCAAAAGGCTCTCTCGCGGATCACTCCCGGGTCCGGGGGGTGGCACTTCAGCTCCCAAAATTAGCTCTTATCTTCCAGTAAGATTACTTAAACTGCCAAATCGTGAAATTAATGTCTTTACCCAATAAAAAAGAAAAAATCCTCTCGACCTTAGTTAGCTGGTCCTTGCTTTAGATTATATACAAGACGGGGAGACGGACTTCCTGTTTGCGCCTTCCCCAATCGTGCCTAATTAAAAAAAATAAAATTCTTTACAAATCCAATTTCCGTACTACTCACGGGTTGCTGCTTTAAAATCCAATTGTTCACAAGAAGAAGTCAGCGCTCTCCGACCATGGCAAGCGGCTTCACTCTGCAGGAGAAGCAGTCGACTCTCAGCACCGCGCCACTCACCCCGTCTCCCGTTCCGAAGCCTTTAAAAAGGCTCCTTCACGGGTCGGGGGGGCGCAAATGGTGCCCGCCGAGTCACCAGGTTCACAGGCTTCGCCGCCTGTGATTTTTAAGGGACCCCGCGTCGCCGCAGCGGCTAGACCCAAATCCTGCGGAGCCGATTCCCTCCGGAGCTCGGAGGGAATCCGCCATTAGCCGATGGTGCTAACCCGGAAGTCTTTTGGGGGAGTTTTTGGCTGGCCCCCTCCTCCCCAGCCAACCACCCCAGAACCCCCAAGGGAGCCTCTGGGTGCCTCCAGTTTCAGAGGAGGTGTGGGGAGCTACCACAGGCAGGGCCTGCTTGGGGGTGGCCCCTCAGGGCAATGCCACTGTCCTTGGAGCTCAAGAGGGATGTTTGTGCAGAAAGTAGCTGTTCGGCAGCCGAACTCTCTTGGAAGGTGGTGGGCTCTCCTTCCTTGGAGGCTTTTAAAGAGAAGTTTGGTGTCCATCTGTCAGGGATGCTTTTGCTGCAATTCCTGCATCACCGGGAGTTGGGCTAGATGACCCTTGGGGGCCCCTTGCAATGCTTCTAGGATTCATGAGAGGTTTTTAAATGGAAGATGGGTGGCCACCTGCCAGGGTTCCTGAATGTGTGTCCATTTTGTAAAAGTGCAGTTTCAAAATAGGCAGTTGGTAGGATGCAATTCTTGGGGCCCCCACCACCACAAGGGGTCAGCAACAGGCATAGGGGTGGGAATAGGAACCTGCCCAGCTGCCCCTCCTACCGAGGTAATTGCGGCTGCTGTCTGTCACCTTGATGTGTCTGGCACCTGCCGGGATCTGAGTGACATTCTGGTAGCCAAAGTAACCTGTGAAGCAATCAGAGGAGAGCGGGTCAAGTGCGGGGGGGGGGAGACCACTGGGGAGGGAGGGGGAGGGGGCTGCCCAGGGGGAGGCAGCCAGGGGGTGAAGGGGAACTGCATGTTTTTTTTTGGGGGGGAGGCTCAGAGTGTGACGTGCAGCGCTGGAAAGAGGGCTTCCTCAGACATACTACTTGAAATGTCAGGAGTTGGATGGACACCTGTCAGAGATGCTCTAGCTGAGATTGCTGCCCTGCAGGGGGTTGGGCTGGATGACCCCCAGGGACCCTTCCAATTCTGCTATTCTGTGATCTCATGCTTTTCAGTGAATTCCTGTTGGATCAAAATCTATGTAGGAGGAGAATTCCCTGGCTGCCAAGTTCCAAGTTTGGGGCAAGTTCTCTTTGGTGAGGGGGCCCAAGCATAGATTTAAAATCACAAACTACGCAGCAAAGTAAAGCATGGAAATGTGGACTGTGATTCCTTCAAATTATGCCTTTCTCAGTGAGTTCCCAAGTTCCCTTTGGTGAGTTAAAAGTTGATTTACTTACTAACTCTCCAAAGGTCAGATTCATGAAAGTGGCACAGGCAGTAGAAAGTGGTGAAAGTTCCTAAATTGTTACATGGAAAGAAATAAAAGGGAATTTAGAAATTTGGGAAAGAATGAATTTATCGTTAAGGGGGAGAATTTTAGTGGTTAAAATGAATGTATTGCCAAGAATGTTGTTTCTATTTCAATCAATCCCAGTGATAAGCAGTGCTGGATGCTTCAAAGAATGGCAAAAATATATTTCTAGATACATTTGGCAAGGGAAGAAAGCAAGAATAAAATATAAATTGTTATCTGATATGAGAGAGAGAGAGGAGGTTTCACCCTGCCAGATTTGAGATTGTACTATGAGGCATCTTGCATCTGCTGGACCTGGGAATGGATAATATTGAAAAATGGAGATGTTAGATCTAGAAGGACATGATAATAGATTTGGATGGCATACATACAGTATTTATGGTATGATAAAGTGAAAGGACATAAAGGCTTTCAGAATCATATAATAAGAAAATCAAATTTTAAAGTATGGGGAGCTTCAGTCCTGGCACAATTAGTATGCAGGTAGGTTGAAAAATCTGTCCTAGTGACTTTCAAGATGGCCACCAACCTGTGAGGCAGGGCAAGGCAGCTGCTCTCACCATTTTATAGTTTTGAGAGCATGTTAGTATAAGTAACCATAGTTAGGACTTCCGGTTCACCACATATCGACTTCGTACGTGCGTCCCGCATTCTCCGTGAGATGCACACTCACCAGTGGGGTGAAACGGGGGCTGTAGGGCTTCACGCCCCCCCCGAGGGTTCAGGAGGGTTGCTTGAACCTGTAAGGATCAGCTGCGGCATCGAAGGGGGTTCCTAAACCCAGACCGGGAGGAAGGAGACCTCGGATGCTAACAACAGCAATCCTTCCCCCAGGTGAGAAAGCCCGATTCCGGAATGATCAGGCGAGGGAATCTCCACTGAATAATGATGAGCTCAAATACCTGGTTATTGAGACCTTGGAGCATTTAAGGTTCATCTGAAACCAAAGTTAATCCAAAGAATCGAGGTCTTAAACTAAAGAAATAACACTCCATACAGCTAACTGGAGAACTATTATTTTACGGAACAGTTGAGCTAATTTAAGACAAGCTGAAGAGGAGGTCAATCCCGAAGTAGTTTGGGGGCTGTACCAAAACGAAAACAGGGTAGGAACAATCTAACATTCTATTTGTGGTCAGCATGTGCATAGACTCAAAGATTTTTATGGCAAGAATCAAGAGAGAGTAGAGAACAGTATATGCCCCATAACTTAGAATATTACCAAGCCTTCTCTCTATATTCCCTTAAAATGATGTATTGGTGGTACTTAACCCCAGTAAAATTACCAAAAATGTATAGAACAAGAGACAGTGCTCCTGAAGGTAGGAGTCTATCAATTAATGAAGATGATCATCCAAATGTCATAGACCAAATGGAGCAAACAGCACGCGGACCTAGTGGTGGGAGGAAAAAATCCTTAAATAAGAGACACGGGGGAATGATTAATGGACTTCAATGTCTGTACACTAATGCGCAAAGCATGGGAAATAAACAAGATGAGCTTGAGCTCTTGGTACAGCAAACTAGATATGACATAATAGGCATCACTGAAACCTGGTGGGATAAGTCCCACGATTGGAATGTAAAAATGGGGGGATACAATCTATTTCAGAGAAACAGACCAGACAAGAAAGGAGGAGGAGTGGTGTTATATGTCAGGGATGTGTATACCTGTGAAGAGATCCAAGATTTAGAACCTCAAAGCCAAAGTGAGAGCATTTGGGTCAAAATTAACAGAGAATAACAGAGACCTCATTGTGGGAGTTTACTATAGATCCCCAAGCCAAACGGAGGACATAGATGATGCCTTCCTGGAACAGATGGCCAAGCATGCAAAAGGAAGGGCGATAGTAGTAATTGGGGGACTGCAGTTACCCGGATATTTGTTGGATGTCAAACTCAGCCAAGAGCATATGGTCAAAAAGATTCCTCACTGGCCTTGCAGACAACTTCATTGTCCAGAAAGTGGGAGAAGCAACAAGAGGAACAGCCATTTTAGATCTGGTCCTAACCAATGTTGATGACCTGGTTAGTGGGGTAGAAGTGGAAGGATCATTAGGCGCGAGTGATCATGCTCTTCTGAAGTTTACTATACAGCGGAAAGGAGCAGCCAAGCATACTAGGACTCAATTTCTTGACTTTAAGAAAGCCGACTTCATAAAACTTAGGGAAGTGCTGGGTGAGATCCCATGGACAGTAATACTAAAAGGAAAGGGAGTTCGTGATGGCTGGGAGTTTGTTAAGAGGGAGATAGTAAAAGCACAACGTCAGGCAATACCAATGAGACGGAAACATGGAAGGTGCCTAAAGAAGCCAGGGTGGCTATCTAAAGAACTTTTAACTGAGTTAAGATTAAAAAAGGATGTGTACCAAAAATGGAAAAGGGGGGAAACCACCAAAGAGGAATTCAAACAAATAGCCAGCACGTGTAGACACAAAGTCAGAAAAGCTAAAGCACAGAATGAACTCAGGCTTGCTAGAGAGGTTAAAAGCAACAAAAAAGGCTTTTATGGGTATGTTCGTAGCGAAAGGAAGAACAAAGAAACAGTGGGGTCACTCAGAGGAGAAGATGGTGAAATGCAAACAGGGGACACAGAAAGGGCTGAACTCCTCAATGCCTTCTTTGCCTCAGTCTTCTCCGATAAAGAAAACAATGCCCGACCTGAAGAATTTGGAGCAAATGATTCAGCAAAGGAAACACAGCCCAGAATAACTAAGGAGATAGTACAAGAATACTTGGCTAGTTTAGATGTATTCAAGTCTCCAGCGCCAGATGAACTGCATCCAAGAGTATTAAAAGAACTGGCAGATGTGATCTCAGAACCACTGGCAGTCATCTTTGAGAATTCCTGGAGAACAGGCGAAGTCCCGGCAGACTGGAGGAGGGCAAATGTTGTCCCTATTTTCAAAAAGGGGAAAAGAGAGGACCCAAATAATTACCGCCCAGTCAGTCTGACATCAATACCAGAGAAGATTCTGGAGCAGATCATTAAGCAAACAGTCTGTGAGCACCTAGAAAGGAATGCTGTGATCACCAATAGTCAGCATGGATTTCTGAAAAATAAGTCATGTCAGACTAACCTGATCTCGTTTTTTGACAGAATTACAAGCCTGGTAGATGAAGGGAACGCAGTGGATGTAGCCTACCTTGATTTCAGCAAGGCATTTGACAAGGTGCCCCATGATATTCTTGTAAAGAAGCTGGTAAAATGCGGTCTTGACTCTGCTACCACTCAGTGGATTTGTAACTGGCTGACTGACCGAACCCAAAGGGCGCTCATCAATGGTTCCTCTTCATCCTGGAGAAGAGTGACTAGTGGGGTGCCACAGGGTTCTGTCTTGGGCCCGGTCTTATTCAACATCTTTATCAACGACTTGGATGATGGACTCAAGGGCATCCTGATCAAATTTGCAGATGACCCCAAACTGGGAGGGGTGGCTAACACCCCAGAGGACAGGATCACACTTTAAAACGACCTTGACAGATTAGAGAACTGGGCCAAAACAAACAAGATGAATTTTAACAGGGAGAAATGTAAAGTATTGCACTTGGGCAAAAAAATTGAGAGGCACAAATACAAGATGGGGGACACCTGGCTTGAGAGCAGTACATGTGAAAAGGATCTAGGAGTCTTGGTTGACCACAAACGTGACATGAGCCAACAGTGTGACGCAGCAGCTAAAAAAGCCAATGCAATTCTGGGCTGCATCAATAGGAGTATAGCATCTAGATCAAGGGAAGTAATAGTGCCACTGTATTCTGCTCTGGTCAGACCTCACCTGGAGTACTGTGTCCAGTTCTGGGCACCACAGTTCAAGAAGGACACTGACAAACTGGAACGTGTCCAGAGGAGGGCAACCAAAATGGTCAAAGGCCTGGAAACGATGCCTTATGAGGAACGGCTAAGGGAGCTGGGCATGTTTAGCCTGGAGAAGAGGAGGTTAAGGGGTGATATGATAGCCATGTTCAAATAAGCAATGGATCCAAACTACAAGAACACGGAGCAATGGATCCAAACTACAAGAAAGAAGATTCCACCTAAACATTAGGAAAAACTTCCTGACAGTAAGAGCTGTTTGACAGTGGAATTTGCTGCCAAGGAGTGTGGTGGAGTCTCCTACTTTGGAGGTCTTTAAGCAGAGGCTTGACAACCATATGTCAGGAGTGCTCTGATGGTGTTTCCTGCTTGGCAGGGGGTTGGACTCGATGGCCCTTGTGGTCTCTTCCAACTCTATGATTCTATGATTCTATGATTCTAAGTACTGTACCAATATATGCTGGAAATGTAAAGAAAAAGAGGTTACCTTTCATCATATGTGGTGGAATTGTAATCAAGAAATTCTGGGAAATGATATATAATGAAATGAAAAAAATGTTTAAAATAACCTTTCCTAAAAAAACAGAAGCTGTTCTGCTAGGAATTATATGTACCAAGATCCCAAAAGATCAGAGGAAACTGTTTGTGTATGCTACAATGGCCACTTGGTTTTTGGTAGCCCAGAGATGGAAGGAAGAGACAACCCCAACCAAAGAAGAATGGCAAATCAAGTTGATGGATTATGCTGGAATGGCAAAATTAACTGGGAAGCTCAGGAACCAAGAAGACAAGAAATTTTAAAAAGAATGGGAAATGTTTATAATCTATATACAAAATCATTGCAAACAGGTTAAAACATAAGCAGGATTCTAAATACACTTATAATGTAATAGAAAGTACAGATAACTTAGGAAGATGAAAAATTGGAAAAGTATTGCTATGCAGTTGAAAGTAGAATTAAGATGGATGGATGGAATGGGGGAAGTCAGGAGATTCAAAGTAATATCGATATGTGGAATTTGTAAGATCTTTTTATGTAAGTTTATTCTTTTTCTTTCTTTTTTTCTTATTCTATTTCTCTATTTTGGATATATATATATATATATATATATATATATATATATATATATATATATATATATATATATATTAAGTTCCTACACTGTTGGCAGGGGAACTCAAGAGTGGCTTGTGAGAGCTGGAGCAACCAGCTGAAACCTCTTTGCACTTTGAGCTTCTCAGCAGGATGAAGACCCGAGCTCCACCCAAGGGGAGTGGAAGTGGTCCTAGCTAAGTGTGGCAGGACAGTGGACTCTGTGGTATTACCCCCTTCATGTGTTGATTAGACTTAAGCCTGTTGGTTATAGGAGGCTGGTTACCTCACCATTTTGTCTGCACTTTCCTAGCTGCAAAAAAGGACACCTCTTTTCTTTGTTGTTGCTCTGGGGCAACCACTTCCATTCTGCTGACTTCAATCCCTGACAAAGTGGCATGTGCGTTTGCCCAAAGCGGGGAAGGTGCTGGGGAGGGGAGGAGGAGGAGGTGCTTGGGGTGAGGAGGAAGAGCATGAAAAGCCAAAAGCCAAAGCATTCACCCACGGAGAACGTCAGGGCATTGAATCACCAGAGCTGGGAAAGGCTGCCCGGAAGACATGGTGCACCAGGACGCACGACTCGTTCCTGCCTCCGCAGACACCGCAGGCATCCGCCTGAGACTCTGAGCCCAGCAGCCCATCGCAGCCGGCTCTCTGGAAGGGAGACCAAGAGGGGGGAGCATCAGGCACCAGATTGGAGGTGGGGGATTTGATAAATCTGTGCATCTCCAGCAGAAGTCTAGCACAGAGTGGCTGGGGAAATTCAGCCAGATGGGCGGGGTATAAATAATAAATAAATAAAAATTATTATTATTATTGTTATTATTATTATTATTACTATTACTATTCAGGAAGCAATCAGAGCATAAAATGACCCTGGACGCTGGGTACCCCAAAGGGATCCCCCCCAGCTAGCATCCCTGTGCACCCCTTATGTGCCCACCTGACTGTCCTGTTACTGGTACCACATAAGACCCATTTTCCACATTAGGGTGGCAGCACCTACACTTTGGAACTCCCTGATTATTGATATCAGGCAGGTGCCTTCCCTGGACTCTTTTGGGATCCTGCTGAGAAACTTTCCTGTTTAGACAAGTCTACCTGCATGTTTGGAAATTTGAAGTGAGTTTTAATCTGCTTTCAGTCTATTCTTGTTTTAGCTTTTGGGGTTTGCCTCAGGCCCTGACCCAAATCTGACGGGACTTACCAAACAACGGCCGCTGATGCAGAGGTCCCGGGAGTCTGGGCTGCAGCGGGTCCCATCCAGGACCCTCCCAAAGGTATAGTAGAAATTGTGCCCTACAGCCAGGCAGTTCAGGTCGCAGAGGTTGGGGGCTGGCAAAAAGGGAAGAGGAGGAAGGGGGTCAGCCGGGACACAGAGATCCAGCTCCAAGGGTCTTCTGGTGGTTCCCTCACTGTGAGAAGTGAAGTTGCAGAGAACCAGGCAGAGGGCCTTCTTGGTGGTGGCACCCGCCCTGTGGAACGCCCTCCCATCTGATGTCAAGGAGATACCATATTTTTCGCTCTATAGGACGCACTTTTTCCTCTCCAAAAATGAAGGGGAAAAGTGTGTGTGTCCTATGGAGGTGAATGCAGGCTTCAGGAAGCTATCCACAAGCCTGAGGAGCCCGGCGGGAACTCCCTCTGGGCTCCGCAGGCTTGCGGACAGCTGCCTACAGCCCGAAGCTGTTCTAGCTTAGGGATGGCTGCGGAAAGCCTCCGCAGGGCGGTGGGGTGAAGGCACCCCGCCGCCCTGCGGAGGCCTGAAAGGCTGTCCCCGAAGCTGCGCTCCAAAGGCTTCAGGGATCTTTGAGGTTGGCGGTGGGGGAAAGCAGCGCTTCCCCCCACCGTCAGCCCCACAAGCTTGGGGGCAGCGGCAAGGCTGCATGCAGCCTTTGCGCTGTTCCCCGACCTGCTCTTGAACGCACTTTGTTTTTGAAAGGGAGAACAAGACCCCCCCCCCGTTCTCCCCCTCCTATGGTCCGGTGCATCCTATAGAGCGAAAAATACGGTAACCTATTACATGACTTTCCAAAGACATCTGAAGTCAGACCTGTATCGGAAAGTTTTTTATGTGTTGTGTTTTACAGTGGTTTTATAATTTGTTGGGAGCCACCCAGTAATAATAGTAATAGTAATAGTTGTTGTTGTTGTTGCTGTTGTTGTTAATGAGTACAGTACTATCAGGGGAAAACACCCACTTGCCCCCAATTCACACTCACCAGAGCAATAAAATGAACCAGAATGCAGCTAATTTGCACTTCTATGAATTTTTCAATGCCATTTCTCAACAACCCTCCCCAAACCCAAAATGCATATTTTGTAGGAGGGGAAATGTGAATTAAAATGAATATATTCATGAAAATACCATGTAGAAATACATTGTATAATAGGGGGAATTGCTTGATTGGGTATATATATATCTTACGAGAAATTTGCACTAAAATCCTGCCAAATTATTGTGAGGATAAATAGATGTGTGAGTGTTGTGAGATTACGAAATGGAAATGGGAAGATTTGTTCCCCTACTCCTTAAAGGACAGCACAAGAGGGGGAAACCCCATAACCTCCCCTTGTGCTTTGGACTGAGATCTCCCCAGGCTGAGCTCACCTCCATGGAAGGGGACCCATTGGTAAGGTGTCTGGCTGCCCAGGACAGGCTTGCCGTCGTAGAGGGAGCACTGGACAGCCCGGAAGGGGACGGATCCAGGAAGGCACTCCTGCAAGAGAGGAGGAAAGCCACAGTGTGAAAGGACAATGAGAAGCAAGGAAACGGAGATCCAGCCTGTACTCTCTGGCCACTGCCAGAATTGGGGCCCTGATGTCACCCATTGGGGGCGGGGCTTGCACAAGAGGGCTGGAAAGATCTGGCTTTCAATAATAACTTTCACTTCACCACCCACCGTAGATCCACCTCTGCCTTTCAGCCAAATGCTGGTGACAACTGCTAGGTGATGCTGGACTTCCTTCCCAGCCCATTGGTGGTTGCTAGGCAATGCCAGCCCTTGACCCCCACTCCCCAAAGCATCCCTTGACAGTGGTCCAAAGCTGGGACCCTCAAAGCTCTCTGCATTTTTAGGACCCCTGCTCCTTATTTTTGCAGTTGTAGATTGCTTTCAGCTCTTTTTTTACCATTTTGCATTCATTATTTTCATTATGTATTCTATGTTTTGTATACAGTGGTACCTTGGTTCTCGAACTTAATCCATTCTGGGAGTCCGTTCGACTCCTGAAACTGTTTAAAACCAAGGCACAGCTTCTGGTTGGCTGCAGGAGCTTCCTGCACTCAAATGGAAGCCTGTCGGATGTTTGGCTTTCAAAAAACATTTGCAGACTTTACTTCCGGGTTTGCAGCGTTCGGGAACCTATTTGTTTGACAACTAAACTGTTTGAGAACCAAAGTACCACTGTATTTTAATGTTATGTTGTGAACCACCCTGAGATTTACAGGTTTAGGGTATCATGAAAATAAATAATAAATAGTATTGTAAATAAATTGTAACCAGCCCTGGGACTTTAGGGTGAAGGGCAGGTAATTAATAATCATTCATCGTCAGTAATAACAATGAAGAATAGGGAGCAGGAGTGCAAGGCAAGCTGCAGATTATATTTATTGCTGTGTTGGGAGTCCACCTCCTTCCCTCCACAAAGCTCAAGCGTAATTCTCCCCACCTCTGCATATCATCCTATATCAGTCCAAGGGATACAGAGGCTGGAGACTCTTCCAAATGGCTGATTTGAACCCTGGCTCGACCCTTTAACCTGGACCTGATACAAATGCAACCTCGAACACAAACCCCGCAATAAGTGTGTGCAGCACTTTATTCTTTGACAAGGCAAGTACTCACATCCAGTTCACACACCCGGTACTGCCTGAGAGGCCCCTTGCACATCTCCTCCTCAGGGAACCTGTACGTGAAGAGGAAACACCTCCTTGAGAGACTCATCCTATGCAGAAGGAAGCCCCTTTGGGTGCAGCAGGGCTTACTCCCAGGTAAGCAGCAAGAGGATTGCGGGGCATGCATTCTCAAGGTGCTGGGGCTATATACTGGTGAAATGTTATATTGGCAAAGCATGGCTAAGGCAGTTTCCTGATGAATTCAGCCTTTTGGCTCAAAAGGTGGCACAGAGGTATTTCCTTATACAGTCATACTTCATGTTACATTTGCTTCATGTTACGTTCTTTCAGGTTATGTCCCGCGGCGACCCAGAAGTACCGGAAAGGGTTACTTCTGGGTTTCACTGCTCGCGCATGCGCAGAAGCACTAAATCGCGCAGCACACCTGCACAGATACGGCACTTCAGGTTGCGCTCTTTTCATGTTGCGAATGAAATCCTTCATGTTGCGATCCTGTTCGCAACCAGAGGTACCACTGTACATGCTACCGAAAGGCATCTATGAGCCAAGCAAAGAAAAAAAAACACCCTCCAATTTTCCAGGGACAGTCCCAGAATTACAGAAGCCATACTGATTTGATCCCGAAATATCCCAATTTTCTTTTCTCCTCCCTGTCTCGGAGAACAATTAAAAGTGGTGTGTGAAGGTTCAAAAACTGAGTCCTGTTTATCCTGAAAATAAAATCCCTGCACCAAATGAAGGAAACGATGACGCTGGAATACAAAGCCCTTCCTACAATATTGAAGGAAAAGATCACCAATCCACTTTCAAGTCTTTCATTGCGATGCTTCCGCAGCTAGCCAATTCTTAGGAAATGTGGGGAGTGTTTATTCCTTTATTGTCAATGGAGCCTGGCACTGCCTACTCAGAAGTAAGTCCCACTGTAGTCAATGGAGCTTACTGTTGGGATACTACGGGAGATCGATTGAACAACCTTAGACAACAGATCAGCAGGAATTTCATTTCCTGCCATGTAGGACACCTGAATGAGCCCTTTCTGAATACACTCTCTTGCACAATGTAGCTTAATCTGCAAGTACTTGGTTCTTTGCTTGCAGCTCTCTGAGTTCAGCAAAGCCAAACAAGATCTATTGTCTTGATACACTTGTATAGGACATTTCACAGAAACTCCAATGTCCTTAAACAGTTGCATCAACCATTCACAATCCATGAGTGAAAATGACAGAGCATTGAGTTCTGCTTCACAGGAACTTAGGCTCACTGTTGTCTGCTTTTTGCAAAACCAGTCAAACAGGCAGTAGTTGTACATGTAGCATACTCCAGAAGTGCTTGTACCATCCGTGGTGTCACTTCCAAAACTTGCATCTGCAAAGATTTCAAGACCTCCAGTCTTCTGACTGGTGAACCTCAGCCTGTAGTGCAAAGTCCCTTTCAAATAGCGGGCTATGCACTTCAGAGCTTTCCAATCCTGAACAGTAGGATTGTTGGCATGTCTGCTAAGCAGGTTAGTGCTTAGAGCTATGTCAGGTCTTGAGCATCTAGCAATGAAATTCAACTTGCCTAGAATGCATCTGTACAGCGTTGTGTCAGAAAACGCTTCAGAAGTACTATCTACCTGGTAACCTGTCACCATCGGTGTGTCTGCTGGGTTTGCATCAACCAAATTCAACCTGGTTAATACATCAGCAATTGTCTGTGTTTGGTGTACCAGAAAATTACCTGCTTGGTCCCTCTCCACCTGCAGAGAAAGATAGTTGGATACCTCACCAAGATCCTTCATCATGCTCTGATGGTGTTTCCTGCTTGGACTCGATGGCCCTTGTGGTCTCTTCCAACTCTATGATTCTATGATTCTATGATTCTATATCAAAGTGCTCCTTCAGCTGAGCCTAGGGTGCTTTGGTACAAAGCCTGATTCTTCCAAAATATCAGAAGATCATCAACAAAACATAAACAATACAGTTTGTTTTGCCCCTCCTCCTTGACAAACACACATGGATCAGCCTTGCCCTGGTGAAAACCTAGAGAAAGCAATGGCTCAGTGAGTTTCGTGTTCCAACACCTGGCACTCTGCTTGAGACCATATAAGGATTTCCGCAGTTTACAGACCATTCCCTTCTGTATCTGCATCCCATCAGGTGGAAACATAAACAGCTCCTCCCCCCAAATCCCGTACAAAAAAGCTGTATTAATGTCATGGTGGGAAACATGCAGTTTCTCCTCTGCAGCGATCTTGAGCATCAGCCGAATGCTCTCATATTTGACGGTGGGTGAGTAGGTCTCGTGGTAATCCTGTCCTGGTACCTGTGAAAAACCTCTGGCAACCAATCTGGCTTTGTGCCTGACTACCTTGCCATTCTGGTCTGTCTTGGCCTTGAAGACCCATTTGCTGCCAACCAGTCTCATTCCTGGGACTACCAGTACCAACTCCCAATTTTGGTTCCTATTCAAGGAATCAACTTCAGCCTTCATGGCATTAAGCCAAGGCTCAGCATCTTTAGAAGGTTCCTACACCTTCTCTGAGCTACTAAGAACAGCAGTTGCCATCTTAGCAAACTCATCAGCAAATCTCTTTGGAGGTCTGCCCTTCGTGGCTCTCTCAGATCTGCGTACTAGACGCAAGTCTTCTGGACTCATCTCCTCTTTCTTAGGAGAAAAGTGACCAATGGTGAAGAGTGGTTGTTTCAGTTCATTGTCAGACGCATCAGATGGTCTGACTGAGGCCTTTGCGCTCTTGTAGTCTGCTGTGTCATCACTGTCACTGACATCATCAGCAGCGCCACCAACTGAGCTGGAATCCGAACTCTGATCATCATCATCATCATCATCCTCAGCACTATCTGCTTTCTTCACATCACCTTCATCCTCCTCTGGGTAACTCTGGAAAATTCCCACATTTTCCCCCCACTTAGGATTGTACTCAACACTCTTTGTGAACTTAATGGACTTAGAGTCAGTCATCCATACCCTGTATGCACCTTTTTCATACCCCATGAACAAACCATGAGCCCCACGCTTCCCAAGCTTGTTGCTCTGTGGGGTGTGTACCCACATGTCAGAACCAAAGATTGTCATGTGCTTGATGTTGGGTTTCTTACCAAACATCTTCTCATAGGGAGTACAACCAATAGGTGATGACAGTCTGCGATTATAAGTGTAAACAAAATTCGACAGAGCCTCCCCCCAATACTTATCAGAGAGATTGGCATCACGCAACAATGTTTTCATTCCTTGCAGCAACGTTTGATTTGCTCGCTCCGCAAGCCCATTCATCCATGGCGATCTAGGCGTTGACAAGTCATGCTGGATTCCCTTCTCAGTCAGGAAAGCTTCAAACTGCTGAGAAGTGAACTCCCCGCCCCGATCAGTAAAGAGACAACCAATGCGTTTACCGTGAACATTCTCCAACCAAGCACAGAATGCCTTGAACTTAGGAAACGCTTGCGATTTCTGCTCGAGCATAAACACATGAATGTACCTGGAAAAAGAATCAATTAGAACCATGAAGTACCTTGCTCCTCCCAAAGAGGGCGCAAGTGGACCAACCAGGTCTGCGTGCACTAGCTGGTAGGGTTTGGAAGCCTGCCTGCTAGACTCCTTGCCTTTTGGAGCAACCTTCACCTTGTTCTCTGCACAAGATACACATTTCATGTGAAACTTACAGGATTTGATGTTCAAACCCTTAACCATCTCTGGCATCTTGGCCAGTGCCTTCCAAGAGAGGTGACAAAACCTTCTGTGTGCATCGTGAATGAATCCTGCATGAAGAACTTTGTTAGTTTGTGCAACACAACAAGAATCAGCATTAGACACAGCAACAGCACCATTGTCATCATAAGTTATACAGAACAACCCATCCATAAACTTTGCATGCAAAATGTCCTCTTTGCCTTTCCTGATGACACAGACGCTCCTCTTGAAGGAAATCTCAAAACCACGCCCAGTAAGCTGTGGGACACTGAGCAAGTTGTCTGCAGCGCCTGGAACATAAAGTACATCTTTGATGGTTGTGTGCAGACTCGCCAATCTCACAGTCCCTTCTCCTGCGATTTGCAACGTCTTTCCGTCAGCCAGGTGGATCTCACCTTCTTGAGGTTTGAAGGAGATAAAGAGATGGCGGTCTTTTGTTACATGGCGGGTACAGCCTGAATCAATAACAAACTTGGCCTTGGCCTTTGGAGCAGCCTTTGCAGCAAGCAAAACCTTGTTTTCCACCAGCGTGGGCTTTTGCAGCTTGCCCCGCTGCTCCTGGCCATCAGACTTGCCTTTAGCCTTTGGTGAAGCTGTGCCAGCAAACAAAGCCTTGTTTTCCACTAGCGTGGGCTCTTCACCCTCCCTCTGCTTCTGGCCATCTGCAGGCGTCTGCCTCTGTTTACCTTTGCCTTTCCGGCCTCTGCAAAGGCGATGACCTTGGTTCCCACGAGAAACAGAGCTCTCAGCTGCCGACTCCTTGGCTCCCCCTGGAGGCTGGAATGCTGCCTGGGATGACATCACAGTCAGCTCCCCCTGTAGCTTGCAACTGGTGCCCTCAGCATCCCTGCATTCACTCGCATTCTGGGAAACAGCCAGGACCTCCGATGCAGTCAAACTCTGGGCTGGGATGACTGGTAGATGGGCTACTTTTCAAAGCATTCCACATCTTACTTGCAGTCGTGTTGCCAGCTAGCGTGGCAATTTCCTCCAGAGAGACGGACAAGACTATTACGTCTATCGCCCTTAAATCTTGGGCCTTCCATCTATCTGTCAGAGGAACTGGAGGGGCTTCAGACACAGTATGCCACACTCCAAACTGACGCACCAAACTCTCACACCACACAGCCCAGGTTTTATAATTGTGCCGATTTAGCTTTGGGCACTCAGCAGCCTCAGAAGCTTGGAAAAACTCCATTCCAGCTTTTTACTTGAGCCGCGAGTCTTATTCACTTCAGAAACTCCTTATCTCGGCAGCCATAAATCTTGAGGCCTGCTTGGCTCGACTCCCAGACCAATTAGGCCTGCCGGACATCAAAAGCTCTTGTCGCGGCAAACAGAAAAGCCTTACTTTCACTTTTCCTCCACATACCTCTCAACACAGTCTGTCGCAGTCTTACTCTCCTGTAAGTGCCGTGAATCTGGGCCCATAACCTGTTGTTGGGATACTGCCAGGGAGATAAAGTCCATCATGGCCCCAAGCCGTGTCCGGACGCGTCATCGATCTCCCGTAGGCACGCAGTATCAGCAATTAGCGACATGAGTTCCAGAAATAGCTTCCCACATTCTGGAACTGATGCACGCTCTTACCAGCAGATAATGCACAGCAAAAGTCGCACGCAGGAGAGCATTATTTACAAGCTTTATTCTGCGTTGATCAGAACAAAGAAAACCATGACTGCCTGCTTCAGTGTCTACGACACAGAGAGAAAACGAAAGCAACAGAAAACATAAACATCCTGTGAACAGGAAATACGCAGGCTGTGACACAAACATCCTGCTCCCTTTTAAGGTAGAACGGAAATATCCTAACACTTACTCCCAGATAACTGGATCAAGACAGTTCAGCCTTACTCTGAGCTCTGAGTTAATAATTAACTATTGTTGTTTTCTGCTAGGCAACACATGAGTGTTTAACCTTAGATCACATGAGAGGTATTGAATTGCCAGTTTGCCATCTTGGAAGGGTGATGCCTGTTTCTCCGGCTCTGTGAGGATGTAAATGAAGCTCTCCAGGAAAACAGCTCCAGGAGAATTGGATGTTGTCAAGATAGGCAGACCTCTGCTTCTAGGTCTGTTGGGATCATTTCATATTTTGTAAAATGCTGAGTCTGTTTCAGTCCACAGGTTCGTTTTGAAGAAAGTTCTGCAAGTAAGTGTCAATTAAACTTATAGGCCTTGTTTTCATTCCAAAAAGGAGTCTATTTTTATGTGTCTAGGTGCTTCAAATGGAGCAATATTAATATCGGCAATATTTCCAATGTGGGAGAGCCAGGTTGGCTGCCAGGGGATACTGAAAGCAACTGCTATGATTTGAACCCAGGTCTCCCCCACCTGAAGCAGAGCAGGCCAACCACAACCCCTATGCAGTCACATCCCATGGCCCCCTCCCCGACAAACAGGGCAGCCCAGCTCACCTGATGCATCGTCGTGTCCGAAAGGAGGCTCCGTCCCCGCAGGTACTGGAACAGGCACTCCAGCTGCCCCAGTGCGTCCATGCCCCGTAGCCTAGCTGGCGTCTCTGGCGGGGCCGGGGGCCCATGTGGTCTGTCCCCTACTTAAAGGAAGATGTCAAAGTCACCAGGCTCTGGCAGGTGCGGGGGCAAGAGGGCAGCTTTGGGTATTACCTTCCCAATTCCCCTAGTCATGAGACGCAACATTTTTGGGAAGCAGCTACGCCTCGTAGGGCCACCATGGAGAAGGTCCTGTCTTGAAGGTCGTCCTTGGAAGTTTTTAAGTAGAGGTTAATATGCTGTAAGTCCTCAAGCATCCATGGCCATCCAATCTCCGCTTAAAAACCTCCAAGGAAGGAGAGTCCACCACCTTCCATTCCACATCTGAACAGCTCTTACTGCCAAAAATTTCTTCCTGACGTTTTGGTGGAATCTCTTTTTTTGTAACTTAAAGCTATGGGTTCAGGTCCTACCCTCTAAGCAGAAGAAACCAAGCTTGCTCCATTCTCCATGTGGCAACCCTTGGAGGCAAAACATCCCCAATTCTCTCAACCGTTCCTCATCAGGTTTGGTTTCCAGACCCCTGATCATCTTGGCCTCCCTCCTCTGCTCATCTTCCAGCTTGTCAAGGTCCTTCTTAAATTGTGGCGCCCAGAATTGGACACAGGATTCCAGGTGTGGTCTGACCAAGGCAGAATAGAGCGGCACTATGACTTCCCTTGATCTGGACACTAGACTTCTGCTGAGGCATCATTAGTTCTTTTTCGCTGCTGCATCACAGCCTGTGCAACAACAAGGTCCTTTTGATTGTTTTTATTAAGGATTTTCTTAAGTTACAATAGTACAAACATCATCTCTATTTTCAGATAATAAAGATCATAACCAAGGTCTTCTAGATGTATGGCTTAGTCATTTGGGAATATCCTGAGCAATAAGCCAGAGAAATTGGGGTGGAGGTTAATTGGGGTGGGGCCCCCACCTGCCTCCATGCATCACCCCCTCCTTTTTTTGTGACGTCTTCCTCACTGCCCAGTGAGGGGGGGCTCTTTCAGCCTTCACAAAACACTCCAGCCATTGTCTTGGTAATTGTCTGTTTCTCATCCTTTCCACTCCTCTGAAGGAAAGTCTGGAGCCTCCTTCCAAAGTCTGCTTTATCTCTTCCCAGACATTTGGAAAGGGCTTTCCCCACAGTGTGAAGGAGCCAAACTCTGCCTGAGCATGCAATGCACACACAACACACAGAGGAAAGCTGCTTCCCAAAAGCTCAGGCTGCAGGCAGGAGGGGAGATAAGATCAGCCTTTGCTAAACAGCCCAGATGCAGGAGGGGTTTTTTGGTGGGGGGAGATCCCCCTCTCCATCCTCCTTCCAGCAGTGGAGCCTGGGAAGGCCCCACTCTGTTTACAAAAGGAAGGTCAAGGGAATTAAATGTTTATCGTGGTGCTAAGCAAGGGGCAGGATCACAAGGTGGAGGCGTCCCCAGTTGTGGCAGGGTGACTGCAGTGACCACAAGGGAGGAATGACTCAGGATGGAGAAGGGGGTGCGAGGGGACAAAAGGAGAGGGTGGGTGGGTGGCAGCAGCTGGCCAAGAGCATTGGGGCTGCAGGTGGGCAGCTAGCTCATATCTTGCACAAAAATCTACTTTTTTAATTTTTAAAAAAACACCTCTCGGAAATCCCCCAAAGCTCACAGGGATCCTGAGCCTGCCTGCCTTGCTTCAGAAAACAAAGAAGCCCTTTGCACAGACAGATGCAGGCCCCCCTTCTCCAGCAGAGCATCCACATGGTATGCAGAAGGCTCCAGGCAGGACTGGGAGAGATGCCCCCCCCCGAGTCTCAAAAACCTGGAGAGTTGCTGCTGGTCAGTGCAGGCAATACTGAACTAGGTGAGCCAAAGTTCTGGCTCGTGATTGAAGGGGCCATTAGAATATTGTTCTCTATATGATCCCCTTTGTGTGAATCTGTGCTTCAGGGACCCATTAGCAGATATGTGTGGTCCATCATGATAATGCTGCTTCGTAAGAAACTAGCAACTGAGATAGACTGCCTCTGGCCCACTCCTGAGAAGGGAGCCCAGAAAACCAGAGGGAGATCTTTGCTCTCCTAATGGGTTTCATGAAATTGATGGTTAAACATCCAGGGAGAGGGTGGAATAAACAGGTTGGCGGCCAGCAGACTGGAAGCTGGGGGTGTGTGTGAGCATTACTTCCATCACCAAAGCAAGCAAAGGCAGGCCTGGGATGGGATGCTTCAGCTGAGATTCCTGCATTGCAGGGAGTTGGACTAGATTAAGGTTACCAGATTTTTTTCAGTGAATCCAGGGACACTTTTCAACTTCAGTTGATTTTGTATGGGGACTGATTTGTAAATCTGGGGACTGTCCCCGGGAAATGGGGACGTCTGGTAACCTTAGACTAGATGACTCTCAGGGGTCCCTTCCAACTCTACGATTCTAGGATTCTAAGATTCTTTCTTGGATGGAAACTTTCCTTGCAACCATTGCCCCGCCCTCTCTCGCTCCTAGCTCCACCCATCAATGGCCTCTGGCCACCAGAAGGAGATGTGGCCCCCGGTCCCCTTTGCGTGCTCTCCTCCATTGGCATCAAAGATCCCAAGGGAAATCATAATCTGGCATCATCCTGCTCCCACCAAGGGTCCTGGGAAAGGGGCCGGGATGATCGCCTTGCCTCTGGACATTTTCAGCCTAATTGCATTAAAACTACAGTATTTACAAATTGGATGGTCTCTGCACCCAGGTCTCAAGGCTTCCTGTTGACGTCAGAGGCAGCGCTCTCCCCTCCCAGAACCCCAACTCTGTTCACTAGGCCTCACTTCCCCACAGCCGCCTCCCAATCTGCTGCCCCAAGCAGGATCCTGAACCTGGGGGAGCAAGGGGGGAGCAGCAGCAGGACCCCTCAAGGAAGCGCAAGGCTGACCATGCAAATGTCACCTCCTCTGCCCAGACGCTGTCTTTTGGAACCGGGAGACTGAACTTCCACCTGCAAATCTTGCTCTCTGCCAAGCTTGGCTGGAGGCCAAGCAGTTTAGCCATTGCTTGGGCTGGATGCTGTCAGAATCAGACCCACACAGGCCCATCTGGTCCAGCCTCCTCTCCTCACAGTGGCCTAATACCCCTGAGAACCCAGGAATCCAGAGAGACTGCCTCTGGACCTGGAGGTTCTGTGTGGATGAGCCTGTCTTCTGGATCAGGCCAAAGGAGACCCATCTAGTGCAGCCCCCTGCTCTCACAGTTGCCTGTGGAAAACCTCCAAGGGAGATCCCAGCACAGGAGCAGCTCTCCTGTCCTGCGGCCCTCGACATCCCTCTCCTCCTCCTCCTCCTCCTCCATGAATTTGCCCAGTCCACTTAAAGCCATTGCTGCCTCCTGGGGGAGGGAGTTCCTCATGTGAATTTTGTGCTGCGTCAGGAAGTTCTACCAAGCCAGATTTGGACTCTCATCTTCCCTCCCTCCCCACCACCTTAAAGCTTTGCTTCACACCCCGCCTGCTGAAGAGTTATGGAGAGCAACAAATCAGCCTTAACAGAACAACCTGGATCTGCCAGCATGTGGGAGTCGGGGGGGGGGCCCTCTGGGGCTCCCAGTCACCTGCTCTCCAACTTACCTGAACGGTGCACAGGAAGGTCAGCCAGATGAGGAAGACGGTGGTCAGGGGAGAGGTGCTCCTGCAAGAAAGAGAAGGAAATACTCTAACGAGGGCTATTGCCAGCTTCATTAATGGCTGATCCTGAAATGTTGGATCCCCTCCGAACTGGTGCCAATGTTTTGTGCTAGTTTTGTGCCGTGAACCCCTCATTTTGTGCCACCGCCCCAGCTGAGTAATTGACACTCAAAGCAGAGAGGGGGGTAGGAATACCCCAAAACCCAACATTGTCTGATTGAAGCTTCTATGGTCCAGAAATCAGGGGAAGGAGAGAGACAGACAGACAGACAGACGGATGGACAGGTCAAGTTGGTGGCCATTGCTACCGCTTGTGGCAGGGAGTTCCACAATTTAACGAAAAAGTCTTCCTTTTCTCTGTCCCAAATCTTCCAACCCTCAGCTCTGTTGGATGTCCACGATTTCTAGCAGGAGGGGAGAGAGAGGAAAACTTTCCTCCTGCCACTCTCCCCATTCCAGGCATCATTTTATAACCTCCTACCCGGTCACATCTGCCTCATTTTTTCTTGAAACTCAAAGTCTCAAACACTTCAGCCTTTCTTCATTGGCTTAACTGCAGCCTCAGTTTGCAGAGGGTTCCCCCATGGCCAGGGGACCTCTGAGCATGTGCAGAGGGCCTTTCCCCTTATGGTTCCCCCCCAAAAAATCAGTCCCCTGGGCAAGGAGAGGAGAACAACAAGCTGCCTGTTCTGGACACCACCTGACGCTGCCAGATTTATTTATTCTGACATTTCGATCCTGTGGGTGGATGAGAGGGTGAGAGGCAGCAGCGATAAGGGGCTCACGTGCCCTGGAAAAAGAATAGGGGGGGAGAGAGGGAGGGGTCCCCTCGGAGGGTGTCAGTTGCATCCAGGGCCTACAGAAAATAATGCAGAAGAGAGGAAATGGGGTGGGGGGGGAGGGAGAGAGAGAGAGAGAGAGAGAGAGAGAGAGAGAGAGAGAGAGAGAGAGAGTTTTCCTCCCTCTCTCTAAACACTACACCGCCTGGGCAGCCAACAAATGTGGAAGATTCGGGGCAGAGAAAAGGAAGGCTTTCTCGGTTGAAGTGTGGAACTCCCTCCCACAGGAGGCAGCAGTGGCCACCGGCCTGGACAGCTTTAAAAGAGGGAGGAAAGGGCTATGGATTTCTACTGGCCAGGATGGCTCTGCTCTGCCTCAACAGATGGAGGCAGCGGTGCTTCTGAATCTCAGTTGCCGGAACCCCCAGGAGGGGAGATGGTTGCTCTTGCACTCAGCTCCTGCTTGTGGGTGTCCCAGAAGAGGTCTCTAGTTGGCCACTGTGAGACAGGATGCTGGGCTAGACAGGGGTGGGGGGGTGGCTTTGGCCTGATCCAGCAGCCAGGGCCTTTGTATGCCCTCATGGAACCTCCAGGCTCTGAGGCAGTCTATCTGGATCCCTAGTTTCTTAGGGGTATTTGGAGCCCGCGAGAGGAGGATGGTGGGCTGGGTGGGCCCCCTTGGGCCTGATCCAGCAGCCAGGCTCCCCTTATGTTCTCAATCAAAGTGGGGAAAAGAAAACCCAGACTCTCCGGAGACAAGGGAGAATCAAGGGCACAGGCGGGCAGAACGCCAGGGGTTCCCCCGCCCACCCTGCATGAGCCGTGAGTCACCCGGAGCCATATGTGGGAGTAGAATCATAGAATCGCAGAATCCTAGAGTTGGTAGGGAGCCCCAGCAATCATCCAGCCCAACCCCATGCAATGCAGGAATCTCGGCTAAAGCATCCAGGACAGATGGCCATCCGACCTCTGCTTAAAATCTCCAAGGAAGGAGAGTCCCCAACCCCAAGGAGAACTGTTCCACTGTCAGACAGCTCTTAGTGACATGAAAGTTTTTCCTGATGTTGAGACGGAATCTCCTTTCTTGCAACTTGAAACCATTGATTCGAAAAATAATTATTGACATTGATTCAGGACTGGAAACCTCTTATGGACTTTTTGCATGAAAGAGAAAACGAACCTGCAATATTGTGACTTAAAGATTCTAAAAATACTGATTATAGGAGATAGGAAGTTTGGATGTTAAGGAGTGAATACTGCACAGGGGTACCTCAGGTTAAGAACTTAATTCGTTCTGGAGGTCCATTATTAACCTGAAACTGTTCTTAACCTGAGGTACCACTTTAGCTAATGGGGCCTCCCGCTGTCGCTGTGCTGCCAGAGCACAATTTCTGTTCTCATCCTGAAGCAAAGTTCTTAACCCGAGGTACTATTTCTGGGTTAGCAGAGTCCGTAACCTGAAGCGTCTGTAACCCGAAGCGTCTGTAACCAGAGGTACCACTATACTATGCTTAGGTGCAGGACAAAAAACTGGAAGTCTTTATCTTTCTTTATTTCCCCCTCTTCTTTCTCTCCTCTTTTTTAAAAAAAATCTCCCTGGATTGGTTCTTTTTTAGATAAAGTATGTAATGTATTACATACTTAGAGTCCCATGGACTGCAAGAAGAACAAACCTCTCCATTCTGAAGGAAATCAGCCCTTAGTGCAGATCCTGAAGCTGAGGCTCCAATACTTTGGCCACCTCATGAGAAGAGAAGACTCCCTGGAAAAGACCCTGATGTTGGGAAAGATGGAGGGCACAAGGAGAAGGGGACGACAGAGGACAAGATGGTTGGACAAAGACTTCCGGTCGGTGCCAGCGCTTAATGGCGGTCCTATCTCCGAGCTCCGGAGAAGGACTGCTTCGCAAGTTCGGGTCTTACCCGCTACGGCAAGCGGGGGACCCCTAAAATCCCAGGCGCTGAAGCCTGAGAACAAGGAGACTCGGTGGGCACCTTTGCGCCCCCCGGTACCGTGAAAGAGCCTTTTTAAAGGCTACGGATCGACATCGGGAGTGAGCGCGGTGCTGAGAGTCGCTACCCAGCCTGCGAAGTGAAGCCGCGTCGCCATAAGCGGAGAGCGCCGATTCCTTCCTGAAAAGAAATTCGGACTGATTCCCCGTGAGTAAGAACTGAAAAATAACTGGGACTTTTCTTAATTTTAAAATTGGGCTAAAAACGGGGGAGATTTAAACAAAGGAAGTCTGCCTCCCCCCGACCGCATGAAAGTGAAAGCAACGGAGCTCTAAACCTGCATCCGTTTAAATTCATCCTTTGATCAGCTAAACCGGACATTTAAACCTTTGATCTCCCCTCTAGCAAGCAGGGCAGAGGGGAGGCGAATTTGACCATTAACTGCATGACTTATTTGAAGGAAAAAACCTCTGCTATCTCATCTACTTGAAAGTCTGAAACGGTCTGCCTTCTTAGTACATTGAGCTGACTTTTCCCTGTGAAGTGACACCTTGATACAAAGTTTCCACAGTGCCTGACTTTTGTACATTTTAAGAAGAAACAGTATAAACAGTATACTGGGCAACTGTGGCAATTGGAAGCTATAAGACTTTAGTAACATTGATTTTGACTGGGTTAATCTCCTTTCTTTCTACATCTTGGATGGTCTCCTTTGTTCATGTATTTTGAAATTTCCTTCTATGGCCATTTTGATTTGCTCCCTCTAGAGGATAAAGTGAAGTCCAGCACGGCCTAAGACAGTGGAATTTTCCAAGGGAGAATAAATCCCGTGGGAATTGACCTTGACATGAGTGGGCCACAAGAAGAGATAACTACAAGAGCCAAGACCAAGCAACAACAACAGCAACAGCTGCAGCTGCAACAAGCAAAGAGAAGAGGTTCGATCTTAGGCGTAACAGCCGGACTAGCTGGAACAACAGGACAGGACAAAGGAGCAGCCGTTTCTATGGAAGCTGTGACAGAAGCTTTGCTTAAGATAAACCAGACTCTGGAGTCTTTGACAAAACAGACTTCAGAGAACACACAAAAATTAACAGAAATATCAACAAGATTAAACCAGAATACAGAATCTATAAATAAATTGGTCGAGGAAAATGCCACCACGCGTCAAATTGCCGAAGAGGCCAAAGCCACAGCTGGAGAGACGCAGGAGAAATTAGAGCCACTTGCCAAGAAGGTCTATGAGCATGATGCAACCTTGGCCTTGTGGGAGTTACAGAGGAAAGAGAGAAATTTAAAATTAAGACTGATTCCGGAGAATGAAAGTGACAACCTTGTGGAATATTTGACACGGGAGTTTGCGGATTGCTGGGACCTGGAGGAAGACGATTTTAAAATCACAACTGCCTTTAGACTCGGCAAAAAGCAAGATAGAAAGACACCAAGAGATTGTTTGATCACACTCAGATCTAAGGAGGAAAGAGATAAAATTTTAGGACTACACTTTGGAAAAGCACTCCAAATTGGAAATTCAGCAGTACAGATCTTTAAAGACATACCAAAATATATCTTGGACTTAAGAAACTTCTACAAGGATTTGGTGCTTTTGTTAAAGAAAAATCAGATCCGCTTCAGGTGGGAATTCCCACAAGGACTGTCATTCGACTACAAGGCAAAGAAAGTGAAAATAAAGACAATTCAAGATAAAGACAAATTTCTGGCAAGATATCAGGAGGACCTACAGAAGGGGACTGTGGATGTACTTGCAGAACAGAGGAGAGCACTGGATATCCTGAATCTCTCGTTTGGACAAAAACCACCACCGTCAGAAGAAGAGCAACAACTTGGAGCTGTTGGAGGAGCCTTAAGAAAATAACAAGATGGCTCTGCAATTCCTTAGTTGGAATTGTAATGGACTGAATGGGCCTTTGAAGAGAAGACAAGTATTTCACATTTTGAACAGAGAACAATTGGATTTGATATGTTTACAAGAAACTCACATAACTAGAGCCCACAGGAGATTACTCACAAATAAAAGGTTAGGACAAGAATTTGTCTCATCAGACAAAGTTAAGAAGAGGGGAGTGGTAATATATGTGAAGGAGAAATGGGCTCCAAAAATGATATTCAAAGATGAACAAGGGAGATATCTGGCTGTGGAGATACAAGTACAAGGAGAAAAACTTTTAGTTGTTGGAATTTATGCACCAAATGAAGGCAAATCTGACTTCTTTAAGGGACTTCATGAAACTTTGACGGACTATCTGGATTATAATATGATAATCATGGGAGACATGAATGGCGTGGTCTCCACTAATATGGACAAGGCACAAAGACTAACAGTCACTAAAGAAGGGAGACTCCCCAAGACTTTTTTCGAAATGACAGAAAACATGGACTTGATAGACATTTGGAGAACAAGGAACCCTCTGGAGAGAGAGGGAACCTTCTTCTCCCAAGCAATGATGACCTGGACCAGAATTGACCAAATCTGGGTTACTAGTGGACTGGCTCCAAAGATTAAGAAAGTGGAAATCTGCCCAAAAACTTGCTCCGACCATAACGCCGTGAAGATGGAGATGAAACTCACAATAACCGGTCAATTTAGATGGAGAATGAATGACACCCTCTTTCGAGATAAGGAGATTCTCACGAAGGCCCAAAAGACCTTAAAAGACTATTTTGAAATAAATTTGAGGACTGACGTGGAGAAAAGAGTGATCTGGGACGCAAGTAAAGCTGTTATGAGAGGATTTTTGATTCAACAAAATTCAATAAAGAGGAAAAAACAAAATGAGAAAAAAGAGAAGATCTTGGAAATGATAAAGGAAGGAGAGAGGAAATTAAGAACAAAACCAAAGTCTCAGGACATTTTAAGAGAGATTAAGTTATATCAAACTCAATATATGGAACTGATGAACCAAGAGATTGAATGGAAGATAAAGCAAATGAAACAAAAGACTTTTGAATCAGCAAATAAATGCGGTAAACTTTTGGCATGGCAATTGAAGAAAAGGCAGAAACTAAATACAGTTACAAGCCTAGAGGTGGATGGAAAGAACATATCTAAACCCAATGAAATTAGAAATTGCTTTTTAAGTTATTTCAAAAAACTCTACACCCAAGGCCCGCAAAATGAAGAAGATATAGACAAATTCCTTGGAAGATATGGATTACAAAATATCTCTCAGCAAAGTAAGATGGACTTGAACCAGAGAATCTCAGAACAAGAGGTAGAGGCTGCCATTCAGAATATGCAATTGGGCAAATCTCCGGGACCAGATGGACTGACTTCTAGATACTACAAATCGTTGAAGGAATGGTTGACTCAACCATTAAGAGAAGTTTGTAATGAGATCCTTGAAGGAAAAAGGGCGCCTGAATCGTGGAAAGAGGCATATATCTCACTCATACCAAAGTCAGAGACTGAAAAGACCCAACTCAAGAACTACCGCCCGATATCACTCCTTAATGTGGATTACAAAATTTTTGCAGACATTTTGGCAAAAAGATTTAAAAGAGTTTTGATGGAGAAGATTCATAAAGACCAAGCAGGCTTTCTCCCTAAAAGACACCTAGCGGACAATGTAAGGAATGTAATAGACATTTTGGAAAAGCTGGAGGTGAATATAAACACTAAAGCAGTATTGATCTTTGTGGACGCGGAGAAAGCCTTTGATAATATCTCTTGGAGTTTTATGAGGAAGAATCTTCATGGGATGGGGGTAGGCCAGGGTTTTGAGAATGGTATGGCTGCAATATATTCCGAACAAAAAGCTAAGCTGATTGTAAATAATGTTGTGACTGAGGAACTTAAGATAGAAAAAGGAACTCGGCAGGGGTGCCCAATTTCCCCATTACTTTTCATTTCGGTTCTGGAGGTGTTGCTGAATATGATAAGAAATGACCAGCAGGTCAAAGGTGTGCAGGTCGGAGCTAAACACTACAAGTTAAGAGCGTATGCAGATGACCTAGTATTGACTTTGCAAGAGCCAAACACTAGTACGAAAAGGGTTTTAGAAATAATTCAACAATTTGGCCAGGTGGCTGGATTTAAGTTGAATAAGCAAAAAACTAAAGTCTTAGGGAAAAACCTAACAGATATGGAAAAGGAGAAGTTTCAGGAGGAAACAGGTTTGACAGTGGTTAAGAAAGTCAAATACCTAGGGGTTTATTTAACACCTAAGAATGTTAATTTGTATAAGGATAATTATGAAAAATGTTGGTCAGAGATTAAAAAAGATCTGGAAATATGGTCAAATTTGAAACTGTCAATGTTAGGCCGAATTGCAGTAATTAAAATGAATGTATTGCCTAGAATGTTATTTTTGTTTCAGACCTTGCAGATTCTTGATAAGATGGAATGTTTTAAGAGGTGGCACAAAGACATTTCGAAATTTGTCTGGCAGGGCAAAAAGCCCCGAATTAAACTCAAAATACTGACTGACGCTAAAGAAAGAGGGGGTTTTGCCCTGCCGGACCTAAAATTGTATTATGAGGCAGCAGCGTTTTGCTGGCTGAAAGAATGGATGCTCCTCGAGAATACAGACATCTTGGATCTGGAAGGCTTTAATAATGCTTTTGGTTGGCATGCATATCTTTGGTATGACAAGGTTAACAGTACCTTTAAAAATCACATTGTTAGAAAAGCATTATTTAATGTCTGGATAAGATACAAAGACTTATTGGAAAATAAAACCCCTAGATGGGTGTCACCAGTGGAGGCTAAAGCAGTGAAGAAACTCAATATGGAGGTCGGATGGCCGAAGTATTGGGAAATTTTAGAACAGGATGGAGACAAGGTTAAACTACAAAGTCAGGAGAAATTGAAGCACAAAGTAGAAAATTGGTTTCAATATCGCCAAATAATGGAAATTTTTAAACAGGATAGGAAAATCGGTTTCCAAGTGGAGAAATCAAAACTAGAGACCGAATTGCTAGAACCCAATACTAAGAATTTATCTAGAATGTATAACTTGCTGTTGAAATGGAACACACAGGATGAAACAGTTAAATCTGCTATGATTAAGTGGGCGCAGGATGTTGGACACAACATTATGTCAGATGACTGGGAATGGTTATGGAACACCGGTATCAAATTTACGGCATGTAATGCCTTAAAGGAAAACATTATGAAAATGGTATACAGGTGGTACATGACCCCAGTCAAGCTGGCAAAAATCTATCATTTGCCCGATAATAAATGTTGGAAATGTAAAGAGACTGAAGGTACTTTTTACCACCTTTGGTGGACATGCCCGAAGATAAAGGCCTTCTGGGAAATGATCTATAATGAAATGAAAAAGGTACTTAAATGTACATTTTCCAAAAAACCAGAGGCCTTTCTCTTGGGCATTGTCGGCCAATTGGTGACAAAGAAAGATAGAAATTTCTTTATGTATGCCACAACAGCAGCAAGAATACTCATCGCAAAGTATTGGAAGACACAAGATTTACCTACTCTGGAAGAATGGCAGATGAAAGTGATGGACTATATGACACTGGCTGAGATGACAGGCAGAATCCGTGACCAACGTAAAGAGATGGTGGAAGAAGAATGGAAAAAATTTAAGAGCTATCTTAAGGACTACTACAAACTCAACGAATGTTAAAATGTTGTGGTTGCTAGAAGTAACAGGGTACAGGGATACAAGGTTAGATAATAAAGGAGGACTAAGATGACAGAGATTAGAAAGTAACAACTGGGAGTTGCTAGTTCAAAAATGGACACTGGGATGCAGAGAGGGGGGGTATGGGGAAGTCCAAGAAAAGAGGTTTATGAAAATATCTTTGAAAGTATTTTGTATGTTTGTTTTGTTTTGTGTTTGTTTGTCCTTTTTAAAAAAAATGCTGTAAAACCAATAAAAATTTATTAAAAAAAAAAAAAAAAAACAAGATGGTTGGACAATGTTCTCGAAGCTACCAGCATGAGTTTGACCAAACTGTGGGAGGCAGTGGAAGACAGGAGGGCCTGGCGTGCTCTGGTCCAGGGGGTAACAAAGAGTTGGACACGACTAAACGACTAAACAACAATAAAAACACATAATGTATTATAAAAAGATATTTTGTGATGGGTATGATTTTTTGCATATTTTTAGACAAGTATCAACAAAAATACTATTAAAGAAAAAACAATTAAAAAGGAAGTGCTGGGACTGGGCCACCAGTTCCTGGAATGGCTCCCTGCAAGTTGAGCCACGCTATCATTCCCCTGGTATGAACAAAACAGGAGAAGTGGATATCAAAGCCGTGGTCCCCTTCCTGCTGTGTGAGGACAGAAGCCCCAGCCCTGCCTCACATCCCTTCCTATGCAGGGCAGAGCGAGCGCTTGTGAGATGCTCCCCCTTCTTTCCAGGCCTTCAGGGCAGGAGCAATTCTTGGGTTGGGATAGATGACCCTTGGATCCCTTCCAACACTACATTTATTTGATTCTACAGGGCAGGGACAGGCGCTCCCTTTCTGAGCACCTGGAGCTGCCAGACGGCACTTAAAGCTGCCTGACGCTTGCATGCCTCAAAAACGCCGGAGGCAGCAAACAGGGGCGGGGAAACATAAACAAGATTTAAGGGGCATCACATGAAGTTCTGGCGCAGCAGGAGCGAAGCCAGACTCGCTTCCCATTCTCCTGCCTAAGCCTGGGGGGAGCAGCAGCTCTGCTGGAGCCAGCAAAGCTCAGCTTTGGCCCTCTGAGCATTCACAGAGTGGCTTTTCCTCAGCCTATTCTCCAATGTCTGATAGTCCTACATGGCCCTAACAGCCACCCAGCCACCAGGCCTCCTTCTCTCTTAAATTGAGAAAGTGCAGCTCACAGGAACTCCCTGGGCATGGAATCATAGAAGCATAGATTTGGAAAAGACCCCAAGGGTCATCAAGTCCAGCCCCCTGCAATGCAGGAATCTCAGCTCAAGCCTCTATCACAGAGGGAGGGTCATTCAACCTCTGCTTTAAAAGCTCCAAGGATGAAGAGTCCACCACCTCCCAAGGAAGACCGTTCCACTCTTTAATAGCTCTTACTTTCAGAAAGTTCTTCCTGTTGTTTAGTCAGAATCTCCTTTCTTGTCACTTGAAGCCATGGGTTCGAGTCCTGCCCTCCAGAGCAGGAGGAAACAACCTTGTTCCTTCTTCCAGTGGCAGCCCTTGAGATATTTGAAGATGGCTCTCCTATCTCCTCTCAGTCTCCTCTTTCCAAGACTAAACTCCTTCAACCGTTCCTCATCACACTTGGTTTCCAGACCCTTGATCACCTTGGGCCCCCTCTTCTGCACGCCTTCCAGCTTGTCAATACCCTCAGGGTCCCATCCAACTCTATGATTCTATGATTCTGTTAAGGGCTGCAAATCCAGCACAGAAGTCCAGAATCCTAACGGGGGTGGGGGTGGGGGGGGGTGAGGTGGAGGGTGTCCAGTTGTCTTTGTTTGCCTGTAAGCAGCTTAGGAACAGGGCAAAATGCAAGTAAATAACGTCAATGAGAAGTCAGAGAACAGGGCAGCCTGCAAAACACAGAGCTGGCTGAAGCTCTGTATTGTCTACACTGGCCGGCAGCCAGCAGCGGCTCTCCAAGGTTTCAGGCTCAGGGGTCTCTCCTAACTGGAGAGGCCAGCGGGGATTAAACTAGGGACCCACAGGAGAGGTTGAAGTCAGGCACCCAAGGGAGATCCCTAAAACGTCGCCCCCCAAAAGTCTGGGGAGATACATGCGTTGGCGCTTGCGATGGCCTCGGTGTGCCTTTTCCACCCCACAACTCCGGGAACGGCAGCCTGTCTGCGACCCCCCTCCCCACAGCACCTTAGCCGAGCCATTCCGGCCCGAGCCTCAGTTTCCCCCATCTCCAGCGCGCCCCGCCGATTAGCCCCACTCACCCGGCGCCGTCGGCAGCGGCGCGCTCCTGGCCCGCGGGCCTCCCCATCCCGCCCGCGGCCGCGGCTCCTCTTCTCCCGCCTCTGCGTCCCGGGACCTTTGTGGAAAGGGGGCGCCCGGGCGCGCCCGAGGGCCAGGCGGCGGGAGCGAGCGGGTCCCCCGCGCCGAGACGCATCCTTCCTGCGCCGCTTCGTCGGCTGCTGGGGAGCGGGGCCCGGCGGGGCTTGGACGGCGTCCCGGGGAGGGAGGAGAGAGGGAAGGAGGGGGACCCGCCGTCCTCGGGTTCCTGAACATGTCAAATTCCCCCTCCAGCAACGGGGATCTTTTTAGGCAGGCAAGAAGGGGGCGGGGGGGGCGGAATTGAGGGCTCTGAACCCTCTTAACCGGGCGGAACCCATTCCAAGAGCATGACCAGCTCAGCCCACGCGCGACACCCCTCCAATCTTGCCCCTTTTTATTGGAGGCGCAAACTTTGATTAGGGTCGCAAAGGGTGAATTTCTAGGGGGTGAGAGAGAGGATTAATATTAACCCCCTCGGTCTCCGGCCTCATTTTCCAGGCCGCCTGCCAAACCCGCGGCGGGGAGGGCCAGGCTATAAATAAATGCGCCCTCTTGGGGGGAGGTGTCCAAAAAGCAGAGAAGGGGGGCAGGTAATGGAGGGGGCAGGACGGTGGGAAGTCGGGGGTCCGGTCTCCCCATGGCAGCGTGGCATAGTGGTTAGAGTGTCGAACTAGGAGCTGGGGGAGACCAGAGTTCAAATCCCCATTCGGTCATGAAGCTCACTCGGTGTGACCTCGGGGCCAGTCCCTGCCTAGCCTACTTCACAGGGTTGTTGTGGAGGTTAAATGAGGAGTCGGGGGAACCATGTGAGCTACCTTGAGCTCCTTGGAGAAAAAGAGGAGATCTAATTGTAACAAAAATGAGTCATATTATTATTATTATTATTGCTTTATGCATGGCATATCTAATCAATAGCAATCAAAAGAACCATTAAAGTTAGAACATAATGAGAATATAATGACTTGAGTAAAAAATGGGTTTTGTATCATTCTGCCCCACCTATGGGGGCACTTAGATACTGTACATTGGATGGGGCACTTTGTTACAAAGCATAAATTGTATTTGCAAAAATTTAATGGAAAAAAACACATTTTTTATTGTGAGATATCATAATCAGCCTTACAATTTGTTCCTTAAAATCTAAATTACGTATCAAAACTAACAGTGTTTCACACATATCATAGACTTTATGGCAGGTTTTCTTAACAAAACATCAAAACTTATATTAATCTTTCCTCAAACACCTATGCATTAAAAAAAAAACAATTTTGGAAAAACTTTAAAAAGTATAAGAACTCACATTAGGTAGTCAAAAAATAGTAATTTAAACAAAATGCTTATAAAAATAAGATAATTACTTAACGTTTAGCGTCTATTGCACATTATATCCATTGAAGTCAATAGAAAAAGTATGAAGAGATGGTGTTCGAGATGTGCCCTTTGAGAAATTTGGTTTTGGCAACTGCAAAACAACATCCTTGAAATCAACGCATGCCTTATTTTCTACAACGGGGAAGACAAACATACAAAATCCTGTTACAGGTAGGTAGCCATGTTGGTCTGCCGTAGTCAAAACAAAATAAAAAAATTCCTTCCAGTAGCACCTTAAAAAGGTAAAGGGACCCCTGACCATTAGGTCCAGTCGTGACCGACTCTGGGGTTGCGGCGCTCATCTCGCTTTACTGGCCGAGAGAGCCGGCGTACAGCTTCCGGGTCATGTGGCCAGCATGACCAAGCCTCTTCTGGCAAACCGGAGCAGCGCACAGAAACACCGTTTACTTTCCCGCCAGAGCGGTACCTATTTATCTACTTGCACTTTGACATGCTTTCAAACTGCTAGGTTGGCAGGAGCAGGGACCGAGCAACGGGAGCTCACCCCGTCGCGGGGATTCGAACCGCCGACCTTCTGATCAGCAAGTCCTAGGCTCTGTGGTTTAACCCACAGCGCCACCCATGCCGCACCACAAAGTGTGCATGTACACGAAAGCTCATACCAATAACAAACTTAGCTGGTCTCTAAGATGCTACTGGAAGGATTTTTTTTTTCTTTCGAATGCTGTACAAGATCCATAGGCGCCGACACCATGGGGCTTGAGGGGGCCCGAGCCCCCTCAAAAATTCGTTTGGGGGGGCTCTGCCCCCCAATAATCTCTGGCGCCCCTCCAGCAGAGCGCCATCGCCGCCCCTCCCCCAGCCCAAAATGCACAGGGTCGGGCTGCATGCCTCCTGCCCTCCCTCCCGAGCAAAAGCTCCACCCAATTTCCTTCGGAGCTGATTAATAGGAGCAGCACGCTCTCCCCTATTCGCTCACGAGGAGGCGGACCACTTTATTTGCATATTCATGAGCTTATTTATTATTCATGAGCTTTCCCGGGCCCCCCCAATATTTTTTATAAGTCCGCGTCCCTGACAAGATCCTGATTTCCCCCCCTGAGATATGACACTTAATTATTGGTCATATTATATTTAGAAACAACAGTTTTTTTCTTTTCAGATTTAATAAGTAGGAAAGCTCCAGCATTATATTTTCAGGATTGGGAACATCAAAATTTACACTAGCAGGGCACTTTTATACATATCAATGTGCCCTGTGTCTTAGTGTATCAAAGTACCCCAACGGACATTTTCAAAAAACTGAACATTATTAATAAAACCACTGAACTTATTTAAAAATCATGTGTAATCCTGATTACTGAGTGGAATAACTTACCTTTGGTATTTTTAAATCTTAACTAAACGACGTAAAAGAACGTTGGAGCACTTTTACATTTCACGTAACTTTTTAGTTGGCTGCGCTAAAAACACACCTACTCTCGTCAAACGCCAACAGTTAACTGGCTGTACTCACACATGTATAGACACGTTTTAGTGATGTAACGACACAAATAACATTTCTCGAAATTGAAATCTTGTTGGTGTATCAATGTGCCCCGCCTCCGCCCTGTTTATTAATTAATTGCCAGCCCTTCTCCCTAAAGTCCCAGGATGGGTTGCAACCATCAGAGCGCCATGTTTGTAAAACGTTTATTCAAGTTTATTATTAATTATAGTTAGGTGCTACCTTTATTGTCTTCCAAGGCTCTCAGGTGTATGTGGCTCTCCTCCCTCACAACAACCCTGTACGGTAGGCCAGGCTAAGCGATGAGGACTGACTCCAAGGTCACCCCAGGAGCTTCAGGGCGAACCCTGCTCTCTCTCAGGTCCTAGGCCAGGCCGGGCCACTAACTACTAGGCCACACCGGCACCTGACAATCACAGAAAGAAGGCGGGTCCTAAAAAGACACCTCTCAGGTGCACGCGAACCCCCCTCCCCTCCCAGGCGAACTTCTGGCGGAGGTTTGGGCGCAGATCCACTCCGTACATTTAAAGCATATGACGTCTCCCCCCCCCGCTCCCAAAGAATCCTGGGACCCGTAGTTTGCTAAGGACACTGGGAACTTTAGTTCTGCAAGGGGTGGGGGGTTCTTTGGGGGGAAGCCCTGCGCGCTGGAGGTTTCTTCCAGGAAGGGGAACTCCGTTTGATTTCAAAGTTTCCCGAAGCTTCTTGGCCAAAGGCCCGCGGCGGGAGAGTTCGAGTTGGTCTCTGTTGTTGAACTCCCGTCTTTTCCTTTCCTCTCCTCTCCGGAAGGGCGAGACACCCGTCCATCGGAGGGAGACCAGCGGGGAATCTGGACCCCTTCCTCCCCTTGGCAGTCAGAGCAGCTCGAGACAGAAATCCAACAGGTCAAGCCACCTCGGTAAGCTGCGGAGGGCGCACCGAGCACCTGGATTTCTTGCTGCTCTTAAGGTGAAGGCAGCACCCCCGACTGCGGACCAGAAAGACCCAGAAGTGGACGAGGCATTGGGGAAGAAGGGGCTGATCCCGGAGGGCAGTCTCCACTCCGCCCAGCCTTGAAGGTCCAGAGGACCACAAGGGCGTGCCGGATCGTTGTTCCCCATCGTCTGGTACTCACACAGGTAGACTGCCCCGGGCATGGAGGTTCTGCTGCCACAGCGGACCTCCGCGTGGCGAGCCCTGCCATTGGATCGGGCAAAGGGGGAACCCCCCAAGCAAGAGCCGTGCGCAAGGGCAGCTCCCCCCCCCCCGCCCCGCGGCTGCTCTCCAGAAGCATCTCTGCCTGGGCGCTAGAAGCCCTCGGGAGCCTACTCCCCTTCCGTGAGTCCGTCTAATCCTCTTGGAAAGGCACCCAAGTGCGGGAGGGCGGCAGCGTCTCCAAATTTGGTTCCCACCGAGAACCGAAAAGTGCGTCACTCTGCAGCCCATTGACTTTGTTTTGGAAAAGGCTCCCGCTGAGACAGCTTCCAATTTTTTTTTATATATTTTGCCCCAGGCTCAGGACAGAGAAAGAAAGAGAGAGAGAGAGAGAGAGCGCACTTCTGTTTTCCAGAGAAGTCTTGGATGCTGTCCTTTGGCACATGCAGCAGTAGAGGGGGGGAGAGATGGACAGCAGGCACCCCGCCGTTTGCAGATGGACACTCTCTGTCTCTCTCTCTTTTGGGGTGGGGCGCTCTGGGGAGCACGGAACAAAGAACATTTAAGGGCACGTAGGCTGTCTGTCGCCGAGCAGGCAAGAAATGCAGCCTTAAAAGCCCTTGCAGGACATGTGCGGGGTTTTTTTAAAAAGTAAAAATAAAAATCAATCAAGGACCAGGCAGACAGAGGTGGAATTGCAACCGCACCCCTGTCCTTTGGCTGTGCTTTGTGCCACCTGGGTTCAGGCAGGCTCTGCCCTGTTCCTAAAAGCATAGGATTGTTGAGTTGGAAGGGATCCCAAGGGTCATCTAGCCCAACCTGCCCCCCTTCCGCGCAATGCAGGAGTCACAGCTAAAGAAGAATCAAATGGCAGAGTTGGGTTACTGGCTTCTCTCAGACAGTTTGGCAAATGGGTTTGTGAGGTTCTTATTTTTATTATGCATTTTGAGTTTTTTATGTATTGTGATTTTATGATGTGAACCGCTCTGAGTTCTATGGGTATCTGGCAGTATACAATTTTTAACAATAACAATGATAATAATAATAATAATACAAAAAGAGGAACCCCCCTCAGAATTGGCATGCCGTCAGCTCCTGAAGATACACAAACACACCTGTGTAGAAGCCAGCAGTCACCTGAGCTGAACTTCTTCTGGTTTTATTGTTTTAACTGGGTGTTCTTTTTTTAAAAAAAAGTTCTTGCTGTCAGAGAGTCCTTCTTGGTATTGAGTTGGAATCTCCTTCCTCATAGCTTGAAGCCATTGGATTGGGTCCTACCCTCTGGAGCAGGAGGGAACAAGCTTGCTGCCCCTTCCCTGTGACAGCCCTTAAGATATTTTAAGATGGCTCTCCTATCTTCTCTCAGTCTAGGCTAAACATACACAGGTCCTTCAACCATTCCTCATCAGGCTTGCTTTCCAAACCCTCGATCGTCTTGGTTGCCCTCCTCTGCACACCTTTCAGCTTGTCTACATCCTTCCTAAATTGTGGTGCCCAGAATTGGAAATAGGATTCCAGGTGTAGTCTGACCAAGGCAGAATAGAGTGGGACTTGACTTCCCTTGATCTGGACACTAGACTTCTGTTGACTAGCACTAGCTTTTTTTGCTGCTGCATCACACTGTTCACTCATGTTGAGATTGTGGTCCACTAAGACCCCTCGATCCTTTTCACATGTCCTGCTAGTAAGCCAGGTGTCCCACATCCTATATTTGTGCATCTGGTTCTTCCAGCCTAAGTGCAGGAGCCTTACATTTGTCCCTATTGAAACACATTTTGTTAGCTTCGGCCCAGTTCTCCAATCTGTTATGGTCATTTTGAATCCTGATTTTGTCTTCAGCAGCATTAGCTCCCCTTCCCAGTTTGGTGTCTGCAGATGACACCAAATGAGAGAGAAGGAAGAGGAGGAGAAGGAGAAAAAGGTGAAAGAAAATACTTGTTTTATAGTAGATAGGTAGCCGTGTTGGTCTGCCATAGTCAAAATAAAAAAATTCCTTCCAGTAGCACCTTAAAGACCAACTAAGTTAGTTCTTGGTATGAGCTTTCGTGTGCATGCACACTTCTTCAGATCTGAAGAAGTGTGCATGCACACGAAAGCTCATACCAAGAACTAACTTAGTTGGTCTTTAAGGTGCTACTGGAAGGAATTTTTTTACTTGTTTTATAGTTGTTAATTTCCTAGCAGCCATTTCAGCACCTAAATAGCATATAAATCCTTTTGTCTTAGCCTCTGTGTGCTTCCACGTGATGCTTTCCTGGGTTACTCAGGCGCTGCACATGTTTGCATAGTTCATTCAGGGCCTACACATGTCCCTCATCAAAATGCCATCCCATATAATTCCCACCATTTAAGGCAGACTCTCTGTTTCCATGGAAAATCCTGTAAGTTGAGAAAACAAAAACAAGACACACACACACCCAGTGCAAAAAGCAACCCCAGATTATTCTTATTTTGGCACTCTATCTGTGTGTGATAAGGGGGTGGCATTTTGATGAGGACAATATTGTCCACACTGGGGGGGGGGGAGCTCTGCCTGCCTGAGCAGGGATGAATTGGCCCCGAAGGGCCATGTGGAGGAGCCCCCGATGATCCCAAAGCAAGGTTTCCCCATTGCAGGTTTCCTTTCCTGATCAGCTTTGAGGAACATCATGTCCTGAGTCAGGACATGAGCTATGTAGCTCAGTGTTGCCCACACAGGCTGGCAGAGGCTCCCTATAGGGCTTTCCAGGCTCAAGGCTCTTCCTTCCTTTCCCAGTCCTGAGAGAATCATGGAATCGTAGCGTTGGAAGGGACCTGGACAAATAGGAGAGGAGACAAGAGATAGGAGAGCCCTCTTCCAGTACACCCCGGAAATGATCTCTTTCAGCTTCTGCCTTCTGGAAGAAGGTCCAGGGTTATAAAGACTAGGACTAGCCGCCTGAGAAACAGTTTCTATCTAAATGTGATTTTGGTTTTAAACACAGTGTAAGGAGTCTCTATGGGAGTGTATTGTATTTTGAAATTTGGGGTATCAGTTTTTTTAGGGGGCTAACCAGGTTGGGATAGCTGGGATAGCAGGCTTGTTGGTTTTGAATGTCTTATGTAGATTTCCCCCCTCCAATTTCATTGTTCTGTATGGGACAATGACAATAAAGATTATCGTATCGTATCATAGCATGAGCACAGCCTGACTCACAGGGAGATGTGGCCTCCTCCGCTTCCTCTCCCCTTTTCTCCCTGGGGGTGTGCCTGAAAAACATCACCAAAGCAAGGGCTGGCAGGCAGAGGGGGGAGCTGGGAGCATCCTGGTTGGATGCCAGTCCCAGGAGGGAGGGCAGAAACTTGACAGAACAGCTGCCAGGTGAGATAACAGCCCCTGCCTTGCAATAAGAGGGATGAAAGGGAGCTGGGGGGGGGGGCTGATGGCAGCTCCTCGCCTTCACCTGCCTCTGCCAGTTCAGGTGTCCCAGCCAGTCTGTGAGGCATGAACTGTCCTGGGGGCAACCCCACCGTGATGTTGTGCTGGGGGGGCCTTGTTAGAGCAAGGAAACATCTGGCGAACTGCTCTTCTTACCAAACCTAACGAAGAGGGAGCCCATGGCAGATGGAAGGCACCCGAGAACACAGAATTCATAGAGAGAGATTTTTCTTTCCATGGCTGTGTGGCCGGCCTCTTTTTGCAAACACATTTAATTTATGTTGCTTTTAACATGCTAGTTTGTCATAGAATCATAGAATGGTGGAGTTAGGAGGGACCCCGAGGGTCATCTAGTCCAGCTCCCTGCAATGCAGGAATCTTCGCTAAAGCCTCCAGGACAGAGGGCCACCCAACCTCTGCTTTAAAACCTGCAAGGAAGGAGAGTCTGTGAACCGCTTTGAGTGGCTTTTAATTTTTCTCGTGCTATATTCTTTAAGTTCTCATGCTGTAAGAGAAGAACTCCCCTCCCTCCACTTTCTCTGGGCCATGCATAGAATTGCAGAGGAGGAAGGCACCCCCAGGGTCATCTAGTCCAACCCCTTGCAGGGTGGAATCTCAACACGTTGCCTCTCCCCTGCCTTTTCTCTAAGCTAAGGGGGTGCTGGAACTTTTCCTCCTGGGGGCATCTCTCCATCCCCTTGATCATTTTGGGTGACCCATTTTTTAACCTTCCCCCACCTTCACATCTCCTTTTTGACAGGAGGTGACCAGAACGGCACACCATCTTCCAATGGACTATTAGTATAACGGCATCTTGTGACTGCCAGTTCTATTTCTAAGGACCTTCTCTTTCTCTCCCTCTTTTTTTCATGCTGACGGAAGGAGAATCCAGCTCTGCGGACAAGTCACGTTTTCGAGTGCAAAATGCTTCCTTGGCAGTAATTTATGATGACTGCAGGCCACAGGGTGTGGGTTTTTGCCTTCTTTGGTTTGGCCAGTGGGGGGGGCAGTGTGTGCGTCCACGATGAGAGACGTGGTCTCTGTGCATGTTGGACATGTGCAGACGCCCAGGCTCTCCGTCGGGGTGGCGGTACACCTCACAGCTGCCTCGTACCTTGAACTGCCACCCAGGGCTCACACTTCCTATGACCCTCCTTGGGGGCTGTGGCTGGGTGGGGAAGAGGCCTCCCTTCCCAAACAGCTGTGGGGAGGAGGGGGCTGCTTTGGCCACCATCCAGAGCTGCAGGGCTCAGTCCCAGCTGTGGTGACATCAGTTCCTGGAGGGGAAACACTCAGGAGAAAGGGGGGCAGACCCACACCTTTTGCCTCTCCTGGGAAGCCTTTGAGCTGCACCCTGTTCAATCAGGCTCCTCCAAGCCCTCAAATGCCTGCATCAATTCACAGGGGGACAATTCCTCCCCTCCTAAAATCCTTCCAGATGTTTTGCAGATGCAGCAGGAGGGATAGATTTGTGGGAAGCCGGCATCCAGGCAGCGAGTTGGAAGGGAACCCCCAGGGTCATCTAGCCTAACCCCCCACAATGTGGGAATCGCAGCTAAAGAACTGCAGAATGGCAGGGTTGGGAGGGTCCCCTGAGGGTCATTTAGCTCAACCCACTGCAATGTGGGACTCAGAGAGGCTCACCAGGGGACCAAAGGGTATGTGTGTTTGTGTAGTGTAGGAATGAACACACACCACTTGCAGAACTGCTCTCTCGGCGCTGAAACTACGGAAACAGCTGCAGCCATGATGGGCTCTCCAAAAGGAGGACATTTTGCAGAGATGGTTGGAAGCGATCAAGCAGGCAGTCTTGAGGGCCCTGCCAGGCCCCTGAAAGGAAACACAAACAATACATTTAGTTTTGGGCAAGTAATAATAGGGTCATAGCATTGGAAGGTACCCTGAGGGGCATCTAGTCTCACCCCCTGCCAAGGCAGGAATCACAGCTGAAGAATGGGTCAGGGAGGGGGAATTTCCCCTTTGGAAAACCCACAACTGCTCATCAGGGACAGCGCTGGGCCCGGTGGGGTAGTTTCCTATGGCTTTCTTCTCCTATAGGATGCTCAGTGCTAGAGATGGAATCACACCTTGTTGTGCTGGATGGGACCCCCAGCCCCCTGCAAGGCAGGAAGACCAGCTAAGGAATCCCTGGCAGTTGGCCATCCGACCTCCACTGAAAAACCTCCGGTGGGTAACAGAATCATAGAATTGCAGGGTTTGAAGTACTTCCAAGGCTCATCTAGTCTAGCCTCGTGCAATGAATCATAGAATCATAGAATTGGAAGAGACCACAAGGGCCATCGAGTCCAACCCCCTGCCAAGCAGGAAACACCATCAGAGCACTCCTGACATATGGTTGTCAAGCCTCTGCTTAAAGAAATCCAAAGTAGGAGACTCCACCACACTCCTTGGCAGCAAATTCCACTGTCGAACAGCTCTTACTGTCAGGAAGTTCTTCCTAATGTTTAGGTGGAATCTTCTTTCTTGTAGTTTGGATCCATTGCTCCGTGTCCGCTTCTCTGGAGCAGCAGAAAACAACCTTTCTCCCTCCTCCATGTGACATCCTTTTATATATTTGAACATGGCTATCATATCACCCCTTAACCTCCTCTTCTCCAGGCTAAACATGCCCAGCTCCCTTAGCCGTTCCTCATAAGGCATCGTTTCCAGGCCTTTGACCATTTTGGTTGCCCTCCTCTGGACACGTTCCAGTTTGTCAGTGTCCTTCTTGAACTGTGGTGCCCAGAACTGGACACAGTACTCCAGGTGAGGTCTGACCAGAGCAGAATACAGTGGCACTATTACTTCCCTTGATCTAGATGCTATACTCCTATTGATGCAGCCCAGAATTGCATTGGCTTTTTTAGCTGCTGCGTCACACTGTTGGCTCATGTCACGTTTGTGGTCAACCAAGACTCCTAGATCCTTTTCACATGTACTGCTCTCAAGCCAGGTGTCCCCCATCTTGTATTTGTGCCTCTCAATTTTTTTGCCCAAGTGCAATACTTTACATTTCTCCCTGTTAAAATTCATCTTGTTTGTTTTGGCCCAGTTCTCTAATCTGTCAAGGTCGTTTTAAAGTGTGATCCTGTCCTCTGGGGTGTTAGCCACCCCTCCCAGTTTGGGGTCATCTGCAAATTTGATCAGGATGCCCTTGAGTCCATCATCCAAGTCGTTGATAAAGATGTTAAATAAGACCGGGCCCAAGACAGAACCCTGTGGCACCCCACTAGTCACTCTTCTCCAGGATGAAGAGGAACCATTGATGAGCGCCCTTTGGGTTCGGTCAGTCAGCCAGTTACAAATCCACTGAGTGGTAGCAGAGTCAAGACCGCATTTTACCAGCTTCTTTACAAGAATATCATGGGGCACCTTGTCAAATGCCTTGCTGAAATCAAGGTAGGCTACATCCACTGCGTTCCCTTCATCTACCAGGCTTTTAATTCTGTCAAAAAACGAGATCAGGTTAGTCTGACATGACTTATTTTTCAGAAATCCATGCTGACTATTGGTGATCACAGCATTCCTTTCTAGGTGCTCACAGACTGTTTGCTTAATGATCTGCTCCAGAATCTTCTCTGGTATTGATGTCAGACTGACTGGGCGGTAATTATTTGGGTCCTCTCTTTTCCCCTTTTTGAAAATAGGGACAACATTTGCCCTCCTCCAGTCTGCCGGGACTTCGCCTGTTCTCCAGGAATTCTCAAAGATGACTGCCAGTGGTTCTGAGATCACATCTGCCAGTTCTTTTAATACTCTTGGATGCAGTTCATCTGGCGCTGGAGACTTGAATACATCTAAACTAGCCAAGTATTCTTGTACTATCTCCTTAGTTATTCTGGGCTGTGTTTCCTTTGCTGAATCATTTGCTCCAAATTCTTCAGGTCGGGCATTGTTTTCTTTATCGGAGAAGACTGAGGCAAAGAAGGCATTGAGGAGTTCAGCCCTTTCTGTGTCCCCTGTTTGCATTTCACCATCTTCTCCTCTGAGTGACCCCACTGTTTCTTTGTTCTTCCTTTTGCTACGAACATACCCATAAAAGCCTTTTTTGTTGCTTTTAACCTCTCTAGCAAGCCTGAGTTCATTCTGTGCTTTAGCTTTTCTGACTTTGTGTCTACACGTGCTGGCTATTTGTTTGAATTCCTCTTTGGTGGTTTCCCCCCTTTTCCATTTTTTGTACACATCCTTTTTTAATCTTAATTCAGTTAAAAGTTCTTTAGATAGCCACCCTGGCTTCTTTAGGCACCTTCCATGTTTCCGTCTCATTGGTATTGCCTGACGTTGTGCTTTTACTATCTCCCTCTTAACAAACTCCCAGCCATCACGAACTCCCTTTCCTTTTAGTATTACTGTCCATGGGATCTCACCCAGCACTTCCCTAAGTTTTATGAAGTCGGCTTTCTTAAAGTCAAGAAATTGAGTCCTAGTATGCTTGGCTGCTCCTTTCCGCTGTATAGTAAACTTCAGAAGAGCATGATCACTCGCGCCTAATGATCCTTCCACTTCTACCCCACTAACCAGGTCATCAACATTGGTTAGGACCAGATCTAAAATGGCTGTTCCTCTTGTTGCTTCTCCCACTTTCTGGACAATGAAGTTGTCTGCAAGGCCAGTGAGGAATCTTTTTGACCATATGCTCTTGGCTGAGTTTGACATCCAACAAATATCCGGGTAACTGCAGTCCCCCAATTACTACTATCACCCTTCCTTTTGCATGCTTGGCCATCTGTTCCAGGAAGGCATCATCTATGTCCTCCGTTTGGCTTGGGGATCTATAGTAAATTCCCACAATGAGGTCTCTGTTATTCTTCTCTCCCTTAATTTTGACCCAAATGCTCTCACTTTGGCTTTGAGGTTCTAAATCTTGGATCTCTTCACAGGTATACACATCCCTGACATATAACGCCACTCCTCCTCCTTTCTTGTCTGGTCTGTTTCTCTGAAATAGATTGTATCCCCCCATTTTGCATTCCAATCGTGGGACTTATCCCACCAGGTTTCAGTGATGCCTATTATGTCATATTTAGTTTGCTGTACCAAGAGCTCAAGCTCATCTTGTTTATTTCCCATGCTTTGCGCATTAGTGTACAGACATTGAAGTCCATTAATCATTCCCCTGTGTCTCTTATTTAAGGTTTTTCCTCCCACCACTAGGTCTGCGTGCTGTTTGCTCCATTTGGTCTATGACATTTGGATGATCCTCTTCATCAATTGATAGACCTTCAGGAGCACTGTCTCCCTCCCCCATATTAGTCAGTTTAAAGCCCTCCTGATGAGGTTTCTGAGATTTTTGGCAAAAACATTCCTCCCAACTGTTGTGAGGTGCAGCCCATCACTTGCCAGAAGTCCATCTTCAAGAAACTGTAGTCCGTGATCTAAGAATCCAAACCGTTCCTGTTTACACCATTTGCGAAGCCAGCTGTTCACTTCCACTATTTTTCCCTCTCTCCCTGGGCCACGTCGTTCAACTGGGAGGACAGATGAGATGACAATTTGTGCATTTAGTTGCTTCAATTTCCTGCCGAGAGCCTCGTAGTCTCTTTTGATCTTCTGGAGGCTATTGCTTGCAGTGTCATTGGTTCCCACATGAACCAAGAGGAAGGGGTATTTGTCAGTGGGTTTTATGATTCCTTGCAGTCGTTCAGTTACATCTTGGATCTTAGCCCCGGGGAGACAGCACACTTCCCGAGACATCTTGTCAGGCCCACAGATCACTGCTTCTGTTCCCCTCAGTAGGGAATCCCCTATCACCACTACACGCCTCCTCTTGGGTTTGGTCGGGGTTCTTCCGTGAGCTGTCCGTTCCAAGGTCGCCTGCACATTCCCTGAGGACTGATTTTGCTGCTCGTCTTCATATACCTGATCGACTGTAATGAGGGAGAGATTCTCAAATGGAGTCTGCTCTTCGTCTTCCATGCTAGGGGAGAGGACCTCAAAGTGATTGTGTATTTCTAAACAATCAGAGCGAACCCTGGGCCTCCTACTTCTTTGAGTCACGTTTCTCCATATATCTGGCTCCTGTGTTGGAGGACTCCCAGCTCAAGAATCGCTGACAGACGGCCACCCAAGGAAGAAGAGTCCCCCACCTTCCGAGGGAGTCCGTTCCTCTGGCAAATGGCTGCTAGCAGCATTTAAATCTGTTGGCTCACATCTTTTCTTCCATAGCAGCAGAAAACCAGCTTGCTGCATCTTCCACAGGACAGCCCTTCAGATATTTGAAGGTGGCTCCCATTTCGCCTTTCCAAGGTAAGCATCCCCTGTTCCCTCAATGGTTCCTCATAAGGCTCACTTTCCAGACCTGGATGGGCCAGGATGTTGTTGAAAAGATCAACAGCCCCCCCAAGCCCCCCCCCCAGCCTGCCAAATGCACAATAACAATTTGGGACCACTTTTTCCAGACTGTCAGTATTTTTCAGGTGGGATCGCAACAACATACCTGCTCATTCAGAATGTGCAAATAAAAAGAGATTTTCCTTCCTGCTGCAACCAAACCACATTTCCCTGCCTCCCCCACCCCCCAGGTTGAGCTTTTTACAGAGTTTTGCGGAAATGCCCTGGAAACAGCAAGAGAAACTGGCTCAACTCAGTCCTGTGTAACTTCCCCACAGACAAATCAGAAAGAAGGTGCAATAAATTGAGATCTCCCTTTCACCTCCCCATAAACTTTCTACAGGCAAATCAGATGGAATCTGGTTGTCTGGGGATGGTGATAATAGAAGCATCAAATTGTAGAGTCGGAAGGGACCCTGAGGATCATCCAGTCCAGCCCCTGCAGTGCAGGGATTTAGGCAGTAGGGAGATCGGAACTGAAACCTTGGCATTGTCAGCACCACGCTCTAGGTCAGTGTTTCCCAACCTTTTTTGGGCAAAGGCACACTTGTTTCATGAAAAAAATCTCGAGGCACACCACCATTACAGCCCCGTGACGTCAGCGCGCAGCGTCACGCCGGGAGGGACATGAATTGCTAGCAAATTACATAATCACCTCCTTGAGGGCTGGCTCATCTTCTCCGAAGGCAGAACCCCATTAATTAACAGGACAGACTCACACCATAGCCAAGACGAGGGGGGAAAACCTCAGTCATGCACAGTCATGCACATGTGGGGGCTAAATGAGGACGAAGACCGGGCAGAGAGCAGGGTTCAAATCACCCCACCTGGCCAGGACAATCCCTGGGTGCTCCCTTGGGCCACTCGCCTGACCCACCTCGCAGGGCTGTTGTTGCAAGGATAACACGGGGAGAACCACGCGCGCCCCCGGGAGCTCCTTGGAGGAGAAAGCGGGTGATGAATGCAATGCACGAAATATATGAGAGGCGACCAGGTTTTGCAGGTGAGGGGCCCCCGCCAGCCTCCGCTTCCAACACCCGGCGCAACGACGCCGAAGTTTCCCCCCGGGCTCGGCTCGGGGAGCAGCGCTGCTCCCCCCCCCGGCTCCCCTTCGCCCTCCCGGCTCTCTCTGCCGCCCACTGGGGACCCCCCTCACCTGCCAAGTCCGGAGCGCCGGTGGAAGTTGCATGGATGCATGCAGGGCGCCGCGTTGCCATTGCATTGCACTGCACTCCATGCAACGCCTGCACGCATGCATTGCCTTGCACGCCTGCCAAGGGGTCTCCCCGCGGTCCGATGCGTCCCCTCCGGTGCGGATGCAGCATTGCAAAAATAACACACACACCCCGACGCAGCCCTACCTGGGGGGCAGCCTCCGCCTCCGCTGCTCCGCCTCCGCGGGGATCCCCGGGCTCCATCCTGCCGCCCGATCTCCGCGGGGGCGCAGGCAGGCTGCGCGGGGTCTGTGCGGAAGAGCCCCTGCCCGCCCGGCTGCCGCCGCTGCGCTCATTCCATGGCCGGGAGAAGAGCGCTTCAAACAAAACGCCCGGCCCGCCAGACCACGCTGGGAAACGTAGTTTGTGCACCCCGCGCGGGCGCGGAGCCCAAGGGCGAGGGGACTACGGATCCCGGCAGCCCCCGCGCCGGGGACGGAGGGGGAGAGGCCGGGTGCAGGGATGGAGGGACGGGTGGGCGAGCGAGTGAGTGGCAGCCGCCAAGCCTTGGCCGAGAGCCAGGAAGGGCCTCCCCGGAGGAGGAGGAGGGAGGCAGGGAACCCCAGGGGTCATCTAGTGACGGCGCCCCAATCGAAAATTTGACTTAAAAAAATAAAATCGATTTTTTTAAATTTTTCCCGTGGCACACCAGGCAACATCTCGCGGCACACTAGTGTGCCGCGGAACAGTGGTTGGGAAACACTGCTCTAGGTGACTGCACTTGGTGATGGTGGTAACTGTTATCGGAAAAATCCGAGGGCTCCCTTGGACAAAAACAAAGACACCAACCAGGATAACTTGGAGCAAAACAGCAGCCTGTAGGCTTGGCCTTTATTGATCTGTTGCAACAGGGTGCTCCCCTCACTTGCAGGAGAGAGGAGGGACCCAGAAAAATGGTGTGCAAGCCTTATAAAGACTTTTGAAATTGCCACCCTGTAGATCAAGACCACCCCCAGAAACACCATACATACATCACAGAAGGGGTGTAACCTAAGACCATCCCTCAGATACATCACGCCTACATCACAGAAAAGGCGGTCCAAAATCGAAATTTTAATATTGTTTTTCTCCTGTTGTTTTTTATCTCCTGTCTGGCAGGTTACTTGATTGGATTGCCTGGGGAGCCTGGCCAGTCTTTTGTAGTGATAAATACTTAGTTCCTGGGCCATGTCACAGGCTCACACCCTATTCAAACACAGACATACCCTTAAGACAGGATTTGTGAAGGAAAAGACAATGGGGAGGCTTTTCCAGTTTGACCTTGCAGAGAAAACATTTGCTCAGTTTAGGAATCAAAATGGTTCCAGGTTGGCCTTCCTGTGCTGATCTATGTATGTGCTTGGTTGGTACACTTATGAACATTACCATACAGTGGTGCCCCGCAAGACGAATGCCTTGCAAGACGAAAAACTCGCTAGATGAAAGGGTTTTGCAGTTTTTGAGCTGCTTCGCAAGACGAATTTCCCTATGGGCTTGCTTCGCAAGACGAAAACGTCTTGCGCTTTTTTGCAAGTTTGTTTCCTTTTTCTTAACACCGTTAATACAGTTGTGACGACTTCAAGGAGCAACTCATAGAACGCAGTGTGGTAGCCTTTTTTGAGGGTTTTGGTGATTTTTGAAGCTTTTCCAAAACTTTTCCGACACCGTGCTTCGCAAGACGAAAAATTCGCTAGACGAAAAAACTCGCGGAATGAATTAATTTCATCTTGTGAGGCACCACTGTATATCTAAGACTATAAAATTCCTATCACATAATGATAATAAAATATATTTTGTGTCCTGCCATCTAACTAGGTTGCCCCAGACACACAGGGATACCTTTAAAGCACAGTCAATCCCTCCTGAGTGAATGCTGGGAACTGAGGTTTGCTGAGGGTGCTGGGAGCTGTAGCTCTGTGAAGGGGCAAACTACAGTTCCCAGCATTTTTGGTTGGGGGGGTGGAGAGGGAATGTATGGTGTGTACACAGCCTGCAAGTGTCGCAGCAACAACAGAGAGGGTGGGTCCCTTTCCACTGTCTCCCATCTCTGGTGCTGGGGCGCCCCCTAGAGGCACACAGGCTATACCGGCCTCCCGTCATGGTCATTGGATTTGAGGAGGGCTTTTCCAATCACACACTTAACAGGGGGGTTGGCACTCTTGTGCAAGACCCACTTCCGGGCAGGGGGATGCATCCAAACTGTCACAGGGAAAGGGAAATGAAGGAAAGATCTCCTGGGAAGTGTGGGATAACAATTACTCAGTGCAACATCCTCACAAACAAATCAAGATGAGTCCTCAAGGAGACACCCAAGGCAGGTGCCTGATGGCTCCGCAGAGCCTGCTGGCAGCACCTTCTGCATGCCAAGCAGGGGTTCCACGCCACTCACACACTAACCACCTGGCCTCGGTGGTTAGTGTGGGACCTCGTTCTGGAGGTCCGTTCTTAATCTGAAACTCTTCTTAACCAAAGGTACCTCTTTAGCTAATGGGGCCTCCTGCTGCCACCGTCGTGCAATTTCTGTTCTCATCCGGAACCAAAGTTCTTAACCCGAGGTACTATTTCTGGGTTAGCAAAGTCTGTAACCTGAAGTGTCTGTAACCCAAGGTACCGCTGTATTCATAGAATCATAGAACCATCCAGTTGGAAGCGGCACCTGAGGGTCCTCTAGCCCAATCCCCTGCAATGCAGGAATCTGAGCTAAAGCATCCCTGACAGGTGGCCACCCAAGCGCTGCTTAAAAAGGTTTCTAAGCATTCCTGCAGCAACATGGATGTTCACTGCTCTGCTCTGGTCCCATTCTGATGTTTTCCCTGCAGATGCAGCTCTTTCTATCTGCTTCTCTCATTCACTGTTTTTCAGCCACTCACCTCTTTGCGTACTTGGGGGTCCGTATTGCCATGTCTAGTGGCACAGAGAAGGCTCTACCCCCGTTGGCTGACATCCTGTGTGGGGCACGGACTGCTCCCCAACATGCCTGGGATAGCTCAGTCATCCACCCATTATCCACAGATCTCTGGGAGATTCCCGATGGATAGCTCAGCCCGTATGCTGCGAGTCCCTCATGGGGCAAAAGATTTCTGCAGGGGAATCTCTACACTTCTTTCATTCTATGATCCCAGCAAAGCAGCGGGTGCTTTCGATATTCTTTTGCAGGATACTGGACTGTCTTCTCTGCTTCATGTAACACTTTGAAACTTTGTCTATTGTCTCTGATTTCTATTGGGAGTCTTTTGAATATGAAGCAGAGAAAATTCATAACCAAAGAAATAAATGGTCCACAACTCTGGTTATGCTCTCTATGTAAATAGGTCTTCTTGGCCATGATTGTCCACTTTAATGCCTAGTTTTAAATAGAATAATAGAATTGCAGAGTTGGAAGGGACCCCCAAGGGTCATCTAGTCCAACGCCCTGAAATGCAGGAATCTCAGCTAATGCATACATGGCAGATGAATTGTTTTTGCGTTCTTAGCAGTTTTAAATTGTCTTATGTGTAAATTGTCTTGAGACAGTGGCTTAGAAGGCAATAAATTGCACAGAAATGGATGAACGCAAACGATCTGCCTCTGGATTTGTGGTATAAGATTAAGGAACCTTGGTATCTTTGGTAATCACAGCTTTATTGTATTATGGGAAAATCTCAATAAAATAAATCTCACTAGGTAAAAAGAACTTGAGAGACCTTTGCAAATGGGGAAAGGTTAACCCACAAGATTTGCAAGATGAAAGACTCAGGAGAACCATTTTATGCAATTGGGTGGGACTTTTAAAATCGTACGTTTCAAACAAGGACCTGCACGGCTCCCAAAACAGAAATACCGTCCTCCTAAATTACGTGTTCGTTTACTATCCTTTTGTAGAATTCTTTATCGTAGAAGCATCTCTCTGACGGCCTCCAATCAATAAAGGGTTAACGAAGGAATGACTAATACCTCTGTCCAGGAGGGGGCGCAGGTGCCGCATCAGCCACAGGCACCATGTGGGTCCATCAGCACCCCACCCACCACCCGACCCCCGACAGTTTATGGGGGGAGAAGTCCCACCCAGCCCCGAAGGCGAAACCCCCGCCCACCTCTGGGCAGACAAGCCCTTCAACTCCGACCTGGCGGAACCGCCACCTGGCTGGGACTTCGCCTGGGAGACTTTGGGGTTCCACTGCCCACGGGTGGGGGGCACCTACCTGGACCTCGCCTGCCCGTGGACTTTCAGGGTGCTGGAGCAGGTGCGCCCACACCCCTTGGACCTAATTCGGATGCTGGAAGTCGGCCGAAGAACCAAGCGCAGCTCTTTAAACCGATTCCTTTCGCTCCAGTTTGCGCTTCGGCATTTCTCCGCCCTCCTCCCGGCCGGCGTCTCGTCCGGGTGCTGCGCCGCTTCTGCTCCGGATCGCGGATCCCCGGCCCTCCAATTGGCAGAGGAGGCTGCCTGGGCAGCAGAGGCCCCCCTGGCCGGCCCCCCTTACTCTCCACCCCCAACCCCGCCTTATAAGAGGACCTGGCATCGGCTCCCTCCTGGCCAGAGACTCTAAGGAGCAGCCGGAGGAGTTTGCAAAAAAGAGGGGGGGGGTGCGGGGCACCCGATGGGGCGGATGGAGCACCCCGCCTGGAGGAGGGCAGAAGGCGAGAGCCTCAAATACTTCATAGAGGATCCGAGCACGGGGACGCTTTACAAGAGAGGGCAGCTTTTGGGGAAGGTAAATAATTCTGTGGTTATTTTGCAATTTCCTTTCCTTTTCGCTTGGCTTAGGGATTTTGCAACCTCGGTTAAGAATTGCAACTCTAATTTTTTGGCATTTTTAGATGACGTTTGCGGGATTTTCTGCCCTCTTAGCTCGTACACAGGGACGCGTCGGGTGGAAATGGGCCTGTTGGAACAGGCGCAGACAGAGACCCCCACTTTCAAAGCGGTGTGGGGTGGCGGCAGCAAGGAAGTTTGCTCTCTTTGAGGGGGATTTGCAAGAATGACGGCTCCCCGTTGGGGGAAACTGAGTCACCAGGTGAAGAGGTGAACCAAGGTCACGGAGGAAGAACTTTTGTGGAGAATCAGGCGCCTCCTTTTCCTCTCAGGTTTGAGCTCAGGACCCAGGCGTCCGGGTCCTAGATCTGATCTGATCTGTTTTCTTTCCTCTGAAGCCCCTGGAACGAAACATGGGGTCCATTTCACACTTCTCACACACACGCGCGCGCGCGCATTTTCAATTCACGCATCTAAATCTGCAAAACCTAGTTTTTCTTAAACTGTGCGTTGTCTTATGTTCACATTTTGGGTTCCTGCGTCTTCCTTCTTCCACTGATCTCCCCACGCCGAAGGAGTTCAGGAACCATTTTTTCTAACGGAGTTTGCCCCTTTTGCAACATATGAGACATTGCGCGTTTGTCTTTGCAGCGCCCGGAGTTCTGGGTAGAGCCGCGACGAGGCGGCGCTCTCGGTTTTTCCGGAGCTCCGAGCCCGGGACGGGCTATTTGGGAAACTGCGGGACGGGGGTCAAAGGCAACTATGCCCCTCCAAATCCACAGCAAGGCAATTCTGCTGTCAGGATCAGATCGGTGTTTCTCCCCAAGCAGCCGGCAAGCTTCGGAGTCTCACAGAATCCTTCATCATCCAGCTTTGTTTTGCAAATACATGATGAGAAGTGCAGTGACTACACGTGCTTAATCCGGAGTGGGTCGATGTTTTGCATTTGGGGAGCCGGGACTGCCGCTCTGCCCCCAACAAGTCACAACAGCCACCCACGCCCCCAGGACTCAGGAGTCCTGCGCGTCTGAGCCCTTTTCCCACCCGCCCCTTTCTCACTCTGGGTCTGCTCCGCTTTCTCCCGGATGGGGTCGGGCATGCCCCGCCCACTCGAGGCGCCAGCCAATGGGGAGCGGGAGAAGCAGTCTGCTTTGGCTTTTGAGCAGAAGATGCCCCTTGATCGGGGCGAATCCTTACCCGGAGAACCTGGGACTCCTTCTGCAGGCCGAGCAGCTCTGCTGCGGCCATGCCTCTGGCGCGCTTGTTCCACGGGAGGTGGGGATGTTTAGCCTGGAGAAGAGGAGGCTGAGAGGAGAGATCTGCCTCATGGAAGATGGAGCGAACTGGTTATCTGAGGATTAATAAAAAAAATTCCTTCCAGTAGCACCTTAAAGACCAACTAAGTTAGTTCTTGGTATGAGCTTTCGTGTGCATGCACACGAAAGCTCATACCAAGAACTAACTTAGTTGGTCTTTAAGGTGCTACTGGAAGGAATTTTTTTTATTTTGACTATGGCAGACCAACACGGCTACCTATCTACTATCTGAGGATTGTTAGACAGGACGACCTCGGAAGAAGGTGAAGGGCTCTCCTTCCTGGAAGGTTTTTAAGCAGAGGCTGGGTGGCCTGGATGCTTGAGTTGATATTCCTGCCTTGTGGGGAAGGGGGTTGGAAATAATAATAATAATAATAATAATAATAATAATAATAATAATACTTATACCCCCTCCATCTGGCCGGGCCTCCCCAGCCACTCTGGGTGGCTCCCAACAGAATATTAAAAACACGATAAAACATCAAACATTAAAAACTTCCCTAAACCTTCAAATGTCTTCCAAAAGTCAGACAGTTCTTTATTTCCTTGACATCTGACAGGAGGGCATTCTACAGGGCGGGCGCCACCACCGAGAAGGCCCTCTGCCTGGTTCCCTGTAACCTCACTTCTTGCAGGGAAGGAACCACCAGAAGCCCCTCGGAGGTGGACCTCAAATTATGGGTCTGAATTGATGGCCTCAGAATTTTGGGACCTCAGAGGCCATCCATCTGAGGCAGCAGGACAAGCCTGTGACCAGAGGGAAGCAGCAGCATAAACCTGGCTTTGGAGCCAGGAAATGAATCATAGAATTGTAGAGTTAGGAGGGATCCCGAGGGTCATCTAGTCCAACCCCCTGCAATACTGGATTTGCAACTAATCAAGCCTGTGTGTGTGTGTGTTTTAGGCCCACCCACGCTCCCTGCAACAAATGGAGTTCCACACCTGCTCCGGTTCCTGGCTGACCCCCACCCGCCACCCTCTTCCTCTCTTTCCCCTCAGGGCGCCTTTGGGAGATGCTACAAGTTCACAGACACCTCCACCAACAAGGTCTATGCCGTGAAGGTCGTGCCTCAGTCCCGGGTCTCCAGGCTGGACAACCGAGGGAAGGTGAGCCCAGATATGATCATGGGGTGGGGGAGCCCCTGCAAATGATTATTGTAGTTGGTGCCATCTTTAGCTGGGTGCCCCTGTGGTAGGAAGACCCTTCTACCCACTCCAATGCCATTAAGCACCCCACCTCCCTTTTTTAAATTTGCTGCTAAGAACGGGTTCCTTCATTTGCCCTTCTCCCTCCCCACCATTTTCCCTTTCATGCTATGTCTTCTTGATTGCAGGCATCTTTTTTTTAGCTGGAGAGTAGGATAAAAATGGGATGCGGGTGGCGCTGTGGCCTAGGACTTGCTGATCAGAAGGTCAGCGGTTCAAATCCCAGCGAAGGGGTGAGCTCCCGTTGCTCGGTCCCTGCTCCTGCCAACCTAGCAGTTCGAAAGCACATCAATGTGCAAGTAGATAAATAGGCGGGAAGGTAAATGGCGTTTCCGTGCGCTGCTCTGGTTCGCCAGAAGCGGCTTAGTCCTGCTGGCCACATGACCCGGAAGCTGTACACCGGCTCCCTCGGCCAATAAAGCGAAATGAGCACCGCAACCCCAGAGTCGGTCATGACTGGACCTAATGGTCAGGGGCCCCTTTACCTTTACCTTTAGGATAAAAATGCTTTAAGGAAGGCCCTTCCTTTCCTTTCTCAATATTGGGGGACACACACTTTTCTTTTCCTGACCCCTTTATTCCCACCCAAAGGGTGGCGTTCCTCTGCACTTCAGCATTTAAACAAGGCTTAAAATCATGCAAAGTAGAAGAAAGTGGGCAAAAGGAAGCTTTTCTTCCTCTCCTGACACGAATTCATGGGCAAAGCTGAAATTCCAGTAGATTAAAGAAGGCAGCACAGAGTTGGAACTGTGGAACTCCCTCCCACAGGAGACACTGACGGCCACCAGCTTGGATGGCTTTGAAATGAGGATTGGACAAATCCAAGGAGGAGGCGGTGGCTTTGGATGGCTACCAGCCACAATGGCTATGCTCTGTTCTGACAGTCAGAGGCTTCCGAATCCCAGTTGTTGGAAACTGCTGGAGGGGAGAGTTGCTCTTGTTTGTAGGTTTCTCATAATGGTTGGCCACTCTGAGGACAGGATGCTGGGCAAAATGGGCCATTGACCTGATCCAGCCGGCTCTTCTTACATTCTGATGGAACCTCCAGGTCCAGAGGCAGTCTATCTCGATTGCTTGGTTCTTAGGGGTATTTGGTCACTATGAGAAGAGAAGACTGGAATCGATGGGCCCCCTTTGAGTCTGATCCAGCAGTTGAGCTCTTTTTAGTTTCTTATGATTCCTCAATGGAGCCTCCATGGACAAGCCAGCCTATCTTAGAACACTGGAGTGGGAGAAGGCTGCTGCTCTCAGGTCCTGCTAGTGAGTTCCCCTTTGGGGTGTCTGGTTGGCTCCTGTGAGGGCAGGATGCTAGCTGCGATGGGCCTGATCCGCCTGCTGCAGGGCTTTTCTCAAATCTGAGAAAACCTAGCCAGATGGGTGGGGTATAAGTAATAAAATTATTATTATTATTATTATTATTATTATTATTATTATTATTATTATTATTATCATCATCATCATCTGTGAAGCAAATGCATCTGGGGGATCTGATCTGTGATGGATGTGTGACCCTGCCATGACCCTGCCCCTCCTGATCTCAGCGCGGCTCCCTGCTTCCACTTCCTCATAACATTTTACCCAGCCAGTGGCTTAGCGTGCATTGCTGGTGTCCGGGGCACTGCCCACCTGCGCAGGGGGGAGTCCAGCCAGCTGACATGGCCCATGGCGGGCAAATCCCCCCAATGCCCGCAGAGAGGAGTGCTGCACCAGGCCATGGCGAGGCTGCCCCTTGTCTTTTTTTAAAAAAATGATATTTATTGAAAATTTTAAAATTACAAAGGAAAAAAGAAGGAAAAAACAAGAAAAAGAGAAAAAGAAAGACAACAGTAGATAAAAGTAACAATTAAGCAATACAAATCAATAGAAACCAAAATCAAAAAGAAAAAACAAAACACACAATACAACACAATCAAAAAACAAAAATATACAACAAATTTAAAAACAAATCCAATATCCCCAAATCCTTAACTTTCATTAACTTATTTCATCGACCTCCTCACACCTCCCTTTTTTGTATTCTAGTTGTTAATTATCTCAGCAAATCCTTTGCATCTTTCACAATATTCTGTCATTAAATTACCTTAATCTATTTTAACCTTATCTTACCATAAAAAACCCTAAAACTTAAAACTTAAATCTTACTTATACCGAATTCTTTTAACCATAACATATTCTTACATAATTCTTTTTAACATTTCTGCTAAGGCCACATAATTTCATTCCAAATTTTTTCTAATACTCATTAATTTTACAATACTTTTCTAAATAAATTTTTAAAACTTTCTTTCAATCTTCATCCATCATCTCTCATAGAATCTTAGAATCATAGAGTTGGAAGAGACCACAAGGGCCATCGAGTCCAACCCCCTGCCAAGCAGGAAACACCATCAGAGCACTCCTGACATATGGTTGTCAAGCCTCTGCTTAAAGACCTCCAAAGTAGGAGACTCCACCACACTCCTTGGCAGCAAATTCCACTGTCAAACAGCTCTTACTGTCAGGAAGTTCTTCCTAATGTTTAGGTGGAATCTTCTTTCTTGTAGTTTGGATCCATTGCTCCGTGTCCGCTTCTCTGGAGCAGCAGAAAACAACCTTTCTCCCTCCTCCATGTGACATCCTTTTATATATTTGAACATGGCTATCATATCACCCCTTAACCTCCTCTTCTCCAGGCTAAACATGCCCAGCTCCCTTAGCCGTTCCTCATAAGGCATCGTTTCCAGGCCTTTGACCATTTTGGTTGCCCTCCTCTGGACACGTTCCAGTTTGTCAGTGTCCTTCTTGAATTGTGGTGCCCAGAACTGGACACGGTACTCCAGGTGAGGTCTGACCAGAGCAGAATACAGTGGCACTATTACTTCCCTTGATCTAGATGCTATACTCCTATTGATGCAGCCCAGAATTGCATTGGCTTTTTTAGCTGCCGCATCACACTGTTGGCTCATGTCAAGTTTGTGGTCAACCAAGACTCCTAGATCCTTTTCACATGTACTGCTCTCAAGCCAGGTGTCACCCATCTTGTATTTGTGCCTCTCTCTTTTTTTGCCCAAGTGCAATACTTTACATTTCTCCCTGTTAAAATTCATCTTGTTTGTTTTGGCCCAGTTCTCTAATCTGTCAAGGTCGTTTTAAAGTGTGATCCTGTCCTCTGGTGTGTTAGCCACCCCTCCCAGTTTGGGGTCATCTGCAAATTTGATCAGGATGCCCTTGAGTCCATCATCCAAGTCGTTGATAAAGATGTTGAATAAGACCAGGCCCAAGACAGAACCCTGTGGCACCCCACTAGTCACTCTTCTCCAGGATGAAGAGGAACCATTGATGAGCACCCTTTGGGTTCGGTCAGTCAGCCAGTTACAAATCCACTGAGTGGTAGCATAGTCAAGACCGCATTTAAGCAGCTTCTTTACAAGAATATCATGGGGCACCTTGTCAAATGCCTTGCTGAAATCAAGGTAGGCTACATCCACTGCGTTCCCTTCATCTACCAGGCTTGTAATTCTGTCAAAAAACGAGATCAGGTTAGTCTGACATGACTTATTTTTCAGAAATCCATGCTGACTATTGGTGATCACAGCATTCCTTTCTAGGTGCTCACAGACTGTTTGCTTAATGATCTGCTCCAGAATCTTCCCTGGTATTGATGTCAGACTGACTGGGCGGTAATTATTTGGGTCCTCTCTTTTCCCCTTTTTGAAAATAGGGACAACATTTGCCCTCCTCCAGTCTGCCGGGACTTCGCCTGTTCTCCAGGAATTCTCAAAGATGACTGCCAGTGGTTCTGAGATCACATCTGCCAGTTCTTTTAATACTCTTGGATGCAGTTCATCTGGCGCTGGAGACTTGAATACATCTAAACTAGCCAAGTATTCTTGTACTATCTCCTTAGTTATTCTGGGCTGTGTTTCCTTTGCTGAATCATTTGCTCCAAATTCTTCAGGTCGGGCATTGTTTTCTTTATCGGAGAAGACTGAGGCAAAGAAGGCATTGAGGAGTTCAGCCCTTTCTGTGTCCCCTGTTTGCATTTCACCATCTTCTCCTCTGAGTGACCCCACTGTTTCTTTGTTCTTCCTTTTGCTACGAACATACCCATAAAAGCCTTTTTTGTTGCTTTTAACCTCTCTAGCAAGCCTGAGTTCATTCTGTGCTTTAGCTTTTCTGACTTTGTGTCTACACGTGCTGGCTATTTGTTTGAATTCCTCTTTGGTGGTTTCCCCCCTTTTCCATTTTTTGTACACATCCTTTTTTAATCTTAATTCAGTTAAAAGTTCTTTAGATAGCCACCCTGGCTTCTTTAGGCACCTTCCATGTTTCCGTCTCATTGGTATTGCCTGACGTTGTGCTTTTACTATCTCCCTCTTAACAAACTCCCAGCCATCATGAACTCCCTTTCCTTTTAGTATTACTGTCCATGGGATCTCACCCAGCACTTCCCTAAGTTTTATGAAGTCGGCTTTCTTAAAGTCAAGAAATTGAGTCCTAGTATGCTTGGCTGCTCCTTTCCGCTGTATAGTAAACTTCAGAAGAGCATGATCACTCGCGCCTAATGATCCTTCTACTTCTACCCCACTAAGCAGGTCATCAACATTGGTTAGGACCAGATCTAAAATGGCTGTTCCTCTTGTTGCTTCTCCCACTCTTCTCTTCTCCTGGTCTCGGGTTTTGTCAGTCCTTTCTGTCCCATCCATCTAGTCCATCAACCTGGTGACCTTATATTCGAGGCTCTTAGGTCTTTTCCTTTTTTATATATTTGAAAATAATATTTATTACTTTTCCAACAATTTAAACACTACATAAAAAAGAACAATACAATACAATACAATACAATACAATACAAAAACACTACATAACACTAACACATTAAACTAACAAAACAGAACAAAAACCATTTAAAACACATCAAACAATTTCAATATCTTATCTTTCATTCACTTATTTCAACGACCTCCTCACACCTCCCTTTTTGTATTCCACTTCTATTAATTGTTTCAGCAATTCCTTTCCATTTTTTTTAAAAATGATATTTATTGAAATTTTACAGACAATAAAAGGTTACAAAATTAAAAATAAGAAATAAAAAAGAATAACAATAATAAAAGAAAAAGAGATACAAAGATACAAAGACAAAATACATAAAAAGTAAAAAAAATTAAAAAGAAATCAATATTTTCATGTCTTATATTTCGTTTACTTGTTTCCTTACCTCCTCACACCCCCTTTTTTGTATTCCAGTTCACATGGTTAATTCAGCAAATCCTCACCCTCTATCATTTATCTTTACTCAATAACTTAACCTATTATAACTATATATTTTCAACCATTGTCAATCCGTATTTTCATATTCTTGTTAATCTTTTTACCAATACCGCTTATTTTCAGTAGTAGATAGGTAGCCGTGTTGGTCTGCCATAGTCAAAATAAAAAAAATCCTTCCAGTAGCACCTTAAAGACCAACTAAGTTAGTTCTTGGTATGAGCTTTCGTGTGCATGCACACTTCTTCAGATTCAGGTATCTGAAGAAGTGTGCATGCACACGAAAGCTCATACCAAGAACTAACTTAGTTGGTCTTTAAGGTGCTACTGGAAGGATTTTTTTTATTTTCGCTTATTTTCAATCCAACATCCCTTTAACATTCATTAATTTTACAGTATTTCTGCAAGTAGTCTTTAAATTTCTTCCAGTCTTCTTCCACCACCTCTTCTCCCTGATCTCAGATTCTGCCAGTCATTTCTGCCAGTTCCATGGACTCTTAGGTCTTTTCCATGTCCCTTCCACAGGTCTTCTTCATGTTTATACCTGTACTTTACTTTGTCATCTGCTCCTTTCACTCTGGGAGACTCCAACTTGACAATATGTTTGTCCCTTCTAGACAAGTCAGCCCCCTTTCCATAGTCAACACTGAAATCCATGTGATATTTAAAGGCATGTGTCAGAGCTGCTTGAAGATCCTAGCTCACAGAGGATCACGCTAGCCAGCGATCATTAAGTAAAAGTCTTTATTGAATTGCAGTTTCCATTCTCACGCTGCTGCGCGCAACTCTACGTCTAGTAGCTAGATCGGCGAAGCTCCGTCTGAGTCTCCGCCCCTTGTGCACCAACTTAATATCCTAGCCCTGCTCCACCTTTTCCGCCTGACTGTCCTCCTCTGGGTCCCTCTACCCCCCGGGGTTTCTTCCTTCCTGGATTCTTCTGACGCTGACCCGGACCCTCCTGCCTCCTTGCGCCGGGCTTTAGGACCTGGTTCCCTTTCCGGGCTGCTTACTGCGCCGCCTTCCTCTGCATTTGAACTTGGCGCGCGCGCCCAACCTTCCACTTTCCTCTTAACCGTTTCTTCGCTCCCCGATGGAGGTGTGGCCACTCCTGACTCATGCCCTCCCTCCTGTGGTGAACTGCCAGCGCTTGCCCCCTGGCTCCCTTCTTCTTCCCTGCTCCCTGGCGGTGACGCTGGTCCCGATTTCCAACTGCTCTCCCCTGAGTCCCCTCTGGCTCTATCTTCCTGGGGTGCCCCCCTAGACTCCCCCCTTGCCCTGGCCACTGGTGCTCCTTTCTGTGAATCCTCTGATTCACTGGAAAGACTAGGAGATCTCGGGTCGTCGTCATCACTCATCTTTTCTTCTGCCTCCTCCCCTTCGCTCTCTGTTTCCTCCCTTGGCCTTGCCTCTGCTCCTAAATCCCTGACATCCATCCCCCCCTCGAAGCCCCCCATTCCCCCCTCCCCTCCTTCCGGTGCTGGAGCTGGGGGCTGCTGTTGCAAAGGGACGAACGTCGGATATCGTTCGCTTCCCGTGGCGGGCCTCCATCTGAAGTCTCGCGGGTCTCCCTCCCTGCTCTCGTCGACGACGGTCACCTCTGCTTCCATCTCTGTGCCGCCGTGCTCGAAACCAGGGTCGTCCCCGAAAACGTCCATGTCCGTTTCTCCCTCACTTCCTCCTGGCGGCGTTGCTCGTCCTGGGCCTTCCAGCCACCTTCTGCGGAACTGCTCCTCTGGTCTATCGTCCCACCAATACGAGGGTTCTGATGCAGATCCCGAGGGTGACCCCTCCGGGGAACGGACGTCTTGTGTCGGGTCCTCTTCCGAGTCGAACCCCCGGAAAGTGCTGGCCGAAAGCGTGGGCGTGAAAAGACAGTCGTCGAAAAAGTCTGCTGGCATAGGTCTATGTGGGAAGAGGGCATGAAACTCGTCTTTGAGTAGAGGTTCGTCCAAGGCGTAGCCCGGCACCCAGCTGTTCGCACTGGCCGGGGTGCCCTCCTTGGCGAGAAAGTATTCTACCCCCTCTTCCCCCCATCTGGAGTCCAAAATCTCCGTGACTTCGTTGATGCGCTCCTTCTGTGCCACTCCCGCGTGCCCTGTTCTGTCTCTGACCGGACTCGGCGCCGTTCCGGGTTCCTGGAACCTGTGCGGTGCCTTGTAGGGAGTGAGCACCGATCTGTGGAACACCGGATGCATTCTGGAACCCTCCGGAAGTGCCAGTCTGAAAGCTACCGGGTTGACCTGCTCTTCGACTTGGTAGGGCCCCAGTTGTTTATGCCCTAGTTTCTTCTTGGCCAACGACCTGGCCGGCACTGCGTGGGCTGCTAACCAGACCCAGTCTCCCACGTGGAGCTCTTCGCCAACCCTTCTGTGTCTGTCCGCTTGTACCTTGTATGCGTGTTTGGCCAGCTCCAGGTGGCGCCTCAGCTGATCGTGGACTTCCTGCAGCTCCGACGCGAACGCATCTGCCGTCTGCGGCTCCCCCTCCCCCATTCTTCCCAGTCCCGGGAAGGTTCTGGGGTGCCTCCCGTTGTTGGCGAAGAACGGCGTGACCCCCGTGGACACGTGCTTCGTGTTGTTGTAGGCGAACTCGGCAAGCGGCAGGTAATCCACCCACGTCGCAGGCTGTTGATTCGCATAGCATCTCAGGTACTGCTGCATGATGGCATTGACCCGCTCCGCTTGCCCGTTGGTCTGCGGGTGTCTCGCCGACGCCAGGTTGATCTTGACGTTCAGGAAGCCCATCAGCTTCTGCCAGAAATTCGAGATGAACTGCCGCCCGCGGTCGGACAGAATAGACCGTGGCAGACCGTGAACCTTGAACACGTGGTCTATGAACAGTTTGGCGGTTTGCTCCGCCGTGGCCACCTTAGCACACGGAATGAAATGGGCCATCTTGGAAAACAGGTCCACCACCACCAGCACTGCCGTCTTGCCCCTCGAGCTGGGCAGATCTGTGACAAAGTCCAGAGCCACCCTTTCCCAAGGTTCGACCGGAGTTTGCAGCGGTTCCAACAGTCCGGCCGGCGGTCTGTGCACTGGTTTGGCCCTCTGGCAGGTGTCACACCTCGCCACGTAGTCTGCGACCTCCCCTCTCATTCCAGGCCACCAGAAATCCCTGGCTACTAATTCCACCGTCTTCTCCTTGCCAAAGTGCCCGGCCGTGGGCGCGTCGTGCAGCTGCTGCAGCACCTTGGCGCGAAGGTCGTCTCCCGGCACGTAGATGGCCCCTTTACGGATGAGCAATCCATCTCGTAGCTGGAAACCGTCGGCCACAGCCTTGCCCCTTTGCACCTCTGCCATCTTTGCTTGCGCGAAGGAGTCATCCTGCAACGCTCGTCGCACCGCCTCCAGGTCCACGGTGGCCGCGGCGCACGCCCATACTGTTGGTGCGAAGATGTGCATGGCTGCCGCTGGCGTTGCGTCCTCCAGATACTGTGGCTTACGGGAGAGGGCGTCCGCCATGATGTTAGTGTCCCCCGGGACATACTCTATGCGGAAGTCGAAGTTCGCAAAAAACTCAGCCCAGCGTATCTGCCTCTGGTTTAGGAACTGTGCCGTGCGCCAGTGCTCCAGATTCTTGTGGTCCGTGCAAACCTGCACCGTGTGCTTGGCGCCGATCAGGAAGTGCCGCCACGCTTTGAACGCTGCATGAATGGCCAGCAACTCCCTGTCCCAGATGGTGTAGTTCTGCTCGGACTTGCTGAGCTTCCTGGAGTAAAACGCTCCCGGTCGCCACACCCCCTGCTGGTCCTTTTGCAGCAGGACCGCCCCCACGGCTCTGTCCGAGGCGTCTGTCTCCACCCTCATCGGCCTGCTGGGGTTGACGTGAAGCAGCTGCTCTTCCGACGCGAAGAGACGCTTGAGTGCCTGAAAGGACTGCTCCGCCTCCTCCGTCCAAACGAACTTCTTTTTCTTGGAGCTAAGCGTGTCTGTGATGGCCGCTGTCTGCATAGCGAAGCCCTTGATAAACTTTCGATAGAAGTTCGCAAAGCCGACAAACCTTTGGACCTCTTTCCGGTTGCGTGGGCTCTTCCAGTCCAATACCGCTCGAACCTTGGCGCTGTCCATGGCGAGCCCCTTGTCAGACAACTTGTAGCCCAGAAAATCCACCTCCGTCACGTCGAATTGGCACTTCTCCAGCTTGGCGTAGAGCCTATGTTGCTTTAGTCTGGTCAGCACTTCCTTGACGTGCCTGTCATGCTCCTGCTGCGATTCCGAAAAGATCAGGATGTCATCTAAGAAACAGACGCACGTCTTGTAGAGAAGTCCCGCCAACACGTGATGCATGAAAGCTTGAAAAACGTGGGAGCCATTTTGCAGTCCAAAAGGCATAACTCTGTATTCGTAGGTACCCAGTGGCGTGAACATGGCCGTCTTCCACTCATCCCCCTCCCGCATGCGAATGAGGTTGTACGCCCCTCGCAGGTCTAATTTGGTGAACACTTTTCCCTTCCGCACCTTCGCCAGGAGGTCGTCGATTCGGGGCATGGGGAAGTCCGACGGCTTGGTCACACTGTTTAAAATGCGATAGTCCACGACCAGTCTTTTTTGGGGCGTGTCTCGCTTTTTAACAAAGAATACAGGACTGCCCCCCGCTGCCTTGGACTCTCGGATGAAACCGCGCTCCAAATTATGATCGATGAACTCTTTGAGTTCCTGCAGCTCGTCCTCCGACATGGAATACAGTTTCCCTTTAGGCAGCGCCGCCCCCGGCAGCAGGTCAATTTTGCAGTCATATGGTCTGTGAGGGGGTAGCCTGTCCGCCTCCTTCTCGCAGAAAACTTCCAAAAATTCTGCATACTTGTGGGGAATCGCTTGCAGCGTGCCTAGCAGCAGCTGTGACTCCTCTTCCTCTCCTTCCTGCCAGTGCACGATGCAGTGTTCAGCACAAAAGGAAGAGCCGAAGACCAGCTGCCTCTGGTACCAAGCCAGCGTTGGGCTGTGCTTGTCCAGCCAACTCATTCCCAATACAATGGGCGTATCCGATAGTTGAGTGACATTGAAGCTGATGATTTCTTTGTGATTCCCAAGTCGCATCGCCATTGGCGGCGTCTGCTTCACCACTTGCCCCCCTAGCAACTCCCTGCCATCCACCGTGACAACCTGCAGGGGCAGTGTGGCCGGCAGCAACTGTATAGCGTGCTTGTCGACAAAGTCCTGCCCTATAAAGTCCGCGTTGCTGCCCGAGTCCACTGTGATGGGCACGTCCATGGTGATTCCATTGGGCAGCTGGAGCGATGCGGTGAGCCTCACCACTGGTTTGGGCGGGAGGGGGTTCACGGGCTGTAAAATCTCTGGGGACTGCGGCACTAACACGTCTGGCTGGGCCCCAGGGCCTCTTCCTCCAGCCAGACTGCTTCGTTTCCCTGCTGTGTTCCTCCTTGCTGCGTTGCTGCAGTCACCATTGCCGAGGCTGCAGTGAGCTTGTGGAGCCTCTGGGGACACTCTTTCGCCATATGCCCTGGCTCCTCACAGACGTAACACTTCCTGTTCCCTCTAGGAGGCTTCGCTTTCACTGCTGCCGGTGCTAGGGCTCTGGTTGCTGACTGAGCCCTTGCACCTCCCACCTCCATAGGTTCCGCTCCTCCTCCTGGTGGAGGCGTGGATTGCGCCCGCGCTGCGTCTCTGGGAAGGAAGGAGGGGCCCCTGGCTGGTTCGCGCCCTCCACGCCCTTCGTCCCTGCTCCACGGGCGTTCTTCCAGCCTCACCCCCACTGCCAGTGCCCTCTGAACGACCTCCTGGGTGGTTCGGGGTCTCTCCCCCCTCGCGATCTCATCTTTAATCGAGCTGTGCAACCCCTCCCAAAAGAGGTCTCTTACAGGGGCCGAATCTCTGTCCCATTCCAGGGCACTGACCAAGGCGAAAAAGCGGGCATGGTACTGCCTGACGCTGGCCCTCCCTTGTCTTAGCCCATGCACCTCCTTCCGGGCAAGATCCACGTCAATGCTTGATAAAAAACACCCATCCATCGCTTTAATAAAGGCATCTGCATTCTGGAGCGCCGGATCCTTATCTCTCCATAAATTGCGTAGCCATGCTTTAGCATCCCCATGCAAATGAGACATGATGAATCCCACTCTCTCTTGCTCATCTCTAAAGTCTTTATGCAGCAGTTGCAGTGCGCACAGTACGTCTGCTCTAAAGTTGGGATACTGTTGCAGGTTCCCATCGAAGTGAGAGACCAGCCCGCCTGTGCGTCTCGCCAACCCAATTCCCTCCTGCCGGGGTGTCTGCTTTGTCAGCACATCTAACCTGACCTGGAGATCCCTGCAGGCGGCAGCTGCCTCCTCCTCTCTCTTCCTGGATGCGAGAGCCTCGGCATTCAGTTGTGCCACTGCTTTTCTGAGTTCCTCTATCTGCTGCTCCGCCGTCATGTCGTCTGCCGTTCGTGAGCTCGCTAGTGGGCACCTGCTTCTCTCCCCTCCTCGAGGTTGTAGATGCCCACAATTGAGTGAGACGGAGCTTACTGTCAGAGCTGCTTGAAGATCCTAGCTCACAGAGGATCACGCTAGCCAGCGATCATTAAGTAAAAGTCTTTATTGAATTGCAGTTTCCATTCTCACGCTGCTGCGCGCAACTCTACGTCTAGTAGCTAGATCGGCGAAGCTCCGTCTGAGTCTCCGCCCCTTGTGCACCAACTTAATATCCTAGCCCTGCTCCACCTTTTCCGCCTGACTGTCCTCCTCTGGGTCCCTCTACCCCCCGGGGTTTCTTCCTTCCTGGATTCTTCTGACGCTGACCCGGACCCTCCTGCCTCCTTGCGCCGGGCTTTAGGACCTGGTTCCCTTTCCGGGCTGCTTACTGCGCCGCCTTCCTCTGCATTTGAACTTGGCGCGCGCGCCCAACCTTCCACTTTCCTCTTAACCGTTTCTTCGCTCCCCGATGGAGGTGTGGCCACTCCTGACTCATGCCCTCCCTCCTGTGGTGAGCTGCCAGTGCTTGCCCCCTGGCTCCCTTCTTCTTCCCTGCTCCCTGGCGGTGACGCTGGTCCCGATTTCCAACTGCTCTCCCCTGAGTCCCCTCTGGCTCTATCTTCCTGGGGTGCCCCCCTAGACTCCCCCCTTGCCCTGGCCACTGGTGCTCCTTTCTGTGAATCCTCTGATTCACTGGAAAGACTAGGAGATCTCGGGTCGTCGTCATCACTCATCTTTTCTTCTGCCTCCTCCCCTTCGCTCTCTGTTTCCTCCCTTGGCCTTGCCTCTGCTCCTAAATCCCTGACATCATGTTTCAAGGCCCCTCCAAAATTAGGGGCCCCCACAGCTCTGAGCTCCCCCTGGCCTAAAGCCAGACTTGAAAAGTCAAAACATCTCTGCATAGGGGGGTCCGAGGCTGCCCCTTGTCTGCCTCCCTCTGTCCTCACCATCCAAGAGAGAGTGCTGGCCAGGTGGCCCTTCGGCAAGGGGCCCGGGGACGTGGGGGCTGGCCCAGGCTGGGCTCCGGACACTTTGGCAGGCAGAGAAGGACGGGGATTCCCTTGGGAGCCAGCACCTGTTTTGCACCCCTCAAAACTGTGTGCCCAGGGCCACGACCCCCAGTCCCCACACTACACCCTTGCCATCCTGGGATCAGAAGCTCCTGGGGGCAGGGAATATTGCAAAAAGCACCCAGTCGCATAGGATGTGAGCTAAGAGGCCGCCAGGCGCCATGCAGCCAAAGGGATCCTGCCCCAAAGAGCTTCCAGTCTAAGGTTCTGGAAAGTGGGGAGACTGCCAAAATGGGGGGGGGGGGCAAAGGGCAATGGTCTCCTTCCTTTCTCATTGCAGATTCTCCATTTGCTTTGCTCTCCTTTGTCCTTGGACGTCGTAAATATATATACAGTACTGTTGATATTGCTGAGTTTCTCGCTGACTCCAGCACCTGCACCCATGGCTCCTCTCCTCTCTGCTGGCGCAAGGTGGGTGGGTGGGTGTCTCTGCTGGTGCTTCAGCAGGAACCTCGTGGCTTTCTCCCCCCACCCCCTGCAGGTCGAGCGCGAGATCGAGCTGCACAGCCAGCTCAAGCACAGGAATATTGTCGGCTTCCACCGGCATTTTGCTGACCAGGAGAACATCTACATGGTCCTGGAGTACTGCAGTCGGAAGGTGAGAACAAGAGAGAGAAAGGGAGAGCCAGAGCAGAGAGGGAGCCGACAGGCTGGGCCCTCAAAGGGTTTCCTTCCTTCCTTCCTCCTGCAATGGAATACAGAAAGTTGTCCATAGAATTGCAGGGTTGCAATGCAGGAATTGGAGTTCAAGAATCCCTGGGGAAAAGTGACTCAGTTTACTCCTGTGCTTCTGACAAATGCCCAGTCTGCTGAAGTTGGCCATTGGAGCTTCTCCACAACACCACCCCTTCCTCTGAGGTCCAGCTCTGAGGGCCTTCTTGGTGGTGGCGCCCTCCCACCAGATGTCAGGGAGATAAATAACTACTCAGTTGTTAGAAGACATCTGAAGGCAGCCCTATATCAGGATGTTTTTAATGCTTGATGTTTTATAATGTTTTCATATTCTGCCGGAAGCTGCCCAGAGTGGCTGGGGAAACCCAGCCAGATGGGTGCAGTATAAATAATAAAATTATTATTATTATTATTATTATTATTATTATTATTATTATTATTATTATTATTATTATTATTATTATTTGCTCAGAAGGTTCTAAGAAGTTGGCACCCTGAAGCTTTCTTTGCTGTTCTGACCCGTCTGCCATCTCCTAGAAGAGTCTTGCAGTTGCATTGCTGCCTTGCAGCGGGTTGGACTAGATGACCTTTGGAGTTCCTTCCAACTTTACACTTCTACAATTCTTTGCTGGCCTGGCTAAAGCCACTCCCTCCTCAACAGAATGGGGAGAGTCTGGCACCAGTATTGTCCCCGGCTGCCCACCCCATGCTTTCCCTGGCGCAAAACCAAACAGAGCTTCTGCCCCTTGAGTAAGGAATTTCACCAGGGGCCCCATCCTTTTCTGCCATCTCAGGCCACGCTCTTTCACATTGCACAAGCATTGCACAAAAGGGCAGGCAATTCAACAGATGCAGCTGTCCCCTTAAGATTTCTTTTTTTGGGGGGGGTGCAATTCAGCCACCATGACCAGTGGGGAGTGGCACCCTTTGGGACCCTGGGATTTGGAGTGAGGCTGCTAAAACCCTGATGTTCTCTCTCTCCAGTCCCTGGCCCATATCCTGAAAGCCCGCAAGACGCTGACGGAGCCTGAGGTCCGCTTCTACCTCAAGCAAGTCATTGCTGGCCTGCAGTACCTCCACCAGCAAGGCATCATTCACCGGGACCTCAAGCTGAGTAGGTGTCTGGCGGCTGGGGGAGGGGGCCTCCATGGACCCGTGCTGGGTGTGCCTCGGTCGCATCCATGGGACCTGTAAGGGGTGCTAGGGGAGGAGTCGTACCTCCAATGGGGTGCCACCAGCCTCATAGCCCATGCTCCACACCACTACCAGACATCAGCTCCGCCCCCAATGGCTCAGAGCAACAACCACCGCCCCCCCCCAGTGCACTATCTGTAGATTTTTAAGGTTCATGACGGTGTGTCATTTTAGAGGACGAAACTTCATTTTTGCAGATTTCTTCAGTGATGGGTCTTAGAAATATGCTTTGGGGCCTGAGGAATTCTGCTGTGATAGGACAACATTTAGCTTGGCAAGTTTATGTTTGATGAAGATGCACCTAAATGGCTTTTGGAAAACCAAAGAATTTTAATTTTGCCTTCTGAAAATGTTAGGTAATCAATAACAACAACAATCTATAATAATCTATAATATAACTGCAAGTACTTGGCAGTCATTTTTAATTATTTCTATGCATTTTTATGCACCTTTCGCATACCAGGCGAAATTAAACTATATTAACTTAAACAAAACATCTTTCAAATCATGTTGCAACTTTTTAGCACCTCTTGTTTTTGGAATCTGAAAGCTGAGAAATGCGTGGAAGGTGTGAAGGGTCCTTTCTCTGCCTTCATCCCTGGGAGAGATCCGCTCCCTGTTTCTGCACCAGAAGAGCCAATTTGCTCTCACACCCGCCAGGCAAGGGATGGGATGCCGTGATTGGCACTGCGGCGCAGGACGAGTTAATCACCCAGTGCCCCCAATTCGCTCTCTGTCCTGGGACCCTCCTGGGCTTTGGAGAGGGGGTTTAAAAATATACACAGCAGCCCAGGATGACTCTGGTAGGGGCAGAGCGAATGCCTGCAGGGTGACCTCATGGCACTATTGCCAGGGGCGGGAGGCTCTGAGTGCGAACGCTGATCTGATTTAGCCTGCAAGGGCAGAGCAAGGATCTCTCTCACACACATGCACAAGCGTCTCTGTATCCCGAGCCTCCAGCTGACATCGTGCATTTGCAAAGAGCCCGAGGTCTTCCAGACAGCTTGTTTATCAAGAAGTCGTGCTTTTGCAAAATTTATTTTTATTTGCAAATTTAACAAGGGAAAGGTGGGAGGGGAGATGAAGACCTTTCCTGGCAGACCATAGCACCCATCCTGGTTTGCTTCTGCAGAGGTCTGCAGGGCCTCCAGACCAGACTGTCACTATTTTGGGGTAGGATTCAGTCCCATGCCCGCCAGTTGAGGTCACAGGCCATTCTTGCACAAGGAAACCCATTCTTTGAAAAAGTGAACTTATTGTAACACACACTTCCCTTTTCCAATCATAGAATTATAGATTTGTAGAGTTGGAAGGGACCCTGAGGGTCATCTAGCCCAACCCCCTGCAATGCAAGAATATGCAGCTGTCCCTGACGGGGGTCGAACCTGCAACCTTGGCATTGTCGGCACCAAGCTCTCACCAACAGAGCTCTCCATGTTGTTGTTATTTGTACCCCACCCATCTGACTGGGTTGCCCCAGCCGCTCTGGGCAGCTTCCAGCAGATGCAAAAACATGCTAAAACCTCAAAGGTAAAAAAGGGCACCCACTGACCCACCCCCCAGTTGTTGCCCCATGCAGCCTCCAAGTTTATTCTTCATTCTGTTCCTTCTTTTCTGAAAGGAATGCACACAGCACACGGCCCGGTTTGTTCTCACAAGAGCCCTGTGAGGCAGGCCAAGCTGACTGGCCTACAGGGAGTTTCATGGCTGAGTGGCGAGATCTGAACCCGGATCTCCCAGGTCCCCACTGGCTCTTTTCTGGGAGCAACTGTCCGGCATTTAGTGTGGGAAAGGATGGGACTCTCTATACCTCTGAACTCTTCATGTGCTCAGGTAACTTCTTCATCACGAAGACCATGCAGGTGAAGATTGGGGACCTGGGGCTGGCGACTCGTGAGGAGCAGGCCAACCGGAGGAGAGGGTGAGTATTATGGGGTGGCTGGGCAGAGAAAGGGAGCCTTGGATTTCCTGGTGGGGTAAAGGCAGACATTAAAGCCTTGGAGTTGCAATATTCCTTCCTTTGATGCATTTGCATCCCACCTTTCTTAACTCCAAGGACCTCAGGGGACCCCATGCCTGCTCCCCCCCCCCATCCCTCCCCACCAGATCCGCACAATGGCCACTGGGTAGGCCAGACTGAGGGGCAGCAACTGGTCCCCAAGCTCACCCAGTGAGATTCCTGCCTGAGGGGCAAGAGTTGAACACTGGCCTCTCCCAAGTCCTCGTCTGACACTTTTGTAGGTTTCCTCGGAAGGGAAACCTCTTGTTCCAATGGGGATTACTCCTGAGTGATTCTGCAGCCTCTGTTTCTGATGGGGCACAGAAGGATCCCTAATTTCTCCCAGGGTGGGGAGGAAAGCCAGCTTCCTTACACAGTGGTACCTCGGTTTAAGAACAGTCCTGTTTACAAATGATTCGGTTTACGAACTCCGCAAAACCAGAAGTAGTGTCCCAGTTTGCAAACTTTACCTCGGTCTCAGAACAGAATCCAGACGGTGGAAGGACACAGGCACATGAGGCCTCTTTATGGAAAGCGTGCCTCAGTTTAAGAACGGTTTCGGTTTAAGAACAAACTTCCGGAATGGATTAAGTTCATAAACCGAGGTACCACTGTATATCCACCCGGATCCATCAGCTTTCCAGAGCAAGCCCTGCCCAGACCTCCACGGAGGAGGAGGAGTCTGCAGCAAATCTGATCCAGTTTTTCATCTGGTTGTGGGTTCAAATCTCCCACCTTCTTGCTGGTAGAAGCCTCATAGGCTGCAGCCCAGGGGCAGAGCAGCTGCTAGGCATGCAGAAGGTGGCAGGGTCCACAGCAGGGCTGACTGAGAGAGATGGCTGAGTCTGAAACCCTGGAGAGTCATTGCTGTCCGTCAGCGCTGGGATAGATGGAGCAATGGCTGGACTCTGTATAAGGAAAATTCCTCTATTCCTGTTTAATTCAGAACAATGCAGACTAGCATCTTGCTGGATTTGCAGCTCTAGAGCACCTGTCCTGCATGCAGAAGGGAAGCCTGGCTTCCTCGGTGTTGCTGTTGCTTTCCCCCTTACCTAAAGGGCCTTTCCTCTCCCCACAGAGTGGTCTGTGGGACCCCCAATTACCTAGCTCCTGAAGTCATTGCCAGAAAGGGGCACTCGTTCAAGTCGGATGTCTGGGCTCTTGGCTGCATCATGTAAGTAACTCTGGTGGAAAGGAATAATAGAATCGCAGAATTGCAGGCTTGGAAGGGACCTCCCAGGGTCATCTAGTCCAACCCTCTGCAATGCAGAAATCTTTTGCTCATGGTGGGGCTCGAACCCACGACCCTGGCATTAAGTCTCCTGCTCTACCAACTGAGTTATCCTACATGCCTCTAGGTCTGTTTTTGCTTTTTTGCCTGTCATTCTCTATGTTTTATGTACAAAATGAAATAAAGGATCTATGGGGTCCCCTTCTTGGCTTCTTTTTCCTCAACCCCCCCCCTCAGGTACACGGCCCTCACGGGCTGCTCCCCCTTTGAGATCACCCACAAGCAGGAGATGTACCGCTGCATCCGGGAAGGGCGCTACCCCACCCCCAGCCGCCTCTCACCCAGTGCCAGGGGCCTCATTGGGAAGCTGCTGGCCCCCGATCCTGAAGCACGGCCCACCCTGGAAGAAACCCTCACCCACGAGTTTTTCACCCAGGTGGGTGCCCAGGGGCAAAGCAGCCCCCAGACGCAGTGGCTCTGCAGGGTCTCTGACTCGGGATCCCTTCCAGCAGGCTGGGCAAAGGAACATGAGCTAAGATCCCAGTTCTCATGAGGCCGTGGGAAACTACCTTGCACCCAGGGAGACTGCCCAGACCCTGACTGGCAGAGTCTTAGGCTCTACCCCCATACTGCAGTTCAAAGTTGGAGTGAACTGTTTGCTAGCAAAACCACCATCTGCACAGACTTGGCCTAGTGAGTAGAGCAGCTCCTTCCTGGTGGTCTCACTGCATGAAAGTCAGTTGCTGAGATGGAAGCTCCCTGCCTCCTCTCCAGGGTCTTTCCCAAGCAATCAGCGACTAAGCCAACCTCTCCTCCACCCTTTTCATGCCTCTCCTGGTTCTGGGAGACCAGCGGGGAGGGGAGCTTCTTGCAGCAGGAGGGGGAGACCCCCATGGCTCTTCCCCTCTCTGCCTCTTGGCCTCCCTCCTCTCCTCCTTCATCTCCTGCCTCTGAGTCTGGACTTCTCTCTGCCACAAACTCTCCCCGCTCACTAAGACCTGTTACTTCTTCAGCTTTCAACACCTCCTCCTCCCTGTCTTCTCCCTCTGACCCTTCATTGCCATCCCACCACCCCTCTCTGAGCTCTGAGCCTTCTTCCTGTGTGGAGAGAAGAAAAGGAAAAGAGGGAAAGGGAAAAAGAAGGGAAAAGGGGAAAGGGAAAGGGCCCCATTTCCAATCCAGGTCGACATTTCTCACCCACAAGCGACTCTGCTTTCGCCTTGAGCAGCTGGGATGTTCTCCCACATTCTGCGGCTTCCCTCTTTTGCAAGCGTGGCTTGGGAGCATGAAGGGACTCATCCTGCTCTTCCTCTCTCGCCAGGGCTTCACCCCGACCCAGCTGCCTTCCCGCGCCTGTCATTCTGCCCCGCTCTTTGTGCTTCCCAACCCACTGAGGAAGTTCTTCCAGAAAGCGGCAAAGGTTTTCCTGCGTGGCTCCCTGTGCCAGGAGACCCGGACAGGTGAGCCTTCGCTTGCGAGGGGTGGGGTGAGGAGACCACCAGGAACTCCCCCCCCCAAATGGGAGACCATCCTCCACAGTCTAGCAGAGAGGGGACAGTGCTCTCCACGTACTCAGAGGCAACCTCGCTTTTCAATGGAGCCCTGGCAATGTAACAGTAGAACGCCTGGATCTGGCCCAAGGGGGCCCCTCTAGTCCAGCGTCCTGTCCCCACAGTAGCCAAATTCCCTAAAAATCTAGGAATCATGATAGACTGCCTCTAGACCTGGAGGTTCTCTCAGAAGAGCCATGGCTGCCTCCTGTGGCAGCAAGTTCCACAGTTTAATGACACACTGTATGAAGAAGGGGACCGCGCTCTCCACAGGCTCAGAGGCAACCTTGCTTTCCTCGATTAATCCTTCAGTCCCACGTGAGGGGAGAGTGAGGTGCCATGCAAAAGTCTTGCATGGAACGTGTGCGCCCCAAATATGAAACAAATTGAAATGCGAAATCTATTTCGGTTTTAAATTGGCATTACTGGGCATGACCCCCCAAAGGCTGCGAACCTAATGGGGCCCCTCTTCTTCCTCTCCCCCAGTGAGCCCCCCACCCCAGGAAGCGGAAGGGATGCCGCCACTTGGGATGCCTGCCGTGACCCCCAGCCTGGTAAGAAATTGCTGTGTGTGTGTCAATCAATCTGGGTCAGACTTTGGTAGTCTTGGGTAATAGGGCACCCTGTGTGAGGCCAAAATCTGATGCCCCCAAATGGATCTTCTTGGCGTCCTTGTGCATGGGATCTGCCCGTATCACGGAGACTGATCAACGGATGGATTGATTTGTGAGACTGAGCAGCCAGGAAGTCCCTGGCTAGAATCTCACTGGACTTACATGACTGGCTGGAGGCAAGACCAGGCTGCCCAGCCTCTGTTGTTCCTTCTGCAGTAAGGGGAGAGCAGCTACGGCCGCCAAGGTGAGCGAGAACATGCCCCACCCGGGGGGGGGGGGCAGGACAAAGGCAGCATCCATAAATAGTCTGGAAAATCATTTGATCTGAAAAACCAGAAATGGAACATAATGAAATTATAGCTCTGTTGGTTGGAGCATGGGGCAGATAACTCCAAGGCTACAGGTGCAACTCCCCATATTCCTTCATTGTCGGGGGTTGGACTAGACGGCCCTTGGGGACCCCCTTCCAACTCTACTATGATTCCTTGAGGAAAGGTAGACTATGAATGCGATGAACACAAGCACACCGCAGATACAAATCTAGTGATTCAAAATGGCACCCAGTGATGTCCAAGCACAAACAATCTCTGAAGTTCGTAGTGGAGTGGCCCACCCTGTTCCCTCCCAGATGTCCTCAGTGGGGGCTGCAGGGGGGCTTCCCAGTCCACCTTGTTCTGTGGGTTTTACGGGCTGCTTCTTTCTTCTTGTCCTCTGGAAGGAAGTGGAAGAGGACAGCCAGAATGCCACTGAGGACACAGTCACCTTCCCCGTCTGCTTGCTCATGAGGGGCTCCTTGAACGTCAGCCGGGAGGCGGGTGAGTGGCACCACCGAGGCCAAGAACTGGGGTGCTTGCGGCTGAGAGTCTGGTGCATCTCCTGACTGGGCAGAGCAGGAGTGAAGCAGCTCCTTTTTCCAGCCTGAGGGCCGCTTGCCAGAGACCCAAACAGACAGGATGACAGGAGGCTGTCCTCTGTTTCTGCATTGCAGGGGGTTGGGCTGGATGACCCCTGGAGTCCCCTTCCAGTTCTACCATTCTGTGGTTCCAGGGGTTATCAGAGCTGAAAGATGCAGAAAAATTGGGCCACGGAGCCAGAGGGAGGTGTGAACTGGGAAGAAGAGGGTAGCCTGGGGAGCCTTGTGGGGGTCAGTGACAAAGGCAACCCCAAACTCAGCACCCTCCTTCTGTGCTGTTCTGGGGTGGCTCCAAGAGGCCTCCAGAAAGGGAGCTGCAACATTTGAACCCCAAAACCTCTAATTTGGAATTTGGGGCAGAAAGGGAGGAGAAGAGGGGTGGGGCTGGGACGCACCTTCATATCCAGGCACAGCCCAGCTCAGGACAAGGCTGCAGCAGCTTCCCATCTCGGCTGCCCCGTGTAGGAATGGAGCTAAGCGCTCATGAATTGGGGGGGCCAGGAACCTGCAGGGTTTGGAAGGCTGTGGGGGACAGAGGTGCGGGTGGAGAGTCTGCCCTCCCCCAGCACTGCCCCCAGCACCTGCTGCTTCTCACTCCATCTCTGTCTCTCCTCCAGCCGATGCCGAGAGGAGCATGATGGCCAAAGCGGATGAAGTTCTGCGGACCTGCCTAAAGACCATCCCCCTGGGTGAGGCTCCCTATCGTTTGCATGCCCAGGCCCAGGAACTGGCTGTGTTCTGACCTCCCACCCCGTGTCCCTGGAAGGGACTGTCTCTGCCCGACTTAAATGGCCACCTTTGGGGTCACCCTCATGTCATCACACAGCCTGGAAATGTCTGCGCAGCACCTTGGAGGAGTGAGAAACTGGACCTCTTGGAAAGGAAGGTTGAGGGTCCCATCTTCAGACTTCATTTCTTCCAGATTTGGGGGGGGGTGTCAGTAAAGGAGCCCCTTATTATTCTGACCTGGGAGAGCTCGGTTGGTAGAGCTTGAGACTCTTCATCTCAGGGTCGTGGGTTCGAGCCCCACGTTGGGCGAAAGATTCCTGCATTGCCGGGGGTTGGGCTGGATGTCCCTCGGGGTCCCTTCCGACTCTGCCATTATTGGATTCAGATCAGAAGCAGCAGCAGTGCAGCAGAATTCTTGTTATTTAAATTTGTATCCTGCCCATCTCAGGGTGGTCAGCTATGTTAAATTACAATATAATAACCACGGAATACATAACAAAATAAGCACAAGAAAGAACTATTTTCCCCTTGAACAACACATCAGAAGGGTACCCTGAGGGTCACGTAGTCAAACCCCCTACAAGGGAAGAATCTCAACTTGCATCCCCCCCACCCAATTTGAAACCACAGCTTAGCTTTGCAAATAGGCTGGCAGGTTTTTTTTTGGGGGGGGGGTTGCTGAACCCCTAGGAGGCTATAAAGTACAGACCCGATTTTAGAAAATGCAGGGAGGGAGAAAAAACCTAAAAGAGGGTTTGGGGGGGGTTGAGCCCCTCCCTCCACCCCACCCCCCGACCGAACGGTTCCTTCCTGCCTTCTCTCTGCAGTGGAAGAGGATCCCGAGGGGCCCCCAAGGGCTGGACCCATCCAGATGGTCACCAAGTGGGTCGACTACTCCAACAAGTACGGCTTCAGCTACCTGCTCTCGGACGGCTCCACCGGAGTGCTCCTGGCCGATGGGACCCACATCGCGCTTTGCCCGCAACGCCAGTGAGTTTCCTGCTCTCTTCGTGAGCACAGAAGGGGCTGAGGAGGGCAGAGGAAAAGAAGCTGGCTTGAGCTGCAAGCTGGTTTCTTAAAAATCTCTCCTCCCTGCACACACACCCCCAGGCGCGTCTGCTACTGCCCCGAGCTCCACGAGGCCTCATCCTTCCCACGGAGAGACGTGCCGCCTTCACTGACCATGAAAATGGGGATTCTCCACTTCTTCAGCCGGTACATGCAGCAGCGACTCCTGGAGGTGAGCAGAGCAGGATGGGAGGGGAGCAGCCAGGAGACGAGAGCTGGTGCCCCCTGAACCCCAGTTCTTTTAAAATTGTATCCAATATAAAATAAACTGCTGTAGAGTTGGAAGGCACCCATAATTTCAGGGTTGTGGGTTCAAGCCTCATTGGGCAAAAGATTCCTGCCTGGCAGGGGGTTGGGCTACATGACCCTCAGGGGGCCTTCCATCTCTTCTTGTTGTCATTTGGTTGTGTCTGCCTCTTCGTGACCCCCTGGACCAGAGCACGCCAGGCACTCCTGTCTTCCACTGCCTCCCTCATGCTGGTAGCTTCGAGAACACTGTTCCACCATCTCTTCCTCTGTCGTCCCCTCCATCTTTCCCAACATCAGGGTCTTTTCCAGGGAGTCTTCTCTTCTCCTGAGGTGGCCAAAGTACTGGAGCCTCAGCTTCAGGATCTGTCCTTCCAGTGAGCACTCAGGGCTGATTTCCTTCAGAATGGAGAGGTTTGATCTTCTTGCAGTCCATGGGACTCTCAAGAGTCTCCTCCAGCACCATAAATCAAAAGCATCCATTCTTCGGCGATCAGCCTTTTTTATGGTCCAGCTTTCACTTCCATACATCACTACTGGGAAAACCATAGCTTTAACTTCCATCTCTGCCATTCTACAATTTCCCCTCCTCCTTCCCCAGGGGGGTCACCAGCAGGCAAGTCCCACCACCTCGCTGGACAACCTCTGCCTCCTGCACTTTGCAAAGTCCCAGGAGGCACTTTTGATGCTCTTCAGCAACGGGACCCTGCAGGTAAGAGTCACCTGGGTGGGGTGGGGAGGAGGGGTCTCCATCTTACGGTTTTTCTTTCCCACCAAGTTGTTTTCCACACATCCATCACTTCCTCCCCTTTCTGCCCCCCATTCCCAGGTCAACTTCTACCACGACCGCACCAAGCTTGTGCTGAGCCCCACGTCAGCTGGGGGGTACCTCCTGACTTTCGTGGACCGGCAGCGCCAGAGCAGGACCTTCCCGCTGGAGACGCTGGTCCTGCGAGGTTGGACGATCCCCTTGCGAGAGCGCCTCAGCTATGCCCTGAGCATGCTGCACTGCCTGTAGCAGAGCACTCCCAGCACCCCCCTTTCCCTGAGCCCACTTACACTCCCTGCCCTGTCACTCACAGGCTGCTGGCCAGATCCTGCTCTGCCCCCCACATGGGGTTGGGGCCAGGTGGTGGTGGTGGGCTCTGTGCAAGGGTTGGAAATCCAGGCAGGATCCTTGTGTCTTGTAAGTAGCAGCCTAGGAGCAAGAAGGTGGTGAGGGCAGGATGAAGCCTGAGGCAGCAGAGACGGCAGATTGGGTTGCGGGTTCGAATCTCATGTTGGGTGGGATATTCCTGCATTGCAGGGCGTTGGGCTGGATGACTCTTGGGGTCCCTTCCAACTCTAGAAATCTATGAGGATAATAAGCAAGTGGTACAGAAAGGGGGCAGCTGTGGGTCCCGGTGGGGTTGGACAGCCAGTGGTTGGGGGCGAGGGGGTTTGGGGTAGGGGTGGGGCTTCCCACACATTGCTGTGCTGGTTGTGGGGGCTGGAGGGTGGTGGTTCTGCAGAGCCGGTGAGGAGGAAAAAGTAAGGGGACCCCCAAGACGAGGGAAGGGAAGGAGGGTCTCTGGTGGCTGGAGGGGTTTGATCTGTGGGGTGCAAGCTGAGTATGGGAGAAATGGGGGGAGGGTGGTTAGTGGGCAGAGCAGGATTCTTGCCCATGGCCAACCTCAGGCAAGCAGCGGCGATGACGACTGCGGCGAGTGCTAAGCTGTTCCCTGTCCTGATACAGCAGCTCCCTCCAAAATTCCTGTTTTTAATTAAAGCCATGTGACTCAGACCATGTGACTCAGGATTCTTTCTCCTGTTTTGTCCCCCCAACAATCCTATGAGGTAGGTGAAGCTGAGAGCCAGCGACTGGCCCCCAAGGTGGGGCTACACAACTGAGTTGGGTTTTGAACCCAGGTCTCTCCCAGGTCCACTGCCTCTCATTCCATATTGTCTACACCGCCCAGCAGAGATGGCTCAAAAGGACCGGCCAACAAGCTGCCACTTGGCTATGATAGCTCAGTCAGGAGACTTAATCTCAGGCTTGCAGGTTTGAGCCCCACATTGGGCAAATGGTTCCTGCATTGCAGGGGGTTGGACTAGATGACCCTTGGGGTCCCTTCCAAATCTATCATTCTATGGTTCTCTGAACATTTACTTTCGGGCAAAGCAAGATTCTAGTCCTGTTTTGAAGACAAACTTGTATTTATTCCCAAAGGTCTACTAAGATTCAAGTCCTCAGCGTTCTGACTTAAAGGGCGGATTTGCAGACATCCCATAATCTCAAAAGTACAGACCAATGGGAGGGGGGAATGCCCTCCCTGCATCTTTGCCCCACTGGCTTCCTCTGGGAGGTGGGCAAACCCATCCTTCCTCCTTGGCAGAGAAGTGGGGCCCTCTCTGGCTGTTGGCTCTATAGGGTGATGCCGTGCACCCTCTGTGGAAAAAAGCCACTCCGCCATCACTGCCCCCCCCCCTTTGCAGATTAAACCTCCAGGAGCGACAATGTCCTTGGGACAAGCATGTCACCACCTCCTGGGGAAACACAGCACAGGAATGCGACTGCTGTGGGGCATGTGCATTGGCTGCTCCACTGAGGATCAGGCCCTGCCCCCCCCCCCGTCTTGGTCGGGATCTTTCTGGGGGTTTCAGAGGAGCAACAGTCAACCCCGGGACCTGTGTGCAAAGCCAGGTGCTTGTCCACCAAGCTTGTCTTTGGAAACAGATTCTGGTTCTCATGGTCTTAACACAAAGCTGTGGAGTCAGGTTCCATATTGTCTGCACAGGCCAGCAGCAGCTGTCCAGGCTTTCAGGCAAGGAGATGTCAGGAATCAAACCCAAGACCTTCTGCTTCTACCCCAGGGAGACACGTCCTGCTCAAGCCACCAGCCGCCTCCCCCCTGTAACTGCAGCCCCCCCCCGACTTGCCCCTTGCCCTCCACTGTGTGGTGCCAAAACCGCAGGTGGGACCAGCTTGGAAGCTGCAGCTATGCAGCCGTGATGGCTGCACTCACCCTCCCCTCTTGGAGACAGCAAATGCTTCTGAATGAGACCAGGATGGGATAGTAGAGCCTCCAAGCCCAGGGGCAGTCTACCACTGAATACTAGACAATGGAAAACAAGCACTGGGCAGTGCCTGGCACTCGGGTCCTGCTTGGTGGCTTGCCCTTTGACCACATTGTCTTCTATGGACCCTCCAGCTCCAGAGGCAGTCTCTCAATTCCTAGGTGCTTAGATGTCACTGCAGAGAGCCTCTCTGGCCTGATCCCACAACCAGGCTCTTCTCATGGAACCTCCAGGCCCACAGGCAGTCCATCGGGATCCCAAGGTTCCCTGTGAGGACAGGGCCCTGGGCTGGATGTGGTGTGGGGCTCTGTGCACCCAACAGGCTCAGACGCGGCCCATGCCTTCCGTTCCCAGATAGTAAACTTTGCTAAATGTGTTCTGAGTTTACAGCTGCCCTGAAATAAGTACAACCAGACACAGCGGGACGTTGAACATTCTCTGGGTTAAAAAGGAGGCCAGAGACCCTGTCCCTCGTCCCCCACCCCACCAGTCTCGGCTGCTGGATCCGTGGCAACATTTGTTGGTCGGGGGGGGGCTGGTGGGGGGCTTGGTGCCTCCTGGGCTGGCACATACGGGGCAAGGGCCTTCACACCCCCTAGTGAGATGCACCTGATTCACTCCTGGACCTGCAGTTCCATAGAAACAGCACTTTATAACCGCAATTCGACCAGACAAGGAAAGCTTCAAATTCGACCAGACCTCTAAATCTTTTTTCACTTCTGTCCAACATTTCTCATAGTTATCTTTAAGTAAATTCATATTTTTAGCTGTCATGTTAATCCCCAAGTACTTCACTTTCTTTACCAGAGTTAATCCTGTCTCATTCTGAAACCTCTCTTTTTCGATAGCTGTTAAATTTTGACTTATTCAATTTGAATCCTGCTACTTGACCAAACTCTTGAATTAATTCTAATACCCTTTTAGTACTAGATTCTGGCTCTTGTAACGTAAGTACCAGATCATCTGCAAATGCTCTCAATTTGTACTGTTTAGCTCCGACCTGTACCCCTTTAACCAGCTGGTCCCTTCTAATCATATTCATATCATATTATATAATTTGTGAAACTTCAATAAAAATCTTTTTTTAAAAAAAATAGAAACAGCACTGTAGAGTTGGGAGGGTCCCCCAAGGGTCATCCAGTCCAACCCCGTGATGCAGTGCTTTCAATGCATTCTCTATGCACACAGAGCAGGTGGCCAAGCTGCCCCTGCACCACCCTGTGAACTCCTGCCTGGGTGCAGTTAATTTGGTCCTGCTATTTAAGCCAGAGAAAGGCATGGGGGAGAAAGGAGCAGACACAATCATTTGGGCTCAAGGCAGGAAGAGGAGAGATGCAGCAAAGCCCCCTCCCCAAAGCCTGCAAAATCATAGAATGGAAGGGACCCCCGAGGGTCATCCAGCCCAACCCTCTGCAATGCAGGAATCTTTTGCCCAACATGGGGCTCGAGCCCACGACCCTGAGATTAAGGGCCCATCTAGCCCAGCGCCCTGTTCCCACAAGGGCCACACAGACGCCAGCTTTCCATTGCAGAAGGGTGCCAGTTCAATTCTTGACAGCAGCCCCAGAAAGAAGGGTGAGGGCTTTTTACAATTTCTGGCCTGCTCCTTCACTGCAAGAGGTAGCCCAGGACAGAACGACAGCTCTGTTGGTGGGAACCTGGTGCTGACAAGGCCACAGTGGCCGGTTCAATCCCCACAGGGGGACAGCTGCATATTCCTGCCTTGCAGGGAGTTGGACTAGATGACCCTCGGGGTCCCTTCCAACTCTACGATTCTGTGATGCCAATGTGTGTGGTGAGCTCAAATGTGCCAGAAGCTTCCTGATGGAGAGGATGTCCTGATTTTTATAGGAGAAATGCTGGAGGGGCTGATGGAATCAAGGGAGCCTCACCCAAAATAAAATAATTTGGTGTTTTAAGAGGCCAAGATGCCAAAAAGGAGCTGCAGGGCATGGCAACATTGCGGGGACAATCTCCCCCCCCCCCCGCTGCAATCCTGTGCCCTAATAAGGTCACACTTGTTTTGGACCTGATATGGACCCCCCACCCGCTTGCCAGCACCCCCCACTCTTCCATCTCCAGGGGTCCAGGCATGAAATGTAAGCCGGGAGATGATTGCAAGGCCCCCCAAGGAGAGCAGCAAGCGGAGACCCACGGGCCAAAAATAGTGGGGGTTTTGGGGGGGGTATGCTAGGAGTGGAAGCGCAGAGATTTGGCCAAAATGCTAGGAAGGGCAAGGCATCCAGAGGCAGGCGAGACAGACGAGGAGGCCGGCAGCCCAGGAATCTGACCCCCACCCCAGGGACAAATTTAGCCCCGTCTGCGTGCCCAGAATAAGGCACCCTAGGCCCACTCCAGCGCACAGTGGTGCTCCAGCCACAAACCTAATCCTCCCCCCTGTGTGCACGAAGAAACACCCCTCTGGCTTTTAATAAACACTGTTTGTAAATGGAGCCTGGCCTAAAATTAACGCCGACCTCCTCCCCTCCTCAGAGATCTGGGTCTTTGCAGACAAAAGATGCACAGCACCCCCCCCCCTCAGATGTCTCTGGAGCGCATGGAAGTGCCCGGGCTGCCCCCTAAAGGGCAGTGGTGGGCATTGCAGCTGGCACTGCTGGAGCCAAGACACCTACATTGCAGCAGGTTGGGCTGGATGACACTCGGGGTCCCCCTCAGCACCCCGCTTCTATGAAAAGGGCGCAGTGCTCTGTGCATGGGGATCAGGTCTATTGCAAGGAAGTACAAGAGGGGAACTCGGACAATCTGGGGGTTTAGAGGCTCCCCTCTTTCTTCCTTCTCTCTCTTTCTTCTCCCTTACACACACACACAAACACTCTCCACAGAATCACACCCAAGACAACATGGTCTAGCACCTTTGTAAGCTGCCTTCTCCCCTCCATCAAGAATGCCAAGTCCAGCCCCAAACGAAAATCTCAAAAACCCTTTATTGGCCGTCCAACCTCAGCCCCGGCTGCTGCTGCTGCTAAGAAGACGAGTTGTGTCCCCAGGACCAGGAGAGAACTCGATCTGCAATCCATGTTAGACGGATATGAAAACAGGGGGCCCAGACAGCTGCTGCATGGAGTGGCTGGCCGGGCCAAGGCAGAGATTGGGGGGGGGGTCCCCCCTTCAGGATCTCAATTGAGACCAGATCACTGCACCGCGATGGCTTCCGTCCTGCCTTAAAAACCGTAAGGGTCTTTTGATTTGATAGATGGCCGCTTCCTGAGAGGCGATGATTGCCCTCCTTTGGAGAAGAGGGGCCATTTTGTGCTGCACAAAACCCCATGGGGTGATGTCAACTGGGGTTTGCTCCCTGCCCCCCCCAAAATACCCAGCATTGAGAACAGCTTCAAATGAACGGTTGTGCAAACTGCATCAAACCTGCACTGCTAAATTGATACACAGAGCTAAGATTTGGGGCTTAAGATCGATTCCGAAGGGTGTCAAAGCAAGAATAGGAATAATTTTAGCCCCATGGAAATCAGAGAAATGGAGGGAAGGAAAAAGGAGCCCCCCTCCCCCGCTGCAATAATGTGTGCAGCCTTCCATCAGACGCTGTGCGCTGCGGCTGGAGCTCTCACGAGGCAGCAAACCCAGGGGGTGCCTCTGCGATTGAGTGTCCCCTGCAGGAAAATTGAGGAGAAGGGGCTGCAGCAGAAGACACAGGGCAGGGCAGCACTTTCCTGTCTTGCCTTCAGCAACTCTGCTTTAGACTTCTACAAGAGCCCTGGATCTGACTGATCTAGGCCAGGGATCCACTTGGAAGTGGCAGAAAGCCCGGAGCCTGACTGCAAGTGGCAGCAAACTCCAGCCCCCGCCCAAGGGCAGGAAAGAATCAGAGCTCCAAACCAATTGTTAAAAGCACAATCCTTTTCCTTGCAAACTATATTTTCTCGGGGGGGGGGGGAGCAAAGGAGTCAGATGGGTTTAGAGAAATTTTGTTTGTTGGGACTCTGGGGGTGGGCCAAGGAGGGAATCAGGAAGCCGAGAGACCCCCTTCCCTCCAGAACCAGGAGGACCCCCCCCCACTCCCAAGGCTATTTCTACAAGCAGGCCGCCAGGCAGGACTTGCAAGTGCCCCCCAGCCGGGAAGCGGGCAGGGGGAGGTCTCAGCAGGACGAGGGGGGGCTGGTGGGGTCGGCGGCAAGACCCTTGCTGGCCAGGAAGGCATCCTGCCTGGGATTCCGGCCAAGGAAGCGGAGCAGCATGTCGGAGGCATCGAGGGAGCCGCCGGGACGCAGGATGCAGTTCCGGTAGTCCATGCCCACCTAGAAAGGAGCCAGAGAGAAGCCGGGTCAAAATCAGAGACTCAAGAGTTGGAAGGGGCCCCCAGGGGTCATCCAGCCCAACCCCCGGCAATGCAGGAATCTCAGCTCAAGCATCCAAGACAGGCGGCCCCTGAAACACCTCCAGGGAAGGAGAGTCCAGAAGCTCCTGAGAAGCCGTGCAAGAAGCTGCCACTTCCGGGACATGCAGTGGGAAAAGCAGCGGGTGCCGAGGCTCCGCCTTCTCCGGCATAAAAGTGTTTGCACACTGCTGATTTCTCCCCCCCCCCCACTTTTCTACTCTTTTTATTTCTTTCTGCCCCACTTTTTATGCTTTTATTGTACCTAGGGGGAAAGATATTGTTTTGTATTTTTCTCTTCTAACCTTAATAAAATTTATTTATATAAACTTCCCTGCTCAGAGAAGTTTTTAATGTGTGACATCTTAGTGTATTTTTTGTCTTTGTGGAAGCCGCTCAGAGTGGCTGGGGAAACCCAGCCAGATGGGCTGGGTACAAATAATAAATTATTATTATTATTATTATTATTATTATTATTATTATTATTATTATTATTTTGTTGTTTGTTGTTTTGTTGTTGTTATATATAAAAAATGCATAAGGCTGTTTCATATAACTTCATAAAGTTAAACATGGTTGTCCATTCACCACTGTTAACTGTAATAGTCCTGGTGGAGTAGAAGGGTTTTCACTTTGATCCCCAGTGGCAGGGAGTTCCCCGGGACCCAGTGCTTGGCGAAGGCCATTCCAGGCTCTTGGCTGGCAGGTGAGCGACACAGGCAGCTCTGGTTGCCTATGCACAAGCAGCAGAGGCTTGAAGGACGAGAGGCGATGGGAACAGAGGGCTCCCTGCCTACCTTGTGGTTCATGACGCCTTCTTTCTTGAAGCGGGTGTAGAACATGTCCATGGAGTAGACCTCGCTCCAGAGGTAGCCGTAGTACTGGGCATCGTAGCCCCCTGCCAGGTGGCCAAACGTCGCCGGCATGTTCGTACCTTGCAAGGGGCAATGCAGGGAGAAGGTTAGGAGAGCCTTGGGGGACCCTTCCCTTAGACACAGAATTGTCGGGTTGGAAGGGACCTCCAAGGGCCATCTAGTCCAACCAATAGTCTGCGTGGGGCATTGCATCTCCATGGGAAACAGCCCAAATCCCACCACAGAATCTCCCTGGAAGAGAAAATGTAATGGAGAAAAGGAGGTCAGTGAGGACTAGAACCTACAGGTGGTGCTTCTATGGTTTGGCATTCCTTTGTGACACACACTCTGACTACGTGGATGGTCTTCCTTCACTGGGACTCGGCTGCTTTCACCCTCTGCAACGAAACTTCCCCTACGTGCCCATTTTGCGGTTTAGTTCTCCATCTTTTCTTTTCCATGCGTCATTCTCACGGACCCACACCATGAAAGGATATGATAATAGAACTTTGACCAAAAGGAAACATTGGAATGGCAAAAGGAAAAAAAGTCAAGGAAGACTAAAACAAGTAAAAACAAAAGATTGCCACCCAAGACCAAAGAGGAGGATAGCATCAGGCCCCATTGGGATTAAGAGGGCAGGTGAAACCTTTCAAAGCGGCACGGAATCTGACCAGATTTCTAAACTGCACTGATCTTGACCAGATTTAGCTGTTCCCCGCAGCCTCCTCTGCCCGCTACCTGGGGTTGCAGGGACGCCCAGGATCTTGTCACACTGCCGGGCGTACTCCTCCGCAGGGTCGGCGTCCATCTGTGTGTGCAAAGCCTGGTCAACCTTGGCCAGGACGATCTGCCGCAGGTTGAAGAGTCCTGGGGAGAGAGGAGGAGGAAAAGGAGAAAGTGGGGCAGGGGGCTCTGGGGTCCCCATCCCCTGCCCCAAATATGGCCAGGGAGCCTTTTGGCCCATCCAGTTCTGGGGGGGGGGGGGAGCCAACAACTGAATTAAACCAAAGGAAGGTTCAAAAAGCTAAGAACAAAGGCTAGAGGACTCGCTTTGGGTTAGGAACTTCCTGGTTCCCAGAAACTGTGTGTTGCCTTCTTTATGAAGAGGAGTCTGGGATGCGGGAGCTGATTAACTAATAAATAAATAAATAAATAAATAAATAAATAAATAAATAAATAAATAAATAAATAAATAAATAAATAAATAAATAAAGCTAGCAAAATAAACTATTAAATAAATAAATAAATAAATAAATAAATAAATAAATAAATAAATAAAGCAAAATAAACTAATCAGTTTTGCATGTATTGCCTAAACACCGGCTTCTGGGTTAAAGGGGATATTTCCTTGCTTATCTGTATGGTGCTGCTATTATGCATCAAAAGGATTTAATTTGAATTAGTACACACATACATATGTTTTAAATGGAGAAAGAAAGCTAATGGATAGTTCAGCATCCAAGATTCTTTCCCAGCAAGTTATTTTTTATTGATAAGCTTTTGATCCGGGAGAGCTCAGTCAGTAGAACCTGAGACTCTTAATCTCAGGGTTGTGGGTTTGAATCTTGCGTTGGGCAAAATATTCCTGCCTTGCAGGGGGGTTGGATGGATGACCCCCCTGGGCCCCCTCCAATGCTACGATTCCAGGCATGCTTTTGCAGGTGTTATTGCTCCTTCCCATGCAGCCACCTGGGGACGCTGCCTACCTGTGTTGGCCTGTCGGGACTTGATGAGCTTCTCCAGCAGCTGGTCTGGGATGGGCATGCCGTTCTTGTAGTGCGTGGACATCCGCCGCAGGGGCTCCTTCTCCCACACCCAGTTCTCCAGCATCTGCGATGGAGCCTCTACGAAGTCCCTCTCCACGTGGGTCCCACTGAACATGGCAAAGTCCGCCTGTCCAAGGGCAGAGAAGAAGCGGCTGAGCAAAGGGCTGCAGGACTGTCCTCAAAGTTACCCAGTGAGCTTCCTGGCTAAGGATTTGAACCCTGGTCTCACTCAGGCCTCATTTAATCGACACCACAACACTGTGAGGCAGGTTGGGGCTGAGAGAGAGGCTCTGACTAACTCCAAGGTTAGTCATTAAGCTTCATGACCAAGGTGGGGGAATTCGAACCCCGGTCTCTCCCAAGTCTTTGTCCTGTTTTCATCCCTAGAACCATGTGAGGCAGACTAGGCTGAGAGGTCACACAGTGGGCTTCAAGGCTGAGTGGGGGGGGGATTTGAGCTCTGGTCACTTCCAGGACCTAGTCCAACACTCTAACCACTATGTGACGCTACCGTGGGGGGCCACCTGCTATGGATACTTGTGTACCTGCATGGGGTTGGACTAGATGACCTTGTGATGTACCTTCCAACTCTGCCATTCAATACTTGGCAATCATTTTTAATGATTCCTACACCCTGTTTCACACGTCTTACCCAACAGGCAACACTAAATCACACTAATTTAGCCCAAATACCTTTCCAATCCCAGGTTGCTTCACCGCTTTCTAGCACCCCTCATTTTCAAAGGTTGGAAAATCCAGCAACTTGACCTCGGACCCATTTTCCAGCCCAGAAGACCGAGGCCAAGGGCTCCCGGGTCGGCCTCTCACCTGCGAGCAGAGCTGGTGCATGACGTGCCCAAACTCGTGGAAGTAGGTCTCCACCTCGTCGTGCTGCAGCAACGAAGGCGCGTCCTGCGTGGGCTTCGTGAAGTTGGCCACCATGGCTGCCACCGAAATCTGGCGGCTGCCGTCGGGGAGAAGGCAGCCGGGCTGCAGACCAAAGCAGGCTGCGTGGCCATACTTCCCCTCCCTGCTCCGGGGACAAAGGAGAGCCTGTGGCAGAGCAGCCGGCTGGGCTGGGGGTCCCTTCCCACGATGCACTTCTGATACTCTCTTGGGGCTGGAGCCTCCGGGGCCAAGGACAGTCTATCTGGACTCCAGCTGGACTTTGGCCCGAGGCGGCAGCCAGGCTCTTCCTTGCGAGGCCTCCTGGGATGGCAGAACCTCTCTGCCCTGGGGAACCAGAAGGCGGGGACGGCAGCTGGGGACAGGGCTGGTGTGCTCAGGACCCCTTGCGGGCTTCTGGACTGATTGCTAGATTTTATTTCTTTGCCAATTCCCATCCTGATGAATCCCTAACCTTTTACAACCATTAACTGGTGAACATGTAAAATAACATCCTAAATGCAGCACAAATCTTAGAAAATAAGTAACAAATCATCAGTGAAGCAATTACAAATCACTGATGAAACAATTGCTGTTTAGCTATTAACAGAGCAACCAAAATTCTTCCCTTGGAGGGCATCTGGTCGGCTACTTTGGGACCAGGGTGCCAGTGGCGGGTGTCTTCGGATGCCTTGAAGGAGCCTCCAGCTCCAGAGGCAGTCGATCTGGAATCCTGGGTCTTTGGGGGCACCTGGCCACTGTGAGGACAGGAGGCCAGGCCGGCTGGGCCCCCTTCGGGTCTGGTCCAGCAGCAAAGCTCTTTTCTGGAGCCTCCAGCTCCAGAGACAGCAACTCTGGATTCCTCTGTTCCATGGGCATTTTGCTGCTGTGAGGTCAGGATGTTGGGCTGCTGGGCTGATCCAGCCCCCGGGTTCTTACTATGGAGCCTCCAGCTGCAGAGGCAGTCTACCCAGATTCTTTGGCTCTACGGGCTGCTGGCCCATGAAGACTAGAAGCCCTGGACCTGGGACCTTCTGCACACTCTTTGACCCTTCGCCCCCTGGGACTCACCTTGGGTAGAGGTCGAGGTAGAACTTCCCGACGGCCTGGCCGGAGTGGGCGTCCTGCACGGCGTAGAGCTGGACGTCGGGGTGCCAGGCGGGAGCCCCCTCCTCCAGGCGGAAGGTGAGCCCCAACAACTCCTGGTAGATACCCAGCAGGCCGGCCGTCACCACCTCCATGGGGAAGAACTCCTTGAGAAGGTTCTGGTCCACCTGGTAAAGCGTCTCCTGAACCCGGTTCATGTAGAAGCGCAGGTCCCAGGCATGGAGGCAACCGTCAAAGGGCAGGCCGCGCTGCTCGCACTCCTGGCGCTTCAGGGACAGCATCAGGGCCCGCTCCTGCTCACCCAGCACGCGCAGCTTGGCCGCCAGCTCATCTACGGGGGGGGGGGGAGAGTGCGGGAGGGTTGCAGGGTCCCCGGGAGTCATCCAGACCAACCCTGTGCTGGGCAGGAAGCTCGGCCGAAGAACCACAGACACCCCAGGGTCCACAGAACCCCAGAATGGAAGGTTGGGGGACCCCCAGGGGACATCTAGACCCACCCCCTGCGAGGCAAGAATCTCAGCAAAAGAATCCCTGATGGAGAGCTGCTTAAAATCCTCCAAAGCAGAGTCCACCACCTTCTGAATCCGTTGGTTCGGGTCCTGCCCTCCGGAGCAGAAAAGAAGCTCCAGGCAGGGGTCTGTGAACCTCCTCTGGCTTTCAAAAATAACTATTGTTAATAAAGAATTTAAGTCAAAGGTTTTCTAAACACGCAAATAAGAAACACAAACAATGGAGAGACTTCCTTGCACCTATTGGAAGGCCGCTCCTTCCTTGGAGGTTTTTCCAGATTCTTTAGCGGAGATTCCTGCCTTGCAGGGGGTTGGGATAGATGACCCCCTGGGGTCCCTTCCACCTCTGCAGTCCTAGGAGACCCTTCAACCGCCCCGCTTTCTTTGGGGCTGAAGCCATGTACTCGCCATCTGCAGAAACGCCATACCCAGGAAAGCGGCCACCGTCTGGCAGTCCTTGGCCATGTTCATCTCCAGGACGAAGTCGGCGTGCGTCTCAAATCCCAGCAGAGCCGCCTTCTTCGCCCGCAGATCCACCAGTTCCTTCAGGATCAGGCAGTTCTCCTGTGGCAACCGGAGGGAGGGGGGAGGCGGTGAGGCAGCCAGGGGGGGAGACTGCAAAGGAGCCCCTTTTATTCCCCCCCCCTTTCAGAAAAGGCCTTTATCATCAACTACATGGAGAAACAGGCATTCTGAGAAATGTAAGGAAACACGAGGCTGCAGCAAAACCCTCAACAAAGAAAATGGAATCGTGCAGGGAGGTTTTCCTCCCTGTATCGTAAACTCGAACTCGTGACATGCAAGGAAGCGGAACGCCAGGAGGGTCAGGGCGGGCGAAACGGCACAGGGTCCATCTGCGGAACTCACTGCCACAGGACACCAACTCAGACGGCTTTTAAAGAGCGAGGGACAAAATTTGGATTGCAAGTTTGCTGAAATGAGTCCCTGCCGAGTTTTCATGTGACAGCAGAGATATGCAGGGAGAAAGGGAGCCGTTCTCTGAGCAGAGAGCAGAAAAGGCGTTTATTTGTTTGGTTTGTGCTGCCTTCTACCTCCTTGCAGCGGGAGTTGAACTGCTTCTCCACCAGCCTCCGCGTCTCTGGAACGTGGCACTTCTTCATCAGGGGGAAATAGTGGGGGTACTTCAGGGTCACCTTCAGGTTCCCCTCCTCCGTCTTCTCCAGGGAACTCAGGAAGTCCTCAGGGAGACCCCCTGCAAGGAAGGACAAGGGCACCCATGGGTGGCGGGCAAAGGGGCCCATGGGGTGAGCCTCACAGAGGACTAGACGCTTTAACTGTACAAGTTTCATGTGAGGATTGCAGGCTTCATGGCGCCTGGCGTCCATTATTGGGTTACTGGGATTATTTTATTATTACGCTATGCACTGATGCTTTTATACACTTAATCTGCTTCTGGAGATTGTATCCTCTGAAAAATGACAAAATGAAACTGTAATATAATGGCGAGTACTTGGCAATCATTTACCCTTTCTAAGCAAATTAACATTAATCTGTGATCTAACAACAAGTATTTAAAATTATTTCTATGCATACCTGGGAGGAACGGTTGAGAAAATTATTGGGCCTGGCTTTGAGTTGGAAGGGACCCCCGAGGGTCATCCAGCCCAACCCCCTGCAAGGCAGGAATCTTGCCTAAGGTGGGTTTTGAACCCACAACCCCAAGATTAAGAGTCTCCTGCTCTACCGAATGAGCTATCCCAGATATGTAGAATCATGGAAAGGTAGAGTTGGAAGGGAACCCCAAGGGTCATCTAGTCCAACCCACTTTGCCCCCAATGGCACCCAAGGGACACCCGTTGCCCCGCCCTTACCCAGCTCTTCCCGGGAGAAGGGCAGGATGGTCGTGTCCTCGTTGAGGTTCTTGTTGAAGTCGATGCAGAGGACGCTCAGCCTTTTTTTTATCTCTTTGATTTTCTGGGCGAAAGGGGGAAATGGGGTTGGAGGCAGGAAAGGCCCCGAGCCGAGTTGGCTTCCCCCCAACAACTCCCCCCCCCCCCGCCCGCACCCCTGGTTCCCGATCCCACGTATTCCCACGATCCACGCAGGGCAGTTTACTCGCTAAAAGGCCTCCCGTGAATCCACGAGAGGAAGAAGGGGTCCCTCGTCTCAGGCTGTGCATCATCTTCCCAGGCCTCTTTCGACCTGACAGGGGCGTCCCTCCAGCCCCGGTGGGATGAGAGAATGGGGGGCTGGAAGGGACCCCAAGGGTCATCCAGTCCAACCCACTGCAAGGCAGGAATTGCAGCGTTCGGCCAGCTCCGTTCCCTTCGCTTCCAAGCCTCCCCAAGAGGAGCCACGGATTTGCCTCTTGAGTCCAGCAGTACCCCTGGTAGACCCTCAGGGCCCCCCCCCGGGCAAATGTCTCCCACCTCCTGCGTCTCCTCGGGGAGATGGAGGCCACTCCGCCGGCCCAGCCTGATCAGACGCTCAAGGTATCTCTTCGCTTCCGGCTTCAGGGAGGTGTTCTCCAGCTTCTCCTGTAAGGAAGCAACAAATCAAATAATTACAATGGTACCTTGGTTCTCAAACTCCAAAAACCCGGAAGAAAGTGTTCTGGTTTTCGAACGTTTTTTGGAAGCTGAACATGCAATACAACTGTTGGCTATTGTTTCTGGGGATCCTGCACCAATCAGAAGCCGTGCCTTGGTTTCCGAACATTTCAGAAGTCAAACAGACTTCACAAACGGATTAAGTTTGGCACTTTTGTTTTTGCTATTTATTTTGCATTTTTGTTTTTGAGCCTTTTTGGGTTCATTTGTTTTGCTGACTGTGTGGAACCCAGTTCAGCTCCTGATCGACTGTGTCTCTGCAGAAATGGATAAAAGCCCCCCTTCCAAACAATGACTGTCATCAGTGCAGGTAAGAAAAAAATTAATTTTCATTTTTATCATCTGCAATACTGTCTTATTTATTTTATAGTACAGTACATTGATTATTGCTTTCATTTTATGGATCAATGGTCTCGTTAGATAGTGAAATTCATGTTAAATTGCTGTTTTAGGGGTTGTTTTTAAGGGATTAATTTGTTTTGCATTAATTTCTATGGGAAAGCATGCCTTGGTTTTGGAACGTTTTGGTTTTGGAACGGACTTCTGGAACGGATTAAGTTTGAGAACCAAGGTACCACTGTATTACTAATAATAATTGTTGTTGTTATTATTTCACCTCTAAACCACTTAAAGCAGTTCAGAAAATAGGCCAGGACTTACAACAATGGTAATAACAGCTATTATTATTAATTATTATTATTATTTCATCTCCATAAGGTTGAGAAAAGTTGGTCAGGAGCTCTGAGCCTACCCAGCCAAAGGGCGAAGATGGATCTTCAGAGGAGAGCTGCTTTGCAAACTGGATTTTCCAGGTTCACAGCCCACGCTCTGCACTGCTGCCACACACCAGCTCTGCCCCGAGGGCTGAGAGCAACACCTACACCCAGTTCACTTGATGCACCTGCAGATTTTAAAGCTCGTGGTAGGGCAAAACTTAATTTCTGTAAACGGAGCTGCAGCCTGAAGCCTACCAATAAAGCAAGACTCTAGTCCTCATGCTTCCATATGAAAAGCTGATTTAAACTTAATTTTTGCAAATTTCTTCAGGGAGGGGTCTTTAAAAAACAGGGTTTTGGGTGTGAGCAAATCTGCTTGTATTTTTGTGGTTGACCAAGAAACACCAAAACTGCTTCTGGAAAACCAAAGAACATCCATTTTACCATCTGAAAAGTTTATGGAACGCAAAACAACAAACAAACATAATACCATATAACTCCCAGACTCAGCAAATATACAGCAATCATTTTTAGAGAAATTTTACTTCCTAAGTATCCTCTTTGCCTTCTAAAAATGTCAGGTAAAACCAAGTAATTCTAATAATAAATAATTTAAATAATCTACCATATAACTCCCAGACTCAGCAGTCATTTTTAACGATTTCTATGTATTGGACAACATTTAGCTAGGCAACTCTAGGTTAGATGAAGAAGCACCAAAACATCTTTCGGGAAACCAAAGAATTTCCGTTTTCCATTTTACCTTCTGAAAAGGGAAAATAAGAATATCTTTCAATTTCCCAATTCATGTTACAATTTTTTAGCACCCCTCATTTTTGGAAAGCTGAAATGCCTGACTTGTGTAACTCCAATATTTAGGCTAATGGCCAAATATAAATCAGTTTAATAAAAATTGATTGAGTGGTGGACTCTCCTTCCTTGGAGTTTTCTAAGCAGAGCTTGGGTGGCTTCTGTCAGGGATCCTTTGGCTGAGATTCCTGCATTGTGAGGGTTTGGGCTGGATGACCCCTGGGGGTCCCTTCTAGGATACAGATGCCTGAATAGCAAAACAGGCATCTGTGAGGCCTGACAGCACAAAAATGAGTTGGTTAAATTAATACAATTTAGTTTTACTTAGAAAGTTAGATGTGTGTAAAGTTTCATGGAAATAATTGCTTAGGACTTGCAGTTATATCGATATTATTTTTATTATCTGTTGTTCTCTAGCATTACCTGACCTTTTCTGCTGACTTGCTTAAGAAACCTGGAAGCAGAAAAGGTCAGGTAATGCTGGAGAACAACAGATAATAAAAATAACATCGATCTCTAATATAACTGCAAGTGCTAGGCAATTAATTATTTCCCCCAATAAATGTTGGAAATGTGAAGAAAAAGAGGGTACGTTCTTTCATATGTGGTTGAATTGTAAACTAATTTAAAAATATTGGGAAATGATTTATAATGAATTGAAGAAAATGTTCACGCTAACTTTTGTGAAAAACCCAGAAGCCTTTTTGTTAGGCATTTCAGGTCAAGATTTGCTGAAAGAGAAGAAAAAACTTTTCATGTATGCTACAACTATGGCTAGGATGTTGCTAGCACAAAGATCAGGCTTCCTCAACCTCAGCCCTCCAGATGTTTTGAGACTACAATTCCCATCACCCCTGACCACTGGTCCTGCTAGCTAGGGATCATGGGAGTTGTAGGCCAAAAAACATCTAGAGGGCTGAGGTTGAGGAAGCCTGACAAATAAGGAAAAGTGCTGAAATATCAGCTAAAGAAGAATGGCAAGGGAAACTGACGGAATACGCCAAAATGGCAAAACTAATGGAAAGACAAAGACAATAGAGATTTTGAGAAAGAATGGGAACCATTTATATAAACTTTACAGAATCAATGTAAAGAAATGGACTCACTTGCAAGGTTTGATTAAACACTTGCAATCAACATAGGAAATGTGAAATAGAAATAGGATGTTAAAATGATAAGAGAATAATAATTCCTTTAAAAATTTTAAAGAATAAGAAATAACCAATAAGCAGGGAAATATAATATGCCAAAAAACCAGAAAATAAAGTTGAGGGAAGTCACCGGGGGGGGGGGGTGTTGAGGATTTGTAATGTATTTTGTTTTTGAAATAATGGTTCTGAGGATGAAAAAAATGTAACATTCAATTTTTAAAAAAAAAAAAATTAAAAAAGAAACCTGGAGAGACCAGCCAGAGGGAGATGTCAAACTGGTGCCCAGAGAAGTCTCCATGGTTGCAACTGGGCAAGCGCCTGGCACCTGGGGGAGTTCTAGCACTGGTCCTGCCCCCTTCCCGCCCCACTTTGGGGCGCCGCCTGCATCCTGACCTGCAGCCAGATGATGCGCTGGTAGACGTCCCGCCGCATGCTCATCTCCACGTCAAACTCGGAGAGCTTCTTGTCGGCCTCAGTGCTGGCCGCACGAACCTCCTTGCAGGGAGACACGTGTTGCGGGAAGTCTAGCATGTTCCGCTGAACTGGGAGGGGAAGAGGGAAAGGTGGCTGTCAGGCAAACCTCTCGGCCCCCTACCCACCCATGCAGAGAGCACCCTGTGCCCCAGAGCTACGCTCACTTTGACTAACAATGGGGCTTTTAGTATCACGGCTCCAGCCCCCTGGAACCTAGTGCATTTCATTTCATTCTTGTCTCCTGTCCTCCATCCATAGAGCAAAAGGAGGATACCTCAGTCAGTACAGCAAGAGACTTTTCAGCTCAGGGTCATGGGTTCGAGGCCCAGCTTGGGCAAAAGGTTTCCTCCATTGCAGGGGGTTGGACTGGATGACCCCTAGGGTCCCTTCCAACAGTATACCTCCAGGAGGCTTGCACCATAAAAATACAAGATAGAAACACAATACACATACTAAAAACTAGAGCGAAAACATACAAATCAATACATAATTATATATCCTAACTGCCCGGAGATCTACAGATGAATAGCATACAAATTTAATTATTATTATTATTAAGAATCTTCCTTTCCCCCACCCCTTCCCACAAACACTTTTGAAAGGTTATTGTATCCTTAGCATCGGTTTGGCTCCTTAAGAATTGCATTGGATAAGGCAGATCCACACAAAGAAGAAGAAGAAGAGTTTGGATTTGATATCCCGCCTTTCACTCCCTTTAAGGAGTCTCAAAGCGCCTCACATTCTCCTTTCCCTTCCTCCCCGACAACAAACACTCTGGGAGGTGAGTGGGGCTGAGAGACTTCGGAGAAGTGTGACTGGCCCAAGGTCACCCAGCAGCTGCATGTGGAGGAGCGGAGACGCGAACCCGGTTCCCCAGATTACGAGACTACCGCTCTTAACCACTACACCACACCGGCTCTAAAGAATCCCCGTAACCGCAGCTTCTCCCAGTGCCGAACCTCCCAGCACTCCCAGCAAACTACAGCTTCCAGGACTCCTATTGTGTGGAAATGATGCGCCTTCAGCGCCCCCTCTGGACTTACCCGTGTACTCCACCTCCACGGCCGCCAGGGCGCCCAGCGTGTTCTCGTAGGAGATGTCGCCCTGCGCCAGGGCACCCACCGTGTCGTACACCCGCTTGGTCTTCTCGATCAGCTTGGCCGTAGCGTCCTGGATCTGTGCGGCCGTCAGGTCCCAGCGGAGGTGGCTGGCCGGGCACGGGGGGGCTGCAGCCTCCATGGCGCTGTCTGGGTAGGGAAGGGGCAGAGAGGGGGCTTTTTGTGTGCCACAACTGCAGCAAGAATTTTGTTAGCCAAAAATTGGAAGCTACAAGAAATGCCAACAGTGGAGGAGTGGCAGATGAAGTTGGTAGACTTTTTGGAGCTGGCTGACCTGACTGGAAGAATCCGCGATCAGAAGGAGGAGGAGGAGCATCAAGAAGAATGGAAGAAATTTAAGGACTATTTGGCTAGATATTCTAACATAATTTAAGTAGAACTACTTGTAAGTACCAAATTGGCCTAGGAGTAAAATAGATTGATTGTATAACATTATGGATTGAGAACATTATGAAAAGAAAGAAAGATATTAATGGAATAAGTTAATTCTATTTGAAAGTGGATATTGGAAAACTGCTAAAATGAGTATTATGGAAACACAGGGGGGATCTGAGGAAGTCACTTAACAATGTTATTTAAATTGGGATTTTAACAGTTAAGATATATGTTTGTTTGTCTATTGTATTGTTTTTCTTTTGTGTTTATTATAAATTTGGAAAACTTTTTTTTTTTTTGAAAAAGGGGGCAGAGGGGGGGCATCAAGCAAGCAGGAATGGTAAAATAAAGGGCTTCTCGCCACTGCCAAGGTTAGTAGGATCTGAATATCAGTGGCTGGGAATCTGCCGAACTCTCCGCCCCAGGAGGCACCCACCAGCCTAGACAGCTTAGAAACAGGGTGAGACAAATTCATGGAGAGGACAATGCCAGGATAGCTCTGCCGTGCCTCCAGTTCTGCGGAACTCCCTGCCAAAGGAAGCAGCAGCAGCCAGCAAACTAGACTGCTTTAAAAGAGGACTGGACAAATTCATGCCCTGTCAATGGCTCTTAGCCACAATATCTCTGCTCTGGCCTCCCCAGTTGCTTCTGAATCCCAGTTGCTGGAAACCACACAAGGAAGGGGAAAGTCGCTCTTGTGTTCAAATCCTGCTGGCTGAGTTCCCCTTTGGGGGCATCTGCTTGGCCCTGTGAGAAAAGGAACCTGGGCTACATCGCTCATGCTCGGCATCTGGTGCCCCTCAAGGGCTCAGCGGTGCCGGGCATAAGCCCAGAGCTCCCTCCCCACTCCCAGCCCCGGCCGAGCCTGGGCTGCTCCCCCCCCCCCTCTGTTCCTCTGCCAACTCCCAGGGCGGCAGGGAGGGTGCCAGCCAACCCCACCCAACCCAGGACGGGGCGCCAACGAGCGACCTGGCGGGAAAGGGAAGGCCCTGCGCCCCTCAAGCATAGCAGACAGATATCCAATCGGTGAACTGTGGAAAGACAGAGAGAGAGGTGGAAGGAAGGAGGCTTGTTGGCAGGCAAGGCTGAAATTCCCCCGGGCAAGTCCAGACGGGAAGATGGGGGGGGACCCCAGCCTTCCTGGCTCTGACCCCCCCCCGTCCCAGACCCCCCTTCCCGGCCTTCCTACTGCAGCTCCGACTCCGCTTTGCACCCCCAAAATCACCTGTCGGAGGAGCCATCCGCTTTGCTCGGCGGCGAGTCCTGCGGCTCCCGCTCAGCACATGGAGGCTTCCAGAGCAGAGGCAGGCGGGGGGGGGGAGGGAGCGGAGAGCCAGGGGGATTATGGGATGGGGCGGGGCCAATGGAGGCGGCCCCGCCCACCTCGACCTCAGAGGGCGGGGGGTTGTCGCCTGCTTTGCATGCGCAGATTTCCCCCATTGCAAAGCCCACAAGGAGAAAATCTCGTATAGAATTGGAAGGGACCCTGAGGGTCCTGCAGGAATATGCGCGCGTCCTTCCTTGAGAACCCTGAGGACAAGCAAGCTCTTCTTTTCTAAGGGAGGTGGCAGGCGGAAGGGGCCCTGCTTCTCTCCCTGGCCGCCCCTTCAGGGGCCCGCAAGCCTCTTTTCTTCAATGGAGAGCCGGAAGTCGTCTTGTAGAGACTCGATTCCCGCATCCCCTTTGGGCCCGGAGCGGACCAAGGCGGGGGCAGCTTCTCCGCCTTTGCGCAGGCTCCACCTCCCGCTCCCACAATCCACCGCTCTCCCATAGCAGCGACTCGCCTGCTTTCCGCCCTCAGTTGCTGGAAAGGGAGCATAGACCTACGAAACGGAAAGAGAGAACGTTTCGTTGTTAGATAAGAAAGGTCAAACGTGCCGAGTGATTTTTTTTAAGGAAGGCGTCCTTTGCTGCTGCTCACTGAACCGGGAGCGTTTCGTAATTGGAAGGTTGGCTGGAAATCCGCTCCATCTCCATGGACCACTTATAAACGCCATCTCCAACTCCTGGAAAGATTCCATCAACAGTTCTCTCCTTAGAGTCATAGAAAAGATTCAGAAATTTGGGGAAGTGGCAGGATTTAAATTAAATAGGAAGAAAACTATATTATTAGTTAAAAATCTGAAGGAAGAAGAGAAAAAAGAGTAGGAGCAAAGTATCGAGATAGAAGTTCTTAAAAAGGTCAAATATTTAGGGATATGGTTGACATCAAGAAACATAAATATCTACAAAGACAATTATGAAAAAGTGTGGCTCGAGATAAAAAGAAATTTAGAAATATGGAGCAGAATGAACCTTTCCCTGCTAAGAAAAATAGCAGCGGTAAAAATGAATGTTTTGCCAAAAATGCTATTTCTTTTCCAGTCACTCCCAGTAATGGTGAAAGATGATTGCCTTAAAAAATGGCAGAAGGAAATTTCAAAGTTTATCGGGGGGGGGGGGCGGGCAAAAGGCCAAGGATAAAGCATAAGTTACTTACAGATATAAAAGAAAGAGGCAGTTTTGCCCTCCCAAACCTTAAATTGTATCATGAGGCTGCATGTTTGGTATGGATTAGGGACTGGATAAAACTGGAAAATCAAGGAGCATTGGATTTGGAAGGTCATGACAATAGATTTTGATGGCATGCATATCTATGGTATGGGAAAGGAAAAGTACATAAAGGATAATCATATAATTAGGAAATCATTAATGAGGGTTTGGGAGAGATATAAAGATAGAACAGAAGACACCCTGGTGGCTTTCACCACTTGAAGCTTTGCTGCTCAAGCCACTTGGTAAAAAAGGAAAGTGGCTTACATACAGTGACTTACTAAAGGAACAAGAAGGAAAATGGAAGCTAAAAGAGTATGAGGAAATAAAATATCATTTTCAGAGTTGGTTACATTACAGGCAATTACACGAGATATACAAAGAAGACAATAAGAAAGGATATAGTTATACTACTTCTAGATTTCAAAAGGAAGTTATAGAAGGGAAGTTGCTGAAGGGTGCATATATTATTCTGCTAGAATGGGAAACAAAAGATGAGGAGGTGAAAATAGGTCATTATCAAATGGGCACAAGATATAGGACATAACATACAATTTGAAGATTGGGAAAAATTGTGGAGAATAGAATTAAAATTTACAGACTGTTCTCTTTTGAAAGAAAATTATATGAAAATCATGTATAGATGGTATAGAAGAAGAGGAAGAAGAAGAAGAGTTTGGATTTGATATCCCGCTTTATCACTACGCAAAGGAGTCTCAAAGAGGCTAACATTCTCCTTTCCCTTCCTCCCCCACAACAAACACTGTGAGGTGAGTGGGGCTGAGAGACTTCAAAGAAGTCACCTAGCAGCTGCATGTGGAGGAGCGGAGACGTGAACCCAGTTCACCAGATTACAGATCTACCGCTCTTAACCACTACACCACACTGGCTCTCTATAACACCAGTACAGATTGCAAGAATGTACAAAACCGGGTCAAACGTATGCTGGAAGTGTAAAGAAAAAGAAGGGACTTTTTACCATATGTGGTGGGAATGTAGAGAAATTTAAAAAAATTGGGAAATGATATATAATGAGTTGAAGAAAATGTTTAAATTAACATTTGTAAAAAAAACCCAAAAGCATTTTTGTTAGCGATTGTAGGGAAAGACCTGCCGAGGAAAATAATGAACTTAATAGCACAAGGATGGAAGAATGAGGAAATCCAGACAAAAGAACAGTGGCAAGAGAAATTGATAGAATATGCAGAATTGGTGAAATTGGCATAAAAACTGTGAGACAAGGACAACTGTGACTTTAAAGAAGAATGGGAACTTTTTACAAACTACTTAAAAAAACAACAAAATGAATTGGACTCCTTGGCAGGTTTTGAATAAACATACACAAATTTATTGACTATTAACATAATAGATAGATAACTTAAGGATCTTTACAATTTTTACAATATGCAGAGAATAACGTGTTGAAAAATCAGAGAGAGGAGCTGAGGGACGTCTTTGGGGGGAGAGGAGGGAGGGTTCTTCTTGGGGAGGGGGGAGGGGAAAATGGGGGGAAATGAAGACGATATGTTTTGATAATTTGCTATGTTGAAAATTCTTTAAAATTATTTTAAAAAGAAAAGAAAAGAAAGATTCCATCAACAGTGTCTCTGAAAAATTGTACAAATCACGTGGGAAGACAGGCGAACTAATATCAGTGTACTGGAAGAAGCAAAGATCACCAGTGTTGAAGCAATGATTCTTCAACATCAACTTCGTTGGACTGGTCATGTTGTGCGGATGCCTGATGATCGTCTTCCAAAGCAACTACACTATTCTGAACTTAAAAGGGAAAGTGTAATGCTGGTGGTAAACAAAACAGGTTTAAAGATTCTCTCAAGGCAAATAATGCAGTATAAACATGGATGATTGAGAAACATTGGCCTGTGAGAGCTCCAATTGGAGAACAGCCTTTACCAAAGGTGTCATGGACTTTGAAGACACTAAACTCAGGACGAAAGGGAGAAACGTGTTAAGAGGAAGGCACGCTTGGCAAACCCTCACCATGATCAACTCCCACCCGGAAGCACTGGTGGAGGAAGGGGGGAGCGCACCGCCCCCCGGCAGAGCAATCCCGGCAGGGTGCCATTGCGGCTGTCCCCCGCCCCCGCAGGCAGCGCCCCCGTTAAAACCATGTTTATGGAAGATAATCTTACTAGCTATGAGGGATCGTCAAAGAAGAAGAAGAGTAGCAGCTGCGTTCTGCCTCGCAAGGTTGTTGCACAAGCCGCTTTCTCTCAGATGCCCACTTGGTAGCGCTTGCTGCTAGTCTTAGGTCAGCTGTAGGTTCGCAACACGCTTATGACAACTACAGTGGACAACATTGCAGGGCCCTTGTGTGCCAGTTTTTCAGATTCAGCCTGGCCTTCCGAGAACATTGGACAACGTAGCAAGTCTCTTGTAACTCACAGCTTGAGCTCCTTTTTACTGAGCTGCCCTGGGATGTTTTCTAAAAAATATAATAACCCTGAAAAACCACAACACTGCAGTCCGAGGTGTGTCCAGTCTGTTACGGAAAAATCTGGGTGCGGGGTTACTCTGCCACCCAGCTCATCGGACTAAGTCTGTGGGTCCCTGCGGAAGAAAAATGAGCTCAGCCGGACGCAGGAGCAAACTGCAGAAGATCCAAGTTTATTGCGCAACAGGTTCAAGGCGAGATTGAACCGCGAGAAAGGGGTGACATGAACTTTTGAAACTCCCTCCATGTCCCAGAATACAGTGCAAAATACATCCCAGTTACATCATGAGTACATTAAGGAGAGGTTGGGTTACACAGATTAACATATGGAGGAGGGAGGGGGGAATATGCAGAGGGCTGGAGATATGGAGGAGGGAGGGGGGAATATGCAGAGCTGGAGATATGCGCAGATAAGCACATCCTGAGAAGACAATGGTCCATGTACACGTAGTCTGTCACCTGGCATTGCCCGGAGGAAAGGTTTGGCAGAGTGATTTTGACAGGATTACTTGAGAGATTATGGAGGACAGGGGAGGGGTGATGGAGTCCTAGAGAAATTGAGCAAATATATTGTAGTGAAGAAGACATGCCCCCCCCCTTCCGTAACAGTCCCCCATTCGGAGATAGATTTGCATTAAAGTTCTGTAAGAACTTGCAAATCTTTTCTCCGCACCCTAATCTGGGTGAATGTAGGCGTTCCCTGTGAGTGGGAATACGCTCTAATGGAAAGGAGGTGGGTTGAGCAGGGCAGCAAAAGAGGGAGCAACAGGGACGAATACAATGTACACGCGTGTTATATATATGCGCTAAATAATAACTTGGTATCTACCATACCAGATGTGTGGGTTTATGCAAACCTGAAAGGGACTTGCAAGCCATGCCTCTTACGGTCATTTGCAAGTATAGCAGTGCAGATAGCTGGATATAGGGTATTATATAAAAGAACATCTGTTGTATTTTGTTACTAAATTACTTGTGGCACCCTAGCTCTTGGGAGAAACATTTTCAATAGTGGTGTATGCTTTACATTTAGCAGGAAGGTCCACTACTGACTGAAAAAAAATGCAGTTTGCTTTTTAGCCCCACCGTTTTTGTGTTTTCAGGTGCCAAGCTAGCTCTTCTGTGGTCTCACACCGGCATAGTGGTACAGTAACACATCCTGTTGAATCCCCTCAGGGCTTTCATTTAACCATGTCGCCTGGCACTCACCATAGCTGGCACAGGCTTGGACACATCATGAGAGATATGTCTTCACCTTGGTCTTTCTATGGGGTTTTTCATTATGGCAGGCTCTGGTCTCGCACTCATGGAAAGTTGTCCACTTGCTCTTAAAGGACCAAAAGCTAGTTGCAGCCTGGATACACGTGTCCAATTCCAGTAGAGTCCAATTTGAATTTATCTTGCCCCGTGGTTCTCAACTTTTCAAAACCAATATGTTAAAACCAAAGCCATTCTTTAAGGGGGCATTTGTCCAAATGAGTCAATTTAACTCTATAAGGGACCATTCTTGCTACATCAAGGCATATACACGTTTCTTGTTATCAATAATAATATAACATATGGTAGTCGTGTCCTCAAATAAATAAATAAAATTTGGGACATGATCTACACCCAATTTCATCTGGCATCCTAATCAAACATCTCAAATAATAATAAGGAGCGTTGCTTCAAATCTACCTGATAAAATATGGTTCCGATAATAATACTTGGTTGTGGTTAGATTAATTTCACAGCTATACGGGAAAACCAAGATTAATAAGTAAATAAATACAGAACAATTGCTACTTGAAGACAGTACTGAATCTGCAAGAGATGCAGAGAAGTCATAGAAAAGATTTGAAATAGTTTTCTGGAACAGAAAGAAGGAAATAGTAAAAATCTGGGAACTTCATGTATAGAAAAACATTAAATACATAAATAAATAGGTAGGGAAGGTTGGCACTCTGCAGAGTGCCAGGTGGGACAAGGAAATATGATCATCAGTTGACTTAATCTAAATATAGTCTGCTCTATTGGAAAGCATTGTAATATATGGGAATCCTCCATGGAAAACTTGGGGTGTAAGCCGTATCCTTCTGCTGTTCATAGTTATGTATGTTACATTATACAGAGATTTTTCCTTTTGTGGAGATAACACATTATCAGACACACTTCAGCATTCCTACATAATAACACATAATACAGAAAACAAAATAACACATAATACAGAAAACAAACTAATTAAATATCAGTTGCATATTGACACAATTGTGATCTTTTACGCATGTATCTTTTGAATCCTGGAGCACAGAGGCTTGAGGTTCAAGTGAAAAAATGTGCTTGCAATTCAACTCCTCCCCCCTTTGTCAGCCCCCCCCCCGTCAGTCTATATCCTTTGAAAGAGATAGCTGTGGGCACTTTGAAAACTCTGGTGTCTGTTGTGCAGGTCTTGTGATGGCGAAGAACTGAGTTGAGGGGTTATTGCTGCTTTTCATCATTGCACATCTGTATAAGTGATATCCTGTAAGGGGGCAGGGTTTTGGGGACTGAAAACACAGTTAGTATAGAAAGAGAACTGTAAAAAATACAAAGGTTAAAAAATAAAAAGAAAGCAAAAAATTAGATTACCAGTCAGATGAAAACAGACTTGACACAAAGACATCAGACTTAGAAAAGAATTATTATTAAATAATACAAAGATATTATCAAAACCACACAGATTACTACTGGACTGAAAAAAATGGGAAAACAATGGGGGGGGGGACTTAAAATTCACCATGTGCTATCTGATAAAAGAACTTCATGAAACTGACTTTCAACATGTGATGAACATGTCCCCAAAGTAAAACACACATTTTGGCATTCTAACATCCCAAATGATGTGACAACATCGGCTGTAATGTTAATAGCGGAATACTGGGAAATGAGTTAATACCAAGACAAAAATGAATGGCAATTTAAAGTTGTGCAAGTACCTTGCACTAGCCAAAATGACAGAATTAATAAGAAATGCTCAGGCAAAAAGGTAAACAAATACCATTCCACGAACAATGTTTGGCTGTGCTTCGATTAATTTCATATATATAATGGAAGAACTGATTTTAATAAACGAAAACAGAATATTTGTAACCTAAAAAATGTCAAAGCCACAAAGAGATAGAGGGAAGTCACTAATATAGCAGGGATTCAGACTTGTTTTGCTGAACAGAAAGAAAGTGACTGTTTGGCTTTAAGGGAAGAAAGAAATACAAATGCAATTACTTTAAATCACTGTTTGCATCCCCTCATTATCATTTGTGCTGTGGGAGAAAAGAAGGGACAAACACTTTGTTAATGGGGTTCACATATCCTGATAAAAGGGAAAATTTCATGTGAGAAGTCTGTCAGGAAATGCTGTTCCTAAAATGCATAGGCATATACACAAACAAACAAAAATAACTGTTAAATCCCATTGGGGAGGCAAACTACTCAAGAGAGGAACTTTGATCTCCCTGTAGCCCACACTCTCCAAACCTCCCCCCCTTTCTCTCTCTTTTGTAAGCTGATCTAGCCTCTGTGCATGTGCAGAGTTCATTTCTCAGCAAACCTTTTATACTATTGAAAATGTTGCATCTTTTGGCTAAATTAGAATTTGAATAAGGGAAGGGAAGGGTAAGGAGTAGATTTTAAAAATAGGGTTAGATTTTAAAACAAAAAAGAGAAACTCAGCAATTCAAGTATTCACCAACCAAAGCTAGCAATTGCAGCCCAAGCAAAAGGGACTGCTTCCTTTATGTACAGGAAAGGGCTAATATCCCTCTGGCCATTCGCGGAACAATCAGCGCCCTTATATATGGGGAAAATGGCCAGAGTCAGAATTCATAAGATTTTTAACATTCTCAAGTCATTTCAGCCTTACCATTTGCAGACAAAATCTTCTGCGCTTTATTTACAGGTATGGTCAAGGCGCATTCTACCTGATTATATGAATTTGTATGTGCTTAAACTTTGAGTAGACTTCTAAGTCTGATTTTTGTAAATAATAGACAAAATGATAAACACTGTAATCACTCAAATGCCTGATATCACCAGTTCTGCTTCAAAACATCACGGCTTTCACCTCTCACCCTTTAAAACAACGAGCAAATCTGGGCTGAATTTCAACTCATCAGCCACAAATTGGGAAAGTTGAAAGGGACCCTGGGGTCATCTAGTCCAGCCCTAAAATACAGGGTTCATAGCAAGATTTGTACTACCAGAGACACACACATACTTATGTACACAGACACAACTGGGGAAGAGACCACAAGCCATGTGCCTATCACAAACCATGCACCTATCATGTACTAAGGAAGAGGAAAATAAAAGTACCCAACTTTACAGGGAACCCTTTTAGCAGATCTTGAAGCTAGTTTGAGTGAGAGTTTACTTCTTTAGACTAAAGAGTGCAAGTCTTTAAAGGGAGATTGAAGTGAACATTTTCTTAAGATAGGGAGAGGATCTCTTATAAAGCATAGTTAAAACAGCCATAGATTTGATTTAGAAGGAATACAAAAGTGACAATTTTTCCTGAACTTGCAGAGGAATAGTAAGCCTAATCTATGCCCCCCCTTTGCAGTTTCGTTTAAAGGAAGCTTACTTGGGAGTAAATTTACCTGGCACAGAAGTAAGAAGGAGAAGAGGGGGGAAGAAACCTGAAAGAGACAGAATGAAACAAGGGGGGCATTTTCTAAGAAAAGAGTCCAGGAAGTCTTATAGAGACTGATATCTGGACTGGACTCAGAATTTTGCTGGCCATGGAAGCCTCTACATTTAATAACAATTTTATTAGAAAGAACACCATACTTTCATAGGCATATACTTAATGAAGTACATACAAGGAGAAAGACTCTTTTGAGCATCTCTCAAATAACAAACATTTACACACTTCATTCTCATTTTGTCTTATTTAGGACTGATAAGGTCCAGCATGGCTTCCTTAGATTTAAATTTTGAAGCAAGCTTGCAGTTTAAACTATGCACACTTAAGAAAGGCAGTCTGTCAGAGACAGAAGGAACAGACAACACACATAACAGACAACATGTAAACATACATATTCTCATATATGTATTAACAGACAACACACATAACAGACAACATGTAAACATATATATTCTCATCCTTTAGTTGGTTATTGCAAGGAGTTGGGCCACTACCTTTGGCTTCATTAAGTGAAATTAGTAGGAAGGTCCCACATGGTTTTATGAGCCTCCTTGCCTCTTCAAACACACCACCAGTTAATCAAACTGGTAGGGCTCACAACGCTTGGTTGACTGGGTACCCCTTTATAGATGCATGCGTTGCTGTTGTTGCTTTTTCCTTTTTTGGGGGGTGTCTGGGATAGAGAAGGGGGAAAGAGAGGGGTTGATTAGGATTTGGGTAACTTGTACAGGGGGCTATTTAAGGTTTTCCTTTCCCTTGTTGCTTGGCAACTTCCTAGTGGTTTTAGTGAGCTCTAACTATCCGGTTTCCTTTTCTATTTCCTTATTTCCTTATTTCCTTATTTCCTTATTTCCTATAACCTGGGGTCTCTTTCCACTCTGCCGGTCCTGCCCAATTCCTCATGGGCTATCCCTCCTGGCAACCTCCTACCTATCGTCACGATCTCAGGAAAAGGGGCCCTACTGGACGCCCGCACCATGCGGTGCCAGATCAGGTGGTCCCTGGATAGAATTTCGAACTGAAAATCCCCCTTGCTTTTGGAAGCGGGCTCACGCACGATACACGTGTTACGTGGCACCGACCAGTGCGGCTGGGATTGGGATAGAAAGCCAGACCCCTTCCTGCCCCCTCCGTAAGGGCGCTCGGGAAGTTCGGAAGAAGAACTCCAGCCCCTTGCTTTCAACTGAGATGCCCGTTGCGGAGAGTCAGCTGTCTTTCCAAGCCGGGTCTCTCCGTCTTACTTTCGGACTCTCAATTGGTGCGGCTGACTGGAGGATTTGAGAGGAGAAAGAGATAGAGCTCAGAACCCCCCTTTTGGGTCGAGCAGCGGTCCGCGGTCTTTCTCACTAACCGAACCAAGAGAAAGGTAAGAAGGATCGATAGAGAGGAGGGCAGAGAATTCAGTTGCCAGGAGACTTCCACCCCCTTCCCACCAGTGCACTGGATTTTCCTTTTCCTTATACTCACGCGTCTTCTATGATGATCCCGGGATCGATGAATAAGCCGGCTGGATCCCTCTTTGCTCCCCGGCTGAACTCCTGGGGCTTTCGATTACCGCCCGGAAGATGGCTGGGGGTCCAAAAGGATCTTCCCAGGCAAAATGGCCCAGAGCCGGCTGAAGATTTCGGGGCCCCCAGTCAGCAGCTCGGGAGAACCGCAAGCCCCATGTTGGGCGCCAACTGTTACGGAAAAATCTGGGTGCGGGGTTACTCTGCCACCCAGCTCATCGGACTAAGTCCGTGGGTCCCTGCGGAAGAAAAATGAGCTCAGCCAGACGCAGGAGCAAACTGCAGAAGATCCAAGTTTATTGCGCAACAGGTTCAAGGCGAGATTGAACCGCAAGAAAGGGGTGACATGAACTTTTGAAACTCCCTCCATGTCCCAGAATACAGTGCAAAATACATCCCAGTTACATCATGAATACATTAAGGAGAGGTTGGGTTACACAGATTAACATATGGAGGAGGGAGGGGGGAATATGCAGAGGGCTGGAGATATGGAGGAGGGAGGGGGGAATATGCAGAGCTGGAGATATGCGCAGATAAGCACATCCTGAGAAGACAATGGTCCATGTACACGTAGTCTGTCACCTGGCATTGCCCGGAGAAAAGGTTTGGCAGAGTGATTTTGACAGGATTACTTGAGAGATTATGGAGGACAGGGGAGGGGTGATGGAGTCCTAGAGAAATTGAGCAAATATATTGTAGTGAAGAAGACATGCCCCCCCCCTTCCGTAACAAGTCTGAAGAAAGTGTTCAGCGGGACTTTGGTACACTTTCCCAAACTTAACAGACTTGGGTCTCCAGCTGTTTTGGGACTACAACTCCCATCATCCCCAGCTAGCAAGACCGGTGTATACATACAGCATGCATTTAAAGTACACGCCCCAAAGAATCATGGGAACCGTAGTTCGCCCCTCACCGAGCTATAACTCCCAGTACCCTCTTCGGAGGAGGAGGAGAATTTATCCACTGTGAACCCGAAAACGCCCTATGCAGACAAGGAGTTGTGTCACTTTAGATGTTCTCATCTATCTCTGGAATGCAATGCGCCGGAGATGATAGTCAGTTACGTCACTCTCGCGCGCGCGTTCCTGAGCGCGGCGAGGGGCCTCTGCGCATGCGCTTTGATGTGCGGTTTGCCCGGCGGAACTGAGAGTTGGGCGTCGGCGACTGGCGGAACCTGCTCCAGAGCGCAGGCGCAGTCCTTTCTCAGCCACGCCTGCGCAGTTGGGCCGGGAGGCCGGAGAACAAGGGAAGGGGAGCCATTCGCGCATGCGCACCCGGGGGAGGCGGACTCGCTGGCTCCTGCGCTGCTGGGGGGCGACGGAGGGCTGGTGAGTGGGGGGGGGGCGGGGGTCCCGGGGAAGGGCCCCCTTTGTTCCCAGGGGGGAGGGGCCGCCCTGAGGCTTGGGGGGGGGGTTGGTGGCCAGGGTGCTGTACCGGTTGGGTTTCTGCCTCGAAGCAAGTGGGGAGCTCCTCCTCCTCCTCCCTGGAGGCAGCCGGGTCCTTGAGAAGGGAAGGGGGGGTCTCTCTCTCTCTGTGTCCGGGGCTGTACCTGTTGAGTTCCTCCCTCTCCCCGGAGAAAGAGTAGGGGCGCATCCTTTCCCCTTCCCCAGAACATAATGGAGGGGGGGCAGAACAGGCAGAAGTCCAGCAGTGCAGCCCTTTCCCATGCCTGCATCTCCACGTGGTACACGGGGGGGGGGAGGAGAGAAGGACGTGCCTGTTGGATGCATGCCTGTCCAGCCAAACCCCCTGTGAGAAACCATGAGGTCCCAGTTTTCACTGTTTCACTTTACGCTATGTTCCTTCCTTCAACAAAAGCCCCCCAGATCCCATGAGACAGGGGGGCTGCAACGCCTGCCTTTCTGGGTGCCCATCCGAGAAGGTCGAGGTGTTGGAGGGACCCCTGTGCAGACCCCTTCCCTTGTGAGGAGGGTCTCGCTGGCTTCTGGGGAGCGGGGGCACCAGCATGGCTGGTTTTATTGATGCAGCCCCATCCATGGGTGGAGGGGTTTGGGGTGGGGGAGACGCTCCAGGGAAGACCCTCTCCCTAGACTGGAGCAGGGAGCAGGAGGATAGATGATATGGCCTCAGCAATTCTGAGAAACAAACAAGCAAAAATCAGGGCAGTTTTGAAATTGGTGGTGAAATCCGTGCACTTTGGAATCAGTTTTTAAAAAGTGTGGTGGTTTTGGAGTCAGTGGTTAAAATTAGTGCACTTTGAAATTGATTTCCGCAGAGTGGCTGGGGAAGCCCAGCCAGATGGGCATGGTATAAAAAATGAATTATTATTATTGTTATTAAAAGCAGCATGGTTCTGGAATCGGTACTCAAAATCAGTGGGCTTTAAAATAAGTGCAGTTTTGGAATCAGTGGCTTAAAATCAGCTCAGTCTTTGCACCAGCGGTTAAAAATCAGCACTGTTTTAAAATCAGTGTGCTTTGGAGTGGTGCAGTCCCGAGTCTTGATCCAAAATGTCACCTGACGGGATCCAAGCCCAGAGGTACAACTTGCTCCTTGATTTGGGGAGCTGCCCTGCAGAATCTGGAGATGATTTCCAAAGAGGCATCCCAATGCAAACAGACAAACCTTCCGTCAGTTCTATAGCGTGACCATATCTGCGAGAAAGGAAGGCGTAGAAGGAAATCCAGTGATGTCCTGGTTTTTGTCAGCTTCAAGGAAAATATTTCAGGTCCTTCTCTAAGTGACATTTGGCTTTCCCCATACTTTGTACTTCGGGTTACAAACACTTCGGGTTACAAACTCCGCTAACCCGGAAGTAGTGCCTCGGGTTAAGAACTTAATTCGTTCTGGAGGTCCGTTCTTAACCTGAAACTGTTCTTAACCTGAGGTACCACTTTAGCTAATGGGGCCTCCCGCTGCTGCCACACGATTTCTGTTCTCATCCTGAAGCAAAGTTCTTAACCCAAGATACTATTTCTGGGTTAGTGGAGTCTGTAACCTGAAGCATCTGTAACCTGAGGTACCACTGTATTTATTTACTTGCAGAAGTGCTCTGGCAAGCCAGTGAGGGTGTAATGGTGAGAATGTCGGACGGGGACCTGGGAGATCAGTGTTTGAATCCCCACTCTGTCATGAAGCTCGTTGGGTGACCTTGGAGTCAGTCACAACCTCTTCGCCTCCTTCGCAGGGTCGTTGTAGGGATTAACGGAGGAGGGGGTGAACCATGGACTCCTTGGGATAGAAATGAGCTCTTCTGCTGAACTGCTTAAGAAAGCCGGAGGGGCCAGCCAGATGGAGATACCCATCGCCAACCTGGTGCCCAGAGATCTCCCTGTGGCTGACCGTTAACCCTTTGTGTGCTGTTGTTCTTTTCCAGCCGCCGAGAGGAGTTCCCTGGAGCCCCAGCATGGCCGAGAAGAGGCGCCTGGCTTTCTCCATCATCCAGTTCCTCCAGGACCAGCTGCATCATGGCGGACTCTCACCTGACGCCCAGGAGAGCCTGGAAGGTGGGGGGGGGGCGGAGGATGGGGAAACGGGAGCTGGAAAAAGCTCAGTGTGATTCTATGTTTTCCTGTTTAGGCCTCGGGGGCCCCTTTGGCCCAACCTTCTCGCCCAACATTTGACTCTTAAAAATAATAATAATTTATACCCTGCCTTTTGCCATGACAGGACACAAGGCAGCTTGCAGATAAAACAGAAACTGCTAAAAACAAAGGAAAACAACAACAACAAATTTATTATTTATATGCCACCCATCTGACTCGGTTGCCCCAGCCACCCTGGGCAGCTTCCAACAAATTAACAAATTAAAAAGTGATCAAACATGGTTGAAATTGAAACTGCTTCTATGTAGCTGTCGATCGATCGATCTAATCCATTAAAACACACAACGCGGCACCACTGCTTCCTTAAAAGTGGACTGTTTTGCAGGGTGGGATGCAAATTTGATTAATAATAACCGTCACCATAATTTTATTATTTATACCCTGCCCATCTGGCTTGGTTGCCCCATCCAGGCTTGTCTTTGCTGAGTAGGCACAGGCGTTGAAGAGTGGAAGCTGAGTGTCTCTGCCACCCTGGGACCTTCTGCATGCCAGAAACGTGTCCTGCCCCCGACACCCCCCCCACCTCCCTGTGGAGCCGTAAATGAAGGGAGCAGGGTTAACGGGCCCTTTGTCTCTCCTGCAGTTGCCATCCAGTGCCTCGAGACAGCGTTTGGTGTCTCCACGGACGACCGCAGCCTCGCCTTGTCCCAGACCCTGCCAGAGATTTTCGAAGCTGCTGCAGCAAAAGTAGGTGTTGGTGGGAGCAAGAGGAGGGGAGAAGGGGGTGTCTTTGCAGGCGGTGTTGCTGGCAGAGTGGGGGGAGATGGGGTGGGGGGAGCAGGTAGTCTGTGGTGGCAGCATGACTGGGTTGGATTGGATGAGCTCTGGGGGACCCTCCTGGTGATCCTGCCTGCCCCAAGAAGGGTCCTTTGGGCAGGCACCTCCTGAGCTCTGACTTTCTTCTCTCTGCCCTGGTGCGCCTCAGGAGCCACAGCCAAGCCCACCCCCCTCAGAGCCGGTCACCCCTTCAGAAGAAGAGGCCGCAGAGGCAGAAAGGCTGAAGGCCGAAGGTGAGACCCTCCCTCCAGGCACTCCATGCCAGCTCCAGCCGGGCTGCCGCACAGTGAGGGGGCCAGGCGCGTCTCCATGGGGAGGGAGCCCTGCAGCTGAGGGCTTGCCAGGGATCATCACCCTCATCCTCAGTGCTTTTTTCCAGGCGGTTCTCAAGGATCTGCAGTACCTCTTTCTTTTGGTTGAAAAGTGTGGCACTTACTGAAACTACTTCATCGTGAGCTCCATCACCTCTTTTTCTAGAAAAAAAAGCATCGATAGTGGTGCTCTGGATGCTTTAGCGGAGATTCCTGCCTTGCAGGGGGTTGGGCTGGATGACCCTCGGGTCCCTTCCAACTCTAGGATTTCCTTGTTCCCTTCTCAATAGGAAATGAGCAGATGAAGGCGGAAAACTTTGAAAGTGCCATCTCCTTCTATGGGAAAGCCATTGAGCTGAATCCGTCCAATGCAGTTTACTATTGCAATCGGTGAGCTGGTGGGGGATGGGCAGATCTTTCTCTCTTTCTCCACTTTTGTAGTTGTGTGTGTGTGTGTATGTGTGTAATGTTCTCTGTATGTTTGTTTCTCTCTATATTCCCCCTTCCTGTCAGCCTGGAGGGCTCCATTGCTTAGAGTGTGGTGCTGAGAATGCCAAGGTTGCGGGTTCGATTTCCGCATGGCACAGCAGGGAGCTGGGCTAGAGGGCCCTCAGGGTCCCCTCCAACACCATGATTCTAGGATGCCATTTGCGTGAGCGCTGAGCATCTTTCCTTCTCTCCTCCACAGGGCTGCCGCTTACAGCAAGCTGGGGAACTACACCGGGGCCGTCCGGGACTGCGAGCGAGCCATCCACATCGACCCCAAATACAGCAAGGCCTATGGCAGGATGGGGTGAGCATCTTGGGGGGCAGAAGGCGGGGCAGGAGAGGTAATTCCCCCTCCCCACTGGCCCCTCCAGCCTAAGTGGGGGACCCAGGATGTGGCCTGTAAGGGAGAAGCCAGGGAACGGCTTTTGGACCTCAGGGTGCTCCTTTTCGGTCAGGCAACCTTCTCTCTCTCTGCCTCCTGGTCCCAGCTTAGCCCTGTCGAGCCTGAACAAACTCTCGGACGCCGTTGTCTACTACAGAAAAGCTCTGGAGCTTGACCCAGATAACGAGACATACAAGTCCAACCTCAAAGTCACGGAGCAGAAAATGAAGGAGGCTCCAAGCCCGGTGAGAAGGAGAGGCAGCAGTGGTGCAGTGGTTAGAGCACCTGGGCCAGGACCCACGAGGGACTGGTGTTCACCCCCCCCACCCTCTTCCATAGAGCCTCCAGGTGACCTAGGGGGCCAGCCGCTGCCTCTCTTGGTCTGGCCTCCCTTGCAGGGTGGCTGTGAGGATTAAACGGGGAGAGGCCAGGGTGCAAATCGCCACCTCTCAGACTCACCTGCCTTGCAGGGTCATGGCAAGGATGTCAACGGAGGGGGAGAACTTTGCATACCACCTTCAGCTCTTAGGAGGATACAGTGGTGTGTAAATCCTCCTTTTGCTCTTACACTGAGCAAAAGGTTCCTGCTTTGCGGGGGGCTGGACTAGATGATCCTTGGCAGTCCCTTCTGACTCTACGGTTCTGTTTGCCTTTCAGACAGGAGGTGCTGGAGGCTTCGACTTAGCCGGCTTGCTCAACAACCCCGGGTTCATGAGCATGGTGAGTCTAGCCCTGCTTCCTGAGCTGGTGTTTTGATTTATTGGAGGAATAAGGATCTCGTTGTTGTTGTTAAAATTTGTATGCTGCCCTCTAACCATAGATCTCAGGGCACTTCAAAACATAAAACTGCAATAGAAAAAAGACAGAATTCATAATAAAAATTTAATAGTAAAAAGAAGACTCCCCAACCACTCTCTCTTTCTCTCCCCTCCACTTTTCTCCTTTAAAAAAAAATTAAAACAGGCATCAAACCTGATGAACAATCCGCAGGTACAGCAATTGTAAGTATGGGAAACACCTGATTTTTAGGGAAGGGGTGGGGGTCTTTTTTTGAAGCTTCTTCTGACACCCCCGAATGGCAGGGTCCCTGCAGATTTCAGAATTGCTGGAAGGAGAGCCAACTTGCCATTCAGAAGAGTCTCCGAGGATTGCCTTGCCGGGGGTTGGGCTGGATGACCTTTGGGGGAACCCTTCCGACTCTCGCAACCTGTGACAATGACCCCTTTTCTTTTCTCCTGCCCTCTTTGCTGGAAGGATGTCTGGGATGATCTCGGGTGGCACCAACCCCATGGCAGCGCCAGGAGCGGGCACGTCCCCCAATGACCTCGCCAGCCTTATCCAAGCGTGAGTAGAAAGGCCTGGGGGGTCTCTCCCCTCCCGGCTCTGAGCAGCAGCACCTGGCCAGCAGCTTTTCCTCTCAAGGATCTCCAGCTGGTTCTCCCTCCCTCCTCATATAATCCCCCTCACAGCAACCTTGCGAGGTTGGCTAGGCTGAGAGGTAGCGGCTGGCCCCCGAGTCCTAGTGGGCGGGATTTGAACCCTGGTCTCTCCCAGGTCCCAGTCCCACGCCCAAACTTTTTTCTCCGGGCCGCATTTGCAGAACAAAAACTTGCTTGCCCCAACCAATCTTTTTTATTGATAAGATATGCACTGGGGAAAACAGTGAAGATAGTCTTAATTTTGAAAAGATATCCATCCATATTTTTCAAATGAAAACATGATTTTGGCAGTTCCCTGGACTGAAATGTTTGAATGGGAAATGTTTTGAGATCTTATGATGAAGGTTGGTATATAAATCAATAAAATAAAATAATTTTTTTTTCTTGGGTTGCCCCTGAACCTTCCTGCCACACTTGGAGAACTGCTGCTCCTTTCTCCCCTTTTATTTTTCAATCTATTTTTATCAGATGAACCTGCAATAATTTGACCACAAATACATGCTTCCCATTCAAATATTTTGGCAGGTGGTGTCTCCGAATTCAAGCCACAATATTGCAGAGTCTCTGCCCGCATTTGTGGTATGAACTCTTTACCCTTCAGTAGGGAATTCAAGTTGCGCAGAGTCTCCTGGCTATGGATTTATTGAGGTTAATAAATCTTTTGAAGACCCCGGGGCAAGTGGCCGGCTATGGATTTATTAAATTGAACAGATTGCCTGGAGATTCCGGCGCATTTTGCAGCGGGAAAATGCCCGCATCCCGACCAGGGGCCCTCCCTGATGTGCCTCTCCCCCTCTGCAGGGGCCAGCAATTTGCGCAGCAGATGCAGCAGCAGAACCCGGAACTCATTGAGCAGTTGCGCAGCCAGATCCGCAGCCGGACGCCCAGCGCCAGCAACGAGGAGCAGCAGGAATGAGGCGGGTTGGAAGGTGTGTGCTGGGGACCTTGTGCGGGGCTCCGGGGGGGGGGGGGCTGATGTGCTAGCTGTCGCAGGGTGAGATGGTCTCTGGTGTTCCCGGAAAATGATCAGACGCAGGAGCAGACAGCCTGATGTGGCAGCAGCCGCTGGGCTTCTTGTGGAGGCTCCAGCTCCAGAGGCAGTCTACCTGGGCTCCTAGGTCCTATGGAGCGTTTGCCCAGTGTGGGGACAGGAAGCTGGGCTGGATGCGCCCCCTTGCACCTGATGCGGCACCCAGGTTCTTACTGTGGAGCCTCCAGGTGCAGGGGCAGTCTATCCAGACTCCTGCAAGGACAGGAAGCCTGGCCAGATGAGCCCCTTTTGGCCTGATCCAAAGGCTGGGAAGCCTGGCCACTCCAAGGACAGGAAGCTGGGCTGGATGGATCCCCTTGGGGCCTGAACCAACAGCCCAGGCTTCCTTCCTGTACATGTGGAGCCTCCGGCTCCAGAGGCAGTCTATCCGGATTCTTCGGTTCTATGGGGCATGTCCCTTTTTAAAGAACAAAACCACTGCTTTCCTTCCAGGGGTGCCCTTTGTCGGAAGATGACTCCTTCCTTGGCTGGACAGGAAAGAAGATTTGAAACTGGAAAAGCCATGTTTGTGTTGCTGTTTCTCCTGCTCATGGAGTGCGGGGGGGGGAGCAGGAATGGGGGGGTTGGGGGGACCCCCGAACCTGCATGTTAGAGAGGCAGCCCCTCCCACCCCAGTAGTCTCCCCTTCTTGCTCCTCCTGCTCCTCCTCTTCTTCCTCCTGCCCCCCTTGAGACCCCCGGGAAGATCCACGACTGGTGCGGCAGTTTTTAAATCCCATTTTCTCTCGGGGAGATGCTACGTTTCCAGGGAAGAAGCCTCACTCCAGAACCACGGCCTTCTCTGGGGGCGGGGGGAGGCAGCAAACCCTCTCTCTTTCTTTATTTTTTCAAAAAAATCCAACCCCCCCCCCCAATGGATTTCTGTGTCCACCTCCCTGGGTTGTTGTCTCTGTTTCTTTCTCCCTTTGCCAGGCTCTTCTCTGGTGCCTTCGTCTGGGATCTCTAGCACAGGGCAAAAACCGGGGGGGGGGGGAGGGATTTTTGCATGGGATCATGTGTGTTTTGCAGGGTGGGGGGGCCATGACTTTGGGAAATTGCAGCTAAGGTGAAAAATAGGATATTCTTTGTTTCCTCTCTTAAAAGATCATGGCGATATGCGTAGATCTCTTTGCGGAGGGAGCACAGGTTAGCAACATCTCGCCCCCCTTTTGGCTTCCAGAAGATTTTTAATTCAAATATTGGGGGGGATTTGGGGGGATTCTTGCATGTTTGTGAGCTTAGCAAAAGGAAATTTGTCTTGGGGGGGCTGAGTTGGCTTTAGTGTAGGAAGGGTGTGTGAATGCCCCCAGGGCGTCGCCCTCAAGCACCCCCCACCTGCCCCACGGAGGGTCGCCATGAATCCGGTGCCAAGAAAGTTGCTTTGCAAGGGGGGGGGGATTGCCCTCGATATTTTACAAGGTCTCTGGGATAGATGGACAGGCAAGCTTCCTGCCTCCCACCCCCAATTCAAATAGATGCGCACCCCGAAGCTGCATTTCTAGAAACAGGGTCTGACTTCTAAAGATGAGTGGCTCAGCGGAAAAGAGGACTCTCTCTTCCTCTCCCCGCTGCAAGGCCAGGTCAGGACTTCCTCTTCCAGTTGGGGGTCTCTAGCGACACCCCAACCCCACTTTTCTGCCCAGCCTGCAACCCGCCTTCCGCAGACCCTCTTCAGGATTAGGGGTGGGGGCAAATGGGCACTCAGAAACTTGCTGTCCTATCCCACCTCCTTGGTACCCCACATCTGGAGAAGGGGGTGCTCAAAAAAGGGGGCATTGACAATTTTTGAGATGCCTTGTTGGGAATAAATGATCCCTGGGGGTTAAAAGGGGGAAAGGGGGTTAGAGACCTCCCCCCCATCACCCCTTAAGAGCTTTTCTTTGGATTCCTTCAAAATGTTTTTTTTTTTTTTAAATTACTATTATTATTAAAGAAATTGGCACTGTTTCCGTTTTCCTTTTTTTAACGTAGAAAATAAAATCCTTTGGACACTGTTGCTTGCTGTTGTCCCCCTCTCGATTGGCCCCGTCTAACCTAAAACAGGGAATTATTATTATTATTAATAATAATGATAATTAATTACAGTGGTACCTCGGGTTAAGTACTTACCGTAAATTTCGCTCTATAACACGCAGATTTTTTCTCCTAAAAAGTAAGGGGAAATGTCTGTGCGTGTTATTGAGCGAATGTGTGGTCCCTGGAGCTGACTCGCCGGAGCGCAGGGGCAAAAATAGGCAAAAATCAGGCAAAAATAAGATTGGGCAGGCGGAGAAGCTGCTGCTTTCCTGCATTCTGCCTCAGGGTCTTACTGCCCACCCGCTTCTGTTGCTGCGTTTGCTCAAACTCAACAAAGAGCAGGGAATCCCCTGCCCTCCTGGCAAGCAGAGGATTAAGGAAAGGATTGAGTCCTTCCTTCTAATTCTTTCCTAGTCACACTGCGTGCAGGCTCCAGCCACCACCACCTCCTCTCCGTGCTCTAGGGACTCGCAGGCAGCCGAAAAACATGCAGGTGGGAGAGAGAGAGAGAGGGTTGGCTTGGGTGGGTGGGGGGAACTTTTGCTTTCCTTTCCTCCCCCCCCACCCCGTTAAACCCCTCTCCTGCATTGTTAGCCAGCTGCTTCTCCACACACCCCTCTTGTGCTCCTTGTCCCTTCTGTGTTTTTCCTTCCCTCCCCATTTAAAACGTGGTGACAAAGCACGGATCCACATGGATCCTCAGGATTTTTGCATTGGGTCACCCCAAATTCACCATCAGATCACATTACATGTCCATGGCTACATCTTGCACCAAAAAAATCACGCACCCACTGTTGCCTAGGGTCGCAGTGGTGCAAAAACGTGGTTACAAAGCATGGATCCACATGGATCCTCAGGATTTTTGCATTGGGCTACTCCAAACTCACTGTCAGATCACATGTCTGTGGCCACAGCATGAACCACAAAAATCATACATCCACTGTTTCATTTAGAATATTTTTTTTCTTGTTTTCCTCCTCTAAAACCTACGTGCGTGTTATGGTCTGGTGCGTGTTATAGAGTGAAAAATACGGTACTTCGTTCCGGAGGTCCGTACTTAAACTGAAACTGTTCTTGTTGCGTTCGCAAAGTAAAGGAAGGATTGAACCCTGATTAATAAGAATACACACAGAGGCTTGAACCAGCAAGACTCTGGGAAGGGTGCGTATAATCGTGTCTCTCTGTGCTTGTCCGCCGTGCAGCCCCTGGCCCAGGTAGTTTTTATTCACAAAAGAACTTTTTACAGAGTGTTCGTAAGAACCAATCAGATTTCTTCTGAGCATTTCCACAAACCCCACGTGGGGAAAAAGTTAGATCAAAAGAAATTCTTTTAACTACAAAGACTACTACTCTGAGCATGCATACATAATCTGAGAGTAAATAAAAGAGGACTAGAGAAACTCCGGAGATCATAAACAGGAGTAAATAAGAGAGGATGGAAGGATGGCAAGGAGATAGGCATCTTTATCACCTTCCTGTGAAACTATTTCCAGGCCCTAAGATTAACATCCTGCATCAAAGAAACTTGCCCACTATCTTTATGGCCCAGGATGCCTGCCTGGCAAAGCAACTGCTTTGTACATGACATGTGAGGAGAGAAAAATGGGCAGTAGAGTCAAAAGGGCATGAAAAAGGCATGAATGTAGAATCTTATGGGATTTAATCAGAAATTATCGTCAATATATCAAACCCAGTCAACACAATGCTTTCATCGTGGATACGATGGCTTGATGTATATTTTATAATTCCTCATGGTAATCCCATCTGATCCCTACATCTCACCCTTATTTATTTATTTATTATTTATGTACAGGAATACTTAAGAGAGGAGAGGCATTGCGTCCTCATAATCTGCCTGCATGCGTTTCTGTATCACATAAAGATCTCTAGCAGACATTCCTGAAGTGAGCGTAGTTCATGTGTGTGTTCTTATATCACAGAAAGATCTCTAGCAGACATTCCTAAAGAGAGCGTAATAGAATCATAGAATCATAGAGTTGGAAGAGACCACAAGGGCCATCGAGTCCAACCCCCTGCCAAGCAGGAAACACCATCAAAGCACTCCTGACATATGGTTGTCCAGCCTCTGCTTAAAGACCTCCAAAGTAGGAGACTCCACCACACTCCTTGGCAGCAAATTCCACTGTCGAACAGCTCTTACTGTCAGGAAGTTCTTCCTAATGTTTAGGTGGAATCTTCTTTCTTGTAGTTTGGATCCATTGCTCCGTGTCCGCTTCTCTGGAGCAGCAGAAAACAACCTTTCTCCCTCCTCTATGTGACATCCTTTTATATATTTGAACATGGCTATCATATCACCCCTTAACCTCCTCTCCAGGCTAAACATGCCCAGCTCCCTTAGCCGTTCTTCATAAGGCATCGTTTCCAGGCCTTTGACCATTTTGGTTGCCTTCCTCTGGACACGTTCCACTTTGTCAATGTCCTTCTTGAACTGTGGTGCCCAGAACTGGACACAGTACTCCAGGTGAGGTCTGACCAGAGCAGAATACAGTGGCACTATTACTTCCCTTGATCTAGATGCTATACTATTGATGCAGCCCAGAATTGCATTGGCTTTTTTAGCTGCCGCGTCACACTGTTGGCTCATGTCAAGTTTGTGGTCAACCAAGACTCCTAGATCCTTTTCACATGTACTGCTCTCAAGCCAGGTGTCACCCATCTTGTATTTGTGCCTCTCATTTTTTTTGCCCAAGTGCAATACTTTACATTTCTCCCTGTTAAAGTTCATCTTGTTTGTTTTGGCGCAGTTCTCTAATCTGTCAAGGTCGTTTTGAAGTGTGATCCTGTCCTCTGGGGTGTTAGCCACCCCTCCCAGTTTGGTGTCATCTGCAAATTTGATCAGGATGCCCTTGAGTCCATCATCCAAGTCGTTGATAAAGATGTTGAATAAGACCGGGCCCAAGACAGAACCCTGTGGCACCCCACTAGTCACTCTTCTCCAGGATGAAGAGGAACCTTTGGGTTCGGTCAGTCAGCCAGTTACAAATCCACTGAGTGGTAGCAGAGTCAAGAGTTTGGGAGAATCCCTGGAAGCAGGAAGAAGAAGAGTTTGGATTTGATATCCCACTTTATCACTTCCCGAAGGAGTCTCAAAGCGGCTCACATTCTCCTTTCCCTTCCTGCCCCACAACAAACACTCTGTGAGGTGAGTGGGGCTGAGAGACTTCAGAGAAGTGTGACTGGCCCAAGGTCACCCAGCAGCTGCAGGTGGAGGAGCGGGGAATCAAACCTGGTTCACCAAATTATGAGTCTACCACTCTTAACCACTACACCACACTGGCTCTCAGGAGCCATCCGTCCTCCAGATCCCGAGAAGGAATCGGTGCGCAGAAGGCGCAAGCAAAGTGGTGTGGGAACATTTTGCTTCCTGCAGCAGAAACAAAGACCAGCTGCAACTTCGCTTGATTGTAAGCAGTAAAGTGGGTTGTGCAACGTACAAAATGTTGTACTAGTATTAGAAAATCTGCAATCTCTGTTTTTTTCCTGTATGCATGCTATGTATATGACATAATATATTATGCAGTTCCCTAGGCAAAAATCGCTTTATTGCTTTTGGGGTGACCTTTTTCCAAAATATTTGGAAATGACTGTTCATTCCTTTGCTTTAGGCAAACCTTTCTCTAACCTGGCTCCAGGAATAGGAGGTTGTAGAAAAGCTATAAGCTCTGTGCGGATCCTGCTGAGCTGCGTCCCTGCCCCCCTAACGCAGGGTGCTGTTTGGGACAGAGTGAGGCCCTTGAGCCATCCAGCTCGGTGTCGTCAGCACTTTTCCCTATATATTTCTCGTGAGTTGACCGTAAAATCGTTCTTCTCTGTACATATTCCGTTAATGGGTAGACCACTTTCCTGAACTCCCAGCACACGCAAAAGTCGCCGGAACCAGGCATGTCGCGGCCGCTGTTTCGCGCCGGCCGCCGTTCGGCAGGCACAGCCACTTCCCTGAAGGTTGGAGGACACCCTTACTTGCTGCACAGCCGAAAGGCGACTGTGGGAGGGCGGGGCGAGAGGGAGGGAAAGGCCCGCCTAAGGGGCGGGGTCCACAGCGGACGGGCGGGTTGCTCAGCCAACGGGCGCCGCCATGACGTCAGTGGCAGCCAATAGGCGTCGCTTTGCCGCGGTTGCCAAGGCAGGCGGGCGAGGTGGGAAAGGGGCGGAAGGAGGAAGGACGGGAAGCGGCCGCGCAGGTGAGGAGGGGGCGGGAGGAAGAGGAGAGGGGGCTCCCGCACCCCCCGGGGGCCCGGCGCCCAGGACGGCCGGAGGGGGCGGGGCCTGGGCGCCAGGGGGCGGGGCTCCTCCCCGTCGCCGCCTCCATGAGGACTAGCCGCTTGGGTCTGCAAATGGCTTTGCCCAACTGCAGCCAGGGATGCGCCGTCGGGGTGTGGGGCATGAGAGGAGGAGGAGGAAGAAGAAGAAGAACACCAGTGATCATCGTCATAATAGCAGGCTATTGCATAGGGTTGTGCAATCGCAGGGGCCGCCAGGGGCCATCTAGTCCAGCCCCCACTTGGGCACAAAGCAGTCGCAGGGTTGCAGGATTGCCAGCAGACGGACCTCTGCTGAACAGCCTCCAACAAAGGAGAGAGAGAGAGAGCTTGCCAGCTTGTGTGGTTTGGAGGGGTCAGAACTTCATCATCGTCATCTTTGAACTGTCTTCAAGGACATGAAGAGCAGGTTGTGGTACTCTATCCGGGGCATAACTTAATAATAATAATAATAGTAATGGCACCCAGTCTGGCCCCTGCAACACAGGGATCCCCAACATGTGGCCATCCCAACTCTGCTTAAAAACTGCCAGTGAACTGTAGGATCCTAGATTTGGACTGTTAACAGAGAAATCTGAGGGCTCCCTTGGACAAAAAAACAAGGACATCAGCCAGGAATAGCAGAGCAAAACAGGAGCCAGAAGGCTTGGTCTTTATTGAAGATGGTCGGGACAGGACTCCACCAGGTGGAACAAGATGGAAGCCCCAAACAAAAGAGCACCCATACTTTTATTAGCTGCTAATCCCCATGTTACACCCCCCCCAAACTACATCACGGTTACATCATGAAAGGGGAGGTCTGCGGGCAGTAATCTGAGTATCCTGGACCCTGCGCCATGGTTTCCCTTGCCCTCCACCAAACACCCATCAAGTGAAACAAAAGAGATATTTACATTTCTGTTTCTCAGCCAAGTTAATCACACCCTTTTGTCTTCATCTGGGTTTCTTATTTCTGGAATGGCTACCTGTCTGGCACTCAGGTATCAGGATGCCAGGGATTATCACTCAGGCAGAGGGGCTGCTGAGGAGCTGAGCTCACATGTCTGTATGAATTTCTAAAGTTTTCCCAGTGAGCCAGTACATAGATACATTTATCAGTGAATTGTGACATTTGGTATCACGCAGCAAAGGCCCTTTGAATAGATAGGAAGAAATTGTGATAAAGTGTTTTGTGGGGACAAGTCACAAAAGAGATTGTGCTGATTTTGGTAGTGGGCTGCATGTGTGTGATATCTGCTGGAGGGGCAACCCCCCCCAACCTATACATAAATTCCTGCAACAGGCTCCCCCAAGGGTCATCCTGTGCAACCTCCACTGCAATGCAGGAATCACATGGCTAAAGTATTCCCAACAGAAGTCCATCCAAATTCTGTTAAAAAACCTCCAATGAATCATAGAATTGTAGGGTTGGGAGGGTCAGCCAGAGGGCATCCAAGTCCAGCTGCCTGCAAGGCAGGCATCACAGATAAAGGATCCCTGACGGGGCTGCCCAAACTGTTTAAATTTAGATTGGTCTCAACTAGGGCCAGGGCCTTTTCAGTACTGGCCCCGATCTGGTGGAATGCTCTGTCCCAAGAGACTAGGGCCCAGCAGGGCCTGCAAGACAGAGCTGTTCCACCTGGCCTTTGGTTTGGACTCAGTCTGACCCTTCTGTTTCCCTCCCCTTATGGTTTTGATCTATGAGCTACTTTTAAAATGAGGCTACATTTTAAATTGCATTTTAACCTGTATTTTAAATTAGTTTTTTCCCCTTTTATGTTTTTACTGTAATTTTACTAGTGTTAGCCGCCCTGAGCCCGGCTCTGGCTGGGGTGGGCAGGGTATAAATAAAATTTATTATCATTATCATTATTATTATTATTATTATTATTATTATTCAAGACCTCGAAGGAAGGAGAAACCCAGGAATAACAATGAAATGCATTTGTGAGCATAGATCCGCTCCGTGCCCTCAAAGCCTGAAATCCCCCTTGCCAAAGATTCTTGGGAGCTGTAGTTTCTCTTCGCAGAGCTGCATTTCCTAGCACCCTTAACAAACTAACTACAATTCCCAGGATACAGTGGTGCCCCGCAAGACGAATGCCTCGCAAGACGAAAAACTCACTAGACGAAAGGGTTTTGCAGTTTTTGAGCTGCTTCGCAAGACGAATTTGCCTATGGGCTGGCTTTGCAAGACGAAAACCTATTGCGTTTTTTGCAAGTTTGTTTCCTTTTTCTTAACACTGTTAATACAGTTGCGACTTGACTTCGAGGAGCAACTCATAGAACGCGGTGTGGTAGCCTTTTTTGAGGTTTTTGGTGATTTTTGAAGCTTTTCCAAAACTTTTCTGACACCGTGCTTCGCAAGACGAAAAATTCGCTAGACGAAAAAACTCGCGGAACGAAGAGGCACCACTGTACTTCTGCAAGGGGGAAGCCATGTAAATGTGCTTTAAAGTATGTGACTCTGCTTTGAAGTCTTCTTCGGGCGCCAAGTGATTGTCTGTTTTTCTAAATATTAGTATTATTGGTGCTCTCTTGAATTACACCCTGGATAGAGCAGTGTTTCCCAACCACTGTTCCGCGGCACACTAGTGTGCCGCGAGATGTTGCCTGGTGTGCCGCGGGAAAAATTAAAAAATTCGAAATATTTTTTTTTAAAAAGTCAAATTTTCGATTGGGGCGCCGTCACTAGATGACCCCTGGGGTTCCCTCCCTCCCGCTCTGCGCCTGCCTCCCTCCTCCTCCTCCTCCGGGGAGGCCCTTCCTGGCTCTCGGCCAAGGCTTGGCGGCTGCCACTCACTCACTCGCTCGCCCACCTGTCCCTCCATCCCTGCACCCGGCCTCTCCCCCTCCGTCCCCGGCGCGGGAGCTGCCGGGATCCGTAGTCCCCTCGCCCTTGGGCTCTGCGCCCGCGTGGGGTGCGCAAACTACGTTTCCCAGCGTGGCCTGGCGGGCCGGGCGTTTTGTTTGAAGCGCTCTTCTCCCGGCCATGGAATGAGCGCAGCGGCGGCGGCCGGGCGGGCTGGGGCTCTTCCGTGCAGACCCCGCGCAGCCTGCCTGCGCCCCCGCGGAGATCGGGCGGCAGGATGGAGCCCGGGGATCCCCGCGGAGGCGGAGCGGCGGAGGCGGAGGCTGCCCCCCAGGTAGGGCTGCGTCGGGGGGGTTTTATTTTTGCAATGCTGCATCCGCGCCGGAGGGGACGCATCGGACCGCGGGGAGACCCCTTGGCGGGCGTGCAAGGCAATGCATGCGTGCAGGCGTTGCATGGAGTGCAGTGCAATGCAATGGCAACGCGGCGCCCTGCATGCATGCATGCAACTTCCACCGGCGCTCCAGACTTGGCAGGTGAGGGGGGTCCCCAGTGGGCGGCAGAGAGAGCCGGGAGGGCGAAGGGGAGCCGGGGGGGAGCAGCGCTGCTCCCCGAGCCGAGCCCGGGGGGAAACTTCGGCGTCGTTGCGCCGGGTGTTGGAAGCGGAGGCTGGCGGGGGCCCCTCACCTGCAAAACCTGGTCGCCTCTCATATATTTCGTGCATTGCATTCATCGCCCGCTTTCTCCTCCAAGGAGCTCCCGGGGGCGCGCGTGGTTCTCCCCGTGTTATCCTCGCAACAACAGCCCTGCGAGGTGGGTCAGGCGAGTGGCCCAAGGGAGCACCCAGGGATTGTCCTGGCCAGGTGGGGTGATTTGAACCCTGCTCTCTGCCCGGTCTTCGTCCTCATTTAGCCCCCACATGTGCATGACTGTGCATGACTGAGGTTTTCCCCCCTCGTCTTGGCTATGGTGTGAGTCTGTCCTGTTAATTAATGGGGTTCTGCCTTCGGAGAAGATGAGCCAGCCCTCAAGGAGTTGATTATGTAATTTGCTAGCAATTCATGTCCCTCCCGGCGTGACGCTGCGCGCTGACGTCACGGGGCTGTAATGGTGGTGTGCCTCGAGATTTTTTTCATGAAACAAGTGTGCCTTTGCCCAAAAAAGGTTGGGAAACACTGGGATAGAGTATCGCAATCTATTCTTTGTGGGGTTGGCCTTGAAGATGTAATATTATTATTATTATTATTATTATTATTATTATTATTATTATTATTATTTCAGTTTATATACTGCCCTTTATCAGAAGATCCCAGGTGGTGTTCCACATTAAAAACACATTACAGAACATCAAGGATAAAAACATAATAGTAAGAATACTGACAGGAAGCCTATTAATGAAACAGTCATCATAATAACTAGTTATTACTGATACATTCTTTTTATGAAATTGCTTATTTATTTAGTCAAATTTATACACATCTTGATAGTTAAAAACAAACAAACCTCAAAGCAGTTTAGAAAATAATAACGCCGTAAAATCAAGAAAAATACGCAAGCTTTAAATGAAACAAAACGTTGTTTCAAGTACTAAAACAGATTCAAATCCCCCCCCTGCCCTTTCCAAGCATCCGAACATGCTGGACTAAATGGGAAGATGCTTGCCTGATCTCAAGAGGCAGGGAGTTCTAAAGTCTAGGTGCTGCCATACTAACTGATCGAGTTCTTACTGTTGCAACTGGCGCATTGAGCTGAATTGAACCTGGGCAAATATTTCACTGCCGGTGTGTTTTTCCTGTGTCTTGAGGGCAGCATGCCCCAAAAGTCTGCTTTAAAGTATTTTACATAAACAAGAGTTTAGTAGTAGTATGGGGGTTATTAGGTTGTTTTTCTTCTTATTTTTATTGTCTTTTGTGTTTCTTATACTGAAATCTGATGTTGTGAACTGGATCTAGGGAGGTGTACAAATTTTAATAATAATAATCCAGTGGTACCTCGGTTTTCAAACATCTCCGTTGACGAACATTTCAGTTTTTGAATGCCGTAAACCCGGAAGTACAGCCACACCTCAGGTTACGAACACGGCAGGCTGTGCATTTTTTGTTGCGGACTGCGCCGAACATGGAAGTACCGGAACGGGTTACTTCCAGGTTCGGCGCTTGCGCAGAAGCACAAAATGACATCACACGCATGTGCAGAAGCGCCGAATCACGTCACGCGTGTGCACAGATGCGGCACTTCACGCTGCGGGTTGTGAACGTGCCTCCCACATGGATCACATTCGCAACCCAAGGTATAACTGTAAATGCTTCGGTTTTCGAACACACCTTGGAAGTTGAACATGCCAAGCGGCTTCCACTGAGTGCAAGATCCTGAGGCCTAGCTGTTGGCTATTGAGTTTTCAGTTTTCGAACATTTCAGAACTCGGAATGGTCTTCCGGAACAACATACGTTCAAAAACTGAGGTACCGCTGTAATAGTCATGAGTAATCATTTGTCTATTTATAGAAAGGATCTGTTTTGTTGCTGCAGGAAAACCTGCATCCTGGTTCCTTCTCTCCAGAAAAAGGAGTTTCTCAGAGCTGCTAACAAGGTATAAACCACAGTGAAAATTAAACTGCAGAATTATCCCTCTCCAAAAAGGGAAACACACAAGCAGGATTTGAACACAAGAGCAAGTCTCCCCCCCTGCAGTTTCCAGCAACTCTGATTCAGAAGCATTGGTGCCTCTGTGGGTGCAGGTCATAAACATCCTGGCTAGGAGCCCTCCAGAGCCCTCTCCTCCTCTGTTTTATTATTATTATTATTATTATTATTATTATTATTATTATTATTATTTTATGCCACCCATCTGACTGTGTTGCCCCAGCAACAGAATAGTAAAATTTGAAACCCTCCAGCATTAACAAAGGAATGTGTCCCGTTTTCTTTTAAAGCCATCCAGGATGGTGGCCTTTCTCCTGTGGCAGTCAGTTCCACAGTCTCACTGCCAAGTTGTTTCAATCCCATCTGTTTTTCTCTCATCCCCCCTTGCAGAGCTCCATGGGTTTGGCGGCCGCCCCCTACGCCTGCTGCCCGGAGCCCCTGGCACTCTCCTAACAGATGCCCCCGGGCACCACGCCATGAATCTCCTGGTGACCAAGGTGCTGTCCCTGGTGGGGGTCTTTGTGCTGATGCTGGGGGGGTCCTTGCTGCCTGTCCGCTTCATTGCCACCGACGGCGAGAAGGCAGAGCGCTCCCAGCGCATCATCTCCGTCTGCAACTCCTTCGGAGGCGGCGTCTTCCTGGGTACCTGCTTCAACGCCCTGCTGCCAGCTGTGCGAGAAAAGGTGGGGCGCAAATTGGGGGGGGGCGATGCCATGTGGAAAGGACCTTGAGGGCCACGTTGAGCCTCCCGGGGCCTGAGGTTTCCCCATCCCGGATCTGTATGGCCATGGAATGGAGCCCCCCTATTCAGAGGCATTCTACCCTTGAATAAATAACTTTACTCAATCTGGGCTTCCCTCCCTGTCCGCTTGTGGAGGGCAGGATCAACACAACCCAGCAGCCACTGCTGTGAACGTGTGTGTGAGGGGGGTTGCCGCTGAGGATGCCGAGGGGTGATCCTGGGGGGTTGTTCCTATAACTGTTCCCACCTTGTTAGCGGGTCTGAGAAACTCCTCCTGGGAGACCAGGATGCGAGTTTCCCTGCAGCCAAGAGACACTTGACCTTTCCATATTGCTTGGCTGTGGTGGGCAAAGGAGAGGGAGGGGCTTTCCTTTGCAGGCTCCCCAGACGCTCGTGGGTGACCCCCAGGTCTCAGGTGCCATTGGCCTGATCCAGCCAAGCTGATCTCCACTGAGCTGGGCAGAGGGGATATTTGGAGAGACAGCAGACAATTGGCTCAGTCTGCAGACCATGAGACTCTTAATCTCAGGGTTGTGGGTTTGAGTCCCATGTTGGGCAAAAGATCCTTGCCTTGCAGGGGGTTGGGCTGGATGACCCTCAGGTTTCCCTTCCAACTCTACAATTCTATGCTGCCTCCCCCTTGTGGCAGGGAGTTCCACTGCTTCACAGCCTCTTCTCTCCCCTCCCCAGCTGGCGGAGGTGCTCAAGGTGGGCAACGTGGTGACCGACTACCCTCTGGCTGAGACCATCATGCTGCTGGGCTTCTTCATGACGGTCTTTGTGGAGCAGCTAGTGCTGACAGTGCGCAAGGAGCAGCCGTCCTTCATTGACCTGGAGACCTTCAATGCCGGCTCGGACGCGGGCAGCGACTCTGAGTTCGAGAGCCCCTTCCTGGAGCCGCCCTCCAAGCGCCACCACTACCACCAGGGCAGCTCGACCAGCCACAGCTCCAGCCAGTGCGGCCTCAACGTCCACGAACTCTCGCGCTCGACTCCGCTGCGCCTCTTCAGCCTGGTCTTTGCCCTCTCAGCCCACTCCATCTTTGAGGGGCTGGCGCTGGGCCTGCAGGAGGAGGGGCACAAGGTCATGAATCTCTTCCTGGGCGTGGCCATCCACGAAACGCTGGTGGCTGTGGCGCTGGGCATCACCATGACCAAGACGGGCCTCACCCTGCGCGAGGCGGCCAAGCTGGCGGGCGCCGTCAGCCTCATGATCCCGCTGGGCATCGTCATCGGGATGGGCATTGAGAGCCGCCACAGCGTGGCCTCCAGCGTGGCCTCGGTGCTCCTGCAGGGCATTGCCAGCGGCACCTTCGTCTTTGTCACCTTCTTTGAGATCCTGGCCAAGGAGCTGGAGGACAAGAGCAGCCGCCTCCTCAAGGTGCTCTTCCTCGTCCTGGGCTACGCCGTCATGGCCACCCTTGTCTTCTTCAAGTGGTGACGCCGTGGCCTCCAGGCGGGGAAGCTCTTCCCCACCGCGGCCACCCTCAGCCACGCCCCAAGCCACGCCCAAGAGTTCGGAGGGCCGCGCACAGATTGCACGGCGTAGGCTCCGTGGCCTTGAGGCCGGATGGAGGAACGAGACGCTTCCCGCTGCCCCCTTAGACACACACACTCTGGACCAGGGGGACCACGATGGGACATGGCACTGCCTTGCTCAGCTCCCCTCGCTCTCAGGGAGACCCGAGTCCCTGAGGCAGCTTGGCACTCATGCCTTTCTCCTCCCCAGATCCTGGGCAACCCCTCTCCTGCAAGGCATGAACCAGTCAGGAGCAAAGTGGCAAGGGTCACGGAAGGGGGCAGAGCCACAACAGGACCTGGGCCTGATCAGTTCCCACTCCTTTTTCTGCCCTCCTGGCAAAGCTCTTGGCAGCCGGCTAATCTGTGGTGCCTCTTCAGGGTCAAGGGCGCAGAAAGGGCGTCTTTCCCCCCACTGGCTCCCCCCTTCTTTTCCTGGAGGTGAGGATTGTGGCGGCAAGAGGGGAGACCTGGCTGCACAGAGTTTCCCTCCAGGCCTGTGCAGTTTCCCCACAGATTTTGCTCTTGTGGATGCAAAATCCCGCTGGGACGTTCGTTGGGTTTCTTAGGGGGCGCAGGGAGGAGATCCCCTTGTGGGCTTTTGCCAACGGTTGGCTGGTGGTCTGGCCCAGCCAAAGCTCACTGGCTGCCAGGAAGCCAGCATTCGCAGTCTCTCTCTCTGCAAAAGGTTCACTTTCCCCTCTCTCCAAAAGGCTCATTTATTCCTTCTCTCTTGCTGTGAGCAGATTTGCCAGGGAGCCCAAATCCACAGTCTCTGTCTCTCCTTTTTCATTTTCCTTTGATTCCCACCTGGCCAAAGCCAACCCCCTCGTCCCCAACCCCACTTGGAGGCGCCTCCTGCTTTCTCCTACTGGCTTCTTCTCCGCTCCCTCTTTGCGCCTGGTGCGCAGGTGACACCTGAGCCTCTCCTTCCTTCTTCCCAGTCGAGGGGACCTGCTGCTGCTAACGGGGCGCCATGCACTTTCCTAATCTCTCCAGCAGCCGGGGATTTGCAGCACAGGCAGAAATCTCCTCTTGGCCCCCAAATTCTCTGCCTCCTTGTATTTCTAACGCTTTCCTTGAAGGGGAAGGGGTGGTGGAGCAGGGCTGTACCCCAAAAAGGTGGAAAGCCGGTTTGCTGGGACCCTTGTGGGCTGCAAGGAGGAAAGTTGCCGTTGCTGTTCCTTTCATTTATTTGTTCATCTGGGGTCTGAAGCCAGAGAGAGAGAGAGAGAGAGAGGGAGAGAGAGAGAGAGGGAGAGGAGGCCTCTCGGCTGCTGAGTCCAGAGGCTTGGATGGGCTAATGGATCCCTGGAGCACAAAGAGCAGGTGGCATGCAGACTCTTTCCTGCACCCCTTTCAGGGTGGAAGGACATGCAGGAGGCGGGGGGGGGGGTCTCAGTCTTCCTGCCACTGCTTCCCACCCCCAGCTCTGGCACCAGAGTTTTGGCTTTGATTCATGCTGGGAGAGAGACTCGAAGACGAGGCTCAGAAGTAGCAGCTGGCATGTGCCGAGGCCTCACTCTTCTCCTGTGCCCACCCTTCAGTTTCTGCAGTGGGAAAGGGAGCTGTCCTTCTTGCTGACCCAAAAGGATCCGGCAGAGCTGTCTTGTCAAAACAACATTGCGCTGGGGCTTCTTGCCACCTGGCGAAAGAGGCTGGTGTTACCCGGAAGCTTGCACTGTCCTTTGGCCCCACCAAATGAAAGAGCGGCCATATCTCTGGCGGATCTCTCTCTTTTTCTTAGGGGTCTGGGATTAGGGTTCCATCGCCCCCCAACCAAGTCTGCAGGTACCCTGTGTTGACTTAGCTTGGCTGTGCACTTTCTGCAGAGGATATGCTGCCCAGGCCCACGTTTTGCAGGGGATCCAAGTGCCTCCCTGGCTTTCCTTGGGTGTGGTGAGAGAGGGAGCCTTGGACTCTGGGGCTTCAATGCTGGGAAAAGTTACCTGCTTGTGAGCAGAACACGTTGACGCTGCTTTTCCATTTAAATCCACATCCTTTCCCCCCACCAGGACTTTGAATTTAGCACAGAGGAAATTGTGCACATGTGATATTTTTGCATTCTGCTCTGGGGACAGGGTTTTTATTTTATTTTAATAATTCAGCGTAATCTCCACTGTGCTAAAAAATGATAATAACAGTCACCGGCCTTTTATTCAGCCACTCTTTAAATAAAACACCTTTCAAATTTTGCCACTTTTCTCTGGCTCTGTTTATTGGGTGGAGGGGAGCTGTACTCTGTTCCAGGCCAATTTTTGCAAGTGTAAAACTCCCAAACCAAAATTCCTCTGGAGATGTTTGGGTTCTTCTTTGCAGTCCGATTTCCTGCAAGATGTTGTTGGGGCAGGAATAAGTGCGTCAGCAGTGGATTTACACTGGACTGTCCAGACTCCAACCTGCTTTATTTGTTTTTCTGCAATGCTCCCCCCAAACATGACCCCATTATTGCATGGGCTTAAATGGTCCAGTTCTGCAGCAAAAAAGTGGGGCCAGAAGAATAAACGGGAGCATTTGCGGCCTGGTTGAAAAGCTACCGGGTTTCACCTGGAAGTAACCAAGCTCCCCAACAACTTTGCATGTGCAAAGAGATTTCAAAAAGTGTTAAATTTATACCACAAAATGCATAAAAAGTGGGGGTTGTTTAGCGGCACCACAACACCATCCTGAGCACAACAGAAAGCGAAATTTATCCTAAATTTATGGGGTCCTGCAGTTTTTGTGGGGGGTTGTGAATTCTGAGCCGCCCCCTGTGGAAGTGACTGTCGGACAGAGCTGCACCCCTTCCTTTTTTCTTGAGGGGGGCTCTGGAGTCTCATCCGGCTCCCCTAAGAACTCGGGAATCCAGAAGGACTGCCTTTGGGCCTGAAGGCTCCATAAGAGCATAGGAAGAGTCTCTGTCAAATCTCCGTTCATCTGCTGGAGCCGGTTCCCACCAGGGAGACTTTCTCTGAAGTAAACCTTCATCCCGATAACCTTTTTGGTGGAACTGCGAACAACAACCCTGCGAGGCAGCAGGAAGCAGGGGCACCCAGAGATTGCAGGGCCCACCCCCATCTCCCTCCATCCCCAGCAGACGGCACAGTCAGGGGCAATGGAGGCAGCACAGCCCGACAGCTGGAAGGTTGCAAGTGTTCCTTGCGCACACACAAGTCTGGCTCCTTGCCCACTCCCGGCTTGGCTTCCAGAGCTGTTGACACACACGCTCACACCCCGCCAGTGCGAAGCTGCTGAGCAACACAGGTGTCCCGCAGGGGGCTTTGCTCAGACCAGTGGGCCGCCTTGTCCTCTGCCTCTTGCGGGGAGGGGCTCCCCGTTGCTCCCCGCAGCTGGCTGCTATATTAATAACAATTCCAGATATTAATTAATTGGCTGCATGAGTCACCCGGCGCTCTGGGAAGAATTCTGCAAAGAGGTACAGTGCATCCCGAGAGTCTGGCTTCCGCCTCTCCAGTTTGGGAAGGCATTGCCACCCAATGGTTACTGCAAGGGGGGGGAAGGGGAGTAGGGCAGAAGGCCTGGCCTTGTACGTCACATTGGCATCTTTTAAGCCCAGAATTCGGGGGTTTCGTTGGGCTGAGAGTCTGGCAGAAGCACCATAGAATTGTAGAATTTGAAAGGGACCCCCAGGGTCATCTAGTCCAACCCTGTGGAATGCAGGAATCTCAGCTAAAGCATCCATGACAGATGGCCACCAGAAGTGCCCACACTGGCTGGCAGCAGCAACTCCCTAGCTCCCAGGCACCTTTGGAACTCCTTGCCCAGGGAAACCAGGCAGGAGCCCTCCTTGTCCTTCTGGGAGGTGGAGACGTTTTTCTTCCGTGGCCGCTCAATCCCTTCTTCACTCTTATCTGTTCTAAGTTTTTGGCTTTCTGCATTTTATCAGTTTGCTTTAGTTGGTTTTTTTTTAGCCCCGCTGAGTCCAAATTCTGGCAGAAAAGTGGGGTTTTAGTAAGAGCAGGGTGGTGCCGCCTCTCTCAACCCTGGCGCCCTTGAACTACAACTCCCTCCATCCCTGACTGCTGGCTGTGCTGTCTAGGAAGGATGGGAGTTTTAGTCCAGCAACATCCTGCCTTGCGGGGGCTGGACTCGATGACCTTTGGGGGTCCCTTCCAACTCTACGATGCTATGATTCGAGGGAAAGGGTGGGATGGGTCTGCATCTCCTCGGCCCGGACACTCCCTGGCTGCGACCATGGGTGCGGGTTGCTGCCTCTCACCCTGGCCCACCTGGCAACTCTGTTGTGGGGAAGAGCCAAGCAATGGGGCAGAGTTTGCGCATGGCCCAGACGAAGCCGAAGGCAGCCCTGAAAGCCTTTCCTAAGCCACAGTTGCCACACTTTGCACGAAAGTGGGGTTGAGAGGCAGTGTGGTGTAGTGGTTAGTGCTGGAGATGGGGGACCGCGGGGGTGGCGCTGGGGGCCAGCTGCTGCCTCTCAGCCTGGGCGTAGGAGCCAATTCCTGGGGGCCGAGGTCCCTTTGGTCCCCCCAATAAAATAACTGACATTCAAATAGAGTGTCTTGTGATCGATTATGCAGGGTGGGGCATACCTGGTCCCGCCCAGTATTTTATTCAAGTTGGCACGCTTGTCCTACCTCGCAGGGCTGTCGTTGCAGGGATGCCCCTTCGGAGTCCAATGCGGCGGGAGAGAAAAGCAATTAGCTAATGAGCTAACTAGCCATGACAGATGGAAGAGATGGAAGCCCCGAGGTGGGGCCCTGCGAGGGGCGGGGCGTGAGGCGAGGCCCTCCCCTCCTCCCCTCCCGCCCCATATCGGCGACGTTCACACGTGACGCGCCTCCTCCTCCTCCTCCTCCTCCTCCGCGGCGTCTCCGGATGGCTGCTGGGCGGCCGCGCTGCTGCTGCTGCTGCTCCGGTCCAGGCTGAGCCCCGCCAGGCAGGTAAGGGGGATGCAAAGCGGGGGGCTGGGCTGGGGCCTGGGGTGGCTTTATTTGGGGGAGGTCGGGGGTTCCTCTGGGGTCGCCCTCTCCGCAGCCGCCCGTCCATCTGCAGGCAAGCGACCCCCTCCCCGGGGATGCGTAAAAATATTCCCCCCTCGCGCCCCGGATGCATTTTGGGGGGGCTGCGAGGGATGACGCGAGTGATGCAGGCAAGCCAGCGGGGGGGGGGCTGTTGGAGGAAAAGGGTGGGGAGGGGGCTCGGGCACCTGCATTGCCCCCCATTGAATGTCCTCATTCGGGGGACTCTTGGGGGGGGAGCAGAAGCAGCCGCAACATCTCCCATTTGGGGGCAGCAGGAAAGGGTCCCCTCCGCGCACTGCAGAAAGGGGGGGACCCCCAAACACAAGACGCCGCACCCCATAGCCCAGCTGCCTGCCACTGAGGAGGGACAGTCGGCTGCCCCCAGGGTGGGGGGCAAAGGGGGCGGAAGCTGCAGCAGCTCCCTCTTCCCCCAGTGAGATGCTGCTGCTCCTGCTCCTGGAGGTTCTCTTTGGAGAGACCTGGCCGCATCTGGCTCAACAGCTCTCCCCCTCCCCCCCTGGACCTGGAGGCTGCCGGCCAGTGTTGGTTGTGTGGCTTCTCCCCTTGGGGTACCTCCATCATTCGAGTGGGCAAGAGAAGGACATGGGGTGACCCTTGGAGATACAAACAGCAGCCCCCACCAGGGCCAGGAGAGGGGCTATCTGAGGCCACAAAGGCAGCTGCTGCCTTATTGCCAAGTGTCCCAGCACAGACTGGCAGCAGCGGCTGTGTGGGTTTTCTGACAGAGAGGTGCTGCTGAGGAACCTCTTCCTAAAGATCAGGTAAGATGCTGGTTCTCATGATTTGGGAAGGAAACCAAGCCCAGCCCCTGCTCTGACTGGCTCAGGGTCACCTGACAGGCACATAGGAGCAGGAGGGCAGGGGGGCAGCAGGCCTCTCCCCCCTCCCACATGCTATCCCAGCTGGGACTTGGAGGCAGACTGCTTCTGGGCCTCCACAGACAGCCTTTCTCTCCTCCGTGAACTTGGCTGGTTCTGTTCAAAGAAGGGCACCCTGGGCTGGGTCAGCCTGCTCTTCGCCACAGGCCCCACCCCTAGAGATCCCCCCTATGGCCCTCTCCCTCCCACACCCTCCAATGCCAGTTTGTGACTGACAGCCCTTGATAGCTCTACTCCCCCCCCCCCCCCCCGCTGCCTCTCCTGCATTACTTTTCCTGATCTCCTTTCACAGCTGCTCAAGCTGGTGGCTGTCATGAAATCTTGTGGCAGTGAGTTCCACAGCACGTGCGAAGAAGTCCTCCTTGCAATGCAGGGGGTTGGACTAGACGGCTCTTGGGGGTCCCTTCCAACTCTACAATAGGAGAAAAACCTATTTCTCTATCTGCTTTTCCCACCCACAATTTCACACCCCTCTTGCCCTATCCTCTGTCCCAGAAGCATTTTCCTTGCAGGGAAGTATCTGTGGTGCCGGATTATTCACAGGGTCCTCTTGGGAGAGTTTCCCAGCATCCATCCAGATCCTTTGGCCCTCATTTTTCTGCCGCAAAATGCCGCGTTTGCACCCACATTTAACCTTGACTTGACGTCCTCCAGAGGTTTTGCCTGCCAGTCCCAGCAGCCAGAGAAGAAGAAGATGGTGATACAGACACTCTGCTTGAGCTCAGAGGCACTGTTGTTCTCCCAAACAACAATCCCAACAAAGCCAGAAGGAGCAGGGAGCAATTCAGGTGGATAAGAGAAATCGGATCTGCAAGAAGCATTTAAATCGCTCTTGATTTTTTAATCTGGGGGAGGGGAGGGGGACGGCGACTGAATGTTATGTCAACAGGTCCCCACTTGGGGGTTGGGAGAGCGTTAATGAGCACCTGAAGACCCCCTTTCCCCTTCCAGGAGGCCGATCCCTTGGCTGGCCTCCCTCTCTCGCAGCTCTGGGGCTTCTGAGAGCGCAAAAGCTCTCCCTCGCCCGAGAGCGAAACTCCTGCTCTGTAATTAATTGCTGCTGAACGGGGTCCAAGATCTGGCCCGAAACATTGCAGTGCCTCTGCTTGCGTTGCAGTGCAATCTGCTGCTGCTGCTGCTGCTGCTGGGGTGCCCTGCAAATCTCAGCACCCCTTTTGTGCAGCGGGAAAGTGCATGCCAAGAGTGGCTGGGTAAGCCAGCCAAATGGATGAGGTGGTATCATCATCATCATCATCATCATCATCATCATCTTGCTGAACCCCTCAAGAGTTAGTGAGCAGAGGCGGAAAGGCTTGCAGAACTATCTCCGGGACCTTCATTCCAGCTCACTCCTGGAGGGCGCAGTTGGTGCCTGGGCCCCTCAGAGGACCTGTAGACCAGCCCTTGCTTGCGGGAGCCTCCTGTAGAGGAAGGGACAGGATCCGCCACTCGGGTCCTGACTCTGCACAGCTTTTGGGGCAATGCTGAGCCAGACGCCACTTAGTCTGCCCTGGTCACTGCCTAATAATAATAATAATAATAATAATAATAATAATAATAATAATTTTTATTTATATCCCGCCCTCCCCAGCCGAAGCCAGGCTCAGGGCGGCTGACAACAATAAAACAGTATAAAAGTATAGCATAAACAACACTCTAAAATCATTCATTATAAAATTAATTAATTCAGGCCACTGGCAACCATTGGGCCAGAGCTCCGCGAAGATTGCCGAGGGAGGGAGTCAGGCTGTGCCCTGGCCAAAGGCCTGGTGGAACCGCTCTGCCTACATCCCTTAGGCAGGATGAAGAGGACTAGAATATTGCTGATTTTTACAGGAAGGCCCTCCTCTTAGTTGCAGAGCAGATGCTCTGCAGGCAGAAGTTCCCTGCCCCCTCTGAGAGGCTGTCAGCCTGAAACTCTGCAACAGATTTCTTTGGAAGGTGGCAGACTCTCATTCATCTGCCAGACAGGTGCGATGCGATCTCTGCATTGCAAGGGGTTGGGCTGGATGACCCCTGGTAGTCCCTTCTAACTCTGCGATTCTGATTTTCAGAGCTGCTGCTACCCAGCCAAAATTTCTGGGCCCTGTTCCAGGCAGATAGGGAAGGGGTTCAGCCCAAGACCCCTGGCTCCCCCTCTTCCCAAATTCAATCTGGCTGCCTTGCTGGACTGTGGTGATATCACTGCAGGGAAGTCACTGGACTCACACATTCATGCACTGAGAGTGCCCACCTCTCAGGACTGTTGTGCATTTGAGTCCCCCTCAAGGACACATAAGAGGAAGTCCATCTTGACACAGAACAGAGTTAATCTGTGGAACTCCTTCCCACAGGATTGGGCAAATTCATGGTGGAAAATGAGGCTGCTGTGATGATGGTGGTGGTGGCTTTTTCCAGCTGGAACTCTCAGGGGGCGCCATTGCCAGGCTCAGAGGGAGGCATCCATGGAGACTTCCAGCACCTCCTTTTCTAGAAAAATAGCAGAGATTATTATTATTTATGAAGTTTGCATGCCATGCTTCACCTGAAGATCACGGGGGGGGGGGGGGTTCACAACATAAAAATGCAAAATGAGAACACAAAATACATAATAAAACGAAAATGAACCAATAATCCCCCCTCCCACAACACATTTAGAAAGGCATCGGATGTCAATCAGCCAAAGGCCTGAAGAAAAGGAATGTTTTTGTCTAGTGCCTAAAGATCTATAATGAAGATGCCAATTGAGCCTTGCTGGGGAGAGCGTCGCACAATCGGGGAGCCACTGCAGAAAAGGTCCCCTTCTCTGGAGGCTAATGAAGAAGGGCCTGAGAGGATGATCTTAGGGTCCCAGTCGGTTGATATGGAGAATCATAGAATTGTAGAGTTGAAAGGGATCCAAAGGGTCATCTAGTCTAACCCCCTGCAATGCAGGAATCTGAGCTAAAGCACCCTTGAGGTATTGCGATCCTGAGTTTATAGGTCAAAAACAGCACTTTGAACTGGGCCTGGAAACTAATTGGCAGCCAGTGCAGTTGGACCAGAATCGGTGTAATATGCTCAAACAGTCTTGTCCCAGTTAGCAACCTGGCTGCTGAATTCTGCACCAGCTGAAGTTTCTGAACCGCCTTCAGAGGAAGCCCTACGTATAATGCACTGCAGTAGTCTAACCTTGAGGTTGCCAGAGCATAGACAACAGCAGGCTCTCTCTGTCCAGATAGAAGCGTAGCAGGGCCACCAGCCGAAGCTGATGGAAGGCGCTCTGGGCCACTGAGGCCACCTGAGCCTCGAGTGACAGCAAAGGATCCAGGAGGACCCCCAAGCTATGAACCTGCTCCTTCAGAGGAAGTGTAACCCCATCCAGAGCAGGCAATCTCCTGCCCTTCTAGTCTAGGGAACCCCGCATTAACAGCGCCTCCAGATTATCTGGATTGAGCTTCAGTTTGTTGGCTCTCATTCGGTCCATTACCAAGGCAAGACACTGGTCCAGCACTTCCATTGCCTCACCTGCAGATGTAAAGGGGAAACAGAGCTGAGTGTCCTCAGCATACTGCTGACAACATACTCCAAACCTCCAGACAACCCCACCCAGCAGTTTCATGTAGATGTTAAACAACATGGGGGGTAGGATTGAGCCCTGCGAAACCCCACATTGAAGGTTCCACAGAGCTGAAAAGCATTTCCCAAGTAACACCCAAGTAGGACTGGAACCACCACAGAGGAGTCCCACCCACCCCAGACTCAGACAGCCATCCTAGAAGGAGACCCTGGTTGATGGAATCGAAAGCCGCTGAGAGGTTGAAGAGAACTGAGAGGGACACATTTCCCCATCTATCTCCTGACAAATGTCATCATGCAGGGTGAAACTGTGGTCTAAACCACAGAGCCTAGGACTTGCTGCTCAGAAGGTTGGCGGTTCGAATCCCTGCGGCGGGATGAGCTCCCATTGCTCGGTCCCTGCTGCTGCTAACCAAGCAGTTCGAAAGCACATCAAAGTGCAAGTAGATAAATAGGTACCACTCCGGCGGGAAGGTAAACAGTGTTTCGTTTCACTGCTCTGGTTTCACCAGAAGCAGCATAGTCCTGCTGGTCACATGACCCGGAAAAACTGTCTGCGGACAAACGTCGACTCCCTCATCCAGTAAAGCAAGATGAGTGCCGCAATCCCAGAGTCGTTTGTGACTGGATTTAAATGTCAGGGGTCCTTGACCTTTAGGGTGACCAAAGCAGTTTCTGTGCCAAAACTGGCCTAAGCCCCAATGGAAATGGATCCAGAAAATCAGTTTCCTCCAAGAGTGCATGGATCTGGTCTGTGATCACCTGCTCTAGAACCTTGTCCAAGAAAGGGAGATGAGCATCTGACTGGTAGTTACAGATAGGTAGCCGTGTTGGTCTGCCATAGTCAAAATAAAAAAATTCCTTCCAGTAGCACCTTAAAGACCAACTAAGTTAGTTCTTGGTATCAACCAAGAACTAACTTAGTTGGTCTTTAAGGTGCTACTGGAAGGAATTTTTTTATTTTGACTGGTAGTTAGTTAGGTTTTCTGAATCCAGGGATGGCTTCTTAAGAAGTGGTTTTACCACGGCCTCCTTCAAGCAGGCAGGGACCATCCCCTCTCCTAAAGAGACCTTGATCACCTCCCTGGCCCAGCCAGCTGTTCCCTCCCTACTGGTTTCTATCAGCCAAGAGGGGCCAGGGGCCAGAGTGCAAGTGGTCACCCTGACTTATCCAAGCTCCTCAGGCCTTACAAACTGAAATTCGTTCAACACAACAGGCCTAGACTGTGCTCTGGACCCCCATGAGATTCATCTGCTATAACAGCAGTCAAGGTCTTGGTGGAGGCAAGCAATTTTATCCTCAAAATGCTTTGCAACCAAGTCACAGCGAGTTGCCACTGGCTCTGTCACCTCCTTTTGGCCAGCCTGTAAAAGGCCCCGTACAACCTGGAAGAGCTCTCCCAGACGACATGATGAGGATGCCATGAGAGCAGCAAAGTCGGCCACCTTTGCTGCCTTCACTGCTACTAGGTAGGCTCAGTAAGGAGCCCTTACCAGTGTTTGGTTGTATTCATTCGCATCTTTCCTCCCCTTGCGTTCAAGCCGTCTCCCAGCTTGTTTCCTCGCCCTAAGCTCTGGAGTATACCAGGGGACCAAACGGGCTCCACAAAGTAGGAGAGGGGCGCTCAGGGGCAATCGTGTCAATAGCCTGAGCCGCTCAGGTGTTCCAGAGGTCGGCCAGGGCTTCGAAAGGAGCACCAGCCATATCAGGCGGAAATGCCCCCCCCCAGCTGTTTGGAATCCCACTGGATCCATCAGCCTCCGAGGGCGGACCTTCCTAATAGGTCCCCTGCCTCTGTGGAGGGGAAAAGGTGCTGACAGCCTAAATCTCACAGGAAAGCCATCTGCAAGTATCTCAGGAGCTGTCCTATGGAAGAGGGAGCAAGCTTGTTTTTTTCCTGCTCTGGAAGGTAGGACTCGAACCCATAGCTTCACATTACAGGAAGGGAGATTCTGACTCAACATCAGGACGAACTCTCTCTTAGGAAGAGCTTTTCTACCATGGAAAGGAGGTGGTGGACTCTCCTTCCTTGGAGGTTTTTAAGCAGAGATTGGATGGCCATCTGTCCTGGAGGCTTCAGCTGAGTTTCCTGCATTGCAGGGGGTTCGGCTGGATGACCCTCAGGGGTCCCTTCCACCTTTATGGTTCTATGATTCTATGATTCCACAAAGTGATCTGGCCATGACGAGGGACTGGCATCAACATCCTCCATTTTCAGATCACCCTGTCTAGTCAAGAGAGCAAGGAGCAGCGTGTGGCCTGACACATGTGTTGGGCTCGGGACATGTTGTCACAGCCCCATGGCAGCCACAGAGTCCTGAGCCCCCCAGAGCTGGTTGCCTCAGCATGGTTGGTCAAGTCTGGGGTCCTCTACACCCCCCTCCAAGACTCTGCCAGCTCAGACAGGGAGACTGGCGGGCAATAAAACAGCACAATCCCAAATCTGTCCAGCCCCAGGAACACCCCCTCTAGATCTCCCCCAAACTGGACACTCTCACACATGGAGAGAATTCCTCTAGGCCATGGCCAATTCCCCTCCCTGACCCCCAGGTCTCGCCAGATGCTGCACACAAGACCCAGGTGGGCACAGTGGGGTGAGACCAATGCCCAAGCCAGAAGGGCCACAGTCAGATCACGAAGGAGGGGGTCTTAGTCCAAGCCAACCTGGCATTCAGCAGCCGCAGACAAGAGGGGGGGCGCTTTGAGTTGGGGGGGTTGGGGCAGGGTAGCTGAGCCCCCAATTCCCAGAGGTCCCCCAAACAACGGCAAGCCACTCAGGCACCAGGATTGCAAAAGACCAGCTCTGCTCAATTGCTCTTGCTGGTGTGTCCAGGGTGCCATATGGCTGCCTGGCAGCTCTGTCCAGAAATAGCACGGTATGCTGATCCTATTATGGGATGTCCACCTGGGGCAGCCAAGCTGAGTCTGCGCTCGGCCTCCGCCAAGGCCTGATCCTGCAACCAAGGACAGCTGGCATCCGGTGTCCGAGGGCTCAGCTGGGCATGGGGAGAGAAAGCAGCCCAGATTTTGAGAGCGGGAGAGGACAGCTTGCCTTTCGCACAGGCAGGCTCTTGGTCCAGGAAGCCCAGTGATGCCCACACAGGCCAGCAGCAGCTCTCGGGGTTTCAGACTCAAGGAGACGTCCCCCGCCTGGAGACACCACCTGGGAACTGTTTTGGAGGAGCACTCACACCAGGAATCGAACCCAAGCCTCTGCTCGAAGTACCAGAGGAGAAAAAGAAGAGAGTGTGGCCTAGTAGGAAGGGTAGGGCAAGAATGATGAGGGTCATCCAGTCCAAGGCAGGAATATGCAGCTGCCTCATATGGGGATCAAACCCACAACCTTGGCATTATCAGCACCATGCTGTAATCAACTGAACTATCCAGGCTGGTGGAGGGCACTGGTTAGCCTAGACGGGTTTTGCACCCGTGCCCCTACAATAGACGTGCAGGCGTGGGAGACAGGAGTGCTGGTTGGGAGCTGCTTGCGCCAGGTTTTTATAGAATCGTAGCGTTTGAAGGGATCCCCAGGGTCATCTAGTTCAACCCCTGCAGTGCAGTAATCATTAGCCCAACATGGGACTTGAACCCACAACCCCGTAATGAAGAGTCTCATGCTCTACGGACTGAGCTATCCATTGTGACCCTCCCAGAGATCTGTGGGTGACGGGTGGTATACGCATAATAATGGTCATGATAACAGCAACATTATTATTATTATTATTAGGGTAAAGGGACCCCTGACCATTAGGTCCAGTCGTGGCCGACTCTGGGGTTGCGGCGCTCATCTCGCTTTATTGGCCGAGAGAGCCGGCGTACAGCTTCTGGGTCATGTGGCCAGCATGACTAAGCCGCTTCTGGCGAACCAGAGCAGCGCACGGAAACACCATTTACCTTCCCGCCAGAGTGGTACCTACTTGCACTTTGACGTGCTTTCGAACTGCTAGGTTGGCAGGAGCAGGGACCGAGCAACAGGAGCTCATCCTGTCACGGGGATTTGAACCACTGACCTTCTGATCAGCAAGTCCTAGGCTCTGTGGTTTAACCCACAGTGCCACCCGCACCCTCCTCCTCCTCCTCCTCCTCCTCCTTATTATTATTATTATTATTATTATTATTATTATTATTACTATTACTAAACCCGCCAGTGCCTGGGCAGGGAGATGTGTTTCTGGCGTTTGACTCCCTTTGCAAAAAAGCCTATCCTTCCCAAAGAGTCTCTGCCAACTGCTTTTTTACAATCCCACTGAACCTCCCACGTTTGAGAATCCATTTCCCCTTTACATTTCCCCTTCTTTTCTCCACCATCCACCCATTTCCTTGACAGGAACTTGAGAGGACAAGGCTTTTGGCAGCTGCTATGCTCTGCCCTCTGCCGTCGGAGGCAGGATATGGCTCTCGTACCCGGATCCTGCTTTTGGGTTTCCCCTGCTGGGCCGGTATGAGAAGAGGGGGCTGGTCCCTTTGGCCCGGTCCGGGTGACGGACCCTCCCCTGCGGAGATGTGCTGTGGCAGCAGAGCCTCCATGCCCAGCGGCAGTCTATCCCCAAAAGCCGGTCGCTGGCAGCTGCAAGTGGGGAGAGAAGTACTGCCGCCCTCAAGTCCCTGCGAGTCCCTTGGGAGAGCCCCCAGCTCCAGAGGCAGTCTATCTCAACTTTGAGGCTCGCAGGGGGCATTTGGCCTCTATAGCCCAATCCAGCTGACATCCTCATACCAAGGCTGGGACCTGTGGCATTCTACAGCTACCTATTCCTGCATTGCAGGGGGTTGGGCTAGATGACCCGCAGGGTCCCTTCCAACTCCATGATTCAGGAAGAAGCTTTTTCTGACACTCCCTGCCTCCTCCTGTGGCGGTGAGTTCCCCTGCCCACTGTGTCTCCCAGGGTCGGGGGACACACCCCCACACACCCATCAGGGCTTCTTGTGCCCTGATAGATGCCTCCAGAGGGCAGAAGCCACCTCTCTCTATCTGGCCCCCCCCCAATTCTGCACTGCGGGTTTTCTCCCTGTTGCCAAGACGGCTCCTGCTTTGTGCCGGAATGATGAACCACCCTCCGCTCTTCCCCACCTTCTCCTCCATTGTCAACCCCAGAGAACGACCCAGTTTTTGGGGGGGGGGCAGAAAAAATGGGGGGGGCAGGAATGAATGGGGAAACAATGAATGGGCAAACAATGAATGGGAAATGCCGTCTCTGTGCCTGCTTCCTGCCTTTTCCTCTGCCCCATTTCAAGAGCAGCAGCTGCCAAGGAGGCGAGTCCCCCCTCTTTTTGCAAACGCCTCCCAGAGATTAGTCAGTGGGGCTTTTGTGGGGAGGTTGGGTTTTTTTCAGGCAGACAAGCTGCTGGCTCTCTCTCCTGGCCCCCCTGCAATGGTGCCAGCAGGAGAGGTCTGCTCTGTAGGGCAGGATCCGTCCTGGCCAAACCCCTGACTCCATGCAGCTGCCCGTGAGAAATTGCAGTATTCTGTTAGGGGGGATTGCTTCCCCCAAAATGCACCTATTAGGGGATTACACACTTGAAATGCAGAAATGTGATGCACTGGACTTAGATGGGGGGGGCGGTGGCTGTGAATTTGCCCGATGAATTTGGAAGAGGAGGGGGCTCTTTCACTTTGACCTGCCTTGAATCTTTGCTGGGGTTGCGGGGGGGGGGAGCATATCCTGAGCCTTATTTATCCCATTATTTTATTTATTGCAATTTATATCCCCACTAAAGGGTTGTTTGCATGGTCCTGCCTCCTCCTTGTTTTAATCACTATTCCTGCATCGCAAGGGGTCGGACTGGAAGACCCCCTATGATTTTGGCTGCTTTTCCAAGCCTGGCAGATTCCTGCGCCCCTTGTCCCCCCCCCCCGGCCTGGCTAACCCCCCTGCTCTGACTGCTATGCCCTGCTGCCTCTGCTCCTTGAAGCTGACCTTGCCTGCCCTCCTCCTCTCTCCTGGCGCAGGTGCTGCCAAGATGCCCGAGCAGAGTAACGACTACCGGGTGGTGGTGTTTGGCGCGGGGGGCGTGGGCAAGAGCTCTCTGGTGCTGCGCTTCGTGAAGGGCACCTTCCGCGACACGTACATCCCCACCATTGAGGACACGTATCGGCAGGTGATCAGCTGCGACAAGAGCGTGTGCACGCTGCAGATCACCGACACGACGGGCAGCCACCAGTTCCCGGCCATGCAGCGCCTCTCCATCTCCAAGGGCCACGCCTTTGTGCTGGTCTTCTCCATCACGTCGCGCCAGTCGCTGGAGGAGCTGCGCCCCATCTACCAGCAGATTGTGCAGATCAAGGGCAGCGTGGAGAGCATCCCCATCATGCTGGTGGGCAACAAGTGCGACGAGACGCAGCGCGAGGTGCCCACGCAGGAGGGAGAGGCCACCGCCAAGGAGTGGAAGTGCGCCTTCATGGAGACCTCCGCCAAGATGAACTACAATGTCAAGGAGCTCTTCCAGGAGCTGCTCAACCTGGAGAAGAAGCGCAACATGAGTCTCAACATCGACGGCAAGCGCTCCTCCAAGCAGAAGAGGACAGACAAAATCAAGGGCAAGTGCAGCCTGATGTGAGGAGGCCACGCCCACCCACCAAGCCCCACCCCACCTGCCCCTCCGCTTGGCTCCGCCTTCCCTGCTGCTGCTGCTCCTCCTCCTTGGCGGCGTCCTGGCGGTGCTATGGGAACTGTGCCGCGTCCAGGTGCTGCTCTGCGTCTCGGTGGCGCTTGGGGAGCTGGACTATATCCCAGCAGCACTATGGGCACTGCACCACCTCTTCCTAGCACCGTGGGGACTGTGCTACATCCCGGCAGCGCTATGGGAGCTGCGCTGCATCCTAGTGGTGCTGTGGGCGCTGTAGAGCCTCTTAACAGCACAATCTGCTACGTCTGAGCTGCGCTGTGGGCGCTGCACTGCCTCTCTGCAGGGCTATGGGAGCTGTCCGACATCTTGGCAACAATATGGAACTGTCCTGCCTCCTCGTGGCGCTATGGGCGCTGTAGGGCCTCTCAGCAGCGCAGGGGGAGCCGTCCTACATCTTAGCAGCCCTGCGGACGTGGCACTGCATCTCAGCAGGGCTTGGGGAGCTGTACGACGTCCCGGCAACGCAGCGGGCACCGGGCGGCCTCTCGACAGCACCATGGGAACTGTGCTATGTCCTGCCAGTGCTATGGGCGCTGCACTGCCGCTCGACAAGGCACTGGGAACTGCAGGACACCTTAGCAGCTACGGGAGCTGCCCCTCCGACCCACTGGCTCCCCACAAGTGGGAGACGAGACTCGCTCCGCTTCCCTGCCCCACCTCCCACTTGTTCCCCTTGAACACAAGGACTTTTCGGGGTGGGGGTCCCCTGGTGCTGCCACTCGGGAGGGCTTCTGCAACCAAGGCGGGGCTGCTGCAGCAAACTGGGGGGCCAGCAGGACCAAGGAGGTTGCCCCCCAGACTCACCCATTTTGAGTCCCGAATCTCCTTGCTGGACTCTGGAGGGGGGCGAAGAAAAGAGGATCTTCTGTGACCTCCCCATCCCGCATTTATTGCCCCCCCCCCGCTCACCCTCCAGACTTTGGCCTGCGAAGATGTTGGGGGCAGCCAGGGGGCTGCCATGCCGCTGGGTTTCCCTGCCCTACCTGCTTCGAAGGAAACCCCCGTGGAGATGACTGCTGCTCCAGGGACGTCGCGGGTCTCCTTTGTGGGCTTGTGGAGGCACAGGGGGAGCGTCAAGGCAAGGGGCGCCGCCTGGCCTCTCCTGCAGCCCAGAGCCCAGCAAGGCCACAGAGGAGAAACCGAGGTTTCTGGGGGCACACAGAGCAGCTCCCCCTTCCCCAACGAAGCGCCCTTCTCAACATGCCAAACACTGAACGTGGCAAACGTCCCCGTGAACTTTTGAACATGTCATTTATTTTTTATTTTCAGGGGGGGGGGGATGAGCTTGATTTTTAAAAGCTGCATAAAACCATAAGGCACAACAGAACATTTCTGCCAGTGAGGTGAGTACGGAGGGGAGTGAGGAAGGGAGAGGGGGCTGGGTTGGGTTTGAGAAGGGGCAATGGAGGCGCCAGCCCGGCCTTAAGCTGGACTCCCCAAACCTGGTTCTCGCCAGGCGCTTCCTTGCCCGTTCATTTTCTTGCACCTTTTCTCTCTCTCCAAGGAGCTTGCAGGGGGTTGGGCTAGATGACCCCTGGGAGTCCCTTCTGACTTGGCAATTCTGCGATTCCAATCCCCGCAGTGACCCTGCAAGGTGGGCTAGGCTAAGAGGCAGCGAGTGTCCCCCAAGGTCACCCAGCAAGCTTCCTGGCCGAGTGAAAGGGATCTGTTTTATTTCATAGAATCATAGAGTTGGAAGAGACCACAAGGGCCATCGAGTCCAACCCCCTGCCAAGCAGGAAAATTTATTTTCATTTATTCAGTTTATGGACTGCCCTTTATCAAAAGATCCCGGGGCACTCTCCAACATTAAACGCACATTGCAGAGCACTAATAATAAAAATGTAATAAAAAGTCTAATAGCAGACAGCATAGTAATCAAATAATCAGGCAATAACAGCCCCTTCCCCAAGCTTTAAAAGGCCATAGATTATTTAATTTGAACCCTAGTCTCTCCCAGGTCCTAGTCTGGTGCTCTAACCATTGCACAATCACTGCCTCTCAGTGTTTTTTTCTTTTTAACTTCAGCGCCTGTCAGTATGGCTGTGTCTCCCCCAGGAGGAGGCGCTATGGGAGAAGTCTGATCTGCAGCTGGGTTATTATTATTATTAGATGATGATGATGATGATGATGATGATAATCATTAATGATTATAATCATTAATAGTATCCCACCTCACCCACCCCAAATTGGGACTCAAAGCGGCTGATGCCAGTTAAAACAGTGCAGATAAAATCCAGAAACACACAAAATATAACTGATAAGGAGTAATTGAAACTTTGATGGAATTAGAGCAGCAGGAAAAAAATACAAGCAGTAAAAACTGCACTGGCCCCTTTGAAATCTCTTTCCCCAAGGCCTCTAGGAACAAGGATGTCCACAGCTGCAAAGGAGAAGCAAGGAGGGAGCTAGGCTGGTTTCCCTAGGCAGGGAGTTCCAGAGTTGCCTGCAGGGGCAGATTGAGGGGAGTGCGAGTCAACGGCCCTGCATGCAAGGAAAGGCAGGAAGGAGCCAGGTGCTGGTGTCATGTGGGGCGCTGCTGAACATTTAAAAGCCCCCCAATCCACTGCTGTTGCTTAGAAGGAGCCACCACCGAGAAAGCCCTGTCCTGCTTCCCCAACAAGCGATCCTAGGAGGGTGGCAGGAGAGAAGATCTCAAAACCTGGGCAGCTTTGTTTGGGGCAAATATGGCCGTCTAGACAGCATGGACCTCTGCTCTGTAGGGCTTTAGAAGGCATAATCAGAGTTGGGCCTGGAAACTGACCGCTGGTCGGTGGGGCTATTAATAATACTAATTATTACTGTTATTACTATTTATTATTTCTTTGTCACCAATCTGACCGGGCTGCCCCTGCCACTATGGATGACTTCCAACAAATTAAAAACATCCAACACAGCAAAACATCCAACATCAGAACATTTTAAACTTCTGAAAGTACGAGCTAGTCAAGAATGGAACGGTCTCCCTTCCTGGGAGGTTTTTAAGCAGAGGTTGGGCGGCCATCAGTCCTGGAGGCTTTTGCTCAGATTCCTGGATTGCAAGGGTGGACTAGATGTTCCTTGGGGTCCCTTCCAACTGCAATTATGTGATTCTATGACCCTTCCTATACAGGCTTGCATTCAGATGTTGTCTAAAAGTCAGGTGGCCGTTGATGTCCTTGACATCTGACGCAACAAGGGCTTGCTTGCTTGCTCTCTCTAACCAGCCCCAGTCAGCAATCTGGCTGCTTAATAATAATTCATTTATTTTCTTTCTTAGATTAATCCCAAAGATCTCTGGGCAGTTCATGAGATGAAATTGGGGGCAAAGTCCCTCCTGTACAAAGAAGTTGCTTTAGGTAGCTACAGACAAGCTTTGCATTTTACAGCATTGAGAATTCCTCCGATGGTGCCGCGCCGGCCTTTATTCTAGAGAGCAGGAAATATCAGGAGCGGTCAGTGAAAAGCGACTCTTGCGAGGAGGAGATCCTTGGCTTCGGCTCCGATTCAGGGTTCTGCAACTCTGTGCAGACTTTGGAAATGGTTCCCAGGAAATGTGTGGCAGTGTTTTTGTCCCAGAGGCAGTGGCGTGTTGTGGGGGGCGAGGGGGCCGTGGCCCCAGGCACGTCAGGCTCCCTTGCTGAGGCTGCGGGGCAGCCGGAGCCGGGACTTTTCCTGGCTCATACTGGTACTTCCCCAGGACCTCCCTCCTGGCGGGTGTCCTTGGGCAAGGGGTGCAAGGGGCAAGCGGAGCAGAGTTGCCCGCTTGCCTGGCACCTGCCGGTGCCCGCCCATGTGTTGCACGTCCGGGGAAGGGCTGCACTTGGCCCCTCAGCCTGCCCTCTTCCGCCTTCTCCCAGGCCCTCGAAGGAGCGCCAGCCGCTGCTCCTGCCAAGCTGAGAGGGCCCCTGGCAGGCGACCTCCGCCGGGTGCAGGAGCCACGGGGCACAGTGAGCCACGTCCACCTGTTACCTCCTTACGACCCCCACAAGGAGGCCTTGCCCTGGGCGCTGGCAACGTATGCTGTGCCATCAAAGCTACAACCGACTAAGAGAAGCCTGCGAGCGAGATCCTGAAGACGTCTTCCGGAGGGGTCTGGACAGGGATCGGCCCTCAGCAACATCACCTAGCTAAAATGTGCCTGGGGAGGTTTCGTTCCCGAGCCCTTTTCAAAGGCAGCCCCATGTGGAATGCATTGCGGTAGTCCAGATGGGGTGCAAGGGAGGCGTGGCCGTCCCCTCAAACACCCTCCCCAGTGCAGACCCTGAGGGGAGCCACCCTCACCAAAATCTTTTTTATATATAAGTTTTTTATTGGTTTTACATAAAGATTGTACACAACAAACATGACCATTCCAAAAATAAAAAAGAGGTTCTTTCGAACCTTCAGACCTCCTTCCCTCCCTCCGTGGGTTCCATTTCTAAATTTTATTCCTGTATCTTTTACTGTAATCTATCTATTATATAATCAAGATATCCAAAGTTCATGTTACTCTACAAGCGTCAATGTGTTCCTGCCAATGATTTCAGCTGTTTACAGTGGTCTCTCAAATATGTTAGAAAGTTATTCCAGTCTTTTAAGAATACTTGGTCTTCCTGATTTCTGATCTTTCCCGTCAGTCTTGCCATTTCAGCATGTTCCATCATCTTGGTCTGCCACTCTTCTCTGATCTCCTTCTTTCCATCTCTGGGCTACAGGCATTGTGCTGGTCCAGGGGGGAGGTTACCGTGGGGTGAGGTCCAGGACCTGAGTTGAGGGTCGCCAGACAGTCCTCCTTGGGCAAAGCAGGGTCCACAGCAAGAAGCCGGGCAAGGACAGGAACTCTGGGGGAACAGGACTGGATGCTGGCCGAAACAGCTCATCACAGCTCCCGCAACCTGGGACCAGGCTGACTGGCCTTTATCTTCTCTGAGGCCAGGGGCGGTCCCGGCCCCCAGGAGACCCGCCTCTCCTGGCCTTAAGGCGAGCACTCCTCCTGGGAGAAACCAGTTCCCTTCACCTCTCTGCCCTGAGCCTCTGCAGTTCAGGAGAGGCTGAAGGGTTACTGGGCCCAGGGGGAGACTCACCTGTAGGCACTGAGTCCTCAACCACCTCCGGAGCCAGAGTGGATTCACCTGTTGCCTGCTCCTGAGGATCTGGCACAGGTGCAGGCGCTTCAGAATCAAGGCCCTGCCCCAGTTCAGCCGGCCCTGGAGGCGGGGACTCCTGTGCAGGCTGGGATTCCTCCGGTTCAGCCTCTGAATCGGATTCCCAGGCCATCACAGGCATCCTTGCTGCTGTCGTTGCATACAGAAACAGTCTTTTGTTTTATTTTGGTAGTTCTGCACCTATAATACCTAGCAAAAACTCTGGCTTTTTTCAGCTCGTTGTATATCATTTCCCAGAAAGCTTTTACCACCCCACATGACCACCACATATGATAAAAAGTACCCTCTTTCCTTTTACATTTCTAGCACACACGTGAACTGGTTCTATACATTTTTGCAATTTTACTGGTTGTCAGATACCAATGGTACATCATTTTTATTTTATTTTAAAAATAATTTTTATTAACAGGCCAATCAAATCACAATAATTCCAAATCACATTAATTCCAAATTACACAGCCAAATTTTAAAATTTTTATTGGGGTACCCATGCTTCGAGTTCCGAAAGGGATCCAAACATCTCTCTTGCTGCTGCTTTAATATACACAGTTCTGTCCAAATAGTATTCACAGTTCTAATCAATCTTCTCTTTGTTGTTTTCCTCATCTTGTTGTTATCATATATTCCTTTCTTTGTGATCTCTGATGGTTTCCACAAGCGGGTTGAAAACAAACGTTGTTATATCCTGTGTGGATTTTACACTCATCCAAGAGCCATATCAAAATAGACAGACATCATTTCAACACCTCCGTACAAAACGTTTCCCACAGTCTGTCCTGGTTTCCACAGGCCTGCCGCTCTCCTCAATTTTCTCAGGGGGCCCTGCCAGGCCGATCTCACATTCCAATACAGTAACGGCCATAGTCCTCCTCCCCCTCGGTCCTCCTGCGGGCAGGCCTGCCATAACACTCTCTTTTTATGACTGCATCACAAAGAACTCCCTTTCCTTTCCCGATGTTTCCACAAGCCATGTCCTTGATTAGTAATCAATTTCCACACAGTTGCCAATCCTCCTGCTTGTGATCAGTAATTGTAACGATTCTTTCTTAGGGGGGAGGGTTATTGGGTACTCACATAAGACAAAAAAAGAAAAGTCCCCCCCCCCTTTTCAGTCTCGCTCCGACATACCGATCCTTTCATGAATCTTCTTCTTGATTTATTGTTGAATCCAGCCTGTTGCTCCACATCCCAGAGATCCCTTTAATTAGCAGTCTTTACTCCCAATCTTCACTCGAAGTATGTGCATTTGCTTCTTTCTAATTGTTTATTTCGAGCTGCTGCAGCCAGTGCGCGATCAGAGCCAGCGTCCAGGAGAGCCAGACCCACACAAGGGCTTTGTGCCGAGTGCCCTCACCCCCTTATTTCGAATCCGGGGGTGATTTATGGCCACAGCAGGCAAGGCAGTGTTCCCCATTCCCTTGGGGCAACAAGGGAGGCTGCATACTCCCATATCAGCCTCTTAATTACCTCGTGTGAGCCGGAGAGATGGTATTGTCAGCCATCTTCCAATGCGCCCCTAGCAGCCCCCCTTTTTTTATTTATACAAAATCTCTTTTTTTATATAAAATTTTTATTGGTTTTTCACATTTTATAAAGACATAACACACACATAAAAGACAAAGACAAAAACATGTATAATTTCAAAAATCTTACTTTCTTAACTTTAGTCCTTGACTTCCCCCACCCCCCCTTCATACATCCCAATTCCCATAATTATGTCAGCAAGTTATTATTTCCCTTCCTTACCATGTTAATATTACATCTTTTATGAAAAATTAAGTTCTTTCCTAAGTTGGACTCAGTTTCTCTTCCATCGATTTCCCATTTTTTATTAAACATAAATCATATTGACTAAACCCAAAAGTCATAAGTGTTTTTAAAATTCTGTTCCCCCCCCCCTCCCATCCCCGGTTTCCGTCCCTTCCCAAATACATGTCCACAATAACAGTTCTTAGCCTGGATTCCTCACATCCGAGGTCTTCAAGTCTCTTTCAGTCCCTCTCCGCCGGTTTTGTTGGTAGTCCTTTATGCTGGTCTTCGGATCTCGAAGGAGTTCTGTCCCAATCAAGCCAGGTTTTCTTCCCACAAGAAAACTTAAAGACAGCTGCTGCAAAAGTTCCACCAATCCTTCATATTCAGAATGGAGGCCCCAATCATATTTCTTCTTTGTTTTAAGTTCTTGAATTCCAAGTACTCCAGGGGCCTCCTCCTTCATTTTTCGCATCTTTTGCAGATTTGTAATCCATGTAATCCAAGGGTCTTCTTGTTTATAATCCACTTGTGTAGGCTTCTGGTTGGTACTTTCCATCTGTGCTTTCTCCTTTCCTTGTTTAGTCTCCTTCAGTTCTTGAGGTATCTCTTCCAGTTCAGCTGCAGATTTTTTCTCATTCAAATCCTCAATACATTCAGCAGAGCTGCTTATTCCAGAAGTCAAGGTCATAAGTTGTTTATTCATAGCCAGACTCTGCTCTTGTAGAATTCCCACGAGGTAAAACATTCTTTCTATCTCAGCTAGTAAATTTCCATCCGCAGCCATTGTAATGTCTCAGAATTCCCCCTAGAGGGAATCTAGTTACTTAGTAATCTTTTCCCAACAGTCCTTTGCCTCGTTATTTGTTTCTTTGTTTCCAACCACTTTAATTCAATTGTATCACATTTAGTCCAGGGAGATCTTAAGTAACAAGCTTTTTCACTTTAAATTGCCCGTTTGACAGCTTTTGACAGCTGTCAAACTCCTTTCCTCTTCAGCAGGCTCAGAGACAGGACGCTCCCGGGCCTGGGAGGGGGGGTTGCATACAACAAGAGAAAAACTTCTGAAAATCCACTCTTACACTCCAGCTCCAAACTTTTTTTATCAAATCGTGAAAGTTAATGTCTTTTTAACTCACCCCAAAAGGGTAGGCTCTCCAACTTAGTTCTCCTGCTATTGCTTTAAATCGTCTGCAGGAGGGGGGGTGCGGACTTCCCTTTGACACATCCCCCGGTCATACCGAATTCGCAGATAGATATTTTAAAGTCCGAATTCCAATCTACTCACGGGTTGCTTCTTTTTCGGGTCCGAATTTAAGGAAAAAAGTCAGCGCTCTTCAGCCATGGCACACGGCTCCGCTCCGCTGGGATAGTGGTCTACTCCCAGCACCACGCCGCTCTCCGTACCCTCTCCGAAGCCTTTAAAAAGGCTCTTCATGGGTCGGGGGGGTGCTTAAGTTGCCCACCGAGTCACCAGGTCCGCAGGCATCCGCGCCTGCGGTTTTTGAGGGTCTCCGCGTCGCCGTCGCGGCAAGACCCGTCCCCAGCGGAGCCGATTCCCTCCGGAGCTCGGAGGGAATCCGCCATTAGCTGTTCGTGCCAACCCGGAAGTCCCCCAAAATCTCAGCCTTTAAAAAAATACATAGTTTAGTTTGTTACTTACAAATCATATCCAAGTAATTAATAAAGACAATACCAATCACAAGCTGACATACAAAAATGTGCAATAAAACTGAGGTATCACAACTATATACTGATAAAATTGGATATAGATTTATATGACACTCTACATAATATGAAAGCTGATCCTGACAATGCTTTTTTAAATATCATTTTAAAAGTCATTCTTTAGTAATCAGGAATTCCAAGTGTATCCAATACCATCTGAATTGCTTGCAGAGGATCAACAATCTCTTTTATATTACCTTTCCTTAAAACCCATTCTGGTCTCTGCCTTGAAACTATTGTTGTCCTTAGAGGAGTTGCTGGGACAGAGAAATGCCCATTTTTGTATGCGGCCAACTTCTGTTTGGCAAGCATTCTTCGTGCATCCATTTGATGTTTCCGTGCTGGGAGTTTAAACAGGCTCTGAAGGCGAGTACCTACTCGTGAGCTGCCTCGGATCTCAGAAGCTCTTCTTGAGTCCTTTGAAAGAAGAGCAAGCAGGCACCACGTCTTGGTAAAAATGCTTCCACCTTTCTCTGAAACTTTGTCGCCAGCTCTCTCTCTGTACACCTGAAGTAGGTCCAGTAAAGTATCAACACAATTCTCCACTGTGTAAACGGCTTCAGTTGTCTTTTCATACTTTGACAAATTAAGCAGGACCTGGACAGAATAACGTATGACATCCATGCTAGGGACACTGCGATTACAACTCCGTATCAAAGTAAAAATAGTGGATACTGCTTCATTCTGGACCATACTTTCACAGCAAACGGGTGACAGTCGGGTAACAACCTCCAAGTCTTTTAAAGCTGCCAGAATGTAAGAAAAGTGTTTATATTTGAGAAGCCGATCAATGGCAAGTGCTGTTCTGTACATCATTTTCATGTAATTTTCTTTCAACGAGCAGCAGGCTGTAAACTTCAGATCCTCCTTCCATAACTTTTCCCATGATAAAAACTGTATATTATAACCAAAATCTTTTGCCCAGTGTATCATTATTGATTTAACGTCTTCATCTTTAGTGACCCTTTCTAAAAGTAATTTATTCATTTTTGAAAGTAATTTCACATTATTTTCCAACAAATCTTTTTCAAACCTTGACATCTCTGTACCAAAACTTTTTTTATCCAGTTTGAAGACATCATTTAATTGATGGTACTGTAACCAATCTGTTAGTAGCTCTCTAATGTCTTCAAACTTTTTCCATTTTAATTGATCTTCCACTTCTGCTAACAGCTCTATTTAGATTGCCCAGTCACCTCTCATGTTTAATTTTTTAACAGAGAGAGCCACCATGGTGTCTTCCGCTCTAATAGATTTTTATACTTCTCCCATACCTCATAAATTGATTTTCTTACCAGGTGGTTCAGGAATCGCTTATGTCCTTTTGCTGTTTTCATACCATAGCTATGCCTGCCCCCCAAACCTGCTATCATGACCTTCTGGGGTGCCCTGGAGCGGGGCGGGGGGAGGACGAGCTCAAGGAATGGCGTGGGCGAGGTGCAGCGCCAGGGTTGTGGGCGAAGGGCTCCTGGGCCTGGTCGGGCTCCTGCCCTGCCTAGGGAACAGCACCCGTTGGCCCTTCTCCCGCCCCTTTTCAGCGGCCCTTCCGTCCCTTTTTTTGAAAGTGCATTTTGAAATATACACATTCCTAGATCTATAACTATATAAATAATTGCAGTAAGAAACGGGTGTTTTCAAAAGGGGTTTGTTGTGGTGTCCAGGAGGATCTATAAATTATTTTTCTGTTTCGTTTTTTAATTATTTACTTGTTTCTGTTCTGTATTTTGTTCTGTGAACCCCCTTGAGATAAGGGCAGTATAGAAATAATAATAATAATAATAATAATAATAATTAATAATAATAATAGGTCTAAGATATCTGTATTTTTAAACAATATCCTCACCAAAATCTTAGTCCTGTGAATTTTAATTGATTGTAGAATTGTAGAGCTGACGGGGACCCCGAGGGTCATCTAGTCCAAGGCAGGAATCTCTTGCCCAACATGGGCTCAAACCCATGGCCCTGAGATTGAGAGTCCACTGAGCTCACTAACCTCTCTCTCTCTGTCTCACTCACACACCCAGCAGGAGGAAACCTCTGAATCCCAGTTGCTGGAAACCGCAGCGGGGAGAGCTGCTCTTGTGCGCAGGTCCTCTTTGTAGGTTTCCCCAAAGTGACCATTGTGGCCACAGGCGACTGCCAGGTTGACCTGGCCTGATCCCGCAGGGCTTACGCTCTCCCAGTGCCATCAGTGTCAGTTGCCATTCTTTTAAACAACCACCACCAAGTCTCTAGTCCCTATTGATTTTGGAAATGTAAAGGGAGGATTCTGCACAAGGAGAAGCTGCACAGTCTGTCAGGTCCTGCTTGGAGGCACCTGCTTGGCCCCTGTGAGGCCACGGGCCCCCTGTGGCCTGATTCGGCAGCCAGGCTCTTCTGCTATCCTCGTGGAACCTCCATGTCCAGAGGCAGTCTGTCTGGATCCCCAGGTTCGGAGGAGCATTTGGCCGGTGTGAGAAGAGGAAACTAGGCTAGTCAGACCTCCTCTTCCAGTGCTCTTATGTTCTCACCCCCAGTGGCCCTGGGTCAAAGCCTGCAGTCTTTGCTGCTGCCCAGGGATGCTGGCTTTTCCGGGGTGGGCCTGGGGGGGAAACTGGTGTTTCTGCATTTGCCAAGGGTTCCTGTAGCCAGGCAGCTCCTTCTCTCCTCACTGGCAGAAACAGAAGCAGTGGAGCGACTTTCTCTGCTGCGTTGGCACAATTTATATTGGTTATTTGAAAAGCACCAGGGGTCCAACGCAGCAGCACAATTCTGCGATCCCAGCACAGGGCGTTCAGTGCCCGGTCCCTGCGCTGTACGTGTGCCTGTTTGCCCCTGTGCCGCTGCCAGCCATAGACCTGCACAAGGCTGCCTTCAGAGGCTCCTTTGGGCAGCGACGGCGCGCTCAGGACCAGCACAAGCCTTGGGGGTCTGGGCAGCTGCTCCGCTTTCTCCCTGGTTGTGGGTCGCTCGGATCCATCATCAAGGCGGTGAATTTTAATTTGAGTTGGATGTTTCGTTGCTTGGAAGCTGGTCTCCTCTGGCTCCCTTTGGTCTCCCCACCCCCTGTGTGTGTGAATCTGCCCCATCTTCTTTGCTGGCCCAGGAATTGCACAATCCACTCTCTTGTCTGCTGGGCCCAGGACAGCGAAGGGGGTCTCTTCTCCCTCACCCACTGCCTCCTCTCCATCTTTGCCGGCTGGGATGTCTTGTCTTGGATCATGAATGGTGCTTCTTTAAAATTTCGAACAGAGGCAGTCCTTTGCATTGTAAATAAATTGAAAAACAATCCCTCTCACCCCACGTTCCCTCTTGACAATGGCAGCATGACAACATCAGCTACTGTGCATAACTGGCTTTTTCCAGAGAAAAAAGATAGCAAAAAGGGAAAATAAAAGACAACCATATTATAATAATGTAATCCAACAAAACCGATGGTACAATATGTAGCTTTTATCCTAGAAATAGTCTTCCTTGAATGAACGAATAAAAATGCATTTATTGTATCCCATTCCTTCCCCGCTCCCCTCGCCTGGTGGTGTTCTTTGGTCAAGTCGGGACCCTGCAGGGAGGTGAGGGGATCCGATCCTATCCAGGGGTGACGGGGGGGGGGAACTTGCCTGCCCTCCACCCAGTGGCAGCTCCCATTGCCACCATCCCCGGCCATACTGGGAGCAATGGGCAGCCATGGAAAAGGCTTTGGATCATCAGAGAAGGAAATGGAAGCAAAACTGCCAGGATTATAAATGCCATTATACAAATCTATGGGGCAACTGTATTTGCAGTCCTGTGTCACCTCGCCTCAAAAAGGATATGTGTAACTCGCAACTTATGCAAATTTAAGATTTACGCACTAAAAAACTAAAGAACTAAAAAAACAAATGAGTAGTGTTAGAAAAGTTGTGTGCTACCCCACTCTCTGCAAGATCCCAGGAGGTTCCAGGTGCTCACCCAGGGTCTGTGGTCCTTTGGAGAACTGAGAGACGCCAGAGACGGTTGCAGCTTTAAGAAATATGGTTTATTTCCCTATTTACACCTTCTGTCTGTATAGTCCAGATCTTACAGCGTGGTCATTTCAAGAGGGGCTGCCCACGGTGGATCCCAGTCTTTCTTCCTCCTCCTCCTTCCCAGAACACCTTGCCAAAAAGCTCTCTTACCCTGGCAACCCCCCAGTCTCTGTTCACACCTCAGGGCAAGGGGGGAGGACAGTTTTCTGGACTTGCCAATGGCCTTTAATTGCCCTCTATTGTTTCTTAATGGCCCCAACTTGGCCACCTCCATTTGCAGAGACTCCCCAGAAATTCCTCAGCAGCTTCTCTTCTCCCTTCATCCCCCAAGTAATCAAAATCCTTGCATTTGTTAATTTCTAGGGTTGAGGGTCATGCCACCCCTTAAGCCAGGAAAAGGCCACCCTGGAGGGCATAGGGGTGGTGGTCATCTGTGGGGGCAGAACTGGGCACCTCCGTCTCTCTCCTCACTGCAGCAGCCCGGAGTGATGCTTGGTGTGGGGCAATGTGGGGACCTAAAAGGGGGGGTTGATCTGCCTGCTTGACACAGACACAGAAGATGAAGGTGGGGGAAATAAAGTTGGTGGAACAGGGCACTTGGGGGCAATGGAAGACCTACATAATGAGAAGTTTTTAATGTTTGACATTTCATTATGTTTTTTGTGTGCTGGATGCCACCCAGAAACGTAGCCCGATGGGTTGTTGTTGTTAGCCCTGAAGCTTGGTCATGGGGGCCCCTTCGCAAACAGCAACCAGGCCTCTTCTTCAATGGGGCTGTCCTACAACAGATCACTCTGTCCTGGCAACCTTTGTGTAATGGACTCTCATACTTTGGGGCTGTTGAAATACATACAACAAAAAATTAATGCATTTGAGCTGGGCAACTCAGTTGGCGTCTATGAGAACCCAGATTTTTAAGCAATGCGGACTGAAGTTGCTTCTGGGGCCCTGAAACATCACCTTCATTTGTTTTATGGGAGATCTGCCACGGTGGGCGGCAACACCAACGATGCGTCCGACTCTTTTTCCCAAAGGGGGATTCAATGCTCCTTGAGATTCTGCCTGAGCCACAGGCACTGCGCTGCGAGCCATGCCAATGCCGATGATTCCAGATGGAGAGGGAGGGACAGGGCGAGCATCTCCTGCACCAAACAGGCTGCATCGCTTGGGACTCTGAGGGGTGTTAGCAGAGGGTGGGTGCGTGTGCAAATGCGTGAAAGGCTGCGTCATCCGTGTGTGCTGCGCAGCTAAGCTTTGTCTCCGTGCACCGCTCTTGCCTCTCCCTCCCCTCGCTTGCTGTCCTGCGTTTGAGGCCTGCGTTTGCACCAAGGTGCGTCTGCACATGAAGGTCACCAGAAGAGCCTGGCTGCTGGATCAGAGCCTGTCCTCAGCTAATCAGGATAGACTGCTTCTGGGCCTGGAGGTTGCATAGGGACACAAGAAGAGCCGGGCTGCTGGGTCAGGCCCCAAGGGGGTCCAGCATGCTGTCCTCACAGGGGCCAGCCAGACCCCCGTTATGGGACACCTGCCAGCCTTGCTCCCCGGGTGTGTGGTGCATCTGTGTGTGGATCTCACAGTGTCTCTGCCCCCCTCACAATCAGAAATGGCAAGTCCCCCTTAGGCCCTGCATGGCAAATCCCGAAATGCGTCATTCACAGGGTTGCTGTGGAAACCGTTGGCTCTCTGCTTGCGTTTGGGAGCGGAGGAGACGGGGAAAGGGAGGGGAGAGCTGCAGCCCCCTTGGAAAAGGGGGGCACCCCCATGCCTCTCCCTGAGCCCCCTTTCTCCGATGGAAATAGGGACGTCCTCTTCTCCACCAGGAAGCTTCTCCCACATTTGAGCTCACTGCACACAGAGATGCCTTCTGCGCTTCAGCCTCAGCCACCTTGAACCAAGGGCAGCCTCTGCTGAACTGACCTCACAGGGTTGTTGTAAAGGAAAAAGGTGCGAGGGAAGGAATCGTGTGCAACATCTTCTACTGATAAATGGAATGAAACAATATTTCAGCTGTAAGCAGCCCTGAGTCCCTGGGGAGGGGGAGGCAGGAAATAATAATACTGGGAACAGAATGATCCTACCAGAGAGTAAATGCTATTGCTATTTAACTCAGTGGGACTTAGTTCCAAGTAAAAATGCTTCAGGTTGCAGTGTAAAGCTGCACAATCTTGGTCAATTACTTGGTCGTAAGCTCACTTACTTCTGAGTAGGCAGAGTGAGGCTCCATTTACAATAAAGGAATAAACCTTCTCCGTGCTTCCTAAGAAATGAAAAGCAATGAAAGACTTTAAAGTGGATGGGTGACCTTTTCCTTCAAAATTATAGGACACTTCACCATTTCCTCCATTTGGTGCAGGGATTTTATTTTCAGTATAAACAGGACTCCGTTTTAGCCCCTGCACACACCACTTTTAATTATTCTCCAAGATGGGGAGGGGAAAAGGAAAGCGGGACATTCCGGGATCAAATCAGGAAGCGGGATGTCTTCTGCAATTCTGGGACTGTCCCTGGAAAAGCAGGGCCCTCGGAGGGCCTGACAGAGGCGTTTGCTTTCTCCTCCTGCCATGGGCTTTGAATTCACACCGGCCTTCAGGAAAGCTCTGTGTTAGCTCTGTTTCTAATGTGTCACGAGATTATAAACTATGTCTCATGCAAGAAAATATCTTATTTTGAGTTTATTGGACTCCATCACACGATGGCATAAACATCCGTTGATGACAGCCTGCTGTTGGAGATGCAAAAAGGAAAACGCTTCTTTTAAACTTATGTTTTTTACAGTGTCCATTATTGGTGAATTTGCGTCTGTGTGTGTGTATGTGGGGGAATTAGGATGTATAAATGCTGTTGTGGGGAAAGAGCTAAAAATGTCAGAAGATATCATTCATATACCTAACCTATGGGGCTTGACAGATGGTCAGCAAAATAGAGTCTCTGGGCCCACACATCTGCAAAAAGATTTATATTTATACATTGGAAGGGCAAAAATATGTCCCCCTTCGATCGATGGATAGAGGACATAACAATTCTTGCAACTAATGAACGGACAAAGATTACGCACAATCAAATTTAATGATATTTGGAATGTATTTGTCAAAACCACATAGTTAATCAAATATTTGAGGGAAACAATGAGTTTATTCATCTACATAGATACTATATAGTTATATTTTATGGTTCTTTTGTTATTTAAAATGCTTTGTTTTTTAATGTATTCTCTTCCTTTTTTCTATTTCTCCCCTTTCTTATTTCTTTTAATTTACTGTAATAAGCTCAATAAATTTATAAGCAAACATTTTAAAAAGGAGAGGCCAGTGTTGACTTGGAAGCTTGCAAGGTTGCTGCACCCGCAAGGTCTGGAATGGCACCCATTTCATGCCCTGTTTCGGGTGACACAGGCTCCCCATCGATGGGTGACTCTCCACCAATGCACCACCTGCCCTTGGCCACCAGGGGGCACCCTGCACCCAAAAGCGAAACTGGCTTTGCTCCTTTGCCTGGAAGAATTGGGAGTTGGAGGTTGAGGGTGACTTGCCATGGGGGTGCTCTGGGGTGGGGGGGCCTAATGGACCAGGGTGCTCCCCCCCGGTCAGCCCCTGGATCAGGCCCAGGTGGGCAGGCCTAGTCTGGCCTCCTGCGTCCGACAGTGGGCAGCCCATCCCTACCCAAAGGCAGCCTTTGTGGCAGCTGCTCTCTCTCTCCCCCTAGCCTTCCTCGCAGGGCTGGCTGTCCCTGTTGAGGCCTCATCTCTTCGGCATAGCTGCCTCTGCCCAAAATTATGAGATAAACGTTGCTTTCTCTCCAAGAAGAAGCAACTGGTTCCCTCACTGAGCTGAGTGTACACTTTCATAGAACTGTAGAGTTGGAAGGGACCCCCAGCGGTCATCCAGCCCAACCCCTGCAATGCAGGAATCTCAGCCAAAGCATCCCTGGCAGATGGACATCCAAGCTATGCTTAAAAACCTCCAAGGAACTAACTTGCTCCAGCCACAGCCAGAGTCCAGCTTCGTTCCACTTTAAAATGGTTCTGATAATGGATCATTCAATTTCTCCTGATGCGTTCTCTCCCTGCAAAGCACGTTTCTGTCTTAATATCTCAGTGCAATTCCCTTTGGCAGGAACACTTGTGCCCACAGCCCTGCAAAGGGAGCCTGTCTTCCATTTCCCTTCCTTTTCCCATGGACAAATCAAATATCCTAAAGCCTTTTACATTCAGCTGCAGCAATTTTGTTCTGCACCCAGCTGGTAGAAATCACCATTTCCTTTTATTCTGCCCCCCTCTCTGCATGCACATGGGCACAAAAGTGTGTCTCCACAGCAAAATGTTACGGCACATTCCTGGCATGGACATGTTTCCGCAGCAGGGGGCTGAGGAGGCTAGAAAAATTATAGTTTTTGTGGTCCAGGATACCAGGCCACTCGCCGATAAGACAGGAAAAGCGAAGACGAGATGGGAGTTCCTCGTCTCTTGCGGGAGTCTTTCTCCATGTGCAAAATGTGTTCATTTAAATTTTATTTTTGGGCATCTAAAAGTGCAGCCAGTCAAGGGGCAAATCTGGGAGTGGGCATTGAGCTGAATCTTTGAGCAAACTTGAGCAAACTCATTTATTGAAATAAGTTTATTGTCCAATTTATTGCCATCTAAGACAGGGGGCAGCAACCTTTTTCAGCCGTGGGCCAGTCCACCATCCCTCAGATCATGTGGGGGCCGGACTATATTTTGAAAAATGGTACGAATGAATTCCTATGCCCCACAAATAACCCAGAGATGCATTTCAAATAAAAGGACACATTCTACTCATGTAAAAACATGCTGATTCCCGGACCGTCTGTGGGCCGGATTGAGAAGGCGATTGGGCCGGATCCGGCCCCTGGGCCTTAGGTTGCCTACCCCGATCTAAGATTTCGTTGGGGGATTGGAGATGGAGAGATTTCTCCAGGGCTGCAGGCTTTGAGGGATCCACAAAATGGCCGCAAACGGCTCTATCCTCCCTTCCTCTTTTACCTGAAGTTTAAGGGCATTTTTTTAATCTGGAAGTTTTTAATGTTTGGCGTTTTATTTCGTTTTTATATGTGCTAGAAGCCACCCAGAGTGTTCTGACTCTCATTTTAAAGAACCACCTTGCATTTGGCAAGACAGATGGGAGATGTACAAACAATAAAATTATTATTATTGTTGTTGTTGTTGTTATTGCTTTGTGTCTTAAAAAATGAAAAGAACCTTTTATGCATTAAATTTATGCACCACTGAAGCTGATTGTTTGCTTTGTTTGCCTAATGAATCTCAGGTTTTTCTTCCTGTTTGGATTCACTATCCTCCCAAATTTGCACATATTGGTTGCTGTCCAAATACTGGAATTTATATATATATATATATATAGGGCCTCAGCTTCTCTGTCTGCGTTTCAAGGGTTGCCTTCCGGTTTTTACTTCTCTGGGGATTATTGGGTTGTTTTCGTTCTTATTTCTAGAATGTATTTTGTGTTTTTCCTATCATGATTTCATTGCAAACCGCCCATGAAGATTTAATAAAATAAAAATAAATAACATTATTTGGTGTTTTTTTTGGTCAGTTGTCATTCTTCAAATGCCACTGCCAAATTGGGAGAAAGGTGGGAGGCAAATGCAGTAATGATTTTATGATTATTATTTGTTAAAGTTTAATAATAATTGGTATTATTTTCTCATTTTTGAGGTACTGGTGCTTTTAAACAATAATAGTTAAATTATTAATATTTTTAAAGGCTTTATTATGGAAACTGAATAGTGGGACCTCAGGTTACAGTCGCTTCATGTTACAGACTCCACTAGAATCATAGAATTGGAAGAGACCACAAAGGCCATCGAGTCCAACCCCCTGCCAAGCAGGAAACACCATCAAAGCACTCCTGACATATGGTTGTCAAGCCTCTGCTTAAAGACCTCCATAGAAGGAGACTCCACCACACTCCTTGGCAGCAAATTCCACTGTCGAACAGCTCTTACTGTCAGGAAGTTCTTCCTAATGTTTAGGTGGAATCTTCTTTCTTGTAGTTTGGATCCATTGCTCCGTGTCCGCTTCTCTGGAGCAGCAGAAAACAACCTTTCTCCCTCCTCTATGTGACATCCATTTATATATTTGAACATGGCTATCATATCACCCCTTAACCTCCTCTTCTCCAGGCTAAACATGCCCAGCTCCCTTAGCCGTTCCTCATAAGGCATCGTTTCCAGGCCTTTGACCATTTTGGTTGCCCTCCTCTGGACACGTTCCAGTTTGTCAGTGTCCTTCTTGAACTGTGGTGCCCAGAACTGGACACAGTACTCCAGGTGAGGTCTGACCAGAGCAGAATACAGTGGCACTATTACTTCCCTTGATCTAGATGCTATACTCCTATTGATGCAGCCCAGAATTGCATTGGCTTTTTTAGCTGCTGCGTCACACTGTTGGCTCATGTCAAGTTTGTGGTCAACCAAGACTCCTAGATCCTTTTCACATGTACTGCTCTCAAGACAGGTGTCCCCCATCTTGTATTTGTGCCTCTCATTTTTTTTGCCCAAGTGCAATACTTTACATTTCTCCCTGTTAAAATTCATCTTGTTTGTTTTTGCCCAGTTCTCTAATCTGTCAAGGTCGTTTTGAAGTGCGATCCTGTCCTCTGGGGTGTTAGCCACCCCTCCCAGTTTAGTGTCATCTGCAAATTTGATCAGGATGCCCTTGAGTCCATCATCCAAGTCGTTGATAAAGATGTTGAATAAGACCGGGCCCAAGACAGAACCCTGTGGCACCCCACTAGTCACTCTTCTCCAGGATGAAGAGGAACCATTGATGAGACCCTTTGGGTTCGGTCAGTCAGCCAGTTACAAATCCACTGAGTGGTAGCATAGTCAAGACCGCATTTTACCAGCTTCTTTAAAGAATATCATGGGGCACCTTGTCAAATGCCTTGCTGAAATCAAGGTAGGCTACATCCACTGCGTTCCCTTTATCTACCAGGCTTGTAATTCTGTCAAAAAACAAGATCAGGTTAGTCTGACATGACTTATTTTTCAGAAATCCATGCTGACTATTGGTGATCACAGCATTCCTTTCTAGGTGCTCACAGACTGTTTGCTTAATGATCTGCTCCAGAATCTTCCCTGGTATTGATGTCAGACTGACTGGGCGGTAATTATTTGGGTCCTCTCTTTCCCCCTTTTTGAAAATAGGGACAACATTTGCCCTCCTCCAGTCTGCCGGGACTTCGCCTGTTCTCCAGGATTTCTCGAAGATGACTGCCAGTGGTTCTGAGATCACATCTGCCAGTTCTTTTAATACTCTTGGATGCAGTTCATCTGGCCCAGAAATAGGACCTCGGGTTAAGAACTTTGCTTCAGGATGAGAACGGGAGGCCCCATTAGGTTAAGAATGGACCTCCGGAACGAATGAAGTTCTGAACCCGAGGTGCCACTGTCCATAAATAGAGACGGACATTCGGCATTGATCCTAGTTCTGCATTGCCGCCTCGCCCCGCCCCTCTCCTTTCCCGCCTTTGCCACTCATGAATAATGCAAAGAGAGAACATGCGCAGTCTGGCCCACCTCCGCAATCTGCATACGAGCCGAGGCCCGCTCCCTCCCCCCGCCCTCGCGGGCCCTGATTGGCCGCTTCCACGCCCGCTCGCTCTCTCCCCCCGCCCTCGCCCGCGGGGACAACCTAACGGCGCAGCTGAGCGCTCGTCCCGCCTCCGCGCTGGGGGACGCGCCGCGCGTATTGGCCGACCGGCGCCGTCGGTCATCGCCCCTTTGACGGAGGACGGGAGCGGACGGCGGGGGGGCTGCCTGGCCCGTTTTCGCGACTTGGCAGCAGGTTGGGTTGCGCGGCAGGGCGAGGGCGGAGGCGGCGGCGGCTTCGGCAGCAGCGGGGGAAGCGGCGAGGCGGAGCGGCCGAGAAGGAAGGCAGAGAAAAAGGCGAGCGGGGCAAGAGGGTAAGAGGCGCCCGACTCGCAAAGCCGCCACCGCCGCCCTCAGGGTGACGCGGAGGGGGAGGTCACGTGGGCACCTGTGAGGGGCGGGGCCGAGGAAGGAAACGCCCCTTGCGGTGGGGTCTTCAGGGGCGGGGCTTATGTGGCTCCGCCCTGTGATGCGGGCGGGCGGGGCCACGGAGGAGGGGCGTGCAGGGGAAAAGGGGGAGGAGACAATGGCAGGTGGGAGGGGCTTGCACGGTAATTGAGGGGGAGGAGCTGAGAGGGGCGGGGACCATAGGAAGTGGGAGGAGCCTTAAGAGGAGGGAGGCCTTTCCAAGGGAGGAGCTGCTTCTGTGCTGGTCAAAGTGGGAGGGGCCTATCAAATGAAGGAGGGGCTTCTGCACAGTTCGGTGGGCGGGGCTTGCATGTTGATTGAGGGGCTTCTATGCTGATCCCAAAAGAGTGCTCAAAAGGAGGGCAAGGGTGTTCATTTGGTGTCAGCAGCCTCCTCCACATTGCAGGCACAGCATGAGCTTCTGGAACTCCCCGCCACAAGACGTGAGGTGGACAGCATTTTTGGGGGAAGGGGCAGGTTTCACTGGCGGGGTGGGGATCTGTAGCTGGATCTCCGCCTGCCTGGTCACTGAGAACAGGGCCTGGGCCGGTGGGGAGTTGTTGGGCTTTCCGTTGTGGTATCTGGCTTCTCACTTCTGGTGAGAAGGGTCCCAGCGGGGCAGCGTGGGGAAGAGTATCTTGCCATTTAGACAGCAGACTGGAAGCACCTTGCAGGGAGGGCGGGGGACTGTTGGGGCTTGGAACACGTAAGTAGTCATTGCGGAAGGTGCTTGAGAAGGGCAAGTGGTTCCTGTGCATGCACAGAGAGCGCCTTTATGGGTGAGGGTCACTGAGGAATTCCGGCGGAGAGGGTCTGGCCAGCTTCTGGACTCTACAGCAGCCTGTCTCCACTTTGGGTCCCCAGGCGTTGTTAGACTCCTACTCCCATAATCTCTAGCCTGTGGTCAGGGATGATGGAGTTGTAGTCCAACCACACCCGTCTAGCTCAGTTGCTTAGAGTGTGGTGCTGATAATGCCAAGGTTGCAGGTTGTAAGTACACTGGAGTGTTTAGCTGGGGATACATCCCAAGTGGAGAAAGGCTGTTTGGCAGAGTGGGGCTGCTGTTAACATACGTTGCCAGCATTAGAAACTGAGATATGAAAGCTAAGAGCTAAAGGGCACCTTAAACCTCCGTTATGGGTGAAACAACAGAATTTCTAGGCACGCTTTTTTGATAACAAGAATACAAAGCTGAAAATCAATGAACTGTAGCTAAAATATTATGTTCATTTTTCACATGGTGTAGTCCTTCCCCTGCCCACCCGCCTAATATTCTTAAGAGGGACTCTTCTCCAGTCTTCAGGGAGTAGCTAGAAGGGGGAAGGCAGAAAAAGGTTCTCATTTCCTTTCACTTTGCAGTTTTAATCTGAAATCTTAGGTGCAATACTGTGCTCAGAAACTGCTTGCTCTAATGAAATTCCCTGTTGCAAAATACGCCTAGAACAATGGGAATTCCCAACACCAGTTATTGCTCTTCCAGAAATGAGCCCCTTGAAATGATATGCAGGAAGGTCTTGGGGGCTGGTGCCCTCTAATTCAGTGTTTCCCAACCACTGTTCCGCGGCACACTAGTGTGCCGCGAGATGTTGCCTGGTGTGCCGCGAGATGTTGCCTGGAGGGAGGCGGGCGAGTCGGGTGGCGAGAGGCGGGGCGGCGGCAGCGAGGAGAGGCCACCCAGCGCGGGGCTCTCGCCGTCTGCCTGCCTGGCTGCCTGCGAGCTCGGCGGGCAGCGCCTCCGTCCGCAGCGCCCGCCTCGCGGCTCTCATTCCCTGCCCCTGCCAAAGCTCACCCAGCCAAGCCGCGCTCTCCTTCCTGCCTCGCTTTGCTGCCTCCTCCCCCCCACCCCCAAAGCTTGGAGGTTCCCCGGCAAGGGGGAGGGGAAAAAATTGAAACTTACACTTTCGTGCGTCCCTCCCGGCGTGACGCTGCGCGCTGACGTCACGGGGCTGTAATGGTGGTGTGCCTCGAGATTTTTTTCATCAAACAAGTGTGCCTTTGCCCAAAAAAGGTTGGGAAACACTGCTCTAATTAATGCCGGGGGGAAACACTCCCCACGAGCCCAGTACAGTATTTGGACAAACAACTCATTGCCACTGGGTTCAGTCTGCTCGTGACTTGGCTTGCTTGCAAGGGATATGATGGAGCCAGAGGGGTTGTGTGGGGCTTGGAGAGGGAGGGGGGCTGGAGCTGTCATTCCTGAGCTGAGGGGCTGATGCTCAGGTCTGTTCTCCTCTTCCTGGATGGGCGCCATGAGGATGGGAAATGGGTGCTGGAGTCCCATGGGGAGGCAATGTCGATTTGGCTACTCCCAGACCTGAAAGCTGCTGCAAAAAGCTGCATTTTACCTGCCTGGCAAAAGTTGTATTTTGGTTAAATTTCTGCAAAGCAGCAAGGAGCATGCCTTGCCGTGTGCCAAGTGCTTTTTCTCTCTCAACTGCTTTCAGAATGTTATTAATTGTGTTTGGTTGCGGAACGTTTTGATCTGTTTCAGGACATCATTGTTGCTTTTCCAAGTTGTGGATCTGTCTGCTGCCCTGGGGAGGAAGGGCAGGATATAAATTCAGTAAGCAACAATAAATAGACATGCAGGTGTTTGGCTTGTCTAATGCAGAAGGAAACTGTAAATTCTAAGGTCACTGCATCCACTGGTTTATTTTGTGTCAAATCTCCATAGAAGATTTATACTTTGCTTTTCTCCCTTGGTCACTTGAAGCAGTTTACAGTGCAATATAATGCTTTAAAAATTGATAACTTTATATTCTTCTCATCTCCCTGTTTCCATGGCTGTACTGTTGGTGTAATTTAATTTTAAGGGGCAGCCTAGGCATGCTTCATCTGCTACATCCCACGATATGGCATATGTGTTGTATGTGCATGGGATGCCATGGCTCAGGCAACGGTGCCATATCTAGCCTTTAGAAAATTCGGGCTTATTCTTTTTGCTGTGGATGGAGAATTCGTAGGGAGTCTGAAGCAGAGGAAGACTCAGTAGCACAGAAAGAAAGTTATACTCTTTCAGAGGTGAGAAACATGAAAATTGGAGGCCTGTTGAAATTTCTGAAATTTCTGAATGGAGTGTACTGAATAGGATGGAGAGCAGAGCCTATCCCGGTTGTGTGGGCAACACTTGCTCTTTAAGAAAAAACCACCTCTTTACATCTGCTTCCGTGGAAGGCATTATTTGCATCGGATGGTTGTTGGAGAAAGAAATCTTTTCTCTTGTTCAGAATTGGTTCCAGGATCTGCGTGTTTGTGCGCTCACACTTGTGTCAACAGAGATTGGGCCTCATGGCAGGCAACAAGATCTCGATGAGGAGATGTGTGCGTGCAATAAAGGAGTTTGTGTTTCGCCACAGCTTCAGTCACCAGCAGCATCTCTCGGCAGCGACAGTGGGGCACTGATGGATCCATGGGGTTGAAAGCAGCCGAATGCAGCCTTCCCTGGCCTGGTGCTGCCTGGATATTGTTGCAGCCAACAGTCCCCCAGGTTTGGGAAAGAGCTCTGCACACTTGTAGTCTCGCACCGCCCAACTTGTTGGAAATCTGCACGCCTTTGCCTCTCGTTCTCTTTCTGGGGGACTCTGAAATGCACCGCCAGAGTGGATTTCTATCTGATTACAGATAAATTACTTTTATACTATTTTCCCCCTACGATTACTTTCCTAAATTACTTTTATACTATTTTCAGGTTCCCAGGTTGGTGAAATGCCACCCTGGCCGCCTGGAGCTGCATCACTTCAGTGATTTCCAAGTGTTACTCGTTTCTTAGAAGGAAGTTGGCCTAAATTTAGCGCTTGCCTTTTGTAACATCCGCTGTTTGTCCTTTGAGGAGGTGTTGAGCCCTTCTGCTCCAAAACGTTTTCTGAAATATTGCCTCTGTGATGTAACAAGAGGAAGGGAAGGTGTCCTTACGGTCAGCTTTAAGGAAGTGGGGTTTGTTTTGAAACCAGGATCTTGTTCTCGGGATGCAAGAAATGACACCCCCTTTGGCACATGGTAGGAGTTCTCTTTTTAAAAAGTTAAATGGTCCAAATAGACTTGCTAGTTAAGGGGCTGCTGGAAGTCAGTCGCCTGGGCCTTGTGCAGATTTGCAGAGTTTGGGGGTTAAAAGTAATTGACAACTGAGTGTGGTTGCTGGGAGGACAGGAGCTTCCAAGGGAGCAAGAACCGGCTAGAGGCCAGCCTTTCAATTTGCCCTTGTGCAGAAGGACAACGCAAAGAGTTGGCACATTTCTGTACCAAGTGCCACATCTTTCCTGTGTTTTCATGACAGCCCTGGGAAGTCATTCAGGGAGTGATGTGGGGCTGTTTGGATGAGGTTCCCAGTGAATGCCACCTCTGAAGGCAGCTTCCACCATTGGCATTGAGGGAGAGACGTTAGGTGGAAGGGGGCCACATGACTCACTTGGAGGCCAGTGAAGCCTTTCTGCAAGTGCACTGCTTGGGGGGTCCTCCTGGATCCATTGCTGTCGCTTGAGGCTCAGGTGGCCCGGAGTGCCTAAAACCTTCAGCTTTGGCTGGTGGTCCAGCTACACCCCTGTCTGGACTGGTATAGTCTACTGTCTATGCCCTGGCAGCCTCAAGGTTTGATTATTGCAATGTGTTATACGTAGGGCTACCTCTGAAGACAGCTTGGAGACTTCAGCCATTGCAGAATTCAGCAGCCAGGTTGCTGACCGGGACAAGACTGTTTGAGCATATTACACTGATCCTGGTCCGACTGCACTGGCTGCCCAATTCAAAGTGCTGTTTTTGACCTCTGAAGCCTTAAAAGGCTCAAGACTGCATCACCTCAAGGACCGTCTCTCCCTGTATAAACCGACGCAGACACTGAGATCATCTTCTGAGGCCCTTCTTCATGTGCCTCCGCCTTGAGAGGTCCAGAGGGTGGCACATGAGAACGGGGCATTTGTTTGTGCTATGCTCTCCCCAAGGAGGCTCTCCTGGTGCCTTCATTACATATCCTTAGGCGCCCGCCAAAAACATTTCTCTTCTCCCAAGCCTTTGGCTCATGGGACCATTTACGGCCTTTTAAACTCTCTCTCTGTGTGTGTGTCACACACATATATAAGGGGGTGGTATTGTTTTTGTCTGTTACTATGGTATCTATTTTTGTGTCTTTATATTGTAAACTGCCCCGTCATGCTCTGATGAAGGAAGGTATAGAAATTCAGTAAGTAAACAAATAAGATTAATAATAAATAATATTCCAAAGCCATGGCATCTACACAGAGGTCGCCCTGGCCTGGGAGGGCTCTGCCATTTATTATTTGCAGAGCAAACATGGACACAGGTTGCAGGGGGGGAGAGCAGACCCTTCAAATGTCCCTATTTTCTAGGGATGTCCCTGATTAGAGAAGCCATCCTGGTTTCTGACTTGATCCTGGAACATCCCACTTTTCCTTAGAATGTCCCTGTTTTCATTGGAGAAATGTTGGAAGGTATGGAGTAATCTGACCCCCGAGCTGTCGGAAGGCAATTCCGTATAGGGAAGTTTTTTAAATATTAATCTTTTTAAATATATTCAAAGCTGCCCAGAGTGCTGGGGCAGCCCAGTAAGATGTGTGGGGTATAAGTAGAAACATTATCATTATGGAACGGGACGTCCCTATTTTCAGCGAAGAAATGTGGGAGAACGAGAGAGGAGGGCAGTCGTAACTGGGGATAAAGCCGACCCCTCATACTCATTCTTGGAATCAGCAGGACAGGCCAGGAGCCGCCCTCCGTGAGCCCAGAGAAAGCCTTTCTGTCAGCTGGGCTGAGTGGTTGAAAGGGGCGCAAGCTTTTCCCAGAGGCATCTGAAGGTAGCCCTGTTGAGTGAAGTTTTTAATGTCTGATGTTTTATTGTGCTTTTAATTCTGTTGGGAGCCACCCAGAGTGGCTGGGAAAACCCAGCCAGATGGGCAGGGTATAAATAATTTGTTGTTGTTGTTGTTGTTGTTGTCTGCATCCTGCATGAATGCCCCTCTCTCCCGCCCAGATGGGTCTGCCTTGTTTTCATTATCAATGGAGCAGCTTAAAACCATGACTTCACCCTCCAGATATGTTCTTGGAAGTGCTGGAAAAAAGAAGTCCTCTCTCCTGCAGGGTTCAGTCGCTTTGACTTGGGGAACTCAAGGGTGGAGATCGGGTCCTTGGAGGTGGGGCCCAGCTGAGGGGCATCAAACAGCCCCTGGGAGGGTCTTCTGGGCACAATTTCCACAAGAAACTTCTCCTCAGCTGCCGTGAATTATTTTTCTATGTAGTTCTGGGCGAGAAAAACTGCCAGGAAGTTGGAGTCGTCTTTCTTTCTAATTTATTGCCTTCTTGTGAAAAACTTCCTGGCTTTCTCTGCTGGAAATGAAGGCAGCAAACTGCAGAGGGCCATTGGTGTGCAAGTCAGAAAATGGAGCCTTCCTTCCCTGTTCAGCCTGGGTTTCTTGTCAGCGTTAGAAACACAGATATATAAGCCAGTTGCCAACCTTAAACCTAGATTAGGGTTGTCACCACAGAATCAGTATTAGCCATTATCCAGGCATGTTTTGCAACTGGTGCGTCCAATTGCGACCATGTGGAGATACCTGGGTGCCGGGTTGGCGGCTGGGCAAAGCAAAATGTCACTTAGAGAAGGATCCAAAATATTTCCCTTGAAGCTTGAGTTTGTTTCATTCTGGATTGTTTTATTTGATGTTCTAGTGTGTTGCAAACCACTTTGAGAATTGTTCTTTGAAATACAGAGCGGTATAGAAATGAAATGAATCTTCAAAGTGTAAAAAATGGTGCCTAGGCATTCCATCGTGGCAACTGTAACTTAGGTTCAATGAGATACAGGTTTTATATATGAGTTTCTAACACCAAACAGAATGTCTAGGTGCCATTTCTTTTTCAGTGAATTTTATTATTATGAGGTTGTTTATTTCATAAAATTTACAGAATCATAAAATCGTAGAGTTGGAAGGTATCTCAAGGGTCATCTAGTCCAATCCCCGCAAGGCAGGAATCTCAACTAAAGCATCCATGACAGATGAACAGCTATATACTGCTTGATTATGTTTATGGGAGGGGATTTTTTGTGGAGGGGCAGGAACGCTGGCAATCTTGGTTCTCCCCACTTTTTTTGTACTAAAAATTTCCTGCACACAAAAAATTGCAGCTCAGGCCCCCAGTTTAGGGTTATCTCCCATTTATGTAACCGATGAGGAGGAATGGTTTGGAACTGGGGCGGCCAAAACATTTCCTCCTTTCTTGTCCTCTGCGACTTCTTTCTTCCTCCCTCCTTCCCTCCTGAAGCAAAATTGTCCTGGCGATACGACTGACGCTTAATGACAGTGGAAATAAATTCTTTGTTGTTACCCAGCTTGCTCTGGTCTTCCTGAGGGCAGCAGAGAGAGAAAGGGGTGGGGATGCGGATGGGGGAGTCCAAATCTCCTTCCCGCCCCATTAGGGGGGAACAAAGGCCCGTTTCTGCTCTGGCACATCTTCCTTCCTGCTCAGCATCTGATGTCCATTTCAGGAGGCTGGGGGAGCCTTGGGGGCATTCTGTCCATTACAGAGGCTTAGCTCTTTCCCTGTCAATGGGATTTTCTTTGGGTTGGGGGGGCTTGTTCCCTTGCATCTTCTGCTAAGACTTCTCCTCCTGCATTTAAAACAAAACTTCACAGAAGTTGGTTAGGAAGCTCCTCCACATCTGTTTCATGATGCTTCTTCCCGTGGTGCCTCCTGCTGGTCTCAGGGCGCTTTGCAGCATAAAACCACAATATAAAACCACAAAATGCATAATAAAAATAAAACAACAACCCAATAACCCCCTGCCTCCCCAACACATTTTAAGAGGGCATTGGGTGTCAGTAAGCCAAAGGCCTGGTTAAAGAGGAACCTTTTTTGCCTGGCACCTAAAGGTGGATAATGAAGGTACCAGGCAAACCTCCCAGGGGAGAGCATCCCACAGACAAGATGCCACTGCGGAAAAGGCCCTGTTTTCATTTTGTCACCCTTGAGATATTGGGGCCTTGAGCCACTGAAGGCTTTATAGGTCAACACCAGCACTTTGAATTAGGCCTGGAAACTAATGGGCAGCCAGGGCAGTCAGGCAAGTATCAGTGTAAAATGCTCAAACTCTCTTGCCCTGGTGAGCAGCCTGGCCGCTGAATTCTGCACTAGCAGAAGTTTCCGAACTGTCTCCAGAGGCAGCCCCATGTATAAAGTTTTGCAGTAATCCAACCCACTCTGCCCTACCACCATGCAAGAGTTTTCCTGCTCCCTGGAGGAATCCCCTCTCTCAAAACATGGCAGGCTGCTTCCAAAATCTCCATGTTACAGTCGCCAAAATGGAATGCCCAGCTGCCATTTTTGGGCCAGACGGCTGAAAGTCTATGCTGCTTTTGATTTTTTTTCTTGATTTTTGTGTTTTGTGTTGTTTCCCCCATAGTTTTGTTTGTTTGCTGAGCTGCCCCAAGAACTTCATTACAGGGCAGTAAGGAAACCCTGTGAATAAAACAGTGACTAAATGCTAGGTCTTTTTCATGCCACCTTCAGTCTCTGAAAAAATGTGTGATATTGCATCCCCTGAAGGTCACAGAGTTAAATGAAATCACTGGACCATCTTGACTGACACTGTGGCAGGAGCATATTTAAGAAGAGATCATATTAAATCAGATATAAATCTGTATAGCAGGAGTGATTTTTGATGTTAATGAAACCATGATGTTTGGAAGTAATTTTCCTCTGTTTTGCCCATTGCGTGGAGAATTCTTTGAGGATTTATTTCGGCCATTCCTTCTACAACCTGGTGCCCCCACCTGCTCCTCAAATAGCGACCTGGATCCTCGCTTGTGGTTGTGGCGATTCAGAAACCTGACCCCTCTGCCTCAGAGCTGTTGTGAGTTGTGTACACTTCAACAGGTTCTTGTTGCATTCTTTCTCCTGCCCACAAACCCTTTGCAAGTTCAGATTGAGCAGGAGGTGTTTCTGAAGGTGGCTGCAGCGGCCCTCCTGTTCCAGAATTCCTGAGCAGGTGAACTGGGAGTCCCGCCAGGCTCACCTGTTGTGCAAGCTGGCCTGGAGCAGTTCTTATTTCGGAAGATGCACTCGCTCCTGGAGGGGCAGGCAGAGGCTTCCTGGGTGGTGCGCATGCCAGAGGTTGTGTCTCTTTGTACCTGTAGGCTCCCTTCCAAATCCAGGTAAGACATTTGCACCTGGAGGCAGAAACAGCAGGTTGGAGGGAGCAGTGCTTCTGGATACCAAGTTTCTGGAGACCAGCGGGGACCGGGGGTAGGCAGCTCTCATGCTCGAATCCTGCTTGTGCATTTTACATTGAGGCAGAGCTAGAAATGTGTGTTTTGCACCTGGCGTGGGTCCAATTGCAACCCTGTGAAGATCTCTGGCTGCCAGGTTGGCAACTGGCATCTCCCTCTGACTGCCCCTCTGGCTTTCTTAAGCAGATGCGCAGAAGAGCTTGTACCTTGCATTTATATCACAAGGAGTGCATGGTTCACTCCCCCCCCATTAATTCCTACAACAACCCTGTGAGGTAGGTGAAGAGGCCATCACTGACTCCAAGGTCACCAAGTGAGCTTCATGACAGAGTGAGGATCTGAACCCTGATCTCCCAGGTCCTCGTCCAACACTCTAACCACTACACCCACTTGCTCCCTAGAGCACTTCTGCTATGGGGCAGCTCTATAAATTAAGTTGGTAAATAAATATGGAGAAAGCCAAATGTCACTTAGAGAAGGACCTGAAATACTCTCCTTGATGCTTGAATTTGTTTTATTCTGGATTGTTTTATGTGTTGTGAACCGCTTTGAGGTTGTTTTCTTTAAAATATAAAGCAGTATAGAAAACAACAACAACAATATAATACCCCATTGGAAAAAGGTGCCTAGACATTCCATTCTGGCAACTGTAACTTAGGTTTAAGGTGCCATTTGGCAATTCTAACCCTGGGGGACAAAGAGAGGGTTTCTCCACGGATCTGCCCTCCCCAACCATCCCAGGTCTGGTGTATCAGCAAATGAATGCAAGCCCAGCCTTCTGTTTTGATGGGCACAGTGTGCCTCTCTCCCTGGAGGGGCACCAGCATGCTTTCTCAAGGAGATGTATTTGTGGGTGCAACGCTCTTCCTCACTCCCATGCCACAATATTCACACATGCATCCCCCTCTGCCCTGGTTTCCTGCAGAAGGGTCTTCCAGACTCTCCGAGTGGTCAGGCTCCCTGGGCCCACCTGCGATCCTGCTTACATGTCTCCCACCCTTCGCAACAGCGTGGGCATCTGCAGAATGAAGCCCACTCCCCACTCCAGGGCCCAGCTCTTCCTCCTGTGACCCTGCTCTTGGGGACGTTTCCTACCCCAGGCCTTGCTCCCTAGGGAAGGTTCCCCACTGGGTTGGGCGGAGGATGGATAGATCGAGTCCAAAGATGAAGGCCTTCTCTTCTCCTCCTTCTCCTCTAGGGATGACCAATCTCCTTCTGCTCAGCTCGGCTTCTTCAGCTGCTGTTGGTTGTTTATGAGGAAAAGCTCCTGGAAGGAGGATGGGTAGCTGGCGATCTGCGACTTTTGCTCTCACTGCCAGACTCCCCCCACCTTGCAAAATTAGATTTGCAGAGATCCCCTACTAATCCTTTTTTCTGAAGGAATATTAGCTTCCTCAGTCCATAATCTGGCCTTGCTGGTTTTATCTTACTAACGGGTGTGCGAGCATCTGTCTGTGTGGCTTCTCCCTCCTCCTCTTCAGGAAGCTTAATCCGGTTTTACTACCTTGTTTATCCTCACAAGAGGCCCCAGATAGCCTTGAAAAAGCCTGCCTGCCAGATCTCACATTATTTATTTTTTATTATTATTTGTATAAATGTTGTTTGCATACATTGGCATACCACTCTATACAGTGGTACATCAGGTTAAGAACTTAATTTGTTCTGGAGGTCCGTTCTTAACCTGAAACTGTTCTTAACCTGAAGCACCACTTTAGCTAATGGGGCCTCCTGCTGCCGCTGCGCCGCTGCTGCACGATTTCTGTTCTCATCCTGAAGCAAAATTCTTAACCCGAGGTACTATTTCTGGGTTAGCGGAGTCTGTAACCTGAAGCGTCTGTAACCTGAGGTACCACTGTACCAGTAGATCTCAGGGCAATTTTAATACAGTGGTACCTTGATTTAAGAACAGTTCTGTTTTCGAACAATTTGGTTTACGAACTCCGCAAAACGGTAAGTAGTGTCCCGGTTTGCGAACTTTACCTCGGTCTACAAATGGAAACTGAACGATGGAAGGGCACTGGCAGTGGGAGGCCTCATTAGGGAAGGTGCGCCTCGGTTTAAGAATGGTTTCTGTTTAAGAATGGACTTCTGGAATGGATTAAGTTCATAAACCGAGGTACCACTGTATAAGAAACACAAAATACATAATAATAATAATAAGAACAAAGACAACCCAGTAATGCCCCCTTCCTTGTTTTCCCCTGGTGCCCAAAGATATATAATGAAGGCAGCAGCCGAATCTTCCTGGGGAGAGTTTTTCACAAGCAGGGAGCCATTGCTGAACTCAGAGCAGGGCTGAGAATTGGAGAGTTGCAGTGCAGGAATCTCAACTAAAGCTTCCATTCCACCCACCCTGAAGCAGACTCACAGTTCTGCAGGCTCCGTTGCATTGGCTGTGAGGCTTCCCTGCACCTAGAAAGGCAGCTGGTCAGGGAGCAGGAGGAGGAGGGCTCTGGCCTAGCCTTCTCCCTGGCAGGCTGGCTTTTTCTGTGTGGGGAATTGATCTTTCTAGCTTTCTCTATGTAAGAATGAGCTTTCACCCTGCAGGCATTTCTTTCCTAACTGGGATCATGTGGTATGATGACCCCTGTGGGGGGTCTTACTCTTTTCCTGTCATCGCAAGATGAGCGCATTTAGCAATACGGTAATGCTGCTCTTCTGGCTTGCTCTTGAACTCTTGTGAGTTTTACGATCATGAGTTATTTCATAAGATTTATACGCTACTTGATTGTAAAATAAGCAAAAATCTCAAAGCGGCTTATGAAAGGACCAACTGAGAATTACAAGTCACCTTGAGAACTTTTCTGCAGTAAGCCATTAATAAATGTAGTAATAGATAAATCATTTTGAAAGCAAACCCTGGATTTCGCCACTAGCGGTGCATAATTTTGGGACCCACCTTATTCCTGTTGATGGGAGGTTGTTTTAAACTGTTTTTAATATTGTGTTTTGATTCTTGAAGGGCAGGTAGTAAATAATGGTAATAATCATCATAATAAACTGCAGTTTGAAATTATATTGCTGAGATATCCTTCTAATGGTGCTGCAAATAAAAATGCTAGCACATTTGCAAACCCAGGCAGGGTCTGGTCTGGTTTCAGATTGGATGGGGGGGGGGGCTTAAGTTGAGATTCCTGCCTTGCAGGGGGTTGGACTAGATGACCATTGGGGGTCCCTTCCAACTCTACAATTCTATAATCCATGCTGAGAACTAGGCCCTTGTTGCGTGGGGACGGAGGGAGGTTGAAATGCTGGTTGCCCACAGGCGGAGAAATGAGCAGAAGTGGTCCGGGGTGACGCTGGGTGGGTCCTGGGCAGGATAGGATTGACTGGGGTGCCATGGGCAGACTCTGCCCTGTCCCTCTTCGCCTGTGGGTCCCTGAAGCACAGAGCCACCCTCTGGCTCATTCTTCTCAGTCCTTAGCTCCCTCTGATCTCCCTTGCAGGGAAAGTCTCCCCCTCCCACCGCGCTGTCCTTGCAGTGGAGCAGAGGAAAGGCAGCAAACATCCTGTTCTTTCTGTAGCTGCAGCAGCCATTGCTCATTGTCTCTCTCCCCTCCCCTCCCCTACAGCCCTGGGGTCCTTCCTTCCTTCCTTCCTTCCTTCCTTCCTTCCTTCCTTCCTCTCGCAGCATCTGTGTATATGCCCCCCCCCAACAGTTGCCATGAAGACGGGGCTGGCAGCAGAGCCATAAATAAAAGTCCTGTTGAACTGCATCCATCAGAGGCTCTGTGCCAAGCGCAGGATTTTTTTTCATGGGCTGGGGCTCCCCCTCACCCTGCTGGCAAAGCTCCCCGAGATTATTGAGCTGGGCTGAGCTTTCAGGACTGGGCAGGCTCCCTCCCCCCCAGTGCTTAGAATCCTAGAATCCCAGCACTGCTGAGTTGGAAGGGACCTTGAGGGTCATCTAGTCCAAGCCCCAGCAGGGCTGCACCCCCTTGGGGAGACCTCAGCGGGTCCCATGCCTTGGAGGTGCCAGTGGGGGGAGGGCTGGGGTGCTGCTGCACAGTGAAAAGGCAGGGAGCAGCCTTGCCCAAGTGGCTGCCTCTGGAGGATTCAGACAGCAGCTGCTGCCCCCCCCCCCAATCAGGCGACTAGGCTGGCCAAGCCTCTGGATGGGGAAGGATCCTGAGGACTGTGGGAAGCTGCATCCCAACTTGCCGAAGTAAAATATAAATAAATGAAATGTTACACGAATTTTCTTACAGCTCATTACGCAAAGGGCTGTTTTATGGATGGGCTGCTTGCTGGGGGGGGGGGGTCGTTGCTTAGACTCAGACCTGCAGTGTGTTGCGGGGGAACCGTGGCTATTCCCAATAATTTATTTATTTGTTTACATCAATGTTAGAAACTCAGGTATATACATTATTTGCCAAAAGGCACTTTAAACCTTGGTTGCGACCACCACAACAGAATGTCCATGTGCCTTTTTATGGTGGGATTATTATTATTATTATCATCACCATCATCATCATCATCATCATTCATTTCATTTCCATTCTGCTTTATATTTTAAAGACACAATCTGAAAGTGATTTACAACACTTGAAAACATCAAATAAAACACTCCAGAATAAAACAAATCCAAGCTTCCTGGAAAGTATTTCAGACCCTTCTCTAAGTGACATTTTACTTTCCCCATATTTACTTACCTACTTATTTTATAGAGCTGCCCCATAGCTGAAGAACTCTTGGAAGGCAGTGGGGTGTAGTGGTTAGAGAGTCGGATGAGGACCTGGGAGATGAGGGTTCAAATCCCCACTCCGTCATGAAGCTCGCTGGGTGACCTTGGAGTCAGTCACAACCTCTTTGCCTCCTTCGCAGGGTCGTTGTAGGGATTAACGGAGGAGGGGGTGAACCATGGACTCCTTGGGATAGAAATGAGCTCTTCTGCTGAACCGCTTAAGAAAGCCGGAGGGGCCAGCCAGATGGAGATACCCATCGCCAACCTGGCACCAGAGATGCCGCGAAATGCACCTGGCAGGTTTCGAACACTGCTCCCAACCCCCTGAGCCAAAACCTCCCTCCTCATTTCAATTCTGTACGCACATGTGCCTTTTCAGTATGGTTTAGCTCTTGTGTGGTTTTGCTTATATGGCTTCTGCCTGACTGGAGAAGGCGTCTTCAGCTTGAGAACGGTCACTGTTAGAATCATAGAATCATAGAATCATAGAGTTGGAAGAGACCACAAGGGCCACCGAGTGCAACCCCCTGCCAAGCAGGAAACACCATCAGAGCACTCCTGACATATGGTTGTCAAGCCTCTGCTGAAAGACCTCCACCCCAGAGGACAGGATCACACTTCAAAACGACTGTTAACGGGTGTGTTGGGTGGGTGGGGGAGGAAGCATGAAGGAACAGGATCCTGCCCTGCCTTGGGCACTCTCTGCTCAGGGCTCTGTCTTAGAATCATAGAATCATAGAGTTGGAAGAGACCACAAGGGCCATCGAGTCCAACCCCCTGCCAAGCAGGAAACACCATCAGAGCACTCCCGACATATGGTTGTCAAGCCTCTGCTTAAAGACCTCCAAAGTAGGAGACTCCACCACACTCCTTGGCACCACATTCCACTGTCAAACAGCTCTTACTGTCAGGAAGTTCTTCCTAATGTTTAGGTGGAATCTTCTTTCTTGTAGTTTGGATCCATTGCTCCGTGTCCGCTTCTCTGGAGCAGCAGAAAACAACCTTTCTCCCTCCTCTATGTGACATCCTTTTATATATTTGAACATGGCTATCATATCACCCCTTAACCACCTCTTCTCCAGGCTAAACATGCCCAGCTCCCTTAGCCGTTCCTCATAAGGCATCGTTTCCAGGCCTTTGACCATTTTGGTTGCCCTCCTCTGGACACGTTCCAGTTTGTCAGTGTCCTTCTTGAACTGTGGTGCCCAGAACTGGACACAGTACTCCAGGTGAGGTCTGACCAGAGCAGAATACAGTGGCACTATTACTTCCCTTGATCTAGATGCTATACTCCTATTGATGCAGCCCAGAATTGCATTGGCTTTTTTAGCTGCCGCGTCACACTGTTGGCTCATGTCAAGTTTGTGGTCAACCAAGACTCCTAGATCCTTTTCACAAGGCTCCTTCCTTCCTTCCTGCAAAGGCGCCTTTGCTGCAGCCTGGCCATGGGGGGGGGGGCTGGGGCTGGGGTTGCATCAGGGCCATGGAGTACCAGCTGCCAGCCTGCCTTCTGTGTGTGTCTCTTGGGGAGGGCTGCAGCAAGGGAGACGTCTGGTGGGGGCACTCAGCAACTGCACTCTCTCTCTTCTCTTGGCACATATGCTGGATTCCAATAACACCTCTCAGCAAAACCTCCATCTACCGCCAAAGTCAGCGTTGCACGTAGCATTCACAAATCCTCGTTGTGTGTTACGGAAACCTGGCTACTCTTTCCATGCCATCTCTGTCCTGATAAGGAAAGCCACCTTGCCTTCGTCCGAATGCCACTCCCTGCTAACAACCGGCTGATGAATGAACTTGGATCGAATTGTCTGATTGCAGGGGCAGCGCAAAAGAACACAGATCGTCAAATGGTGGAGTTGGAAGGGACCCTGAGGACCATCCAGTCTAACTCCCAGCAATGCAGGAATAGGCACCTGTTCCTTACAGGGAACCTTGGCGTTATCAGCACCACACTCTCACCTGTGGAGCTCTCCACAGGGCCATCGTCTCTCTGCATTTTCTGGAATTTCCCCCTGTAGCATTGCCAAAGGGAGCATGCTCCGTTTCCCCAGCATGTGTGCCCCATGTTGGTTCAGGTTGATCAGATGGGAGATGCAAGTTGTCGCTCAGCAACTGCGCTCTGCGAGAAGAGCAGGATCAGAACTCGGGCAGTGCTTCTCTCCCTCTGCCTGGTAGGCAGCCCCTCACCCTTCAGCTGCCTCTGCTGCTGCTGCTGCTGCCTCCTCTTCCTCCACCTGCTCTCATGGATCTCTGCTGAAGCTGGCTTGGCTGTGATAGAATTATAGACTTACAGAGCTGGAAGGGACCCCAGGGGACATCTAGCCCAACCTCCTGCAATGCAGGAATCTCAGCTAAAGCATCCAGGACAGATAGCCATCTGCTTAAAAAGGATAGAGAGTCCACTAGAGATCCGGAAAGGGCTCCAACACAGGGGCAGAACAGCTGCTTGGTGTGCAGAAGGTTCCAGTGCAATGCTGGGGAGACCCCCCTTCCATCTGCATTCCAAGCAGGTGTCCTACCGTGTCCTTTTAGAACTTGGCTGCCATGCTGCTTTCCCCCCTGGCAATTGTTTGCTAGCTTTATGATGTTATTAATTGTTGCAATGGCTTTATTGATTTGCTTTTATGTAAGCTGCTCTGGGAGAGGCTTTGTTGGCTGAAGAGCAGGATAAAAATATCTCCAGCAAACAAAGGAGTGGAGCCAATGGTGCCTGGGAGTCTTTCCGCCCCCAGCTTCCCCCAAACGGGTGCCCTCCAGAGGTTTTGGAGCGGAGCTGCTCTTGCCCCTGCAGGCAGCGTCCGGAGGGCGCATCAGGGTGGTTGCTGGGCAGTGGGTGCACCTGTCCTCTGAAACTGATCTGCCTCCCCTCCCGTTCTGGAGACTGTGCTTGAGGTCAGTTGATTGCCTTGCCCAGCCACTGGTGCCCCTCGCGTTGGCAGAGGCTGTTACGAACATCGGAGGAGCCGAGCTGCTGGATCAAGCCCCTCTTTGAGGAAAGCTCTTTGGGGAAACTCCTGCACATGAGAGCCTTCTCCCCTCCTGCAGTTCCCAGCAACCGGGTTTCGGACGCCTTGCTGCCTCCGACCGTAGAGGCAGAGCAGAGCCAGCCTGGCTAGGAGTCCCGAGTAGCCATTTCCTCCTCCATGAATTGGTCCCGTCCTCTTTTAAAACCATCCAGGTTCGTGGCTGTTGCTGCTTCCTGTGGGAGTGCTTTCCGCAGCTTAAGTCTGTACTGCATGAAGAAGGCCCTTTTATCTGCCCCGAATCTCCCACTGCTCACGCGTTCCAGTGTGACGAGAGAGGGAGGGAAACTCTTCTCTGTCCTCTTTCTCCATGGCAGGCATAATTTTGCAGACTTACCGTCCCAGCAGCTCCCAATTTACGCAGGGGCTGCATCCCAAGGTATCTCACATGTCACTGCCTGTGTTGTAGTGTTGGCTCCTGTTGTCTTATTGTGCTTTTTGCTGTTTCTGTTTCAGGACGCCAGGCCTCAGCCCCAGCCTCATCTAAGGGAGCAAGATCCCTGGGATTGAAAGGAGGCCATTTTGCTGTCTGCTTAACAGGTAAGTCCTGGCGAGGCCACGGTGAGCAGCTGTGCCGTAGCTTGCGCTCCACCGCCGGAAAGGGCGTTTCTCTTGCCACGCGGCCTGCATTTCCGCCGCCTGCAAAGGGACCGTGAGGAGAGCCTCGGAAAGCAAGTCCAGCTCCCCAAAAGGTGGCAAGATGAGAACAGGCCTTTTCGGTGGTGGCTCCCTGATTGTGGGATGCTCTCCCCAGAGAGGTTTTCCTTTGGCTGTTAAATCTTCTGTGACCTGTCAAAGCTGTTACTATGATTATTTTATTATCATGCTGTTTATTACTCTGCTTTTTATTACTTTTGTATTACTGTGCTCCATAAAATGTGTTTTTAATGTTGGGATCTTCTGGTAAAGGTATAGAAATCAAATAAATGAATTAAATAAAAGTGCACACCGGAACTTTAGGTTTGCTCAACTTAAGTGAGTTGGCCCTTGCACAATAAATCCTCGCTCCACAGCAGTAATGAAAGGCTTTTTGCAGCTAATAGCCTAATGGGGGAAACGCAGAGCCAGCAAATCAGGATGGCTGCTCAGCAAACAAGTTGTCTGAGATGCCAATTGCACATGAATATAACAGCAAAAAATAAAGATGGAACCAGTCAACTGAAGAGCAGCATACCACAACAAAAAAAGATTCTGCAAAAAAGACAGATCAGACTGCTTTTTCTTTTTTTTAAAAAAAATATACAGGCAACTCCCCATTTACATGGGAGTTATGTTCCGAGGCACTGTGTGTTTAAGTGAAATTGTGTACAGTGGTACCTCGGGTTACATACGCTTCAGGTTACAGACTCCGCTAACCCCGAAATAGTACCTCGGGTTAAGAACTTTGCTTCAGGATGAGAACAGAAATCATGCTCCGGAGGCACGGCAGCAGCGGGAGGCCCCGTTAGCTAAAGTGGTGCTTCAGGTTAAGAACAGTTTCAGGTTAAGAACAGACCTCTGGAACGAATTAAGTACTTAACCCGAGGTCCCACTGTATATTGCATTGCAAACGGCCTTGGGAAATCCTGCAAAGACCCTCTAAATCTCTGGAAACCCTTGAAAATGCCTTTAAAAAACTAGCAGCACTCATCAAATCCACTGCAATCCCTCCCCCCCCCCCAGCCCCCTTGCTCTCCACAGGCCTCAAAATTCAGTGCAAAGGCTTGTGGCATGACTAGGTGCTGTTTTTGCACTGTTTTGCCGTTTGCGTGCTCTTGTGAGGGCGGCGTTTGCTCCTTTTTGTGCCGCTTCCCGGTTTGTGGCAATGCGCCCATGCCTCAAGTGCGCGCAAATAGGGAGCTGCCTGTACTCCAGTGCTAAACAAAAAGAGTCTAAAGGAAGCGTTTTCATCTAAGGAAGACATTGCATGGTATCAGTTTTGGGATTTGAGAGTTCCTTTGCAACTGATTGCATTTGTTGTTCCATCAAGGAATAGAGAGTCCCAAATCCTGCCAAACGCGATTATTAAGTCGGGAGGAGGGAGGGGGAGGGGGTCACCAAAGCCACTTTTTATTGACCAAATGTCTGCAGTTTGTTTCTGACTTGCCTTCTTTTTCCTGATAGGGGAGTGGAGCTTGGGAATAAAAGGCAGCACTTCTAAGTGCTTTTCTTTTAGTGAGTGAGTCCCACCTTCAAGAGAGCTTTCCTGGGAAGCATTCCCATGACTGTTGCGCTCCTTTATTTTGCATCAGCACGGAGTGGAATCACTTAGTGGAGTTTTTGTCCTGGGGGCAGCCCTTTCTTGGTCTTCCAGTTCTAGGTAGGGGGGAGAGCAAGCTCTTGTCATTGGGAGAATGGTGTACAGAGCCTACCATTGCCTCCTCCAGTGGTGTAGTGGTCGGGGGGGGGTCCATATAGAATCATAGAGTTTGAATGGACCACATGCAGTGGTGTCCCTGTCTCCAGCAGAGTAGGGAGGAGCCCACTGTGCGCTGCAGAGCTATTCCTCTTACAAACCCCTTTGTTAAAAACAACAACAACCAGGACACACCTCAAAGACGTAAATAAAGCTAAGCATTTGGGAACACTGAAAACACAGGGCACTCCAATCTCTAGCATGTGGGAGATGGTGGGCTCCAGCGGAGCCCCCCAGGCTATCTTTCCCTGAGTCCCTTTTGACCTGTAAAGATGGCAGCTTGTATCCTAGCTATGTTTCATGCTGAGCAAACCCATTGAAATAAAATCTACCCAAGCTAGGCTTGCCTGCTGATTTCCCTGGGTCTGATCCAGCAAAACATCTTCCTGCATATTCTGCACCCCTCCAGACCCGGGAGCCTGTGTCGGAAGCTGCCCTGTGCATAGTCAGACCCTTCACTCACCTGGCTGAAGCTTTGCTACACTGCCAAGGTGGCAGGCCAGGGGGACGTTATCTGGTAGTGTCACGGGGGGTGGGGTGGACCAGGCAGCCCCCCCCAGCAGGTGGTCCACTGGTGGTCCACTTTGCTTGGTACCAGGAAGCTGCGCCATAAAGCAATGGAGCAATGGAGCATACCTTGCTGAGCACGGCTTCTTCCTCGAGAGGAGATCCCGGCTTCTCCTGAGCTGATCCTGAGGATGCCTCTGAGCTCGTCCTGGGTGCATCTGAGCGTAAGATGGGGCTGGTGCCTGCTGGCTCAGGGGTAGGCTATTTTTAAGGGAGACCTAATTAGTATTTGGGTCTCAGTCGGCCACTACCAAAGTGCCCTAGTTGTGGTTCTTGCCCAGGCAGCAGCAGCAGCAGCAGCAGCAGCGGAGAGCGCCCACAAGAGGGCAGCAGACGCCCACGCAGTGCATGAAGGAAGATGCTCCTGACGATAAGAGCTTCCCCTGCTTCAGTTTGGGGGGGGCGGGGCGAGGGGGCTTTCTCTCCCTGTCTCCGCAAACAAGAGCCCTGGGCAAGCCTGCAGCCACTAGCAGGCACATGGCAGCCCTGAGGGTTTTATTGCAATATTTCACAAAGGTGAGGCTAAACCATTCAGTTGGATCCAGGGTGTGTTTGTTGGTGTTCTCAAACCCCAGTGTAATGCTCGCCTTGCTGGGTGGCCTCTCGCCCTCTCAGTTCTCTCCCCGAAGTTGGGATGAAAAGGAATCTGAGAATGGAAGCGAGTTGGGAGGGACCCCCAAGGGTCATCCAGTCCAACCTCCTCCAAGGCAGGAATCTCAACTAAAGCATCCCTGACAGATGGCCGCCCAACCTCTGCCGATGCACCATGGTGTCTCTTCTCTTAGCGGTCATTCCTCCTCTGGCCACTGCTGTGGCTGCATGACCTGACCGTCTGTCTCCAGGCCCTGCGGTTGCCCGCAAGGGATTCCCACCTGGCAGGGTTGGCGCTGCCAGCCTTCAGGCCCCACTGGCAGGCACCTTTGCTCTGCCACCGGGCCTGGAGCTGGAAGCAGCTCCCTGCAGAGGATGTCCTTGGCGATTCTGCCGCCCTCCGTGCTGTGGACACGACCAGGCCAGCTGGACGTTGTTGAGAGAGGAGGTGTTACTGGAGGCTCTGCCTGCCATGGGACGGCCACAATCCTGACTCAGCGCACGTGGAAGCTGCTACATATATAATATTATCTACACGATATAAAGCAGGATGCATTTGCCTTGGAAGACCACACTTTGTGTTTGGGAATTGTTTTTAAGATTTTCAGTAAAGGGGGGTGGGGAGAAAATAGGACCACGGACCTCATGGATCTCTGGGGAACAGACTGATTTAAATATAACAACAACAACAATAACAATAATATTTTATTTATACCCCGCCCTCCCCAGCGAAGACGGCTCAGGGCAGCTAACACCAGGTATATAAACAATGGATTAAAATACAACTTAAAAACAAGATTAAAATACAAAATTAAAATGCAGCCTCATTTCAGTAGAAACTCAAATCAAAAACTTTTTGGGGATGAAAACGTCAGATCTTCACCAAGGCCAAATATCCAGACTTGTTCCATCACAAGAGAAAGGAAAAAGGAGAGAGGGGAAGGGGATCAAGTTGATTCCAAGCCAAAGGCCAGGCAGAACAACTCTGTCTTACAGGCCCTGCGGAAAGAAATCAGATCCCGCAGGGCCCTGGTCTCAGGAGACAGAGCGTTCCACCAGGCCGGAGCCAGTGCTGAAAAGGCCCTGGCTCTGGCTGAGGCTAATCTGACTTCCTTAGGGCCTGGGACCTCTAGGGTGTTGCTATTTATGGGCCTTAAGGTCCTCCGCAGGGCATACTGGGAGAGGCGGTCCCGTAGGTACAAGGGTCCTAGAAGCATCTGAAGCTGCCGCGTCCCAAGCCAGACTATTGGTCTGCCTGGCTGAGCAGTGTCTCCCTTGACAGTCATTGGCTGTCCAGGCTTTCAGGCAGGGGGTGTCTCTCCCAGCCCTACCGGAAGATTATTTAATCCTCATTGTTATTTATCAAATTTCTATAGACAGACAGTCATAGAATCCTAGAGTTGGAAGGGACCCCTGAGGGTCATCCAGTCCAACCCCTTGCAATGCAGGAACTTTTTGCCCCATGTGGGGCTTGAACCCACAACCCTGAGATTAAGAGTCGCATGCTCTACTGACTGAGCTATACGTTTATAGTACAAAAAACACAAAAGTACATAGTGTAGTAACAAACTGAAACAATACCCCCCCTCAGTTTAAAAGGCCATAAATTGTTTAATTAGCCAAAGGCCTTCAGGGGTTGAATCTGGGACATTTGGCCTGCAGGGTGGGATATGATAGAGCCCAAATCTGTTATGCGCTATGCAAGGGCTTTGTGAGATCTTCCACAGCACTTTGTACAGAGGGATAATAATAATAATAATAATAATAATAATAATAATAATAATAATAATAATAATAATAATAATAATAATAATAATTTATTATTTATACCCCGCCCATCTGGCTGGGTTTCCCCAGCCACTCTGGGCGGCTTCCAACTGAATATTAAAAACAGTACAGCTTCAAACATTAAAAACTTCCCTAAAGATGTGGGGCCAAAGTTTTGCCTGGCAATCTGCCCTAACACTAAGACCCCCCCCCCCCGCTCTTCGCTCCTCCTCCCACCCACCTCTTTGCAACAGGGAGCGGGTGCTGGCCTGCTGCTCTCGTTCATCTTCATCCCTCTAATTAGGGTGAGTGCTCGCTAATGGAATCTCATTGCCCACTGGGGTTTTTTGGGTAGAAATTGTTCTCTTTGTCATTGCAGAGAGACGATGATGGCAGAGGGCTAAAAATAGGCCTGCAGGTCACACTCTGCCCCCATGAATCTTTGGAGGGGCTGGCTGGGACACCGGGGCTCCCTCTGGGACTTAGGCTGCCTCTGTCCCTGGAGGGAGGGCTGTGACTGGGGGTCCCCTGCCGTTTCAGAGAAATCTGTCCCTGATTGTGCGTCACTGCAAAGGGGCGCATAGGACTCTGAATCTCAGCGTTTGGCGAATGATTCCTGTTCTGCTGGGGGTTGGACCTCCAGCTCTACCATTCTATGATTCTAAGCTGGAAAGTGAGCAGAGGAGGGTAGCTGAGATGGTGGAGGGTCTGGAAACTAAGCCTGATGAGGAACAGTTGAAGGAGCTGGGGATGTTTCACCTGGAAAAAAGGAGGCTGAGATATGGTGGTCATCTTCAAATATCTGAAGATGGGCTGTCACATGTAGAGTTGGAAGGGGCCCTGAGGGTCACCCAGCCCAACCCCCTGCAGTGAGCTATTCCAGGTCCTTGAGGTGTGCTGGGCGACTGAGGTGGCCTCTGCAGATGGGGGCCCCACAGTGGGTTGGTGTAGGGGGGCAGTGCCAACCTATCCCTCTTCCTTCCAGCAGTGACACTCCTCGTGTTACATCAAGGTTGGGTCACTCTCTGCGTCCCTCTCCCAGCTGAGCCCATGACCTTGTGGCCCAGAAGTCAGGCCGCTGGTGAGCCACCCTGACACGCACTCCCTGGTGCATGGCCGCCTTACGTAATGCACAGCGTTTGCCTTGCGAATCCCGTCAGGCGCTGCTACCTGTCCCTGCCTGACTCAGCTAATGAGGCCTCTGGCAATCAGTCTTCATGGGAACAGTATGCAACGATGTGCCGGGCGCGTTCCTGCGGGATGAGCCTGCCGTGTGCATGAGTGTCGCATCAGCCCAGCTCCTGTGGGCACATCCATCGCTCGGGGATGCTGAGGGGCGGTGGCGGGAGGGCGGGGGCACAGCTGCGTTGCATAACTCATCCATCGGTTGCCTTCGGGGGGAACCTGACTCTCACCAGCAAGGGGGCGGTTGCTGGGGGTTGACACTCGGGAGACTCCGGCCAGCAGCTCCAAGAAGACGCTTCCCCCGTGGGAGCTCGTGGGCCCTTTCTCAGGAAGCCCCAGGACCAAGCCATTGACTGTCGGAGGTGCATGCCGAGGTGTGTGTTTGGGTGTGGGGTGGTTTGCACCTGCCTTCTCCAGACTTATTAGGATTACATTTGTATACCGCCCTTAGGGGCAGATGGGGCTTGTCCACCTGGGAAGGAAGGAAAACTCTGACCCTAAACCTCCACTGCCTTGTGGCTATATTAATTTATGAGAAAGGCTTTGGGAGTAAAGCCAGAGGAAGAATCTATACCTGCTGCCTTGTGGTACATTTTTGGGAGAAGAAAAGGCCCAGGAGCAAATCCTGCGCAGATCTGGAGCGGAGCCCCTAAGCAACTCCTGCAGCCAAGCTGGTGCCAAACGTCTTGCTCTGCTTTCCTTTGGATCCCCTCAGCCAGGTTGAGAGGGGCTCTTGTGGTCTGGGAAGCCCAGAACCCACAGACACATGGACAATCTTGCGCCCCAGGGAGGTAACTTGGGTGCTGCTCATGCAGCAGGTTGGCTTCACCCCTGAAGGCGCACTCCGTTGTCTCTTGAGACAGACAGATGCCAACAATACAATGTACAGTCGTACCTTGGAAGTTGAATGGAATCCGTTCTGGAAGTCTGTTCGACTTCCAAAACATTCGGAAACCAAAGTGCAGCTTCTGATTCTGCAGGAAGCTCCTGCAGCCAATCGGAAGCCGTGGAAGCCCTGTCGGATGGTGTTTGGGAACCAAAACATTCGAGAACTAAGCTGTTCTCGGTTTGACTGTACTGTCCTTCCTCCAAAAACCCCAGGGCAGTTCGTGAAAGAGAAATGCAAGGTGAGAATACAAAAAACATAATAAAACAGAAACAGAAGGAAACCAATTCCCCCCTCCCACAAACCCATTTTAATAGCTGCATGCCTGGCCCAGTTATGTAGAATTTGGCTGTTTATGGAGTGGGGCAGGAGAGGCCCAAACAAGTGCAGCTCCTCCTGTGCAGGATACAGGTGAGCCTGTGTGGAATTGGGCAGGGCCTTTCCCTGGCAGAAATGCCACTGCTGCGGGCTGGGGCAAGGGCCCTGCACCCCCAAGTGCCTCACCCCCCCTGACACCCTGCAGGATGGGTGCTGCTCAGGGTGCCCTGGCCCATGGGGAGGACAGCATCTGGATCAAGTTGCTGTTTACTTGTGAGTGGCTGGGATGGCGCTGGCGGCGGAGGATTCCCCAGGAGGGTCACTGGGGTCATCCTTGGAAGACGAGGGCTTGTGGCAGGATCCTGCGGACGCGTGTGAGACTGTTCCTTGTCCTCCTCTTTCTCTTTGGCAGAGAGTCCTCTCTGCATCTGGGAAACAGAGGCTCTGAGCCTCTTCCCTGGCCTGGTCTCCTGAGTCACCCGCTTGGACTTCACCTTCGCTGTGATGGCGAGAGGAAGAAAACAGGAATCACGGGGTGGTGTTATTCTGCTTTCAGCTTTGCCCAAAAGGCCTGAGATGGGGGGCAGGGAGAAGGGAGGACTCTGACAGTCCTGTTTTCTGCCTCTGGTCGGGAGCAGCATCCTCTCTCCAGCTGCTCACTGTAAACAAAAGGGGTTCATAGATGGTCATCAGTCATGGATGCTTTAGTTGAGGTTCCTGCATTGCAGCGGGTTGGACTAGATGACCCTTGGGGGTCCCTTCCAGCTCTACCATTCTAGGATTCTGATTTCTGGCTATGTCAAAAGGCAGGTCACTGAGGCGTCTCCAGGTCATCCTGCTTGCTCTTTCGCCCTCCTTTTGTGGAAAATGGCTCATGCATGACTCAGGCCCGCAGTTGGCTTTTGTGGTGGAATGGCCAGGGGGGGGGTGTGCCTGTGTGTTTTGGGGACCCTTTTTTGCCCAAAGTGTCGCCCACCCCATACCAAACCCAGCCTGGTTCCTGATACCATGGGAAGGTAGAGGGAGCCTTGCCAGGAATGAGTCACAGGAGGAACCTTGCCTCAAGCGAGTTGTGTGACCACGTTCGAGCCTGAAATACCCATCTGCATGTGCAGGAGGTTTTATTATTTTCTAAGCAGTGTGCAGAGTTGCCTGCAATCTCTCTCTCTCTCTCTTCCCAAGAAAAAGGGACTTCTCTCTGTATCATCTGAGCACCGCCTGGCTTGCTCTGGGAACCAGAAATGACTGCCATGCAGTTGACGCCAAGGGCTTGTGAAACGGGAGCCCCAGCAGAATTGCACCCCTGACTCGGCCATGGCGAGGACTGGCACAGCTGAGATAGCTCAGTCGGTAGCGCATGGAACTCTCAGGCTTGTGGGTTCGAGCCCCATGTTGGGCAAAAGGTTCCTGCATTTCAGGAGGTTGGACTAGATGACTCTGGGGGTCCCCTCCTTCCAACTCTATGATCCTGTGATTCTGTCCCTTAGATGTGGCACAACTGGAGGGACTGAGAAGGGCTGTCAGGACTTCGGGGGGGGCGCCATCGGCAATGGCGGACTCCCTCTGAATTGGAGGGACTAGCTCCGCGCGAAACGGGTCTTTTCCGCTACGGCGAAGCGGGGACCCTTTTAAAAATCACAGGCGGATGAAGCCTGTGACCATGGGACTCGGCGGGCACCCTTAGCGCCCCCCAACCCGCAAAGGAACCCACTAACGGGCTCCAAAGAGAAGAGGGGGAAGTGGCGCGGTGCTGTGAGGCAACTGCTATTTCCGTGGAGCGAAGCCGCACAGCCGTTGCCGGAGAGCGCTGCCTTTTTCCTGGGACAATTTGGCTTCTAAAATAAGCACCCGTGAGTACTTAAACTTTGAACAATTGGACTTTAAATAAGGACTGGCGAGCAGAAAGGAATTGGACTTAAAAATTTTATTTCAATTTGGTACTGAAACGGGAAGGTCTAAACAGGAAGTCAGCCTTCCGTTTCTTTGTAAACAGAATAAAGCAAAGACAACGTAAACTAGAGCTCAGAAAATCGCTTCTAAAGGATTGGCTTTCATCATTTAAAATTGTTGAACCCCCCTTCGGCAGCAGGAGAAGAAGGGGGATCTTTTCTGGACTGTTTAAACCTGCAGAAGTGAGTTTAAAGTAAAGTAACTTTCCATCGTCCTGATCCTGGAGCGGGGTGTCAGGACTGACGTTTGAAGCTCATTGACCAGAGACAGTTACAGATAGGTAGCCGTGTTGGTCTGCCATAGTCAAAATAAAAAAATTCCTTCCAGTAGCACCTTAAAGACCAACTAAGTTAGTTCTTGGTATGAGCTTTCGTGTGCATGCACACGAAAGCTCATACCAAGAACTAACTTATTTGGTCTTTAAGGTGCTACTGGAAGGAATTTTTTTATTTTGACCAGAGACAAACGCTTTTGACAGATAGCTAAAAGAAGAGAAACATAGTGATTCCATTGTTTCCTTTCGCACCTTAAAGGAACAAATATTGACAAAATATCTGAAAAAAGGAAACTCTGTTGCTAGACTTGTCTTTATTTATTTATTTTTTAAAAATATTTTTATTCAATTTTCAGGCATAAGAGAGAAAATCACCAACCATATACCAAACATATACAGTCCCTTCACCAAACAAATAACAAATAACAAACAAAAAAAAGACATATACTTACACCAACATACAATACAAAAAAGAAAAAACATAGCTATTTATAACTCTTTTTATATGACTAATTGGACTTCCTCGCATCTCCCTTCCCTGCGTTCTCTGTAATAAAACTAAAAACAGCAATTTATTACCTTATTTCCAATCTTATTTTATACCTCTCAAATATTATGTCTCTAGACTTCAAATAATTCTTATCAACTGGTTATAACTTAAATTTAAACATAATATTACTTTCAGTTTCAACCTTTTCTTACACATCACTTAGTTTCCCGTATCTTTCAACTAAATTGCTGGAACCATATTTTTTCCAATCGTGCAGTTTCTTAACATTCATACAGTTTATACTGTTTTTGTAAATAGTCCTTAAACTTTTTTCAGTCCTCTTCCATTGTTTCGTCTCCCAAATCACGGATTCTGCCAGTCATTTCGGCCAGCTCCATATAGTCCATCAGTTGCGTCTGCCATTCTTCCAGTGTGGGCAAATCTTGTGTCTTCCAATATTTTGCGATGAGTATTCTTGCTGCTGTAGCTGCATACATAAAAAAAGTTCTGTCCTTCTTTAACACTTTCTGGCCAACAATGCCCAAAAGGAAGGCCTCTGGTTTCTTAGTGAAGGTATACTTAAATACCTTTTTTAACTCATTGTAGATCATTTCCCAGAAGGCCTTCACTCTTGGACAGGTCCACCAGAGGTGAAAGAATGTTCCTTCAGCCTCCTTACATTTCCAGCATTTATTGTCAGACAGATGATATATTTTTGCAAGCTTGACTGGGGTCATGTACCACCTATATATCATTTTCATAATATTTTCCTTCAAGGCATTACATGCCGTAAACTTCATACCGGTGGTCTGTTGCTAGACTTGTCTTTAAAAGAAAGATTAAATAGAAGTTTTCCCCCTAGAGGGAGACTGTGAAACTGTAACCAACTCCTGGGAGCTGGCAGCTGTTACAGATTACAATCATGGGAATAGACATCTGACCTTCAGGACAATGTATTCAGAAGCTCTGTTGTGTGCTTTCTATAAAACAAATGCCCTACTGGAACAGCTACATGAGAAGACGAATTTGATGGCTGATTCGATTAGAAATTTTGAACAGGCAGTGGGAAATTTTGAACAGGCAGTGGGAAAATATGTGGAGCCCACCCAGGAATTAAATCAGGAGTGTGCCCTGACAGAACAGGCCCAACAGGAATATGAACTTTTGGATTTGACAAATGAACTTGGAAAAAGCCAGATTTGGAAAGAAAAAGTTTGGTTTGGTCTGGAAATGGGGGGTTGGATAGACCCTCCTACGCAGGGATGTTTGGACTTTTCAAGTCTGGCAATGGGCCGTGAGATGTTTGGGATTGTGGGGGCTCTCAATTTTGGAGAGATTTTGAAACATGTCTTTAAATACCACATGGAATTTAGTGTCGATTATGGAAAAGGGGCTGATCTGTCGAGAAGGGTCAAAAATATTGCTAAGCTGGAGTTCCCACGAGTGAAACGAGCAGGAGACAAAGGAAAATACAGTTACAAATATGAAGAAGAGCTGCGGAAGGGACATGGAAGAGACTTAAGGGCCTCGAATATTAGGATACCAGGTTAATGCGCCAGATTGATGGGATAATGAGGACTGACAAAACCTGGGACCAGGAGGAAGAGACGCTGGATGAAGATTGGATTTGTTTTTATATTCCTTTTTTCACTACTAGGACTGTTTTACAAAATTGATGAATGTTAGAGAAATGTTGGAATGAAATTACTTGGCTTTAGTAAAAATGTTTAAAGAATTATGCAAGAATATGGTTATGAGAAGTTGGTAAAAACAAGATTTAAGTTTTAAGTTTCAAGGTTTTTTATAGTAAGATAAGATTAAAATAGTTTAAGGTAATGTAATGACAGAATATTATGAAATATGGAAAGGATTTGCTGTGACAATTAACAACCAGGATAGAAGGAAGGGGAGGAGGAGGAGGTCAAGGAAAGAGGGTAATGATAGTTGAGGAGTTGAGAATAATGGATTTGTTTTTAAATGGTTTTAAATGTTTGTGGTGTATTTTTGGGTTTTTTTGGTTTTTTTTCCTTTTTCTCTTATTTTGAATTTGTATATGTATGGTTGGAAGTGGCTTGTTTTTTTCTTTTTCTACCTTGTTTTTCTTTTGTAACTTAATCCCCCCCCCCCAATAAATATCATTTAAAACAAAAGAAGAGAAGGGCTGTCAGGAGAGGGGAGCTGCGGGGCAAGCCTGGCCGGTGGAGCCTCTCCTGGGCCTGCAAAAAGCAAAATGCAAGAACTGAGGAGTAGCTGCAGCTGGGGAGGAACCTCTGGCTTGGAGCTCCAGGCTCCTGGTGTCGTCTGCAAGGTGCTGGTGGGGGCCGCTGTTGGGAGGGCAGCTTTTGCCACCCCAAATTAACTTGGAAAGCCATCGGGTGCCTTCGGGGGAAGCCAAAGGACTGCACCTCACCGGGTGTCAGATTGCACTGAAAGGATCTGAGCTGGGCTGGGAGAGAGCCAGAAGGGCCTCGGCTGAGGCTTGCTTTGGCCCTCCAGTGTGAGGTGGGGAGGGGCACAGCCCCTGCTCTGCCTGCAGAAGGCAGGGTGTGGGCGTCACTGTGGGCACCACTGAGCTAGGTGAGCCCAAGGCTCTGGCTGTGTGTGGTCATACTGGGTTGGTTTTTGTGTGGAGTGCATGCGGGGGGAGAGGAGGGGCAGAGAGAGCTGACTTGAATCCCAGCTCCACTGCCTTCTTGCAATGGACCTGCACAGGGCGCCTCAGCCTTGCCCCCACCCCACAAGAGCCTCACCAGAGGGCTTCCTGGAAGGGAGGAAGTGGCTCTTTGGAAGAAGAGGAAGCACGCCAAAGAGCTTTCTACTCGCCTGTGTCTGCTCATTATCCAGCAGCCCTGCTTCTGGGGTGGGGAGCAAAATTTGGCTGCGATCCAGGGACTCGCAGTGATGCAGCCTCTCCTCTCCCCCACTGCACCCCAGAGTCCATTGGGGGCTCTCCTTCAGACGCTTTCTGCTGTGGGTGCCGCTGGATCGAGGGGGGCAGCTTCACGGGGACGCACATTTGGGGGCGAGGGGGACCCCTGGATCCTGCTCTGCTGATTTTCTCGCTTCCTTGCCTGCAAATACGGCAATGGTTGGGCACCTCTGGTTATGCTGCTTGCTTCTAGGGCAGTTTGAAGTCCATCTCGTGATATCCTTTTCATAATGGTTGACCTGGCAATTTATCACAAATCATGATATGTGTGTGTGTGTGTGTGTGGGGGGTGCTATGCAAAAATCACAATGCAGGGAAAACCGTGAAGCCAGCTAGTGCCTCTCTGTAGCTCCATCCTTATTTCAGACATCGTGATCTATCAGGCTGTCGTGATGTTTAGCTGGTGATATATGACATTGTTGAAAAGCAGATATTGCCCGGCCCTACTTGCTGCTTTGTGCAACCAAAGCAACCCCAACTTGTGTGGCCTTGCAGCTTGTGTGCCTTATATGCTCTTAGAGTGTGTCTCTCTCCTCTCGCCATTCATGATTTCCAGGGTGCTTTGCAATCTGGGCACGTGTGCCAACACAGCCCGGGCTCTCCCTCCCCTTTGATGCCAGGTAAGCCTCCCGCTGCTGGTCCTGGGGGAGGCTTTTCCCCAGGTGGAGATGCAGGGCACCCGCTTCCTCCTGCCAGCTGCAGCTTGTGCCAGGCGCCTGGGTGACAGAGCGCCCCAGAGCTGGTTTGGAGGCAGTGCCTGTGCCAGGCCAAGCCTGCCAGTGCGCAGCTGCCATGCATCTTCCCTGGCTGACTCAGAGGTGGCATCTCTCTTCCGTCATGACCTGGACAGACAGATTGCCAGCCCTGTGATCAGTGCCATCATCAGCCCCACCGCCAGTCCTTATGTAACAAGGCCAGGGAGGCTGACTCCTCTGTGGCCTGCAGTTTGATGGTGAGGATTGTTATGTAACTGCAGGATCTGCCTTGGCTCTTGACTTTCCTTGTCTAAAAACTGGAACGTGTCCAGAGGAGGGCAACCAAAATGGTCAAAGGCCTGGAAACGATGCCTTATGAGGAACGGCTAAGGGAGCTGGGCATGTTTAGCCTGGAGAAGAGGAGGTTAAGGGGTGATATGATAGCCATGTTCAAATATATAAAAGGATGTCACATAGAGGAGGGAGAAAGGTTGTTTTCTGCTGCTCCAGAGAAGCGGACACGGAGCAATGGATCCAAACTACAAGAAAGAAGATTCCACCTAAACATTAGGAAGAACTTCCTGACAGTAAGAGCTGTTCGACAGTGGAATTTGCTGCCAAGGAGTGTGGTGGAGTCTCCTACTTTGGAGGTCTTTAAGCAGAGGCTTGACAACCATATGTCAGGAGTGCTCTGATGGTGTTTCCTGCTTGGCAGGGGGTTGGACTCGATGGCCCTTGTGGTCTCTTCCAACTCTATGATTCTATGATTCTATGATTCTATGATTCTAAAAATCAGCCAGGCCAAGGTGTGGGGGCTTCCCAGACTGGCCCATGGACCACCTGGGCTCACCCAGCCTCGTTCAGGCAGTTTGTGGTGCAGCTCTCCTTAGTTTTACTTCAGATGTGTGCCCTTAGTAAGCAGAACTCTAGGGCAGAGTCATAGTTGGAGACCCAGGTTCAATTCCCCACTCAGCCATGGGCTCGCTGGGCGACCTTGGAGCCAGTTGCTCACTCTTGGCCTAACCCTGCCTCACAGTGTCCTCAGTTACACTGGGCTGGGTCATTTCTTTGCTGTTCTCTTGCAAACAGCAGCAGAAGAAAAAGAGTTTGGATTTGATATCCCGCTTTATCACTACCCGAAGGAGTCTCAAAGTGGCTCACATTCTCCTTTCCCTTCCTCCCCACAACAAACACTCTGTGAGGTGAGTGGGGCTGAGAGACTTCAGAGAAGTGTGATTGGCGCAAGGTCACCCAGCAGCTGCATGTGGAGGAGCAGAGACGCGAACCCAGTTCCCCAAATTAGGAGTCTACTGCTCTTAACCACTACACCACACTGGCTCTCGCCAAACAATGGACTGCATTTCTAGGGAGTTTGGGTATCCAGAGGGCTTGAGCTGGTGGGAGGGGATCTGTTTGCCTTCACCATCAAGGCAGTGGTAGGGGAGGTAGATGAGGAGGTGAGCAGAGCTGATTTTTGTGGGCACAGAAATGGCCAGCAACACTAGCAGAAGAGTTGCCAGGGAACGTCAGGCCCACAGGGAGCCCGTCCAGCCCAGCCTCCTCTTCTCACCGTGGCCAAACACCATAGCTGTCAACTTACAGATTTGAAAATAAGGGACCAGCAGCCTTGAAAATAAGGGGCCAGCAGCCAAAATAAGGGACCTGCAGCCTCACCTGTTCCAGGCACTCCAGTCTTCCTGTCCTCCTGCAGTCTGGTCAAACTCATGCTGGTAGCTTTGAGAACACTGTCCAACCAACTTTGTAACCAGAGGTTCAACTGAATAGAATCTGAATCACATGCACCACAAGGCCTATGCAGCCTCAACTTAAGATGGCTCCCCGGGTTGGCTTTGCACTGCAAAGTTTGCAGCAGCACGTGCAACAAAATGGCGTCCAGCATTCAACCCCCCCCCTCAGCTTGCATTAACTAGCCACACACAAGGCATGCAAGCTCCAACCCCCCCCCCCCAGTCTCCTTAGACTCCTTATTGGGTGAGCAACACAGCCAAGCAACACAGTTGGAGCCTTCCTCCTCCCTGGCCGGCAGGGAGGGAGGGAGAGGAGCTGCTTCCTTTGAAATTTAAGGGACATCATTTAAGGGACATCCATCAATAAGGGACAGCAGCGGGACATGGCGCTGGAATAAGGGACTGTCCCTTCAAATAAGGGACACTTGGCAGCTATGCCAAACACCCCTAAGGAGCTCTGGTTCCAGATAGACTATTGCCGGGCCTGGAGGTTCCATACGGATGCAAGAAGAGCCTGGCTGCTGGACGAGGCTGGGATGGGGCCCACCAGGTGCTCATTAGGGGAAACCCGCAAGCCGCTCTCCTCTCCTGCGGAGGCCCCCAGCTGGGACCCATCTCTGCCTCCGGCTGGGGAGGCAGGGCAGAGGCACCCTGGCTTGGAGCCATTGATAGCCCTCTCCGCCTCCTCCCTGGGTTTGCCCAGCCCTCTTTCAAAGCCATCCAAGTGGGTGGCCATCCTGTGAAAGAGGAGGAGCTTCCGCCACAGAGGCCCTGTCTCAGGAGGAGGCGAGCTTCACTCCCATGGTAAGGGGGGACTTTGGAGCAGCAGCGGGGCCTGTGCTGCTTTAAAGCAGAGGAGCCACCGAAGAGACTCCGGACACTTTTGGAATCCCCTTGGAGCTGATGTGCTCAGGCTTCCTCCCAGGCGGCTTGCAGTGGCAGTTGCTGGCCACAAGGTGGCAGTGGTGGCCTTTGCCTCCCATCCACCGGTGGTAAATTTTCCATCCTGTTATTTCTGGCTGGCAGATTCCACACTCAGGCAGCCTCATCACCGCAGTCTAGACTGCCTGGCAGAGTTAATTCCTCCATGCTTAGGTAAGCGGGACGTAGACACCTGCCAGGCAGAGTCTCAGCTGTGGGCACCTTTAAAAAACACAAGAAACCCTCCCCCAAAACGGGATTTGCCGACATATCAGACATCTTAGCCAGTGTTAGAAACTCAGATATATGAGCTAATTGCTAAATGGCACCTTAAACTGAGGTTGCAGTCACCACAATGGAAGGTCTAGGTGATTTTTTTTTTTTTTTTTGGCAGTGAGGATTATTATTTTTTACATATTTTTTATTAATTTTCCAACATACATTTGTAATATCATATCAAAATGTGTCACATATTTTCTCTTTTAGACTTCCTTCAGCCTCTCTGACAATCATTCATATCCAATTTTTTAAATTACGCATTTCCTAATTTTAATATTGCATTTTATATACCCTCTCACTCTTATTTTTTTTTACAATATTCCTTAAACATTCACAGAGCTTCTTGAAATCCCACTAGTGTTATTCGCTCATCACATACATTCCAGATAATCTACAAATTTTCCCCAGTCCTCGATGAACTTGTGGTCTCGTAGATATCTAATCTTCCCTGTTAATTTATCCAGTTCTGCATAGTCCATCAGCTTCATTCTCCATTCTTCAAGCGTTGGTAGTTGCTCCTGTTTCCATTTTTGGGCAACAGTGAGGATTATTATTGTTAGTAGTAGTATTTTCATTTCTATACAGCTTTATATTTTCAAGAAAACAGTCTCAAAGCGGTTTGCGACACATTAAGACATTAAATAAAACAACCCAGAATAAAACAAATTCAAGCTTCAAGGAAGATATTTCAGATCCTTCTCTTAGGGACATTTTGCTTCCCCCCCTATGTATTTACCAGCTTAATTTATAGAGTTAGCCCATAGCAGAAGTGCTCTAGGAACGCAGTGTGGTGTAATGGTGAGAACGTTGGACGAGGACCTGGGAGATCAGTGGTCGAATCACCCCTCCATCCTGATGCTCACTGGGTGACCTTGGAGTAAGTCGCAGCCTCTTCACCTATCTCACAGGGTCCTTGTAGGGATTAACTGCGGAAGGATGTGAACCATGGACTCCCTGGAGAAAAAATGCAATCCGTGAGCTCTTCTGTTGACCTGCTTAAGAAAGCTGGAGGGGCAGCCAGAGGGAGACGTGAGTCGCTGACCAGGCACCTGGTGTGGTGACAACTGGACCTGCACCAGTCACAAAATGTGCCTGGTGCCTGGGGGATTTCTAGCACTGAGCTTAGCTATGCATATGTTGCATGGTGCAATGGGGTCATTGCGTGCTCTGGATTGTGGCCCTGCACATGGGATGCAATTTAGCTGACCACTTCCATACTCTGGGAAGGGCAGGGAGAGGTGAGGGGGCACATTCCACCAGCAGGCTCATGTGAAAAACTATTGGGATGTTTTCCAAGACTGATTGACTCCTGATAACGAAAATGGGCTTGGGATGCTTGGTTTATGCCGAGCTTTGGCAGCGTGGGGTGTTGTGCCGCCGCTTGTTATGTGGGGCCCATTCCAAAGCTCACACACCCGTACAGAATGCACCAGCAAGAGAGCCGCTGAAGCACCCACATTGGATTCCCCCAGACCTTCTTTGCTTGCCCACCTTTTCTGTCTGGGGAGGAGGGTGTGCTCCCATAGGCGGGTGATGCTCAGCAGACGCACCTTCTTCCCAGGTGCTCCCTCTGCTGCAGCAGCTGGGGGGGTGCAGGTGCCAATAGAGGCTCCCTGCCCTTCCTCCTCCCTCCCTTCCTCCTCTAGCTGTGCCAGCCTCAGCCACTGCTTTCCCCCCTTCTCTTCCTCCTCCTTGGCCAGGTGCAATTTCCAATTCCTGCCAGCATCTTCCGGCTGGGGAACTTCCTGTCAACAATCTTTGCAGCTGCTCATTAGGCCTGTGGCTCCCTCAGGAATGGGGAGCAGACTGGTGCCCTGGCAGGATGCAGAGTGCATGGGCAAGATGGGCACCCTGGTAGGGTTTTGAAAAAAGCTGGCGGGGTGTAGCTCTGAGGAGGTGGCGCAGCAGCCAGCCTCTGTGGATCGAAAAACCCTCCCTCCCTCCCTTCCTTCCTTCTGACATGGGCATTGCCACACGCACAGGAGTTCCTAGCTTCTCCCCTTGGGAGACTTGGCTGTTGACCCCTGATCAGATCAGTGGAGCCTTCTTAGCAGGGCTGGGACCACTCCTCTTTGTTGCATATCCTTCAAGGTGGAGCCCATCTTTCTCTTCACCTTCATCTGGGCAGTGCATATTTGAACTCTGGAACTCCCTGCCACAAGAGGCAATTGATGGCCGCCAACCTGGATGGCTTTAAAAGAGGATTAGGCCACAAAGGCAATGCTCTTCCTTCCGTGGTCAGAGTCAGCAATTCTTCCGAATCCCAGTTGCCCAAAACCCCAGGGGGGGAGAGTTGCTCTTGGGCCCAGATCATTATTAGGGGGGGGGGTTCCCAAATAGGCACCTGGTTGGCTGCTGTGAGAGCAGGAGGCTGGACTGGGTGGGCCACTGAGAAATAAGGAGAGCAGCTCTGCTCACTACGTGGCGGGTCTTGCCCTTCCTTGACTTTGGCCCTGGCTTGTTTCACAGCGCTGTGTTGTTTCCGCCCTTGGCCTGTGTAAAGAGTGCCTCTGAGCATGTCGTTTGCCAGGCCAGCCTTTGATATCTGGGAGGACAAGGCTGACCTGCTGGCCCCAAAGAGGACCACAATCCTGACAGCACCACAGCAGCTGGAAGGATTGCGGTCCTACGCAAGGCATTATAGGTCAGCACCAGTCCTTTGAATGGGGCCCGGAAACTCATTGGCAGCCAGGATAGATGGCACGGTTGCCTCCCCACTAGTGGTCAAGGTGATCCTGACCCCAAGCCCCCCCCCCCGGCTCCCAGCAACTGCAAGGGTCTCAGGAGCCCCTCGATTTGCCCCCCTTCTAGCAGGGGCCTCATCCCCCTTTGCAGGGGGTGGCGGCGGATGGTGCCTGCTGCGTGCCCTGCAGGGCCAAGGCGAGGGGGCTGAGTCCGTCCTCCGGCTGCTGCCGCCAACCAGCCTCCTCCGCTTTTCCTTTGCAGAAGGAAGTGGAGCAGGTTCTTTTAATGTGCATCCCCAAAACCAAAAGGTGGTGAGGAGCAGCTGCAGCTCTTTTTTCAGCCATGCCAGGCTTGGCCTTTGCCAGTTTGGGAAGGAAGAAGAGCCCTAACTTGCCTGGGCGCTAAATCATCAAGGGAACCCCAAGGGGGACCCAGAGCCAGGGAGGAAGAGCAGAGCAGGGCAGAGTTCGCCCACCCCTTTTGCAGTGTCATTGACGATCCGTGGGTCTGGCCTTGTGACTGCATGGATGGTGGGGCCCTGAGAGGGTGCCCTCCCAGTTCCCATTTGGCCCAAGGAGGCTGGAGACACCAGTTCCCCAGGCGCTGCTTGGATGTCTTTCTCCCATTCCCCTGGGGAAGAGGTTTTCCAGGGGGAGATTCCCGGCAAGGGCTCCTCTTGCCCCTGCCCTGGAAGGTGGTTCTTCTCCACCCTCGCTGGAGAGGGACATCTATTCCTGCTTCCAAAAACTGCATTCTGTGCGTGCACTTTCTTTAAAAATACCTTCCAGAAATGGTTTGAAAATCCCCATCTGCTCCCCTCTTCCGCCTGTTCCACGCAGCACCCCCCCTCACTGCCAGCGCCAACGATGCCTCATCATCCCTTTTTGCTAATAAGTGAGTCGCACCCCCCCTTCCCTAAGCCCGTTGCCATGGCTCCTTTTTGGGTGTGGGTTTGACTTGGAAGCCCAAAATACCGTCTGATTCAGAGCCCGTGGTTGGAGCGTTGGGAGTTCTGCTCTTTGGACAAAGTGTTGTTTCATTCTCTTCAGCCAGGAGGAGGGGAGTTGGTGGAAGGCCCCCTGTACTCCTTGTGCCTCGTTGTGGAGGCCTTGGTACCTTTTTGGCCTTTGGGGAATCGTCTCCGTGGTGTTTTCTGAACTTGCCTTCTTCCATGTGCCTGGAGCAGTCCCTTCCCAGCGGCCGCTCCTGCTGTGCCAGTTCTGATCTAGAGGAACCCTTTGGCCTGTTCCTCCAGGGCAGGAACAGTCAGCTGGGGACAAGGGTGGGGTGGGGGAGCCCCCAAAGCTGCTCCCCCCCCCCACTTCCAGCAGTGGCTTCCTGGCTGTTCCTTGCTGACCTCCTCCCTTTCTCTGTGCCAGCCTTGCTGTAGCTTCCCTGAGGTCACGTAAGTTCAGAAGAAGCAGCTTTCTGCTCCGGAGCTATTCCAGGACATCCCGTTCCCTCAGCTTTCCTTGAAGGCTTCCCCAGCTGCCACCTTTGAGCCTCTGCTGCCCACCCTCCCACAATCCTGCAGCCAGCAAGCTGGAAGGAAACATTTCTTAGAAAACCTCAAGCATCCGGCCAGGCCTGCAGCAGTGCAGAGGCAAGGCTGAGGCTCCCTCTGCAAAAGTGGAGCTGCACAAGAATCACAGAATGGTAGAGTTAGAAGGGACCCCGAGGGCCATCCAGCCCAACCCCTGCAGTGCAGGACGAGGCAGCTTTCCTGCATGGGGCTCGAACCTGCAACCTTGGCATCATCAGCTCCACCTCTAGCCAATCAAGCCACCTTCAGGCCATTTGTCGGTGGCATTTGTGAAGTGCTTCCCACGAGGCCTCCCAATGCGGTTTGCAATGTCATAAAAATGCGTAAAAGCAGTTCAGAACACTTGCACGTATAACATACGCTCGAACCGGCAATGCCTGGGGCTTTCAAGGTCAGAGCACAGGCCAGTAAGAGGAAACACAACAGAAGTCTTTCAAGTTACGCACAGCATGGGGAAAGCGGGTGGAGAAAAGCACCCCCCCCCCCAGTGCTAGAATTCATCGGCACCCAATGGAGCTGAATGCTGGGAGAATCAGGGCAGAGTGCCCTTGTTCATGCAGCGCAGAGTTTAACTGTGGAACTCTCAGCCACAGGAGGCAGTGATGGCCGCCAGCTTGGGTGGCTTTAAGAGAGGGGTTCATGGGGGGCAGGGCTATCGATGGCTGTGCTCTGCTTCCACAGTCAGAGGCAGCCACGCTTCTGAATGCCCGTTGCTGGAAACCACAGGAGGAGAGAGGTGTCCTGGTGCTCCAATTCATCATGGGGACCTGGTGGGCCGCTGTGGGGACAGCCTCACCCAGCAGCCAGGCTCTTCTTGCATCCATGTGTAGGGCCAGTCTGTCTGGATGCCTAGGTCCTTGGGGCTCACCCACACTTCTCTTTGTCTCATGAGGTTTCCCCCCTCTGGGAAAACCCACCGTTCACTGCTGAATCAGAACGTAGAATCGTAGAGTTGGAAGGGGCTCTGAGGGTCATCCAGCCCCCTGCAAAGCAGGCATCTTTTGCCCAGCACACATCCAACGGGTTTTCTGCACTTGTTCTAATTTGGCAGCAGACGGCAGGCTTTCCTGGGGCCCGTGCCTGGAAACCGCAGAGGAGCCCTGGCCCAGGCACCGCCCTCCCTTGCGAGGCTCGCTCCAAGAGGAGTGTCTCTGGAGGCTTGATAGGCTCACAGGGGCATTGCAGCCACCCTTGAGGCCTGATCCTGACATCGTCTGGGATGGGGATTCTCCTCGCTCCCAGTCTCCACGGCCAGAGCAGTGCAGGGTGCTGGCTGCCTCACTGGCTGTGCAAGCAGACTGATGCCTGAAGGAGCCCGGGGAAGAGGAGACTGAGAGGAGATCCGAATGCCATCTTCAAATATCTCAAGGGCTGTCCCATAGAAGAGGGAACAAGCTTGTTTCCTCCTGCTCAGGAGGGTAGGACTTGAACCCATGGCTTTGTGTCACAAGAAAGGAGATTCCGACTCACCCTCAGGAAGAACTTCCCTCCAGAGGTGGAAGACTCTCCTTCCTTGGAGGCTTTTAAGCAGAGGTTGGGTGGCCATCTCTCAGGGATTTGTGCCTTGCAGGGGGTTGGACTAGATGACTCTTGGGGTTCCTTCCTACTCTACAATTCTAGGGTTCTAGGGTTTTGTGTAGCCTGGGCATCTCTTAGGACAGAAGCAGCCTGTGTGTGTCTGGCGCCTCTGCAGAGCCTGGCTTCTCTCCTGCCTTGTGTGCAAAGGCGCTGGGGGGCCTCTCGGCTGCCCACGCCTCCCCCATGCAGCTTGGAGCTGCACGTCTTTCGGCAAGGAGGGAAAGCCCCTTGTGGCAAAGGAGCTCTTCTCAGAAACATCCGGAGGGCCCCCGGTTGGGGAAGGCTGCTCTCCTCCTCCCCAGGACACGCCTGCCAGTCTCCAGCAAATGTCTTGATGTTGCTTGATGTCTGCCAGTCTTGGTGCTCACGCTGCCACCTCTGTCCCCCCCTCCCTCGCGAGGCAGCGCCTGGCCCTCCCAGGGGCTGGGCTGCACTTATCTCATTCTTTCCAGGCCAAGCAAACCGCACACATGCCGTGTGTCTGTACGGTCGGTGCTGAGCACACCCCGTCACGTCTGCCTGCCAGGGGAGTCTGGCTCAGCTGCCTGCGTGTGAGAGAGAGGCAGCGAGAGAGAGCTCCTGCTCCTGGCTCCCAAGAGAAGCTCTTTGATCTCCACCTCTCCCCGCCTTGCTGGTGCCTTTCCTCCCTTTTGTCGCCATCCAGCAAGCCAAGTGCAGCCTGTGAGAAAGGCAGTGCTCCTTCCACCCCCAACTGGCAGCTTGTGCATCCCCAGGGACTCTGGAGGGAGGCTTTCCTCCCTGACCCCTACCTGGAAAATCCAGCCAGATGGGTGGGGTATAAATAATAAAATGTTTATGGTCATGATTATTACTACTCGGAGGCACCAGGAATCAAACCGGCTGCCTATGGACAGCTGCTGCCCAACAGCGCAGATGCAATATACAGGTACAATCGAACTTATGCAACTCCCATTGCAAATTGGGTTTATTATCAACATTTACAGGCTTACACAGTTATATTTCCAGCTGAATTTGGGGGAACCACTAGAAGCATCCATTGCATTGAGCTAGTTCAATTGCTTTTCTTTGATTTGCTCATTGCAAGCTGCTGAAAGTCTGTACTGTAAATGTTGATAATAAACCAAATTTGCAATGGGGATTGAATAATTTTGATGGTAACTGTGGAGCTAGTCTGGTCAGTGGTCTCTCTGAGCCTTGAGCTTGGACGCAGAGCACCTCTGCGTGCATGGGGGTCCCTAGGTGGGGCCTGGGGGGACTCTCCGGAGAGCTCCTGCCAGCATCCTGCTCGATGCCACAAGGGACAGGGCAAAGCTTTGCTGCCACTTCCTCCCCTCCTCTTCGGTTAACATTTTCCAGGCGCTTTGTTGGCAGAGCTGATTAAGGGCTTGATAAGAGGAAGGGACATTTGCTTCTCCCCAGCTGCCTCTGCTGCTCTGCAGACTTGGCTCTATCAGCTGCCATCTGTGGCCCAGGAGGTCCCTGAGATAAGGTGACAAGTGCCTTTCTGAGCAGGGGACTCTCCCTTCCCAGCTCTTCACATCTGCATCTGGGAGAGGAGGGGAAAACTGCATAGCACTTGCTCAGCATGCAGAAGACGGCAAGGTTGGGAGAGACCCCCGAGGAGTATTTCTCTCCGCCAGATATTTTGCAAGGCCCCCTTTTCCTGGCTGACTCTCAGGAGGCAGTTACAGATAGGTAGCCGTGTTGGTCTGCCATAGTCAAAATAAAAAAATTCCTTCTAGTAGCACCTTAAAGACCAACTAAGTTAGTTCTTGGTATGAGCTTTCGTGTCCATGCACACTTCTTCAGATACATTGAAACAGAAGTTGCCAGATCCTTCTATATAGTGAGAAGGTGGGGAGGGGTATTACTCAGAAGGGTGGTGGGAATGGGAGATTGGCAGATAACTGAGATGAGCCTGTTGACGACTCTTAACGACTCAGGAGGCAAATAACCTTTTTTTCCTTTTTTTGCAATTTTCAAAGGAATGCTGGGTGCATGGAGGACAGGCTGGAACGGTTCTATTGGCGTCTGCCTCTTTCCAGGAGCTAGGCAGCATTGCGGATGGAACATCCCTTTACAAGGCAGCTGCAATCCTCCGCTCTTGGCACTGGGCATGGCCTGGCAGAGTCCCTGAGAAGATAGACCTGCCCGCCCAGGAATGCTGTCTCTGCCTGTGCAACATGCCTCCTGCTCTCTCGTTGCCTCTTCGCCTGTGGCTGGTGCTGGCACCCCTCTCTGCTTTTTCCTTCAATGGCTCTTTTTTCAGTTTGCTTCTCGCTGCCTCCATTCTGCACTGCTCTCCCCTCCAAAGAAGCAAAATTAATATTTTTTTGGCGACGATGCTGCCTGAGGTTCTGGCCTCCGCACCAGGCTGATGCCTCAGGCTGTGCTCGGCAGACGGCTCTGTTTGCAGGCCCAGTGCCAGCTTCTCCTTCTCTCTCCTGGGTCCTCCTCTGCTCTGCTGCATGTTTGCAGGATGCACCCTGCCTTGTCGGCACTGCAAGGCTGCTCTCCTTGTTTGTCCTTTGACCTGGGCACGATCAAAAGGAGTGTCCAGAGTTGCGTTTGGTCCCCTTTGCCTAGCAATTCTGATTGGGTAGCTACCGGCTGTGGACAAGGCAGAAGCTGCTTTGTGTCTCTGGTTTCAGACCTTCTTGCTCAGCTTTGTCTGCGCTGACTGCCAGCCACGGCTCTCTCCCTTTCAGATCCACGACAGCGGCAATCCTTTGGGGGATTGGCCATCACAATATTTATATTTTATTGAAAATGTTCAGGGGAGAAACGTGAAGGAGGTGGGAAACCCCCCAGAAAAAGTGCTTGAAACTGCAATACAATGCATGGGTATAGACAGAAGTAGTGCAATTATTCTGATGTGTATAAACTTATTAGCAAGTTTTTGTGCTTTTTATAAATGCTTTCCAAATATCATTGTATTTATTCATACACAATCTGTGCCTAAAAGCAAGACGTCTGTATGCTGCACGTCTCTGGTGTCAGACCTCTTTTCTCAGGTATGTGTGCACTGACCGGCAGCAATGGCTAGGTTCCAATTAACGCCTTGCTTTAAATAGGAACATATGCCGAGTAAGGCAGTGGGCCGTCTAGCACTGTACTGCCCCCCACCCTCAGTGTTTCTCAACCGCGGGTCCCCAGGTGTTGCTGGACTGCAATTCCCATCATCCCTAGCTAGCAGGGGTGTTGGGAATTGTAGTCTAACCACACCTGGGGAGCCGAGGTTGAGAAACACTGGTGGGTTTCCGGGCAGGGCAGTTTCCCCGCCTGTCCTGGAGATGCCTCTGGGGACTGAACTTGCAGGCAAAGCTCTTCCTCTGATTCCCCTAAAGAGAAAGCAGGATCCCAGCCTTCTTGGTTCAGCCAGGGGACATTCCCAGGCCTAGCGGGAGACTCTGGCGGGAATTGAACCCAGGGTCTCTTCCATGCAAGCACCTGCCTTAGGGCTCATTCAGACTTTTGCCACTGAATCAGAGCAAACGGCAATCAGATTCAACACAGGCTGCTGTTTGCTCCGGTTCAGTGGCAAAATATGCATGTTCCCGTTAACGAAAAAACAAAAACAAAACCACCACTCAGACATGGCGATTGGCAGTGCAGACCTGAGCCTGCAAAAGGAGGTCTGGATGAGCCCTTAGACGTCGGATTGTGTTTGCCTCTGTCTCTCTCACCTTTCCTTTGTGAAAAGGTGGTTCCGCCCCACCTATATATAAGCCGAGACTCTAAATCCCAAGGCTGTGCTTTGAGCAAAAGATTTTTGCATCATGGGGTTGGACTAGATGGCCCTCATGGTCCCTTCCAACTCTACAATTCTAGGATTCTATTAGAATGGTGGCCCCAAACCCCTGCAGTGCAGGAGTCGCAACAGAAGACTCCAAGAGTATTAAAAGAACTGGCAGATGTGATCTCAGAACCACTGGCAGTCATCTTTGAGAATTCCTGGAGAACAGGCGAAGTCCCGGCAGACTGGAGGAGGGCAAATGTTGTCCCTATTTTCAAAAAGGGGAAAAGAGAGGACCCAAATAATTACCGCCCAGTCAGTCTGACATCAATACCAGGGAAGATTCTGGAGCAGATCATTAAGCAAACAGTCTGTGAGCACCTAGAAAGGAATGCTGTGATCACCAATACAGTGGTACCCCGCAAGACGAATGCCTTGCAAGACGGAAAACCCACAAGACGAAAGGGTTTTCTGTTTTGGAGGCGCTTCGCAAGACGAATTTCCCTATGGGCTTGCTTCACAAGACGAAAGCCCATAGGGAAATCTCCGGGGACCTGTTTTAAATTGCTGGCGGTCGGGAGCAAAGACTTTCGCCCACAGCCGGCCTGCAGAAGAGGTACTGGACCTCTTCTGAAGGCCGGCGGGGGGCAACAGTCTTTGCTCCCCCCCGCCTGCCTTCCCGGGACAGCGGAGACTTCTCCGCTGCCCCGGGCGATCTTAAAATGCTGGCGGGCGGGAGCGAAGCGTTCGCTGCCGACCCCCAGCATTTTAAAATCTCCCTGGGAGAGCAGAGAAGTCTTTGCTGTCCCAGGGAGATTTTAAAATGCTGGGGGCGTTCGCTGCCGACCCCCAGCATTTTAAAATCTCCCCGGGACAGCGGAGGCTTCGCTCCCGCCCGCCAGCATTTTAAAATCGCCCCGGGACAGCAGGGGCTTTTAAAATGCTGGCGGTCGGCAGCAAAGCCCTCCTGTCCCCGGAGCTTGCGGGGCGGGAGGTGGGAAGAAGGGCTTTTCTTCCCACCGCCAGCCTTCAGAACAGCCTTCTGAAGGCTGGCAGTGGGAAGAAAAGCCCTTGTCCCCCCCCCCAGCCTTCAGAAGAGGTCGGGGGACAGACTGAAGGCGGTTTCCCTAGGAACGCATTAATTGATTTTCAATGCATTCCTATGGGAAACCGTGCTTCGCAAGACGAAAAACTCACAAGAAGAAAAAACTTGCGGAACGAATTAATTTCGTCTTGCGAGGCACCACTGTAGTCAGCATGGATTTCTGAAAAATAAGTCACCATCAGAGCACTTCTGACATATGGTTGTCAAGCCTCTGCTTAAAGACCTCCAAAGTAGGAGACTCCACCACACTCCTTGGCAGCAAATTCCACTGTCGAACAGCTCTTACTGTCAGGAAGTTCTTCCTAATGTTTAGGTGGAATCTTCTTTCTTGTAGTTTGGATCCATTGCTCCGTGTCCGCTTCTCTGGAGCAGCAGAAAACAACCTTTCTCCCTCCTCTATGTGACATCCTTTTATATATTTGACCATGGCTATCATATCACCCCTTAGCCTCCTCTTCTCCAGGCTAAACATGCCCAGCTCCCTTAGCCGTTCCTCATAAGGCATCGTTTCCAGGCCTTTGACCATTTTGGTTGCCCTCCTCTGGACACGTTCCAGTTTGTCAGTGTCCTTGAACTGTGGTGCCCAGAACTGAGGCTACTTCTGATTCTGCTAAATCTAAATCATTGCACCCTTTCCGCCCATCCAGCCATCCAGTAGCCTCTGATCACCTCAACTCCCTCAAAAGGTTGGTGGGGAGGAGCTGGCCTGGAGCAGCCAGGTGGACCACTGGATCTGGCCTGGGCTGAGGAAACAGAGGCAACCAGTGGCTGCCTGTTCACTCTGCATGGTCCAAAGAGACCTGGATGATCGTGAGTTGCTAAGGTCAGGCAGGAGGAGCCCCAGAGCCCTAAGGAGAGCCACACTGGCCAACCAGAAGAAGCCGCCAAGCACGACTTGAGCGCAAAAGCAGCAGCTCCTCTCCCCCCCATAATAATAAATAATAATAATAATAATAATAATAATAATAATAATAATAATAATAATAATAATAAATTTTATTTATATCCCGCCCTCCCCAGCCGAAGCCGGGCTCAGGGCGGCTAACAACAATCAAATAATCAAACAATCAAATAATCCAAAATTCTAAAACATTTCATTATAAAAATTAATTAAAATCAAATTAATGGCAACCGTTAAGCAAAATTCTGTGCAGGTTGCCAGAGGAGGGAGTCAGGCTGGGCCCTGACCAAAGGCCTGGTGGAACAACTCTGTCTTGCAGGCCCTGCGGAAAGATGTCAGGTCCTGCAGGGCCCTAGTCTCTTGTGACAGAGCGTTCCACCAGATTGGAGCCGCAGCCGAGAAGGCCCTGGCTCTAGTTGAGGCCAGCCTAACCTCTCTGTGGCCTGGGACCTTCAGGATGTTTTTATTTGCAGACCGTAGGTTCCTCTGTGGGGCATACCAGGAGAGTCGGTCCCGTAGGTACGAGGGTCCTAGGCAGTATAGGGCTTTAAAGGTTAAAACCAGCACCTTAAACCAGATCCTGTACTCCACCGGGAGCCAGTGCAGCTGGTGTAGCACCGGATGAATGTGATCCCGCAGCGAAGACCCCGTAAGGAGTCTCGCTGCGGCATTCTGCACCTGCTGGAGTTTCTGGGTCAGTCTCAAGGGCAGCCCCACGTAGAGCAAGTTACAATAATCCAGTCTGGAGGTGACCGTCGCGTGGATCACAGTGACTAGGTCAGGGCGAGAGAGATAAGGGGCCAACTGCTTAGCTTGGCGGAGATGAAAAAATGCCGCCTTTGTTATAGCTGCAATCTGCGTCTCCATAGAGAGGGAGGTATCAAAGATTACACCCAAACTCTTAACGGACGGTGCTGGCACTAATTGCACCCCCGCAAGAGATGGGAGTTGCCCCCCCAATCCCATATCGTCCCGTCCCAGCCAGAGGACCTCTGTCTTCGAAGGATTTAACTTCAACCGGCTTCCACGTAACCATCCAGCCACAGCTTCCAAACATCTGGTCAGTGTGTCTGGGGCCGAGTCAGGATGGCCATCCATCAACAGATAGTTGGGTGTCATCGGCATACTGATGGCAGCCCAGCCCAAAACTCCGGACAAGCTGGGCGAGGGGGCGCATAAAGATGTTAAAAAGCATCGGGGAGAGTATCGCACCCTGAGGCACTCCACACACCAAGGAGTGGCGCGATGACAATTCCCCCCCAAGCGCCACCCTCTGTCCCCGACCAGAGAGAAACGAGCGCAGCCATTGAAGGACTGTGCCCTGGATCCCCACGTCAGCAAAGCGGTGGTTCAGGAGTTCGTGATCGACCATGTCGAAGGCTGCTGACAGGTCTAGAAGAATCAGCAGCCCCGACCCGCCTCGATCCAGCTGCCTGCAGAGATCATCTGTTAGGGCGACCAGAGCCATCTCGGTCCCATGACCAGCGTGGAAGCCAGACTGGAATGGATCCAGAGCCGATGTTTCATCCAGAAACCTACCAAGCTGTTCAGCAACCGCTCTCTCAATCACCTTACCCAGGAATGGAAGATTCGAAACCGGGCGGTAATTGGATAGATCTAGAATCATAGAATCATAGAATATGAATAGTTGGAATAGACCACAAGGGCCATCGAGTCCAACCCCTGCCAACCAGGAAACACCATCAGAGCACTCCTGACATATGGTTGTCAAGCCTCTGCTTAAAGACCTCCAAAGTAGGAGACTCCACCACACTCCTTGGCAGCAAATTCCACTGTCGAACAGCTCTTACTGTCAGGAAGTTCTTCCTAATGTTTAGGTGGAATCTTCTTTCTTGTAGTTTGGATACATTGCTCCGTGTCCGCTTCTCTGGAGCAGCAGAAAACAACCTTTCTCCCTCCTCTATGTGACATCCTTTTATATATTTGAACATGGCTATCATATCACCCCTTAACCTCCTCTTCTCCAGGCTAAACATGCCCAGCTCCCTTAGCCGTTTCCAGGCCTTTGACCATTTTGGTTGCCCTCCTCTGGACACGTTCCAGTTTGTCAGTGTCCTTCTTGAACTGTGGTGCCCAGAACTGGACACAGTACTCCAGGTGAGGTCTGACCAGAGCAGAATACAGTGGCACTATTACTTCCCTTGATCTAGATGCTATACTCCTATTGATGCAGCCCAGTATTGCATTGGCTTTTTTAGCTGCCGCGTCACACTGTTGGCTCATGTCAAGTTTGTGGTCAACCAAGACTCCTAGATCCTTTTCACATGTACTGCTCTCAAGCCAGGTGTCACCCATCTTGTATTTGTGCCTCTCATTTTTTTTTTTGCTCAAGTGCAATACTTTACATTTCTCCCTGTTAAAGTTCTTCTTGTTTGTTTTGGCCCAGTTCTCTAATCTGTCAAGGTCGTTTTGAAGTGTGATCCTGTCATCTGGGGTGTTAGCCACCCCTCCCAGTTTGGTGTCATCTGCAAATTTGATCAGGATGCCCTTGAGTCCATCATCCAAGTCGTTGATAAAGATGTTGAATAAGACTGGGCCCAAGACAGAACCCTGTGGCACCCCACTAGTCACTCTTCTCCAGGATGAAGAGGAACCATCGATGAGCACCCTTTGGGTTTGGTCAGTCAGCCAGTTACAAATCCACTGAGTGGTAGCATAGTCAAGACCGCATTTTACCAGCTTCTTTACAAGAATATCATGGGACACCTTGTCAAATGCCTTGCTGAAATCAAGGTAGGCTACATCCACTGTGTTCCCTTTATCTACCAGGCTTGTAATTCTGTCAAAAAATGAGATCAGGTTAGTCTGGCATGATTTATTTTTCAGAAATCCATGCTGACTATTGGTGATCACAGCATTCCTTTCTAGGTGCTCACAGACTGTTTGCTTAATGATCTGCTCCAGAATCTTCCCTGGTATTGACGTCAGACTGACTGGGTGATAATTATTTGGGTCCTCTCTTTTCTCCTTTTTGAAAATAGGGACAACATTTGCCCTCCTCCAGTCTGCCGGGACTTTGCCTGTTCTCCAGGAATTCTCAAAGATGACTGCCAGTGGTTCTGAGATCACATCTGCCAGTTCTTTTAATACTCTTGGATGCAGTTCATCTGGCCCTGGAGACTTGAATACATCTAAACTAGCCAAGTATTCTTGTACTATCTCCTTAGTTATTCTGGGCTGTGTTTCCTTTGCTGAATCATTTGCTCCAAATTCTTCAGGTCGGGCATTGTTTTCTTTATCGGAGAAGACTGAGGCAAAGAAGGCATTGAGGAGTTCAGCCCTTTCTGTGTCCCCTGTTTGCATTTCACCATCTTCTCCTCTGAGTGACCCCACTGTTTCTTTGTTCTTCTTTTTGCTACGAACATACCCATAAAAGCCTTTTTTGTTGCTTTTAACCTCTCTAGCAAGCCTGAGTTCATTCTGTGCTTTAGCTTTTCTGACTTTGTGTCTACACGTGCTGGCTATTTGTTTGAATTCCTCTTTGGTGGTTTCCCCCCTTTTCCATTTTTTTTACACATCCTTTTTTAATCTTAACTCAGTTAAAAGTTCTTTAGATAGCCACCCTGGCTTCTTTAGGCGCCTTCCATGTTTCTGTCTCATTGGTATTGCCTGACGTTGTGCTTTTACTATCTCCCTCTTAACAAACTCCCAGCCATCATGAACTCCCTTTCCTTTTAGTATTACTGTCCATGGGATCTCACCCAGCACTTCCCTAAGTTTTATGAAGTCGGCTTTCTTAAAGTCAAGAAATTGAGTCCTAGTATGCTTGGCTGCTCCTTTCCGCTGTATAGTAAACTTCAGAAGAGCATGATCACTCGCGCCTAATTATCCTTCCACTTCTACCCCACTAACCAGGTCATCAACATTGGTTAGGACCAGATCTAAAATGGCTGTTCCTCTTGTTGCTTCTCCCACTTTCTGGACAATGAAGTTGTCTGCAAGGGCAGTGAGGAATCTGTTTGACCATATGCTCTTGGCTGAGTTTGACATCCAACAAATATCCGGGTAATTGAAGTCCCCCATTACTACTATCTCCCTTCCTTTTGCATGCTTGGCCATCTGTTCCAGGAAGGCATCATCTATGTCCTCCGTTTGGCTTGGGGATCTATAGTAAACTCCCACAATGAGAAAAAATAAAAAAATTCCTTCCAGTAGCACCTTAAAGACCAACTAAGTTAGTTCTTGGTATGAGCTTTCGTGTGCATGCACACTTCTTCAGATTCCCACAATGAGGTCTCTGTTATTCTTCTCTCCCTTAATTTTGACCCAAATGCTCTCACTTTGGCTTTGAGGTTCTAAATCTTGGATCTCTTCACAGGTATACACATCCCTGACATATAACGCCACTCCTCCTCCTTTCTTGTCTGGTCTGTTTCTCTGAAATAGATTGTATCCCTCCATTATTACATTCCAATCGTGGGACATATCCCACCAGGTTTCAGTGATGCCTATTATGTCATATTTAGTTTGCTGTACCAAGAGCTCAAGCTCATCTTGTTTATTTCCCATGCTTTGCGCATTAGTGTACAGACATTGAAGTCCATTAATCATTCCCCCGTGTCTCTTATTTAAGGATTTTTTCCTCCCACCACTAGGTCTGCATGCTGTTTGCTCCATTTGGTCTATGACATTTGGATGATCATCTTCATCAATTGATAGACTCCTACCTTCAGGAGCACTGTCTCCCTCCCCCACATTAGTCAGTTTAAAGCCCTCCTGATGAGGTTTCTGAGATTTTTGGCAAAAACATTTCTCCCAACCGTTGTGAGGTGCAGCTCATCGCTTGCCAGAAGTCCATCTTCAATAAACTGCAGTCCGTGATCTAAGAATCCAAACCGTTCCTGTTTACACCATTTGCGAAGCCAGCTGTTCACTTCCACTATTTTTCCCTCTCTCCCTGGGTCACGTCGTTCAACTGGGAGGACAGATGAGATGACAATTAGTGCATTTAATTGCTTCAATTTCCTGCCCAGAGCCTCGTAGTCTCTTTTGATCTTCTGGAGGCTATTGCTTGCAGTTTCATTGGTTCCCACGTGAACCAAGAGGAAGGGGTACTTGTCAGTGGGTTTTATGATTCCTTGCAGTCGTTCAGCTACATCTTGGATCTTAGTCCCGGGGAGACAGCACACCTCCCGAGACATCTTGTCAGGCCCACAGATCACTGCTTCTGTTCCCTTCAGTAGGGAATCCCCTATCACCACTACACGCCTCCTCTTAGGTTTGGTCGGGGTTCTTCCGTGAGCTGTCCGTTCCAAGGTCGCCTGCACATTCCCTGAGGACTGACTTTACTGCTCGTCTTCATATACCTGATCGACTGTAATAAGGGAGAGATCCTCAAATGGAGTCTGCTCTTCGTCTTCCATGCTAGGGGAGAGGACCTCAAAGCGATTGCGTATTTCTAAACAATCAGAGTGAACCCTGGGCCTCCTACTTCTTTGAGTCACGTTTCTCCATATATCTGGCTCCTGTGTTGGTGAACTAGCCTCCTTCTCAGGGGAGTCCCCTGTCTCCTCCTTAGTGGAGACGGTGTGCTTTGTTGCTTCCAAGAAGAGCTCCAGCTCTCTAATTCTTTGGAGCGTAGCTACACGTTCCTCCAGTTGCTGGACTTTGTCTTCTAAGAGGGCAATCAACATACAATTGCTGCAGGTAAAGCTGCCTGCAACCTTTGGCAAGATGGCAAACATTGCGCGGGAACCGCAGGCGACTGCAGCTGTTCCCTCACCCTCCATCTTGAAAACGTGTCGTTGGGGGTGGCTACAGTGGTCCTCCATCTTAAAAAGCGTGAAGACAGGACAAATAACTCCCCCCACAAAAAAACCTAGGTCTCCCCCAACAAACGTTTGAGACTAGCTCCCCTAAATCTAAAAGATGGAGCAAACTGCGCGCGCCGCTGCCCTGCAAGCTCTGATAAGCTCCTCCCACAGCTAATCACCTGCCTCAACAGAAACCCTGCCCCCCTGACCTTTGCACAGGGAGAGCAGCTAATCAGCCACAAAGAAACACACACACACAAGAAAACCCTTTTTGCTCCTTCAACTGCTGCCCTGCAAGCTCAAGGGATCTAAGGGATCTAATGATGTTTTCTTTAAGAGCGGGCGCACCACTGCCTCCTTCAATTCCCCTGGAAATATCCCGGTGCCAAGGGACAAATTGATGATATCCCCCAGGGGGGCCCGCACCTCGTCTGGACACACTCTAAGCAGCCAAGACGGGTACAGGTCAAGAGGACAGGTGGTGGGCTTTCCAGCTCGGAGGAGTCTGTCCACATCGGCTGGGGATATCTGGTCAAAGTGGTCCAATACTGGACCCGAGGACAGTCGAGGGGCCTCCAGTTCCTTTATTGTATCCAAATTGGCAGGGAGGTCATGGCGGAGCAACAGGACCTTCTCCGCAAAAAAGGTCGCAAATGCCTCACAGCTGTGTGTCAGATTGTTATTTAAATTTGGCTGTCCTTCAAGGGACGTTAAAGACCTAATTATACTAAATAATTGCGCCGGGCGAGAGCTAGCAGATGCAATGGAGGCCCAGAAGTAAGACTTCTTAGCGGCCTTCACTGCCATCTCATAGGTTTTCAGAAAAACCCTATAAGATGTTCTTGAGGCTCCATCACGGGCACCCTGCCATACTCGCTCTAGCCATCTGAGGTCCCGCTTCATTTTCCGAAACTCCTCGGTAAACCAGGGAGCCCGGTTTCTGCAGAGTCGCATAGGGCACTTAGGTGCGATCTCATCTCTGGCTGCCAGGAGCTGGATATTCCAGCCCTCAACAAGCTCAGTCAATGAGTCGCCAGGGGGAGCAAGGTCCCGCAAGGCTTGACGGAATCTATCAGGGTCCATTAGCCTCTGCGGGCGAGCCCAAATCGGCCTGCCACCTAAGCAGGGTGGGGGTGGAAAGTCAACCCTGGCTTTCAGAGCGTAGTGATCAGACCATGGCACCTTCATCGAAGGAGACATGATCACATCTATACCTACGCCAAAGATCAAATCCAGCGTGTGGCCTGCTTGATGTGTGGGGCCCGAAACAAACTGGGAGAGCTCTAGTGTCGCCATGGAAGACACCAGGTCCAGAGCCTGTGAGTAGGGAGTGGCATCAGCATGGATGTTGAAGTCCCCCAATACCAATAGGTTAGGGAACTCCAAGGCCCAGCCGGCCACCGCCTCCAATAGGCCTGACAGGGTGGCTGCTGGTGCGCTAGGTGGCCGGTACACCAGCCAGACAGCCAAGCTCACCTCAGAGCCCCGCACTAGGCCAACACATTCAATGCCGGGGATCGATGGCGATGGTAGAGCCCTGAAAGAACAATCTTCCCGAATTAATACTGCCACCCCTCCCCCCCGGCCCACAGTCCGTGACTGGTGGAGGACGGAGAAACCCGGGGGCGCCATCTCTCGTAAGGTAACGGTTTCCCCTTCGCGCACCCAGGTCTCCGTCACACAAGCCAGGTCGACCCCCTGCGAGGTAAAGAAATCTCGCAGAGTGGCGGTTTTGTTGCCTATAGACCTGGCATTGCACAGCACCAGTGACGGAGGTGAGTAATCCTTGCTCACCCTACCCTCGTCCCTCGGGATGGGGCGCAGATTGGAAGGGGTACGAGCATATCCGTATCTCGATCCCCTTCGCCTATGACATCTGCCCCCACCGCCATACCTCCCTCGCCCCTCCACGGTAGCAATCCCAAGCCTCATACAAGCCTCCATTTACAAAATAGAAAACAAACCAAACCAAAAACAATTATACCTAAACAAAACCAATCCCCACCCCAAACCACAATAAAACGGAACAAAATAAAAATACATAAATAAAAACCACTGTTCACGGTGGTACAACAAAGTAAAAACACCTTTAAAACACTTTGAAACATTTTGAACATTTGCTGCAGCAGCACCAGTGTCCTTAAAACTGTAGCGGAGGTGAGTCTGGGCCCCGTCCCCTAGGCCAGGTGGAGTTAGCCTGAGGAGGGAGCGGCCTTCCCCAACACTCACGGTGCAGCAGCAGTCCCCAGCAGCCGGTCTCATTCGGAGGCATTCGCTGCCTCTGACTCCCAGCAGCCATCAGGGCTGGCTCCTTTGGCCTGGCGCTTGTGGGCTCCTGCTGGGGACCCTTCACCCCAGTACAGAGGAAGGGGCTGCTCCGCTTGCAGGGTGGATGAAAGCGGCAGGGCCCTGTGGAATGTGCGAGAGGCACCGAGTGTGTGCGAGAGTGATCGCATCTTGTGTGACTCACGCCTGTCCTTTTCCACAATGGTGATAGGGTGATGCTGTCGCTATGGGGAACCCCTTGCCAAGCTGCATTGGCTGCGTGGGCATCCCAGGGCTCCCCAGCTTAGCGGGTGCAGGTGGGTGATGTGGTTTTCTCTCCTGCGTCATCACACGGCCACCATGGCCTCCCCACTGCACCCCCCCAACCTTCTTGAATGTTCTCGTACAAAGCTGCAGAAAGGACAGAAATGCTCTTGGGCAGCTGTGCCCTGCGCAAATCCCTCTTTCTTTTGCTTTCTTTGTGGCGGGGGGAGAGATGGGGGGAAAGAAAGAAAGGGGCTATTGTCTCCAGTGATTTCTGTGTCTTCCCTTGCTATGGGACTTTTGAGATTTGTGGAGCAGGGAGCAAGAGGCCCCTGGACCCTACAGGGCGTCTCTGCCCAGAAGAGCAACTGCCCCATTCCTTCTCTCACCACTGATCACTCAAGGCAATTCCTGCAGCCAGGCGGGTGCCAAGGCTGAGAGGGGGGTCTTGTCGTCTGGGCAGCCCAGGACCCCCAGTCACACGGCCCAGGCTGGTGCCCCAAGGAGGTCACTTTGGTGCTGCTCGCACAGCGATTTGGCTTCACCACTGGAGGCACACTCCTTTGTCTCTTGAGACAGGCGGATGCCAACCACCTCACTGAGCTCTGTCATGGATCATGGAAACACAGGCAGGTCAATGTGTCCCTCTTGCTCAGCATGGCCTACTTTGGCTGGCAGCAGTGCCTTCGCTCTCCCAGCCCTGCAGGAAACCAGCAAAATGGACATGAGCCTGAGAGCCATTCTCAGAACTGTGGAGGCAGAGCACATCCTGACTCGGAGCCACTGATAGCCTTTTTCTCCATAAGTTTGACTAATCCTCTTTTAAAGCCATCCCAGTGGCGGCCTTCGCTGCCTCCTGTGGCAGGGAGTTCCACAGTTTAACTGTGCTGTGCAAAGAAGTTTATCCGCCCTGAATCTTCTGATGTTTAGGGTGTCGCCAAGTTGCAGCATTACAAGAAAACTTTTCTCTCTCTGCTTCCTCCACTCCATGTATGACCTTACAAACTTCTGTCATGTTGCTGCGTCTGACCGGACACCTTGAGAAAAGCAGGGTGCCGGATTCGATGGAGCTCCCCTTGGCCCGACCCTTTTTTTTAAAAAAAAAATGATATTTATTACTTTTCCAACAATTTAAACACAACACAACAAACAAACAAAAACAAAAAAAGAACAATACAATACAAAAACACTAAATAACACTGACACATTAAACTAACATAACCAAACAAAAACAGTTTAAAACACATTCCGTATCTTATCTTTCATTCTTTTATTTCCACGACCTCCCCACACCTCCCTTTTTGTATTCCACTTCTATTAGTTGTTTCAGCAATTCCTTTCCATCTTCCTCTGTTTTCTATCCTATAATTATCTTAACACATTCTAACCTTATTTTTCCTTTAATACTCTATTAATCTATTTATACTTATTTCCTTATAACATTTCTACTGAAGCCATATCACTTCATTCCAACATTCTTCTAACATTCATTAATTTTACAGTGTTTCTGTAAATAGTCTTCTTTTTCCAGTCTTCTTCCACCGACTCTTCTCCCTGGTCTCGGATTCTGCCAGTCATTTCCGCCAGTTCCGTATAGTCCATCAACTTCATCTGCCATTCTTCCCTGGTGGGTAAATCTTGTGTCTTCCAATACTTCACGTTAAGTATTCTTGCTGCTGTTGTTGCATACATAAAAAAAGTTCTACCCTTCTTTAGCACCAATTGGCCGACCATGCCCAGGAGAAAGGCCTCTGGTTTCTTCAGGAAGGTATATTTAAATACCTTTTTCATTTCGTTCTAAATCATCTCCCAGAATGTCTTAATCCTTGGGCATGTCCACCAAAGGTGAAAAAATGTACCTTCAGTCTCATTACGTTTCCAACATTTATTGTCGGGCAAGTGGTATTTTTTTTCTAGCTTGACTGGTGTCATGTACCACCTATAAATCATTTTCATTGAATTTTTTCTTAGGGCATTACATGCCGTAAATTTCATACCTGTGGTCCATCCCAGTCAGCCATCATTATGTTATGTCCAACATCTTGTGCCCATTTAATCATAGCTGATTTCACAGTTTCATCCTGAGTGTTCCATTTCAACAACAAGTTATACGTTCGTGACAAATTCTTGATTTTTGGATCTAACAATTCTGTTTCCAATTTTGATTTTTCCATCTGGAAACCAACTTTTTTGTCCAATTTATATGCCTCCATTATTTGGTAATAATGGAGCCAATCTCGCACTTTGTTTTTCAATTTTTCAAAGCTCTGCAATGAATTTTAACAGGGAGAAATGTAAAGTATTGCACTTGGGCAAAAAAAATGAGAGGCACAAATACAAGATGGGTGACACCTGGCTTGAGAGCAGTACATGTGAAAAGGATCTAGGAGTCTTGGTTGACCACAAACTTGACATGAGCCAACAGTGTGACGCGGCAGCTAAAAACGCCAATGCAATTCTGGGCTGCATCAATAGGAGTATAGCATCTAGATCAAGGGAAGTAATAGTGCCACTGTATTCTGCTCTGGTCAGACCTCACCTGGAGTACTGTGTCCAGTTCTGGGCACCACAATTCAAGAAGGACACTGACAAACTGGAACGTGTCCAGAGGGCGGCAACCAAAATGGTCAAAGGCCTGGAAACGATGCCTTATGAGGAACGGCTAAGGGAGCTGGGCATGTTTAGCCTGGAGAAGAGGAGGTTAAGGGGTGATATGATAGCCATGTTCAAATATATAAAAGGATGTCACATAGAGGAGGGAGAAAGGTTGTTTTCTGCTGCTCCAGAGAAGCGGACACGGAGCAATGGATCCAAACTACAAGAAAGAAGATTCCACCTAAACATTAGGAAGAACTTCCTGACGGTAAGAGCTGTTCGACAGTAGAATCTGCTGCCAAGGAGTGTGGTGGAGTCTCCTACTTTGGAGGTCTTTAAGCAGAGGCTTGACAACCATATTTCAAGAGTGCTCTGATGGTGTTTCCTGCTTGGCAGGGGGTTGGACTCGATGGCCCTTGTGGTCTCTTCCAACTCTATGATTCTATGATTCTATGATTCTGTCTCCATCTTGTTCTAGAATTTCCCAATATTTCGGCCATTTGGCCTCCATATTGAGTTTTTTCTGTGCCTTCACTTCCATTGGTGACAACCATCCCCCCCCCCGGCCTGATCCTGTGCAGAGTTCCCCGTGCCTCACCATGTTCTGCTTTGGAGGTGCTCTGCCTCTGATGTGCAAGTGGGCCGTGTGCTGCTGCTGCTGCTGCTGCACTCATGCCCCATTTGCTGGCTTCCCCTGGGTTGGCGTCTGGCTGGACACCACGGTGGGGGACCCAGGAGGCTGTGCTCAATGGAGCCCCTTTGGGCAGCGCTCAGCATAGGGCCTGTGTACTATGGGATGCCTGCTGCTGCGCCTCCTGAAGGATGCCCCTTTGCAGACCTTGAGCCGCCCAGAACTTGCACTCTGCTTCCACTGCCAGCTGCTCGGAGGAACCTTCTCTTTGCTGCTTCTCCTCCTCTGATAGCAGAAAGCGGAGGTTGCCCTCAGATATTGTGGCTGGAGACAGACAGCACCTTCCTCTCCCATCTCCTTGGCTGGCTCTCGGCGCTTTTCTCCCCTCTGCTCTTGCTGCTCCTCTCTGTCTGTTCAGCACATGCTGCACCAAGGCTGTAATTACGTTTCCAGAGCTCGTGAGAAAATGCTGGACTGCCTGTATATCTTCTCTCCTTTCTGCTTGCTTTCTCTCTTCTTCTTTTCTTAATCAGCAAGTATCAGTGATACAGATCTCAACAGCTTTACAAAAGGAGGGTGCCATTGGATTAGCAATCGCCTGGCACCAGCAGTGGTGATGGTGTTTTTAATCCTTGCTTCTCTACGTTTTGACTTGCTCTCTTGGCTGCAGAAGATGGGGCTTCATTTGCAGGCAGGCAGTGATCCTGCATAAGTACGGTATATTCAGTTGAAAGGGGGTGGCACGGTGGAAGGGGGCCTAGGGCACGGAATTCAGCTTGCAAGAAATGAGAGCATGGTTTGTGGGGGGTGTTTTTAAGCAAGGCACTGGCCCAGGAGACTTCGGAGGTGATGGGCAAACGGATTTTTGAGGGGCTCAGCTTAGCTCTGCCTGGCCCCAGATCTGTTGGTCAGCTGCATGCAGGAGGCCTCTGGTGTCTCCAGGCAGGACTGGGAAGAGAATCTGCTGCAGACAGCACCAAGCTAGACAGACCCATTGTCCAACTTGCTATAAGGCTGTGCTTCCTGCAGTATTTAAATCAGCCTTTCACCCAGAAACATGACTAGAACCTTGTTTTATGAGCTGCAGGTCGGTGGTGCAGCACTTGCTCAGCATGCCAGTTCAATCCTCAGCTCCTCCAGGTAAGGCTGGCAGAGGCTGCCGTACTCTGAAACCCCAGAGAGCCGTTGCTGGGTGGACTCCAGTGGTCTTACTTGGTTTAAGGCAGTGTCCTGCATCCATCCCGGCAGGAGCAACGTAGATTTGCACCATACCTGCAGCCAGTGGAGAATCCAGCGGTTCTGCCCAGAGTCTGGGGTTTACCTTGGTGCAGCAACACTCAGGCCACTCTGCCGCTTAGTGGAAGGCTATTATTATTATTATTATTATTATTATTATTATTATTATTATTATTATTATTATTATTTATTTATTCACTTTAAATACCCCCCTTCATCTGAAGATCTCAGGTCTCACAAAATACAAATACAGGATAAAAACACAAAAGAAATAGTTAAAGCCAAAACAAAACAATACCCCCTCCCTGCCCAAAGAACATGTAAAAGCCGTAGAATATTAATCAGCCAAAGGTCTGGGAGAAGAGGAATGTTTTTTCCTAGCACATAAAAATATATAATGAAAGCACCAGGCAAACCTCTCTGGGGAGAGCATTCCACAAATGGGGAGCCACCACAGAAAAGACCTGTTCTTAGGTTGCCACCCTCCGGACCTCACCTGGAGGCGGCACATGAAGAAGGGCCTCAGAAGATGATTTCAGGGTCCAAGTCGGCTCATATGGGGAGAGGCAGCCCTTGAGGTATTGCAGCCCTGAGCCGTTTAGGGCTTTACAGGTCAAAAGAAGCACTTTGAATTAGAAAACTAATTGGTAGCCAGTGCAGTCAGATCAGTGCAAAATGCTCCCGCTTTCTTGCCCCGGTGAGAAGCCTAGCCGCTGAATTCGGCAGCAGCTGAAGTTTCCGATCTGTCTTCAGAGGCCTTGCAGTACTTTGTGTTGCATATTGTTTTTAGCATATAGTTGACAAGTGCGTTCAACCCAAAAGCAAGCTTCAGAAAGGATGTGAGATGTGTTTTCTCGGACATTCCCCCCATCCTCCAACCACTATGGGGGGGGGGGGATTCTGATGCTCTGCCTGCAATGAGCCAGGGCTGCCCACCGTTGGAGGCAGGATCCTTGCCTTGGTGGGCCTGCTTGGGGTCTGGCCCTCTCATTCCCATCTCGCAAGCATGCAGTGGAGAGAAAGGGGGCTGAAGCACATTTTGCAGGCAGGGCAAGCAAGGAGGAAGAGCATTGCTTCATTTTTGTTCCTGAATCTGCCTTAAATGATCCTTTGGGGAAGGGCAAGGAGCTGGCCCAACCCCTTTGCTCCCCTTGTTGTTCTTGGCGGGGGGGGGGGGATTCATCACAGGTGAGGTTCAAGGTTCATGCTGCAGAATCTGTTTTCCCATCAGGCAGGCGGCAATAACACAGCATCCCTCCTCTCTTTCCGTGTGGAATAGTTCAGGGCGTTGGGGCGGTAAAATTCCATATGTTGCCCAGGCTGATCCCCCCCTCCTCCCAGGTCTGCTCTGTTCCAGCTTATCGGAAAACATCTGGCACTGCTGCGCTCCCTCCTCCCTTGACACGCCTGGGGCAACCGAATAGGCAGTCCTCCAAGGCCTTTGCTCTGTGCCAGGTGGGTCGGGGGCCACCATTTTCCAGGGCTGCCTGTTGCCCCAGAGACTCCTCTGTGTTTTTCCAATATTCACATGCCTTTGCAATCTCTATATCCTGCCCTGCCCTGTAACTTTGTGAGGAGCAAAAATGGTTGGACGCAGGCATGTGGAACGCTGCAGTATCCCCTGAGGGGTTTTCAGTCTGGCTCCTGAAAGGGCACCACAGCAGCCAAAACAGCCCCAGGCTCTACCCAGAACCGTCAGCCATCCTGCACTGGGTTCCTGAGTGTCTCATGGCAGCAGCCCCAAAGCTGGAGTGGCCAATCAGGGCAGAGGAGGAGGTGGCGGCGGCGGCGGCAGTGGCCCAAGGCTAGGGGAAGCCGTGGCCTGGCGTGGCATCAGGTTGCTCAAGGTGAGCCCATGCCAGACCTGAGCTTCTCCTCTCCAGCTTTCACAGCCACAGGGCCTCGGATTGCACTCGCATTCAGCAATCAAGCAGCGGCTCAGTTCCTGGTTGTTGCACTGTCTCAGCCTTGCCTGCAGCTCACCTGCTCCCTGAACAGGCCCGCCTTGAATTGGGTGCCAGGATTGGGAGCCTGATTTCCCACCTGTGCACAGCAGCTGGAGCATCTGGCTCAGGGGTAGGCAACCTACGGCCCGGGGACCGGATCCGGCCCAATTGCCTTCTCAGTCTGGCCTGCGGACGGTCCGGGAATCAGCGTGTTTTTACATGAGTAGAATGTGTTCTTTTATTTCAAATGCATCTCTGGGTTATTTGTGGGGCATAGGAATTTGTTCACCCCCCCCCCAAATATAATCTGGCCCCCACATGGTCTGAGGGATGGTGGACTGGCCCATGGCTGAAGAAGGTTGCTGACCCTTGATCTGGCTCCATTTGGGGTGGGTAGGCTGGGCAGGCCCCTTTTGTGGCCTGTCTCTTTTCCTTCTTAGAAAACGTGGCAGCCGTTTTCTGCCTTGCCACATCAACAGCCATTTGCGGTGGGTGCCCATGGCACTTCCTCAGGATGGCAAATGGGCCCATTGCCCCCACCCAAAGAAGGCAGGGGGGGACCCCTCAGCTGGAGCTTCTGGATTCCCATGAAGGAGACGTGTTCTGGTGGGCATCTCCGGTAGTGAGGAAGGGGAAGCCAGAAAGTCTGGGCTCCCTGTCACAGCCAAATCCCAGTCCGTCTCTCCCTAACAAGCCACATGCGCGGGCCACCTTAAGCCGTGGCTTGTTGCTGGAAAGCTGGGCTATCGCTCCCAGCTCCCTCCAGCTCTTTTTCCGAGGCACCAGGGCAGGGGCGTTGTTGGCTTTCCTGCTTTGGGCTTCACCCTGCTTGCTCCCACCGCCTGCCTGCCTGCCCGCCCTCCCTCCTTGCCTTGCAAAGGAGAAAGAGAGAGACTTCCCTACAAGGCAGGCCAGGCACACTTCTGAACTCCACCCCCTGCCTGTGAGTCATCCCTTTTGTTGTGAAGCATTTGCATCCCTGGAGTAATGTCCTTCCAGTGACGCCTGGCAAAGGAATTTCAGGCACGAGGAGAATGTCTGCTCTGTGGGGCCAGGGGGTGGGGGTTTTTTTGGGGGGGGGACCCAAAGCACACTGGGTCTCTCTGCCACTGCCCATACTGCCATTGCCTCACAGCTTCCTGCACAGCATGCGTGGGTTTTCCCCTCTTGCCTCTCAGGAGCTGCTCCTGAGTCAAAACTCAGACCAGTGGGGCAGAGAGAGACTGAGCAATCTGCAGATATCTAGGGCCCAGGGCCTGTCATCTCGCCAGGCAGTTCCTGAGCCTCTCTTCTCTCTCTGCCTTGCAGGGGCCCAGGGACCTGAAATGTGTGGGAAGCGGGGGGACGGGGACGGATGCTACCATGCTGCTCTACCTCGCAGGGTTGCTGAAAAGATAGCAAGAGGCTGTTATGTGGAGAGTCTCATGCTCCAGGCAGCCCTGTGTGGACAGCATTGCCAAGCAGTCACCTGGCTCGGCAGTCAGTTGCTCTGAAACAGCTACCCCCCTCCCCCCTCTTGGCTCTGCAAAATTTGTGCCTTGCAGCTGCTCTGAAGAAGTCACCTGATGCCTCGGGGTGGTGTTGGTCAAGCAGCCAGGGCCAGGCTGAGCTTAATGGACCCAATTATAGAAGTCTGTCTGTCTGTCTGTCTGTCTGTCTACCTATCTATCTATGGGATGTATGAGGTGTTAGGGTAGGGTAGTACCTCTGGTGGGGGCCATGTCCTCCTTCTGGGGTGGTTTGTCCACCTTGGGTCCTCTCCACCCCCATCCCCCGGCACTCAGCTCTCACCTGCGGCTCCTAGAAGCTGTCAGCAGGTGACAGTGGCCACAGTCCCAGGAAACAGCTTTGACTGGCCAGCTGAACCAGGTGAGGGGAGCCAAGGGGTCTCAGACTCTCGATGAGTTAGGGGCTTCTGCATGCAAAGACAGGCTCCTGAGGACGGAGTGGACGAGACCAAGAGGGGGTTCAGTGGTCAAGGAGGTGGTTTCTGCCCATGTGGCTTCATCCCTGGAGAAACACTCCATTGTTTCTCGAGATAAGACACATGCCAAAAACACATACACAAAGAACAGCACATACATGCACTCTGATATGCGTATATAAATGACAGCCACCCATATCAGAGCATTGAAAGCATGTGACAGATTAGCATGTGCCAACCACTATCCCAGGGAAGGGAATTCTCTGGTTTGGGGCCTGCTACCAAATGGCCCTGCTGCCCCACACCCTGCCCTCCAAGTGGAGCTGGAGATCACGTCTCCTTCCCCAAATGTGCCAGTGGGGAAGTGTTTAGAGGAAGAGGCTGGGTCTGGGAGACTGGGTTCAACTCCCTTGAGCACAGGCTCTGCCTCTCTCAGCCTAACCCACCTCACGGTTGTTTTGAGGCTCGATTGATCATACAAACTCTCTCACACACACCCCAGTGTGTGTAAAAGAATTTGGGACCCCCCCTCCCCTGCTGGCATTTGGGCAACCTCCTGTCTCCCCCCCCCAAGCTCTGTGTCAGATTGATATTTATCCCCATTCAGAAAATAAAATAAAAAATGTAACCTTTCCTCTCTCTTTCTCTGTTTCCCTCTCAGGTGTGTTCCAAGGACGTTGGAAGAAAAGGTATGTTTGCAGGTGGCTGTGGAGCGGCTTCTGTAATGGGGTTTGGATTGGGATCTTATTCCTGGGCTGCCTTCTCTCTGGTGTGTTGGAGGTGGCGGTTGGTGACATTGACCTTTTTCTCTTGCCTGTGCCTAATGGACTGATCTCTGGCCGTGAAGGGGATCCAGGGACTGGGCAGACACGGATGGTTTTGCATCAGGGGAAAGGGGTCTGGTGTCTGACTCGGGAGAGGGGAGCAGCGATTTGTGGAGACCTGCAGCAGCCAGGAGGCAAGAGTCAGAGGCAAGGGAAGCTTCAGAGCTGGAGGAAGAGGAGCAGGAGGCAGACTAGGCAAGGGAAGGGATGCCCTCTCCTGCACCACTTGTCACCCAGAACCAGGAGGGGACTGACAAGGGAGGAGCAGAGGACGTTTCCATGCAGGCGCAGTCTCCCAACTGTGTATGCGCAGTCCCTCAGGGAGACACAAACTGATGGAGGGAGAGTGTGTTGAATGGTTTCTTGAAATGTAAAGGTTCATCATTGTTCCACCCGATGTGTATGTCTTTAAGGGGCCAGAGCAAGGGCCAGAGCAAAATAACGAGACCCAGCTTTACCGCTGTGAAACATAGCAGATGCTGCTGAGTTGTGTTCATCAAGCTGTGTCAGCAGTTGGGTCTAGTATATAAGGAGCAGCACCTAGCTCCTCTCCCATTACTCTGGGGGATGGGTTGGTGGTTGGGTCTGGTTTGTTGTTGATGTATTTAGTGTATTTTTTTTAAGCTGACCTAACCTCTGTGCATGTGCAGAGTTCATGTCTCAGCAAATCTTTAATACCATTTAAAATGTTGCATCTTTGGGCTAAATTACCATTTGAATAAAGGAAGGGAAGGGTAAGGAGTAGATTTTAAAAATAGGGTTAGATTTTTTTTTTAAAAAAGAAACTCAGCAATTCAAGTGTTCACCAAAGCTAGCAATAGAAGTTGGTCAAATTAAATTTCTGTTAACTCAGTTCTAAGGGATCATGTTTCCTTCTCATCTGGCCAATATTGTTTTCCTGCAGCCCAAGCAAAGGGAGCGCTTCCTTTATTTACAGGGAATTGAGAGCAGGTGTTTATTAAAAAATGTGGGCTATCATTTTGTGTGATTTCCCTCTGGTCATTCATGGAACAATCAGCCACGCCCTTATATATGGGGAAAAATGGCCAGAGTCAGAATTCATAGGATCTTTAACATTCTCAGTCGTTTCAGCCTTACCATTTGCAGACAAAATTTTCTGCCTTTTATTTATTTTTTAAGTCTATTTGCCAATACATCTGCAAAAAATTTGTAATCATTGTTTAGTAATGATATGGGTCTAATTTTTTATATTCAATCTATCAGTGTCGGGTTTGGGAATCATCGTGATATGTGCCTCCTTCCAAGTGTCTGGTATCTACCCTCCTCGCAAAATGCTGTTCATGACCTTGCATAACACCTGGATATAGATTTAATTTAATATTTAATTCCTGGATATAGATTTATATGACACTCTACATAATATGAAAGCTGATCCTGAGAATGCTTTTTTAATATCATTTTTAAAGTCATTCTTTAGTAATCAGGAATTCCAAGTGTATCCAATACCATCTGAATTGCTTGCAGAGGATCAACAATCTCTTTTATATTACCTTTCCTTAAAACCCATTCTGGTCTCTGCCTTGAAACTATTGTTGTCCTTAGAGGAGTTGCTGGTGTTGGCTATTTGCAGGTTAGTAGCGCTGCAGAGAGCTTGCTGGGGAGACCATGCATTAAAAAGGGACTCAAAAATAACTTAAACAAGGTTTTAATAACAAAAACAAAAACTCCTTTTACACTAAAGATAACAACAACAAACATGACCCAACCACCAACCCATCCCCCAGGGTAATGGGAGAGGAGCTAGGTGCTGCTCTTTATATACTAGACCCAATTGCTGACACAGCTTGATGAACACAACTCAGCAGCATCTGCTGTGTTTCACAGCTGCAAGACTGGGTCCCGTTATTTTGCTCTGGCCCTTGCTCTGGCCCCTTAAAGACACCATTCAACATTTCCCCTGCGGTTCATCATTGTGGAACAAAAACATAAAGCATATTTTGTACATGTCTTTCATGTGTAAACTTTGGAAGTGCATTTGTAAAAATGTCCGCAATTTGATTGTCACCTGGAACATATTGAAATACAATCATTTCATCAGCAATTAGTTTCTTTACAAATTCTAAGCATAACCTTAAGACTCTAGTGCGCTGCGTATTGGTTTCTGAACATAGGATAGCAAGTCCAAGCATCCAAAAGGAAGGGAGATAGTAGTAATGGGGGACTTCAATTACCCGGATATTTGTTGGACGTCAAACTCAGCCAAGAGCAAAAGGTCAAACAGATTCCTCACTGGCCTTGCAGACAACTTCATTGTCCAGAAAGTGGGAGAAGCAACAAGAGGAACAGCCATTTTAGATCTGGTCCTAACCAATGTTGATGACCTGGTTAGTGGGGTAGATGTGGAAGGATCATTAGGTGCGAGTGATCATGCTCTTCTGAAGTTTACTATACAGCGGAAAGGAGCAGCCAAGCATACTAGGACTCAATTTCTTGACTTTAAGAAAGCCGACTTCATAAAACTTAGGGAAGTGCTGGGTGAGATCCCATGGACAGCAATACTAAAAGGAAAGGGAGTTCATGATGGCTGGGAGTTTGTTAAGAGGGAGATAGTAAAAGCACAACATCAGGCAATACCAATGAGACGGAAACATGGAAGGTGCCTAAAGAAGCCAGGGTGGCTATCTAAAGAACTTTTAACTGAATTAAGATTAAAAAAGGATGTGTACAAAAAATGGAAAAGGGGGGAAACCACCAAAGAGGAATTCAAACAAATAGCCAGCACGTGTAGACACAAAGTCAGAAAAGCTAAAGCACAGAATGAACTCAGGCTTGCTAGAGAGGTTAAAAGCAACAAAAAAGGCTTTTATGGGTATGTTCGTAGCAAAAGGAAGAACAAAGAAACAGTGGGGTCACTCAGAGGAGAAGATGGTGAAATGCAAACAGGGGACACAGAAAGGGCTGAACTCCTCAATGCCTTCTTTGCCTCAGTCTTCTCCGATAAAGAAAACAATGCCCGACCTGAAGAATTTGGAGCAAGTGATTCAGCAAAGCAAACACAGCCCAGAATAACTAAGGAGATAGTTCAAGAATATTTGGCTAGTCTAGATGTATTCAAGTCTCCAGGGCCAGATGAACTGCATCCAAGAGTATTAAAAGAACTGGCAGATGTGATCTCAGAACCACTGGCAGTCATCTTTGAGAATTCCTGGAGAACAGGCGAAGTCCCGGCAGACTGGAGGAGGGCAAATGTTGTCCCTATTTTCAAAAAGGGGAAAAGAGAGGACCCAAATAATTACCGCCCAGTCAGTCTGACATCAATAGCAGGGAAGATTCTGGAGCAGATCATTAAGCAAACAGTCTGTGAGCACCTAGAAAGGAATGCCGTGATCACCAATAGACAGCATGGATTTCTGAAAAATAAATCATGTCAGACTAACCTGATCTCGTTTTTTGACAGAATTACAAGCCTGGTAGATGAAGGGAACGCAGTGGATGTAGCCTACCTTGATTTCAGCAAGGCATTTGACAAGGTGCCCCATGATATTCTTGTAAAGAAGCTGGTAAAATGCGGTCTTGACTATGCTACCACTCAGTGGATTTGTAACTGGCTGACTGACCAAACCCAAAGGGTGCTCATCAATGGTTCCTCTTCATCCTGGAGAAGAGTGACTAGTGGGGTGCCACAGGGTTCTGTCTTGGGCCCGGTCTTATTCAACATCTTTATCAACGACTTGGATGATGGACTCAAGGGCATCCTGATCAAATTTGCAGATGACACCAAGCTGGGAGGGGTGGCTAACACCCCAGAGGACAGGATCACACTTCAAAACGACCTTGACAGATTAGAGAACTGGGCAAAAACAAACAAGATGAATTTTAACAGGGAGAAATGTAAAGTATTGCACTTGGGCAAAAAAAATGAGAGGCACAAATACAAGATGGGTGACACCTGGCTTGAGAGCAGTACATGTGAAAAGGATCTAGGAGTCTTGGTTGACCACAAACTTGACATGAGCCAACAGTGTGACGCGGCAGCTAAAAAAGCCAATGCAATACTGGGCTGCATCAATAGGAGTATAGCATCTAGATCAAGGGAAGTAGTAGTGCCACTGTATTCTGCTCTGGTCAGACCTCACCTGGAGTACTGTGTCCAGTTCTGGGCACCACAATTCAAGAAGGACACTGACAAACTGGAACGTGTCCAGAGGAGGGCAACCAAAATGGTCAAAGGCCTGGAAACGATGCCTTATGAGGAACGGCTAAGGGAGCTGGGCATGTTTAGCCTGGAGAAGAGGAGGTTAAGGGGTGATATGATAGCCATGTTCAAATATATAAAAGGATGTCTGTCAGAGCTGCTTCAAGATCCTAGCTCACAGAGGATCACGCTAGCCAGCGGTCATTAAGTAAAAGTCTTTATTGAGTTACAGTTTCCATTCCCAAGCTGCTGCGTGCAACTCTACGTCTAATGGCTAGATCGGCGAAGCTCCGTCTGAGTCTCCGCCCCTTGTGCACCAACTTAATATCCTAGCCCTGCTCCACCTTTTCCGCCTGACTGCTCTCCTCTGGGTCCCTCTGCCCCCCGGGGTCTCTTCCTTCCGGGATTCTTCTGACGCCGACCCCCCGGAACTCCCTGTCTCCTTGCGCCGGGCTTTAGGACCTGGCTCCCTTTCCTGGCTGCCTACTGCGTCACTTTCCTGTGCATTTGAACTTGGCGCGTGCGCCCAACCTTCCACTTTCCGTCTGACCGTTTCTTCGCTCCCCGATGGAGGTGTGGCCACTCCTGACTCGTGCCCTCCCCCCTGTTGCGAGCTGCCAGCGCTTGATCTCTGGCGCTCCTCCTCTTCCCTGCTCTCTGGCTGTGACGCTGGTCCCGATTTCCAACTGCTCTCCTCTGAGTCCCCTCTGGCTCTATCTTCCTGGGGTGTCCCCCTAGGCTCCCCCCTTGCCCTGACCACTGGTGCTCCTTTCTGTGAATCTTCTGATTCACTGGAAAGACTCGGAGATCTCGGGTCGTCGTCATCACTCATCTTTTCTTCTGCCTCCTCCCCCTCACTCTCTGTTTCCTCCCTTGCCCTTGCCTCTGCTCCTGAACCCCTGACAATGTCACATAGAGGAGGGAGAAAGGTTGTTTTCTGTTGCTCCAGAGAAGCGGACACGGAGCAATGGATCCAAACTACAAGAAAGAAGATTCCACCTAAACATTAGGAAGAACTTCTGACAGTAAGAGCTGTTCGACAGTGGAATTTGCTGCCAAGGAGTGTGGTGGAGTCTCCTACTTTGGAGGTCTTTAAGCAGAGGCTTGACAACCATATGTCAGGAGTGCTCTGATGGTGTTTCCTGCTTGGCAGGGGGTTGGACTCGATGGCCCTTGTGGTCTCTTCCAACTCTATGATTCTATGATTCTATGATTCTAAGTCCACTCTGGGAATCAAGGTAAACTTTTACTGGTAGTGTTACTTGCATCTGTAGGTCTGCAAAAACTTGCAGATACCATTCTACATCACGAGTGGCCTGAACGCATGCACATAATTCACTCTCTGTTGTGGAGAGACAAATAATGGTTTGTGTCTGGGACTTCCATTCAAATGGACAACTGTTATAACAAAACACCATACCAGACACACCCCTGCAATTATTTTGTTCCACTGCATGAGATGCATCGCAGAAAATTTCAAAACCTTTGTCAATACTTGTTGTAAACTGCAACCTATAATGTTTAGTATGTTTAAGGTACATTACCACTCTCTTAAGAGCAGAGAAACATTGCGTAGTGGGCTTTTCCACAAATTTTGCCAGAAAGTGAAAAGCATAAGTTATATCTGGTCTTGAGATTCTTTGAATGAAATTTAGCTTGCCTATAGCAGAACGATACAAAGTTTTGTTAGGAAATGGCTTATCTTCACCTGTAAAAGTGAAACCACATACCATAGGTGTTTCCTTCCCATTTTCATTTTCTAAACATAGCATTTCAACTAGATCATCAATTTTTGCAGTTTGATGAACCAGGAAAGATCCATTTTTGTCTTTCTCAATTTGCATGGATAAGTAATTTTTAGCTATGCCTAATTCCACCACATCAAATTTCTTCTGTAACTGTGAAACTACCTGTTCATATTCCTGTTTAGTTTTTGTAGAAATTAACACATCATCTACATACACACATATTTTTGTTACAGAGTTTGCCCTTTCCTTTATAAACACACAATTGTCTGCCTTTCCTTGTGAAAAACCAATATCTAGCAATTCTTTTGCTAAAGTTTGGTGCCAATTCCTTCCACTTTGGTGCAGACCATAAAGGGATTTATTTAATTTGCATACCAAACCTTCAGCGGCGTCTATGCCTTCAGGAACATGCATAAAAATTTGTTCTTTTAAATCTGCAAACAAATATGCAGTTTTTATATCTACGTGATAAACAGAATGTCCACGTTGTGATGCATCTTTTAACAAAAGCTTAACTGTTTCATATTTTACACTTGGTGAATAACACAAATCATAATCTTCACCTGGAATTTGTTGAAAACCCCTAGCAACTAATCTAGCCTTGTACCTTACAACTTCATTTTTGTCATTCATTTTAACTCTATAAACCCATTTTGAATCAATAACTCATATCTGGGGTTTGTTGTACAAGAGACCAAGTGTTATGCTCTTTTAAAGAAGCTATCTCTGAGTTCATAGCTTTATACCAATTCGCAGCTTGGTGCTTAGGTAAATTCTGAATATCATTGTAGCTTTTTGGCTCAAAAACCGCCTCATTGGCATACACAGTATTAAAATGTTCATCTGCAAACCGTTGTGGCTTCTGCCTCTTTCTATCTGAACATCTCAGTCCGGAAGGAGAGTCAGACTCCTCAGACTTAATGGGACTAAGTGAACTACTAGTTTCAGGTTGTAAATCATCATTGTCAGACTGAAGAGATGCCTGTAGGCTAAGTTCACGGTCAGAAAACTCAAGAGAATCTAACCTCCCCTCGGGTGCCTGTGACTTTAAATCATCAAACAAATCTGGGCCTCATCAATAGGAGTATAGCATCTAGATCAAGGGAAGTAATAGTACCACTGTATTCTGATCTGGTCAGACCTCACCTGGAGTACTGTGTCCAGTTCTGGGCACCACAATTCAAGAAGGACACTGACAAACTGGAACGTGTCCAGAGGAGGGCAACCAAAATGGTCAAAGGCCTGGAAACGATGCCTTATGAGGAACGGCTAAGGGAGCTGGGCATGTTTAGCCTGGAGAAGAGGAGGTTAAGGGGTGATATGATAGCCATGTTCAAATATATAAAAGGATGTCACATAGAGGAGGGAGAAAGGTTGTTTTCTGCTGCTCCAGAGAAGCGGACACGGAGCAATGGATCCAAACTACAAGAAAGAAGATTCCACCTAAACATTAGGAAGAACTTCCTGACGGTAAGAGCTGTTCGACAGTGGAATCTGCTGCCAAGGAGTGTGGTGGAGTCTCCTACTTTGGAGGTCTTTAAGCAGAGGCTTGACAACCATATGTCAGGAGTGCTCTGATGGTGTTTCCTGCTTGGCAGGGGGTTGGACTCGATGGCCCTTGTGGTCTCTTCCAACTCTATGATTCTATGATTCTTCTATGATTCTAAATTATCAGATTCAACAGGCTTTTTGTCTTTTTCCATTAATTCAGAAGCACTATCATTTCCTGCTGCTGTTGCTTCTTCCTCTTCTTCCTCAGTATTATCTATACCATTAGCATCTTGGAAAACAGCAACTCCATTCCAATTTACAGTTTGTATCATGCTTCTGGTAATATGAAATTTGTCAGTTGCTGGTATGTAAATTCTGTACGCCCCCTGCTGGTAGCCCATTAATTTTCCCTGAACACTACGCTCACCCAATTTCTGCTTAGCGGGATAAGGCATAATTACATCTGAACCCCAAATACGTAGGTATTTCAGATTAGGGTGTTTTTTAAACAGCTTCTCATAAACCAGAATGATAACTGCGATTTCTAACATAACAAAACGCATTAAGCGCTTCAGCCCAAAAATCTTTGGGCAGATTAGCATCGTGCAAATAAGTTTTAACCCCTGCCTGCAGGTCACGCTGCACAACTTCAACAAGCCCATTTTGCCAGGGACTTCGGGGGCAAGATAACTCATGAGTTACCCTGCGCTTCCAGGAAATTCTCAAAAACCTCAGAAACAAATTCCCCGCCCCGGTCAGAAAACAGGTTCTTAATAGGTTTGTTAAAGTACGTTTTTACCCAGTTGCAAAAAACCTTGTACTTCTCAAATGCTTGGGACTTCTCAGCTATTGCATAAGTCCAACAGTATCTACTATACTGGTCTATCAGGGTAAGCCAGACTTCCGGGTTGGCACCTCTGGCAATGGCGGATTTCCTCCGATCGGGAGGAATCCGCTCCGTGGAAAACAGGGTCTGAACCGCCACGGCGAGGCGGAGACCCATCAAAAACCACAGGTGGGAGAAGCCTGTGGACATGGGATTCGGCTGGCACCTTTGCGCCCCCCCTACTCATGGGGAAACCCTGTTTTGGGGATCCGGAGCGACGTGGGGGTGAGTGGCGCGGTGCTTTGAATCAACTGCTTCTTTCACGGAGTGAAGCCGCATTGCTGTTGCCGGAGAGCGCTGACTTTTTCCTGTGGACAATTGGATTTTAAACAACTGCCCATGAGTAGAACGGAAAATTGGACTATGAAATTTCTTAATTAGGCACCAAAAGCGGGAAGGTCTAAACAGGAAGTCCGCCTTCCGCTTTTTTAGATAGATTGAAGCAAAGACACGGCAAGCTAGAGTTTAGAAAGTCGTGTGTAAAGGATTAAATGTTCATCATTTAAAATTACTGAACCCCCCTTGGAAGCAGGAGAAGAGGGGGGAACCTTTTTTAGACTGTTTAAACCTGCAGAAGAGAGAGTAAAGAAAGGCAATTTTCCACTGTCTTGAACCTGGGAGCGGGGTGTCAGGACAGACGTTTTGGGGAAGTTCATTGACTGTGGACAAACGTTTTTGACAGATAGTTAAAAGAAGAGAAACATATTAACTCCATTGTTCCCTTTTGCATTTAAAAGGAACAAAATATCGACAAAATATCCGAAAAAGGAAAACTTTGTTGCTAGATCTGCTTTTAATAATAATAAAAAAGATGGATACAAATAGAAATTGTTTCCCCTAGAGCAGGGGTCTGCAACCTTTAAGACAAAAAGAGCCACTTGGACCCATTTCCAAAGGGAAAAAAAACTGGGAGCCGCAAAACTCGTCATTATAAAAATAACTTTTTTGTCACTTTTTTATTATTTCTTTGTTTGACCCCTCAGAATTACTCCTCCTCATAGAAATAAACGTTAAATTAACAAGTTACCTTTTTGTGTGTGTGTGTGTGTTCTTCACTACCCTTCAAAACAGTGACCAGCGTACATGCCCCCTTTCAATGCAGTGACCAGCGTACATGCCCCTTACAATGTAGCGGGCGGGCGGGACTAATGCACGCACCGCCCCATGCGACGTCACAGCCAGTACAGCGCCCGCCACAGTGGGGAGTGTTGGGGCGCACAATGCGCCTCCTCCCCTCGCTAGTATCCGCCCCGGAGCCGCGGCAAAGGTGTAAAAGAGCCACATGCGGCTCCGGAGCCGCGGGTTGCAGACCCCTGCCCTAGAGGGAGCTTGTGAAACTGTTATTAAAGTCGAACTGGGGAGCTTTGCAGCTGTTAAGATTAAAGATCGTGGGACCAGACTTCGACCTTGAACAAACTGGACACTGACAAACTGGAACGTGTCCAGAGGAGGGCAACCAAAATGGTCAAAGGCCTGGAAACGATGCCTTATGAGGAATGGCTAAGGGAGCTGGGCATGTTTAGCCTGGAGAAGAGGAGGTTAAGGGGTGATATGATAGCCATGTTCAAATAAATAAAAGGATGTCACATAGAGGAGGGAGAGAGGTTGTTTTCTGCTGCTCCAGAGAAGCGGACACGGAGCAATGGATCCAAACTACAAGAAAGAAGATTCCACCTAAACATTAGGAAGAACTTCCTGACAGTAAGAGCTGTTCGACAATGGAATTTGCTGCCAAGGAGTGTGGTGGAGTCTCCTACTTTGGAGGTCTTTAAGCAGAGGCTTGACAACCATATGTCAGGAGTGCTCTGATGGTGTTTCCTGCTTGGCAGGGGGTTGGACTCGATGGCCCTTGTGGTCTCTTCCAACTCTATGCTTCTATGATTCTATGATTCTAAGAATGTGCTCAGAGGCTCTGGTGCTTGCCTTTTTCAAGACAAGTGCAAAACAGTTACATGAGAAGATGGATTTGATGACTGTTGCGATTGGAAATTTTGGACAGGCAATGGGTACCTATATAGAACCCACTCAGGAATTAATCCAGGAATGTGCTTTGACAGATCAGATGGGGGGGAGGTTGTTGCTGGACCTCAGGTGGCAGAGATGGAGGGAGCTGTGGCCTAGCAGGAACATGAGTTGGTGGATTTGACTAATGAACCTGGAAAAAGTCAGATTTGGAGAGATGGAGTTCTGTTTGGCTTGGAGATGGGGGGCTGGATGGACCCCCCTATGCAGGGATGTTTTGACCTTTCAAGTCTGGCTTTGGGCCGGGGGGAGTTCGGAGTTGTGGGGGCCCTTAACTTTGGAGGGACCTTGAAACATGCCTTTAAATACCACATGGATTTCAGTGTTGACTATGGAAAAGGGGCTGACTTGTCGAGAAGGGACAAAAATATTGTCAAGCTGGAGTCTCCCCGAGTGAAAGGAGCAGAAGACAAAGTAAAGTACGGGTATAAACATGAAGAAGACCTGCGGAAGGGACATAGAAAAGACTTAAGAGCCTCGGATATAAGGTCACCAGGTTGATGGACTAGATGGATGGGATAGAAAGGACTGACAAAACCCGAGACCAGGAAGAAGAGACGATGGATGAAGATTGGAAGAAAGTTCTAAAAATTTATTTAGAAAAGTATTGTAAAATTAATGAGTATTAGAAAAATGTTGGAATGAAATTATTTGGCTTTAGCAGAAATGTTAAAAAGAATTATGTAAGAATATGTTATGGTTAAAAGAATTTGGTATAAATAAGATTTAAGTTTTAGGGTTTTTTATGGTAAGATAAGGTTAAAATAGATTAAGGTAATTTAATGACAGAATATTGTGAAAGATGCAAAGGATTTGCTGAGATAATTAATAACTAGAATACAAAAAAGGGAGGTGTGAGGAGGTTGATGAAATAAGTTAATGAAAATTAAGGATTTGGGAATATTGGATTTGTTTTTAAATTTTTTGTTTATTTTTGGCTTTTTGATTTAGATGTATTGTGTGTTTTGTTACTTTTCTTTTTTTTGACTTTGGTTATTATTGATCTGTATTGTTTAATTGTTACGTTTATCTACTTCTTTATCTCTTCTTCTCCTTCTCTTTTCTTTCTTCTTTCTTTGTAAATTTAAAATTCTCAATAAACATCATTTAAAAAAAGAAAAGAAAGAATGTTCCTTCTTTTTCTTTACATTTCCAACATGTATTATCACAATTACGATACATCTTTGCTAATTTTACAGGAGTCAAATACCATCTATACATCATCTTCATAATATTTTCCTTTAACAAAGTACATGCGGTGAACTTCACTCCTTTCTTCCACAATCTTTCCCAGTCCTCAAACATTATATTATGTCCTAAATCTCTTGCCCAATCATCACCGATTTAACTTGTTCATCTTTTGTATGCCACTCCAGCAAAAGCTTGTACATTTTAGATAAGTTTTTACCTTCAGTATCTAACAACTCCATCTCCAACTTACATTTTTCCAAGGCAAAACCATTTTTCTTATCCAATTTATACAATTCGTTAATCTGGTGATAATGTAGCCAGTTTAGCTTATCTTTAATTTGCTCAAATGGTCTTAATTTATAACCTTCCTCTTCCTCTATTAATAAGTCATAATATCTCAACCATTTGGTATCCATATTTAATTTTTTCTGGGCCTTTGCCTCCATTGGTGAAAGCCATCTGGGCGTCTTTCTTTCTAAAAGATCTTTGTATTTTATCCAAACATTATACAACAATTTCCTAATTATATGATTTTTAAATGCTTTATGGGCTTTTACTTTATCATACCACAAATATGCATGCCAGCCAAAAACATTATCAAATCCCTCCAAATCTAGTAAATCTGTATCTTCTAATTTCATCCATTCTTTATTCCAACAAAGTGCGGCAGCTTCAAAATAGATTTTTAAGTCTGGCAGAGAGAATCCCCCTCTTTCTTTAGAATCCGTAAGTAATTTGTATTTAATTCTGGGTTTCCTCCCCTGCCAGATAAATCTAGAAAGAGCTTTTTGCCATTCTTTAAAACATTTCACATTGTCTATAATTGGGAGGGCTTGAAACAAAAAAAGCATATTTGGCAGCACATTCATCTTAATCACAGAAATCCGGCCCATTAATGACAATTTTAAGTTAGACCACACCTCTAAATCTCTTTTAATTTCATTCCATATTTTCTCATAGTTATCCTTATACAGATTCAAATTTTTCCCAGACAGGTTCACCCCCAAATATTTAACTTTTTTTCACAAAATCTAGGCCCGTTTTTTTCTTGTAATATTTTCCTTTCTTCATTATCCAGATTTTTCTCTCTTACTTTGGTCTTGCTCTTGTTTAATTTAAATCCTGCTACCTGACCAAACTCATGTATTAGCTCCAGTGCTTTAACTGCACTGGAGTCTGGATCTTGTAATGTCAGAACCAAATCATCAGCAAAGGCTTTTAATTTGTATTGTTTCGAACCTACTGTGATACCTTTGACTTGCTAAGTATGATTAGAAAAGATGAACAAGACCTCCAGTACTGAGATAAACAGCAGAGGGGACAGTGGGCACCCTTGCCTGGTTCCCTTCTCAATTCTAATTTCCTCTGAAACCACATTATTTACAATAATTTTAGCTTTTTGTTCTTGATAGATCGCTTTAATACCATTTATCAATCAATCAATCAATCTTTATTACGGTCCAGAGACCCAACAAATCATTACAAATCAATACACAATTCATACAGCCTACCTCCAGGTTAATCAAGCATTTTGTTTAGAATCTAGGGCTCATTTGTTCTTGCAACTACCGATAAAAACTTTGCCACTGCTAACGTTCTAGCTTTTGTCCGGTCTTCTAGTAGGAACCTGACATAGTGAGCCTCTGATTTTCCCGGGAAAGGTACCAGCAAGGGTAGTATCAGTTCAGCCCTGGCCTGCTCATATTTTGCACAGTGCAACAAAATATGATTTATGGAATCGATGTCTTGAGCACACGAGCAAAGTCTGTCCTGGTAGGGAACTCCTCTCAACCTACCATCCAACACTGCAGAGGGGAAGACATTTAGTCTGGCTTTGGTGAAAAGCCTTCGGTAGTTAGGTACCGTCAGGTTTTTGATGTAAGATGTTAACTTAAAGACATACCCATATTGAACTCCTACTGCCAGCAGACTACAGACTGCGTGTGATTGAGATCACAAGTCACTGTGTGCATTGTCCCATAATCTTTGCTTTAAAACCTTTTGGGCGCCTTCATAACCAAGGTAATACAGTTGGGGGGAGACAGACCAATAGAGGTGGCTTTTTTAGCCATGGTTTTCTGCCATTTGCTGACAAATTCCTCATTGGTCAAGTTTTGGTACAAACCCTTCCCTAGGTTAAACACTGAAATCCTGAGCCAATGTTTTAGGGCAGCCCACCACGCTTTAGTTGAAATTGGGCATTCACCAGCTTCTAACAGAAGTACAGAGTTGGGGACGCAGTTGGGTACCTGCAGCAGAGATCGTAGAAATTTTGCCTGAAAGCCATCTAGCTTTGGCAGGTCCCCATTATGCCAGACATTTGCTGCATACAGGAGTTGGGAAACGGGATTTGCGTTGAAAACCCTTAAGGCTGCTGGAACATATTTGCCGCCCTTTGTGAAGAAGAATCTATGTATGGCTAGCTTTGTAATTTCCGCCTTTTGAAGGGAGGTTTGCCAATGGTGCTTCCAAGATCCTGTATGATGGAATGTGAGCCCTAGGTAACTGAAGTATTTTACCTGTTCAAGGTTATGGCCATCCAGCACCCATTGAGACTGGGAGAATCTTCTTTCAAAGACTAAAATTTTAGATTTTTCATAATTAAGGGATAAACCATTTCTAGGACAGTAATCAGAAAATTTCCTCAACAGATAATTCAAACCCAGTCTGGAACGTGAGATGATGGCCGCAACATCAGCATATAACAACAAAGGGGTCCTTCTCATTTCTATTTTTGGAATGTGTCCATCTGGGTCCATTAAGTTCTCTTCTAGGTCATTCAAGAATAGACAAAACGATGTGGGGGACAAAATACAACCCTGTCTCACCCCCCTAGTCATCTCGATGCTGTTCGATAGCTGTCCCTGTCGACCGCATCGGACCTGCAGTTTGGTTCCATTGTACAGGGCTTTTATGAGAAAGAGAAGTCGTTTGTCCTGCAAAATCAGACTTAATTTGGACCATAGCTGGGATCTGGGGATGGAGTCAAATGCTGATTTCAGATCCATAAAGGCCACGAAGAGTTTACCCTGTAGAGGCCTGGTATACTTCTCGGCTAGGAAGGACAGCATTAGACAGTGGTCTGATTTTGAATGGTTCTCACGAAAAGCTGCCTGGGCTTCAGATAGTATATTATGTTCATTTAGAAAAGTTGTCAGTTTGCTACTGAGGAAACGGGCATACAGCTTCCCAATTATTGAGAGCAGGCTAATTGGCCTATAATTGGGTGGCCTCTCTTAAAGATTGGAACTACTATAGCATGTTTCCAGCTATATGGTACCTTACCCGAGTTATTTACTACCGTAAAGAGTGCTGCCAGAAGCGGAACCCACCAGTGCTGGTTTGATGTAATCAACTCTGCTGGGATAAAGTCTTTCCCCGGAGCCTTTCCACTCTTCAGATTCCCAATTAATGTATGGACTTCCTCCACAGTAACCGGCCTCCAATTAGGGAGCAGTGACAATTCTGCCCTGTCATCCTCCTGTAAGCTGGAAGGGAGGTTTGGATTTTCCATAAATATATTTCTAAAGTGATTCTCCCAAACCTGAGCTGGAATGGCACAGCTGGGGGCTGAAGAACTATTTTTCATTGAGTCAGAGACCAGTTGCCAAAATAGTTTAGTTTCATTGTTTAGTGAGGCATTCAATAGTAGGGACCAGGAATTTTGTTTGGACTGCCTTTTTTTGAGGCCAAAAGGGCTTTATACTCATTTTTTATTTTGAGATAAGATGGAGGTAAGTAGTTTAATCCAGCGCTTCTATAGGCCAAATAAGCATTCCTTAAGGCTTCCTTCTTTGTGCGGCACTCTTGGTCAAACCAACCGTGCCCTTTTGCAGTGCATGGCTTGCCGGCTGAGTTTATGTTGACAGAGACCACATCCTGCAGGGACTCAATGAGATTTTTCGTAAGCCGTCAGGGAGGAGTCTATTGATAGATTGTTTATTATAATTGATCTTAACTTAATTGCAGTTTGTGAATTCAGTCTATTCTCAACTGCAATTGTTATCTCAGGTGTCCATTTTTTCCTACGCAATGCTGGATAATTTGCTTTATCTATGACCTCATGTTCTGTGAGAGCGCTGAATTGAATTTTGGCCAGTAGTGGAGATGATTAGAGGTAGGTGGTCGCTTTCAGTCCTATTATCTATGGTGAATTTTTTAATTGATTTGAAGGCCTCTCTGTTAGTGAGACAGTAGTCTACTGTGCTGGCTCCATTTGTATTTATGAATGTGTACTCGCTTTCTCTGTCCCCGGGGGATGCCCCATTAGCAATGATGAGGTCAAGACTTATTTGTAAAAAAGCCAGGCAGAATCCGGCATAGTTGATTTGGCAATCTTTCGAATGTCTACGTGAGGGTGGCTTTAGAAAGAGGGCACTATTTTCCTTTAGATCTCTTAATAATGGGAATTTTATTTCCAGGCTATCATCATTTGAGCCTATTCTGGCATTCATATCTCCCATTAGGTAAAAAGGCGATCCAGGGTGCCTATTTTGTAGGGAATAAAAGAAACTATGGAATTTACGCCACGTGCTCTCTGTGTTTGCACTAATACCATTTATAAAATCATGACCTATCCCCATACTCTCTAAGTTATGTAACATAAAACTCCAAGAAACATTGTCAAAGGCTTTCTCAGCATCGATAAACATTAACATTGCTTTACAACTCTTTCTTGCTTCTAACTTTTCCAAAATATCCACAACATTTCTAATATTGTCTGTCATATGTCTTCCAGGCAGAAATCCTGCCTGGTCTTTATGAATATACTCAGATAAAACATTTTTTAGCCTATTAGCCAGTATATTTGCAAAAATTTTATAATCCACACTAAGTAGGGAGATTGTTCTGTAGTTTTTTACGTTGGATCTATCCTGACCCTGTTTAGGAATCAGAGTAATGTAAGCTTGTTTCCAGGTTTCAGGTGCTCCCCCCCCCGTAAAATTGAGTTAGATATTTCTACCAGAGGTTGTATAAGCCAATCTTTCAATGTCTTATAATATTTCGCTGATAGACCATCAGGTCCTGGTGTCTTGCCAAGTTGCATTGAATTTATTGCATGTTCCACTTCCTGACATGTAATGACGCCATTTAGTAGATTCTTTTTATCCTTCGAAATCCGTTGCAGTCCGTTGTTCTTTATAAATTGCTCGATTTTCCCTAGATCTTCTTTTGCTTTTTTATACTGTTGCTTATAATATTTATGAAAGTTTAGATTTGAAGGGAAAAGGAAGCTTTAAAGAATTTTGGTTGCTGTGGTTTAGAGAACCCAACCCACTACCCGTGTTTCCTACTTATACTCACTTCCGCATGCACTGTTCCTGGTGATCCCGCGATCTCTTGACTGGTTGTTTAAGGCCGGCCTGATCAAGCGTTGCTTCCTCTGGTTAACCCTGCTGGACCTCCAGTTATTTCCAGACCCTGGGATCGATGGAGGACCACCATCAGAGCACTCCTGACATATGGTTGTCAAGCCTCTGCTTAAAGACCTCCAAAGTAGGAGACTCCACCACACTCCTTGGCAGCAAATTCCACTGTCGAACAGCTCTTACTGTCAGGAAGTTCTTCCTAATGTTTAGGTGGAATCTTCTTTCTTGTAGTTTGGATCCATTGCTCCGTGTCCGCTTCTCTGGAGCAGCAGAAAACAACCTTTCTCCCTCCTCTATATGACATCCTTTTATATATTTGAACATGGCTATCATATCACCCCTTAACCTCCTCTTCTCCAGGCTAAACATGCCCAGCTCCCTTAGCCGTTCCTCATAAGGCATCGTTTCCAGGCCTTTGACCATTTTGGTTGCCCTCCTCTGGACACGTTCCAGTTTGTCAGTGTCCCTCTTGAACTGTGGTGCCCAGAACTGGACACAGGTGAGGTCTGACCAGATCAGAATACAGTGGCACTATTACTTCCCTTGATCTAGATGCTATACTCCTATTGATGCAGCCCAGAATTGCATTGGCTTTTTAAGCTGCTGCGTCACACTGTTGGCTCATGTCAAGTTTGTGGTCAACCAAGACTCCTAGATCCTTTTCACATGTACTGCTCTCAAGCCAGGTGTCACCCATCTTGGAACAAAACAGCAGCCTGTAGGCTTGGCCTTTATTGATCTGTTGCAACAGGGTGCTCCCCTCACTTGCAGGAGAGAGGAGGGACCCAGAAAAATGGTGTGCAAGGCCTTATAACTTCTGTTTCAGTGTATCTGAAGAAGTGTGCATGCACACGAAAGCTCATACCAAGAACTAACTTAGTTGGTCTTTAAGGTGCTACTGGAAGGATTTTTTTTTATTAAGGCCTTATAAAGACTTTTGAAATTGCCACCCTGTAGATGAAGACCACCCCCAGAAACATCATACATACATCACAGAAGGGGTGTAGCCTAAGACCACCCCTCAGATATATCACACCTACATTACAGAAATTTTAATATTGTTTTTCTCCTGTTTTTGTTTATCTCCTGTCTGGCAGGTTACTTGATTGGATTTTCTGGGGAGCCTGGCCAGTCTTTTGTAGTGATAAATACTTAGTTCCTGGGCCATGTCACAGGCTCACACCCTATTCAAACACAGACATGCCCTTAAGACAGGATTTGTGAAGGAAAAGACAATGGGGAGGCTTTTCCATTTTGACCTTGCAGAGAAAAGATTTGGTCAGTTTAGGAATCAAAATGGTTCCAGGTTGGTCTTCCTGTGCTGATCTAGGTATGTGCTTGGTTGTACGCCTATGAACATTACCATATAACTAAGACCATAAAATTCCTATCACAAATCCAAGAGGGGTTGTGGTGTCGCAGGTCTGGAGCAGAATTCTTACACCCTGGGGGAAAGCAGCATTGCTTTCTGTACAGCTTGACTGTGCAAGCTTCTCAAACACGGCTTTCTCCTGGGACACTGCAGAGCCACCCTTTCCCTTGATTTATTCCTGCTGGGCGGAACCGCTTTGAGTCTCGGTTCCCATGGACTGCTCCTTAGCACTGTCTCTGTACTTCAGGGAGGGGTGGGGTGGGCAACAATGTTATCGTAAAAAGGGGGAAAGGGAAGAGGCCTCCCTCCGATTGATTGATTGATTGAGTGAGTGAGTGAGTGAGTGAGTTCACTTACATGCTGGGGCAGGAGACCCTTAATCTCAGGGTTGTGGGTTCAAGCCCCACATTGGGTGAAAAGATTCCTGCATTGCAGAGGGTTGGGCTAGATGACCCCTGGGGTCCCTTCCAACCCTACAATTCTATGCCATTTTCCCACAATGAGCTGTGCTCAAAACAGCTTATAGCAAACATCCAAAACACAGAAACACAGAGCATGAGAAGTACAAATCTACAAAATGCAGAGCATGTCGGAAGATTAAGAAATGACAAACATAGCATAGCATTCTCCTTTGAAGCAAATTGTGCCTTCTAGATTTGTTTCAGATTGATAGCCTGTATTTTAAGAAAGGGAATGTAAAGATTTAAGTTTCAAGATACATTAGCAGTGTTACCGTAAAAATCCGAGGGTTCCCTTGGACAAAACAAAGACACCAACCAGAGCAAATTGGAAGCAAATCAGCAGCCTGTAGGCCTGGTCTTTATTGAAGAAAAGACTGTCGCAACAGGACTCCCACCGCCCACAAAGTGAAGCAAAATGGAAGCCCGGAACAAAGGGAGACCCTAACTTTTATTAGTTGCTAATCCCCTAAGCTACACCCTCAGAATTACATCATATTTACATCATGATTATATTAAAAATAGGAGGAGTCGAGGAGGGGCTGCACAGGTAATCCGAGTGTCCTGACACCTGGCCGGAGCCTCCTCTCCCCTCCCCACATGAGTCATGTTTAAGAACAAAGGGAAAGGGCGAAGTTTCCTGCCCCCCCGAGGGGAATCTGGTCACAGTCCTTTCTGAGGGTCTGCGCGGAATACACTAAAACATGCAGTTCATTGTATCCCTGATAGCCTTCTGTCTGAGCCCATCACGATGGCTATCAAGGTTGTCACGTCAACTTGGAAGGGCCGCACAGTATGTGACTGCTCGGTTAAGGGATTATGGCTGCCTAGTATCAGGCCATCCCCCTTTGATAGTCCTTGTAATATGTAGCAGAATAAAAGTGGTCCGGTGAGAATCCGAGGTACGGCTGATTTAAGGTGAATTTCTGAAGAAAAGGGCTTTGAAGTTTGAAGCATTCCAAAGCCTCAGAAACAATGTAGCAACATTTGATTAAATCAGTCACGGTCGATTTAATTCGGAAACATTGTATCAGGGAGCTGTCAAAGTGGGAGAGCAGTGGATGCCGGCTGCAGTACCTGCGTAGTCGCCGCTAGGGGCGCTGTTCGGTAACGCTGATTTGTCGAGGCGGCCGCCGATTGACCTAGAGTTCAGGCGGACGGTCTACTCATAATAAGGATAGGGCGATGCGGAGCGTTACGGGAATATACAAGGAACTGCAGGGTTTTTTCTCAATGGGGAGCTGTCAGGCTAGCGCTTCCTTATTTACGGAAGGCTTTTAGGGGATGTCCCTCTAAAGGGGCATCTCCAGGGTCCGGATGGTGGGGTGTGTGTGTGTGTGGAGCTTGTGCATTACAGTGTAATGAAGGTGGGGAGGTCTCCTGCTACAGTTGGAGATGCCTGAGCTGCTCTTGCTCACCTGGGCGCCCTGAGAGGCAGGAGCAGGAGGGGAGTGGGTCACTCTAGGGAAGAAGGAAGCCCCACATGCTCTTCCTCTCCTCTCCCCCTCGCAGAGCCCATGGCAGACCATGTCGACCACTAACAACATCGCCCAGGCACGGAAGCTGGTGGAGCAGCTGCGGATCGAGGCCGGGATCGAGAGGATAAAGGTGCGCCAGGAAAGAGGAGGGCCACCCCCCCCCCACAAGCACACCCCACAGGGCCCTCAAAGCTCTCCCGGGGGCAGGGGCCATCCTGGGCTGTCCAGACTACCTACCCACCCCACTCCTAATGCAAGAGCAAAGACCCCCCCCCCCGCAGCTTCTCTGGCAATGGGGGGCTGAGTGTATCTGCCCACCCCTCTTGTCCGGGGTCTCGGGGAGCCTCTCTTGGGGTCTGGCTCCCAGAAGAGACCTTGGGACAGAAATAAAACTCTGGCTCCCAAACCCCATTGCTGCACCTTCCAAGGTCTCCAAAGGAAGACGAGGCGGAAAGGAAGAGGGGGGCGGGGGGCATTGAGGGACCCCTGCTAAGCATGGAGCTGAAACACAGCTCCCGTCTTGTCCTTCAGTGTTTCCATCCTTGTCTCCTGGTTCTCCGGAGATTAGTCCAGACGCAGTTCCTGCCTTAAATAAATGGGGGGCATGGGCGTGGCCAGGATTTATGTTCCAGGGGCACGGGACACCCCATCCCCATCCCCATCCTGTGCTCCGTCTAGCAGATTCGGAACGAAATGTCTCAACAACAGTTGCTTCAAATTACTTCCTTTTGACCACAAGTGCTCAGAAAAAACTGTCAAAATATTTCCACAATATCGACTTTTAGTTAAGTATTTTTCTTTATTTCCTTGACTGGGCGGGCACCTGCCCCCCCCCCAGCTATGCCCATGATGGTGAGGTGCTTCGTATTTCGGTAATCTGAAGCAGCCTTCCCCCCACCCCATCGCCAGCCCCTTTCCTACTAGCGGGGGGGGGGGGCTCTGCCTCCAAAGTCAGAGGCAGCAACGCTTTTCCGTGGCCGGCAGGCAGGCAGTCTCTCTTCTGCTGGAGTCCCACCTGCGGACTTCCCCTGGCACATCTGCACAGGCTGAGAGGGGGACCTGATCCTGCTGCTGCTCTCATTCCTCTCTCTCCTTCTTCCCCACTCAGGTCTCCAAAGCCTCCTCGGAGCTCATGAATTACTGCGAGCAGCAGGCCAGGAACGACCCTCTGCTGGTGGGCGTCCCAGCCTCTGAGAACCCCTTCAAGGACAAGAAGCCCTGCACCATCCTATAGCCTGCTCCTGCCTGGCCTGTCTCTCGGCGGCATTGGACACCCGAGGCGTGCCAGGGGCAGAGAGGGGCTCCATCAGGGTGCAGACTGCACCAAGCCCAGGTCCGATTCTGACCCCCAGGGGGAGCCCAATCCCGGGAACAAAGTTGGCCAGGTGGAGGAGCACAGGGGGTGCTTGGGGGAGGCGGGCATGCCCTTTTGGAAACCACCCTGATGTCCGTCCGGTGGGCCGGGGTCAGCCTGGACGCCAAAGTTCCCCACTTTGGCCCTTGGCAGGTGAGACCAGAGGTGTGGCTCTGTGGGAGATGGGCTCTCTGCACGTGCGTCTGCGCACTGTGCCCCTTTGCAAATGACCCACCCAGGAGTCCTTGGTTCAAAAGCCTCACAGGAGCAGTGGGGAGAAGGCAGGAACCATGACCTGGCCCCCGCCATTCCCCAAGGTGGCTCCTGCCTTGGAAGTGCCACGGACCCCCTGCAGAATCCCTGACAGGGCGGGGGGGGCAGGGGGCGCCTTCCTGTCCCCACGGAGGAGAGTCTCCCTTCCTTGGGGAGCAGACCCCCTCCTGTGCACCCCTCCTAACCTGAGCCCCTCGCCCTGCTAGGGCTGCGTCTCCCTGCATGAGTCCCCCATAACAACTCCCTTGAAGGAGAGAGCGAAAGGCTCCTTCCTCGATGGGGGGGGCAGAAAGTGGGCATCTTCCTGCCCCCCACCTTGCAAGGGAGAAAGGAGGTTCTCTCCTTGGGGGAAGAGCGGAGGGGACTCTGCGGACGACAGAGGCTTGTCCCATGGGGATGGGGGGCAGGCCATGGGACCCCACAGCCCAGGCAACTGTTCCAGGAGGAAAGGAGGGAGCGAGAGAGATTGGAAAGGCCCCGTCCAAAGCCCCTTGCCCCTCGCTCTGCCCTGGCATCCAGGCCCCAGAGGCATCCCTACAGCTGTGTCAGGCCAAAGGGTTTGCTCTCGGATGCCCCCAAGGGAAGGGGCCTCATTTGGCAGTCGGTCCCTGGAAAAGAAAAATGGAGGGGCCACAGTGGAAGGGAGGGGGCAGAAGGAGCTCTGCTTTGCTCCTTTCCCTCCTGGGGTTTTTGGAGGAGTGGGGTTGACACGCCCCCCCCCATGGCCGTGGCGTTGGTGTGTCCTCTGCAGAGAGTCTCCCGCGGAAGGAGGTTCGGCGGAAAGGGACACCCCCCTAAAGCCCCCCCAACCCTGTGGCGTCTGCGTTCTCCACCTCGTCACACATTGAGCCAGATGGGGGGAGGTCCAAAGGGGTGCCCCTGCTGCTCTGTCCCATTCCTTCCTTCCCTTCCTCACCAGGGGGGTGGCTTTGTTGTGACTCAAGCAGCCCCCCACCCCCAGATTTTTTCAGCCTTCCCTGGGCATTTCTTCCTCCTCCTGCTGGGCTGCTGACCCCTGAGAGTTGAACCCAGCCATTTCCCCTTTGCTTTCTACCCAGCGCTCCAAGCCCGGACCCTCTCTGGACCGTTTTTTTGGGGGGTGGTCCCCAGAGCAAGACATAGGCGCATGCACACCACAAAAGCAGCAAATGTGGCCACTTTCTGCTGTCCTTTGGGCCTGGGGGAGTCTTCTTCTTTTCTCTGGCTCCACCCTCAAGTGGCCTTCCTCCTGGTGAGGTCCTGCAGGCCTCCCCCCCAAAAAAATCACCTTCTCTCTGCTGCCTCTCTCTGCCCACCCCGCAGCCAACCAGCATCACAAACCCCACATACCCACATGGTTGGAGCAGGAGGGGTCCTGGGGGGCCAGACCCTGAGAGCAGGATGGGGAGTGAGGGAGGGGTGTGGTTCACCTATAGGATGAGGGGCAGGCTGTGCCACAGCTATGGTGGCTCAAGGGCGGGGGGGCACCCCTGCCACATCCAATGGCCCCATCCTGCCAGGGTCCCTAGGAGGAGCTGCTTCTCATGGAGGAGGCAGGGGGGTTGGGGCTCCCCGCTTCTGACCTCTGTGGGGAGGGGGAGCCCTCTGCGTTTGGGGGGAGGCAATGGGAGTCCAGAAGGACACGCCCCTTTAATAGTAAAAGAAATCTTCTTGTGGGTGGCTGTGACTCGTGGTTGCTTTTTCCTGGCTGCATCCCAGTGCAGACGGGCGCTGCTGCTTGTAGCTGTCTGCATCTCTTTGGCGAGGGGGGGCTTGCACAGTCCTAGGGGAGCACCGGCCCTCCCTTCCCAGCCCTTGCCCAAAACTGGGAGGGAGCAAGAGAGGGGAGCCCCCGGGAGCCCCAGAAAAAGCCATGGCAGGTGCGCCAACCCTCCTCTCCCCTGGGGGGCACTTTAAGCCCTTGCTTGCCAGCCAGAGAATGTCTGCTCCCTGCCCCTCTCCACCTGCTTGCCCAGGGCCATTGCTGCACCAAAGAGGGGGTTTGGGCAGCTGGGCTGGGGGGCAAGAGAGAGACCCCCCAGGGCCGCCTCCTCCTCGGCAACCCCCTCCCCACCCAGCTCTCCTGCCCCTCGCTTGCAAGCTCTTCCTTCTGCGCTGCTCCAGTTGGAGGAGGAGGGGGCACGGCTGTCCTGTCCCAGCACCCCACTCCGAAGCAGGGGGACCCCCCTAGAAACCCACATCTCTTCTCCGGAGATCCAGGCCTTACGTCCCCCTGACTCTCCAAAGGTGCCAATTTGCCCCCTTCTCTCTTTTTGCCAAACTGATGAAATAAGTACTTTCCGAGGTTCTCTTTTTAATTTAACAAGCTTAAAATGCATTGATTTCAGAGGTGGTTTTTCTTTTTTGAGAAGAAAAAAAGAATGCCTGCCACACAGATGTTTTGTGCTTTTGAATTCTTTCTCCAATTCCTTGTTCTTATTTGCCAAATCCTGATATTGTTGCCAAAAGCAAATCAAGATTTGTAAAGATTGTATTTTTAGGGAAGTGAAAACCCGTGTCCATAACGTAGGCTTGATCATCCCTCTCCTCCTTGGTTTCCTTTCTCTTTTTGCCAAGCCCTTCATCGTTCTTTTCTTCCCGTGTGCCATAGACCAGTTTCTTTCCTCGCACAGTGTTTAATATTTTGTGGAATTGCTCAATGTTTAAAACAATAAGGATATTGATCACACAACGAATTAAAAACTCACTTTTGCTGGAGCGTCTCATCTCTGCCCTTATTCCAATGGGGGGGGGGCTCTGAAAACTTCTATTTAGGGAATTGCACAGTTTGGGGGCCTGTCCACACCTCCCCTCTCCCCATCCTCTGTGCATCCTCTATTCCCCTGGGGAAATCCGTGCTGAATCCAGAGTTGGGAGGAAAAACTCAAGAAGACACCTGCTCCTCTTTAAAAAGGCCCCACCCTGCTTTCCATTGGCTCCTTGCTGCATTTCCACACCCCCACCTTGCGGGTGTTTCTGATGTGCAGCACTATCTAGCAAAGGGTGCAAAACCGGGAAGGGGGAGCGGAAACTCTGGGTGAGGACCACCCTGAACCTTGACCACTAGGGGAACAAACTGGTTGTGTAAAATGGGGGTTTTGTGGAGAGCGTTGGGGAGGGCTTGTTTTCCAGGGTGGGGAGTCCTGGCTCTGCTTTAGGCCAACCCTCGAGGGAACCACTTGAGGGGGTCAGAGGGGCCCCGGTTTGCAACCTGAATAGAGCACCCACCACCTCCTCCTCCTCCTCTGTGAATCTGCCCAAACCGCACCCTAAAGCCCTCCTTGGGGGTCTTTGCCTGACTGAAGATGCGCCCCTGAACTCTGTTTGTGCCTCTTTGCGCCCCTGGGAGAAGGACAGAGAAGAACGCGGGGGGAGGAGACACCCGACTGCACAAAGTTATCATCTCACATGAGCCGCTCCGTCCCCCTTTGCCCAGAGTGGCAGACGGCCCCCGGATTGAAAAAGCCCTCCCCCTTTTAGGGTCTGCAGGAAGTTGCTGCAGAAGGAGGAGGCCCCTCTTTTCCACCTGTTACGGCTAAAATCTGGGTGCAGGGCTACTCTGCCACCCAGCTCGTTGGCCTAGGTCCGCGGGTCCATGCGGAAGAAAATGAGCTCAGCGGAAGCAGGAGCAAACTGCAGAAGATCCAAGTTTATTGCGCAACAGGTTCAAGGCGAGATTGAACAGCGAGAAAGGGGTGACATGAACTTTTGAAATTTCCCTCCATATCCCAGAATACAGTGCAAAATACATCCCAGTTACATCATGAATACATTAAGAGGTTGGGTTACACAGATTAACATATGGAGGAGGGAGGGGGGAATATGCAGAGAGCTGGAGATATGGAGGAGGGAGGGGGGAATATGCAGAGAGCTGGAGATATGCGCAGATAAGCACATCCTGAGAAGACAATGGTCCATGTTTGCATAGTCTGTCACCTGGCATCGCCCGGAGGAAGGGCTTGGCTGATGGAAATAAATGGATATATTGTAGCGAAGAAGGTGAAGAAGACATGCCCCCCCTTCCGTATCAGTCCCCCATTCGGAGATAGATTTGCATTAAAGTTCTGTAAGAACTTGCAAATCTTTTCTCCGCACCCTAAATCTCGGTGAATGTAGGGGTTCCCTGACCGGGAATAGGCTCTAATGGAAAAGGAGGTGGGTTGAGCAGGGCAGGAAAAGAGGGAGCAACACGGACGAATACAATGTACGCGCGTGTTATATAGATATGCGCTAAATAATACCAGATGTGTGGCTTTACGCAAACTTGAAAGGGACTTGCAAGCCATGCCTCTTGTATTATTTAGCGCATATCTATATAACACGCGCGTACATTGTATTCGTCCGTGTTGCTCCCTCTTTTCCTGCCCTGCTCAACCCACCTCCTTTTCCATTAGAGCCTATTCCCGGTCAGGGAACCCCTACATTCACCGAGATTTAGGGTGCGGAGAAAATTCGGACTCCCAATTGGTGCGGCTGGCTAGAGAGTTTAGAAAAAGAGATAGAGCTCAGAACCCCCTTTTCGGGTCGAGCGGTGGTCCACGGTCTCTCTCACTAACCGGACCAAGAGAAAGGCAAGAAGGAGCAATAGAGAGGAGGGCAGAGAATTCAGTTGCCAGGAGATTCCACCCCCTTCCCACCAGTGCACTGGATTTCTTTTCCTATACTCACACGTTGTCAGGGGTTCAGGAGCAGAGGCAAGGGCAAGGGAGGAAACAGAGAGCGAGGGGGAGGAGGCAGAAGAAAAGATGAGTGATGATGACGACCCGAGATCTCCGAGTCTTTCCAGTGAATCAGAAGATTCACAGAAAGGAGCACCAGTGGTCAGGGCAAGGGGGGAGCCTAGGGGGACACCCCAGGAAGATAGAGCCAGAGGGGACTCAGAGGAGAGCAGTTGGAAATCGGGACCAGCGTCACAGCCAGAGAGCAGGGAAGAGGAGGAGCGCCAGAGATCAAGCGCTGGCAGCTCGCAACAGGGGGGAGGGCACGAGTCAGGAGTGGCCACACCTCCATCGGGGAGCGAAGAAACGGTCAGACGGAAAGTGGAAGGTTGGGCGCGCGCGCCAAGTTCAAATGCACAGGAAAGTGACGCAGTAGGCAGCCAGGAAAGGGAGCCAGGTCCTAAAGCCCGGCGCAAGGAGACAGGGAGTTCCGGGGGGTCGGCGTCAGAAGAATCCCGGAAGGAAGAGACCCCGGGGGGCAGAGGGACCCAGAGGAGAGCAGTCAGGAGGAAAAGGTGGAGCAGGGCTAGGATATTAAGTTGGTGCACAAGGGGCGGAGACTCAGACGGAGCTTCGCCGATCTAGCCATTAGACGTAGAGTTGCACGCAGCAGCTTGGGAATGGAAACTGTAACTCAATAAAGACTTTTACTTAATGACCGCTGGCTAGCGTGATCCTCTGTGAGCTAGGATCTTGAAGCAGCTCTGACAGTAAGCTCCGTCTCTTAAAATTGTGGGCATCTACAGCCTCGAGGAGAGGAGAGAAGCAGGTGCCTACTAGCTAGCTCACGAACGGCAGACAACATGACGGCTGAGCAGCAGATAGAGGAACTCAGAAAAGCAGTGTCACAACTGAATGCCGAGGCTCTCGCATCCAGGAAGAGAGAGGAGGAGGCAGCTGCCGCCTGCAGGGATCTCCAGGTCAGGTTGGACATGCTTACGAAGCACGGGCAACTGACACCCAGACAGGAGGGAATTGGGTTGGCGAGACGAACAGGCGGTCTGGTCTCTCACTTCGATGGGAACCTGCAGCAGTACCCCAACTTTAGAGCAGATGTAATGTGCGCACTGGAACTGCTGAAAAAAGATTTTAGAGATGAGCAAGAGGAAGTGGGGTTCATCATGTCCCATTTGCATGGGGAAGCTAAAGCATGGCTGCGCAATTTGTGGAGGGATAAGGATCCGGCGCTCCAAAATGCGGATGCCTTTATTAAAGCGATGGATGGGTGTTTCTTATCAAGCATTGACGTGGATCTTGCTCGGCAGCAGATACATGGACTGAAACAAGGGAGGGCCAGCGTAAGGCAGTATCATGCCCGCTTTTTCGCTTTGGTCAGTGCTCTGGAATGGGACAGGGATTCGGCTCCTGTAAGAGACCTGTTTTGGGAGGGATTGCACGGCTCTGTTAAAGATGAAATTGCGAGGGGGGAGAGACCCCGGACCACGCAGGAGATCGTTCAGAGGGCGCTAGCCGTGGGGGTGCGGCTGGAAGAACGTCCGTGGAGCAGGGACGAGGGGCGTGGAGGGCGCGAACCAGCCAGGGGCTCCTCCTTCCTTCCCAGAGAAGCAGCGCGTGCGCAATCCACGCCTCCGCCAGGAGGAGGAGTGGAACCTATGGAGGTTGGAAGTGCAAGGGCTCAATCAGCAGCCAGAGCCCTAGCACCGACAACAGTGAAAGCAAAGCCTCCTAGAGGGAACAGGAAGTGTTACATCTGCGAGGATCCAGGGCATATGGCGAAAGAGTGTCCCCGGAGGCTCCACAAGCACACTGCAGCCTCAGCAATGGTAACTGCAGCAACGCAACAAGGAGGACCACAGCAGGGAAACGACGATGTCTGGCTGGAGGAAGAGGCAATGGGGCCCAGCCAGACGTGTCAGTGAAGAAGTCCCCGGAGATTTCACAGCCCATGGACCCCCTCCCGCCCAAACCAGTAGTGAGGCTCACCGCATCGCTCCAGCTGCCCAATGGAATCACCATGGACGTGCCGCTCACCATTGACTCGGGAAGCAATGCGGACTTTATAGGGCAAGACTTTGTTGACCGGCACGCTATACAGTTGCTGCCGGCCACGCTGCCCCTGCAGGTGGTCACGGTGGATGGCAGGGAGCTGCTAGGGGGGCAAGTGGTGAAGCAGACGCCACCAATGGTGATGCGCCTTGGGAATCACAAGGAAATCATCAGCTTCAACGTCACTCAACTATCGGACACGCCCATTGTATTGGGCATGAGTTGGCTGGACAAGCACAGCCCAACGCTGGCTTGGTACCAGAGGCAGCTGACCTTCGGCTCTTCCTTTTGTGCTGAACACTGCATCGTCCCCCGGCAGGAAGGAGAGGAAGAGGAGTCACAGCTGCTGCTAGGCACGCTGCAAGCGATTCCCCACAAGTACGCAGAATTTTTGGAGGTTTTCTGCGAGAAGGAGGCAGACAGGCTACCCCCCCCCCACAGACCATATGACTGCAAAATTGACCTGCTGCCGGGGGCGGCGCTGCCTAAAGGGAAGCTGTATTCCATGTCTGAGGATGAACTGCAGGAACTCAAAGAGTTCATAGATCATAATTTGGAGCGCGGTTTCATCCGGGAGTCCAAGGCAGCGGGGGGCAGTCCTGTATTCTTTGTTAAGAAGCGGGACACGCCCCAAAAAAGACTTGTGGTGGACTATCGCATCTTAAACAGTGTGACCAAGCCATCGGACTTCCCCATGCCCCGAATCGACGACCTCCTCGCAAAGGTAAGGAAGGGCAGCGTGTTCACCAAGTTAGACCTGCGAGGGGCGTACAACCTCATTCGCATGCGGGAAGGGGATGAGTGGAAGACAGCCATGTTCACGCCGCTGGGCACCTACGAATATAGAGTTATGCCTTTTGGATTGCAAAATGGCTCCCACGTTTTTCAAGCGTTCATGCATCACGTGTTGGCGGGGCTCCTCTACAAGACGTGCGTCTGTTTCTTAGATGACATCCTGATCTTTTCGGAATCGCAGCAGGAGCATGACAGACACGTCAAAGAAGTGCTAAGCAGGCTACAGCAGCATAGGCTCTACGCCAAGCTGGAGAAGTGCCAATTCGACGTGACGGAGGTGGATTTTCTGGGCTACAAGTTGTCTGACAAGGGGCTCGCCATGGACAGCGCCAAGGTTCGAGCGGTGTTGGACTGGAAGAGCCCACGCAACCGGAAGGAGGTCCAACGGTTTGTCGGCTTCGCGAACTTCTATCGCAAGTTTATCAAAGGCTTCGCTATGCAGACAGCGGCCATCACGGACACGCTTAGCTCCAAAAAAAAGAAGTTCATCTGGACAGAGCAGGCGGAGCAGTCCTTTCAGGCACTCAAGCGTCTCTTCGCGTCGGAAGAGCAGCTGCTGCATGTCGACCCCAGCAGGCCAATGAGGGTGGAGACAGACGCCTCGGACAGAGCCGTGGGAGCAGTCCTGCTGCAGAAAGACCCGCAGGGGGTTTGGCGGCCGGGAGCGTTTTACTCCAGGAAGCTCAGCAAGTCCGAACAGAACTACACCATCTGGGACAGGGAGTTGCTGGCCATTCATGCAGCATTCAAAGCATGGAGGCACTTCCTGATCGGCGCCAAGCACACGGTGCAGGTCTGCACGGACCACAAGAATCTGGAGCACTGGCGCACGGCACAGTTCCTGAACCAAAGGCAGATACGTTGGGCTGAGTTCTTTGCGAACTTTAACTTCCGAATAGAGTATGTCCCGGGGGACACCAACATCATGGCGGACGCTCTCTCTCGTAAGCCACAATATCTGGAGGACGCCAAGCCAGCGGCCGCCATGCACATCTTCGCACCAACAGTGTGGGCGTGCGCTGCGGCAACAGTGGACCTGGAGGCGGTGCGGCGAGCGTTGCAGGATGACTCCTTCGCGCAAGCAAAGATGGCAGAGGTGCAAAGGGGCACGACAGCGACCAACGAGTTCCAGCTGAGAGATGGATTGCTCATCCGTAAAGGAGCCATCTACGTGCCGGGAGACGAACTTCGCGCCAAGGTACTGCAGCAGCTGCACGACGCGCCCACTGCCGGGCACTTTGGCAAGGAGAAGACGGTGGAATTAGTCGCCAGGGACTTCTGGTGGCCCGGAATGAGAGGGGAGGTCACGGACTACGTGGCGAGGTGTGACACCTGCCAGAGGGCCAAACCGGTGCACAAACCACCGGCCGGACTGTTGGAACCGCTGCAAACTCCGGTCGAACCATGGGAGAGGGTGGCCCTGGACTTTGTCACGGATCTGCCCAGCTCGAGGGGCAAGACGGCCGTGCTGGTGGTGGTGGACTTGTTCTCCAAGATGGCACATTTCATTCCGTGTGCCAAGGTGGCCACGGCGGAGCAAACCGCCAAACTGTTCATAGACCACGTGTTCAAGGTTCACGGTCTGCCACGGTCTATTCTGTCCGACCGGGGGCGACAGTTCATCTCGAATTTCTGGCAGAAGCTGATGGGCTTCCTGAACGTCAAGATCAACCTGGCGTCGGCGAGACACCCGCAGACCAACGGGCAGGCGGAGCGGGTCAATGCCATCATGCAGCAGTACCTGAGATGTTATGCGAATCAACAGCCTGCGACGTGGGTGGATTACCTGCCGCTCGCCGAGTTTGCCTACAACAACACGAAGCACGTGTCCACGGGGGTCACGCCGTTCTTCGCTAACAACAGGAGGCACCCCAGAACCTTCCCGGGACTGGAAAGGAAGGGGGAGGGGGAGCCGCAGACAGCAGATGCGTTCGCGTCGGAGTTGCAGGAGGTCCACGGTCAGCTGCGGCGACACCTGGAGCTGGCCAAACATGCATACAAGGTGCAAGCGGACAAACACAGAAGGGTTGGCGAAGAGATCCATGTGGGAGACTGGGTCTGGTTAGCAGCCCACGCACTGCCGGCCAGGTCGTTGGCCAAGAAGAAGCTGGGGCATAAGCAACTGGGGCCCTACCAAGTCGAAGAGCAGGTCAACCTGGTGGCTTTCAGGCTGGCGCTTCCGGAGGGTTCCAGAATGCATCCGGTGTTCCACAGATCGGTGCTCACCCCCTACAAGGCACCACACAGGTTTCAGGAACCCGGAACGGCACCGAGTCCGCTCAGAGAAGGAACCGGGCACGCGGGAGTGGCACAGAAGGAACGCATCAACGAAGTCACGGAGATTTTGGACTCCAGATGGGGGGAAGAAGGGGTAGAATACCTTCTCGCCAAGGAGGGCACCCCGGCCAGTGCGAACAGCTGGGTGCCGGGCTACGCCTTGGACGAACCTCTGCTCAAAGACGAGTTTCATGCCCTCTTCCCACATAGACCAATGCCAGCAGAATTTTTCGACGACTGGCTTTTCACGCCAACGCTTTCTGCCAGCACGTTCCGGGGGTTCGACTCGGACGAGGACCCGATACGAGACGCCCGTTCCCCGGAGGGGTCACCCTCGGGATCTGCCTCAGAACCCTCGTATTGGTGGGACGATAGACCAAAGGAGCAGTGGCGCAGGAAGTGGCAGGAAGGTCCAGGACGAGCAACGCCACCAGGAGGAAGTGAGGGAGAGACGGACATGGACGTTTGCGGGGACGACCCTGGTTTCGAGCACGGCGGCACAGAGATGGAAGCGGAGGTGACCGTCGTCGACGAGAGCAGGGAGGCAGAACCGGGAGACTTCAGATGGAGGCCCGCCACGGGAAGCGAACTGTATCCGACGTTCGTCCCTCTGACACAGCAGCACCCAGTTCCCGCACCGGAAAGAGGGGAGGGGGGAACGGGGGGCTTCGAGGGGGGGATGGATGTCAGGGGTTCAGGAGCAGAGGCAAGGGCAAGGGAGGAAATAGAGAGCGAGGGGGAGGAGGCAGAAGAAAAGATGAGTGATGACGACGACCCGAGATCTCCGAGTCTTTCCAGTGAATCAGAAGATTCACAGAAAGGAGCACCAGTGGTCAGGGCAAGGGGGGAGCCTAGGGGGACACCCCAGGAAGATAGAGCCAGAGGGGACTCAGAGGAGAGCAGTTGGAAATCGGGACCAGCGTCACAGCCAGAGAGCAGGGAAGAGGAGGAGCGCCAGAGATCAAGCGCTGGCAGCTCGCAACAGGGGGGAGGGCACGAGTCAGGAGTGGCCACACCTCCATCGGGGAGCGAAGAAACGGTCAGACGGAAAGTGGAAGGTTGGGCGCGCGCGCCAAGTTCAAATGCACGGGAAAGTGACGCAGTAGGCAGCCAGGAAAGGGAGCCAGGTCCTAAAGCCCGGCGCAAGGAGACAGGGAGTTCCGGGGGGTCGGCGTCAGAAGAATCCCGGAAGGAAGAGACCCCGGGGGGCAGAGGGACCCAGAGGAGAGCAGTCAGGAGGAAAAGGTGGAGCAGGGCTAGGATATTAAGTTGGTGCACAAGGGGCGGAGACTCAGACGGAGCTTCGCCGATCTAGCCATTAGACGTAGAGTTGCACGCAGCAGCTTGGGAATGGAAACTGTAACTCAATAAAGACTTTTACTTAATGACCGCTGGCTAGCGTGATCCTCTGTGAGCTAGGATCTTGAAGCAGCTCTGACACACGTCTTCAACGTTGATCCCAGGATCGATGAATAAGCCGGCTGGATCCCTCTTTTGCTCCCCAGCTGAACTCCTAGGGCTTTCGATTACCGCCCGGAAGATGGCTGGGGGTCCAAAAGGATCTTTCCAGGCAAAATGGCCCGGAGCCGGCTGAAGATTTCGGGGCCCCCAGTCAGCAGCTTGGCAGAACCGCAAGCCCCACGTTGGGCGCCAACTGTTACGGCTAAAATCTGGGTGCAGGGCTACTCTGCCACCCAGCTCGTCGGACTAGGTCCGTGGGTCCATGCAGAAGAAAATGAGCTCAGCCGGAAGCAGGAGCAAACTGCAGAAGATCCAAGTTTATTGCGCAACAGGTTCAAGGCGAGATTGAACAGCGAGAAAGGGGTGACATGAACTTTTGAAATTTCCTTCCATATCCCAGAATACAGTGCAAAATACATCCCAGTTACATCATGAATACATTAAGAGGTTGGGTTACACAGATTAACATATGGAGGAGGGAGGGGGAATATGCAGAGAGCTGGAGATATGGAGGAGGGAGGGGGGAATATGCAGAGAGCTGGAGATATGCGCAGATAAGCACATCCTGAGAAGACAATGGTCCATGTTTGCATAGTCTGTCACCTGGCATCGCCCGGAGGAAGGGCTTGGCAGATGGAAATAAATGGATATATTGTAGCGAAGAAGAAGGTGAAGAAGACATGCCCCCCCTTCCGTATCACACCCCAAGAAATCCACTTCTTGCCACCACCAACTCTGTCACTGCAGTGGGTTGGGCTGGATGACCCCTTGGGTCCCTCCCAAATCCCTATGGGTCTAAGATCCTTGGGCGAGGGTCCTGCAATTCTGCTGCCCGCTCTCCCGGGGTCAGCTGAGGCCCTGCTGGCAGGCTCCCCTTCCCCCTCCCACGCAGCGGGCCTTGCAACGCCAGCCCTGCGCGGCTGCCCCTGGCTCTGGCCTGCTCTTCTCCCCCCGGCTGGCTGTGGTGCCAGGCAGACGGCGGAGGCAAGTTAATTATAGCTCCAGAAGAGCCAGAAATAGGATTTACCCACCTTGGAAGAATGGCAGATGAAGGTGATAGACTATATGGGACTAGCAGAAATGACTGGCAGAATCCGAGACCAGGGAAAAGAGACGGCGGAAGAAGATTGGAAGAAATTTAAGAATTATCTTAAGAAATACTGTAAAATTTATGAATTTTAGAATGATGTGGTTTTTAAAATCAAATGGAGTACAGCTGTAAAGATTAAGTGAAAGGAAAGTAAGGATGATAATTAGACAAAATTAAGGGTGAGGATTTGCTGAACTAAATTTTTGAAATGGGAATGCAGATAGGGGAGGTATGAGGAGGTCGGTGAAATAAGTTTTATGAAAATAAGGTATTGAAACTATACTTGTTTTTTCTTTTTATTTTATTTTTGTTTTTGTTTGTGTGTATTGATATGTTTGTTATAATTTGTAAAATCCTAATAAATATTTATTAAAAAAAAGAAAAGAAATAGCTCCGGCTATTTATAGGAGCCTCTCTGAACTGGGTTTCTCCAGCAGCTCCTCACTCTGGGAGGCGGCAGAAGGCAGGCGCCCAAGGCAACACAGGCAGGATGAGGCCTCTGCTCTCTAAGGCAGCCCCCCCCTTGCATATGCCCCCCAGCCTAATTCCACGCAGGGAGAGGAGCAGAGTCCTGCAGTGCAGTGGGGGAGAGTGTCAGGCCCTGAGGGACCTGGGTTCGAATCCATGAAGGACGGTGGAATTAGAGCCTCTATCTCAGCCTGGCCTGCTTTGCAGGGCTGTTGTTGTGAGGATTAAAGGAGGCCTGGGGAAGATGACAAGGGTTTGAATCCCACCGCTCAGCCACAAAGCCCATTGCATGTCTTTGGGGCCGGTCGCTGTTTCTCAGGCTGACCTACCTCACAGGGTTGTTGTAGGGTTTATTATTAATTTTTTTGCAAAAAAATATTAGTTTTTTACAATATCAGCGACAAATGAAAACATAAAACAAACAAAACATAACAAACATAAATCATAACCTTATTGAAAATAACAGTTATTTACTTTGTAAAATGACTTCCTCATTTCCCCTTAGTTGAATTTCATTGCATATCCTTATAACGGTTTTCCAAATCCCAATTTTAAACCCTTTAAATTAAAGATTAACATTTAAATCTTCTCCTTCTTGTATTAGACATATTATTTTACCAGTTAACATAAATACAATCCTAAACCCAATAAGTATCTGGACGCTATTTCCAATTATTTTAGCTTAACAAATTTAGCTAAATCATTAAATTTCTTCCATTCTTCATGGTTTTCCTCCTCCTTCTGGTCGCAGACTCTTCTGGTTAGATCGGCTAGCTCCATAAAATCCATCATCTTCATCTGCCATTCTTCTACTGTTGGTAATTCTTGAGTTTTCCACTTTTTAGCTAACAAAATACGAGCCGCAGTTGTGGCATACAAAAATAAATTAACATCTTTCTTGGGCAATTCCGAACCTGTTATTCCAAGAAGAAAGGCCTCTGGTTTCTTTATAAATGTATATTTCAACATTTTTTTTCTCTTCATTATAAATATTTTCCCAGGAGTCCTTCACCTTGGGGCAGGTCCACCACATATGAAAGAATGTTCCTTCCTTTTCTTTACATTTCCAACATGTATTATCACAATTACGATACATCTTTGCTAATTTTACAGGAGTCAAACACCATCTATACATCATCTTCATAATATTTTCCTTTAACAAAGTACATGCAGTGAACTTCACTCCTTTCTTCCACAATCTTTCCCAGTCCTCAAACATTATATTATGTCCTAAATCTCTTGCCCAATCTATCACCACCGATTTAACCTGTTCATCTTTTGTATGCCACTCCAGCAAAAGCTTGTATATTTTAGATCAGTTTTTACCTTCAGTATCTAACAACTCCATCTCCAACTTAGATTTTTCCAAGGCAAAACCATTTTTCTTATCCAATTTATACAATTCGTTAATCTGGTGGTAATGTAGCCAATTTAGCTTATCTTTAATTTGCTCAAATGGTCTTAATTTATAACCTTCCTCTTCCTCTATTAATAAGTCATAATATCTCAACCATTTGGTATCCATATTTAATTTTTTCTGGGCCTTTGCCTCCATTGGTGAAAGCCATCTGGGCGTCTTTCTTTCTAAAAGATCTTTGTATTTTATCCAAACATTATACAACAATTTCCTAATTATATGATTTTTAAATGCTTTATGGGCTTTTACTTTATCATACCACAAATATGCATGCCAGCCAAAAACATTATCAAATCCCTCCAAATCTAGTAAATCTGTATCTTCTAATTTCATCCATTCTTTAATCCAACAAAGTGTGGCAGCTTCAAAATAGATTTTTAAGTCTGGCAGAGAGAATCCCCCTCTTTCTTTAGAATCCGTAAGTAATTTGTATTTAATTTTGGGTTTCCTCCCCTGCCAGATAAATCTAGAAAGAGCTTTTTGCCATTCTTTAAAACATTTCACATTGTCTATAATTGGGAGGGCTTGAAACAAAAAAAGCATATTTGGCAGCACATTCATCTTAATCACAGAAATCCGGCCCATTAATGACAATTTTAAGTTAGACCACACCTCTAAATCTCTTTTAATTTCATTCCATATTTTCTCATAGTTCCTTATACAAATTCAATTTTCCCCCAGACAGGTTCACCCCCAAATATTTAACTTTTTTTCACAAAATCTAGGCCCGTTTTTTTCTTGTAATATTTTCCTTTCTTCATTATCCAGATTTTTCTCTCTTACTTTGGTCTTGCTCTTGTTTAATTTAAATCCTGCTACCTGACCAAACTCATGTATTAGCTCCAGTGCTTTAACTGCACTGGAGTCTGGATCTTGTAATGTCAGAACTAAATCATCAGCAAAGGCTTTTAATTTGTATTGTTTCGAACCTACTGTAATACCTTTAACTTGTTCATCTTTTCTAATCATACTTAGCAAGACCTCCAGAACCGAGATAAACAGCAGAGGGGACAGCGGGCACCCTTGCCTGGTTCCCTTCTCAATTCTAATTTCCTCTGAAACCACATTATTTACAATAATTTTAGCTTTTTGTTCTTGATAGATCGCTTTAATACCATTTATAAATTCATGACCTCTCCCCATACTCTCTAAGTTATATAACATAAAACTCCAAGAAACATTGTCAAAAGCTTTCTCAGCATCGATAAACATTAACATTGCTTTACAAATCTTTCTTTCTTCTAACTTTTCCAAAATATCCACAACATTTCTAACATTGTCTTTCATATGTCTTCCAGGCAGAAATCCTGCCTGGTCCTTACGAATATACTCAGATAAAACCTTTTTTAGCCTATCAGCCAGTATATTTGCAAAAATTTTATAATCCACATTAAGTAGGGAGATCGGTCTGTAGTTTTTTACGTTGGATCTATCCTGACCCTGTTTAGGAATCAGAGTAATGTAAGCTTGTTTCCAGGTTTCAGGTGCTTCCACCCCCCCCCACCCCCCGTAAAATTGAGTTAGATATTTCTTCCAGAGGTTGTATAAGCCAATCTTTCAATGTCTTATAATATTTCGCTGATAGACCATCAGGTCCTGGTGTCTTGCCAAGTTGCATTGAATTTATTGCATGTTCCACTTCCTGACTTGTAATTACGCCATTTAGTAGATTCTTTTTATCTTTCGGAATCCGTTGCAGTCCGTTGTTCTTTATAAATTGCTCGATTTTCCCTAGATCTTCTTTTGCTTTTTTATACTGTTGCTTATAATATTTATGAAAGTTTAGATTTGAAGGGAAAAGGAAGAGTTAAAGAATTTTGGTTGCTGTGGTTTAGAGAACCCAACCCACTACCCGTGTTTCCTACTTATACTCACTTCCGCATGCGCTGTTCCTGGTGATCCCGCGATCTCTTGACTGGTTGTTTAAGGCCGGCCTGATCAAGCGTTGCTTCCTCTGGTTAACCCTGCTGGACCTCCAGTTATTTCCAGACCCTGGGATCGATGGAGGACTGGTTATTCCTCCTGGAGACTGCCTGGTGCGCACTGGATAACCAGTCCTTCCTCGCTTCCAGAATCCGGGTAACCAAAAGTCCCTTCGAGCGTGGTCGCCATCTGTTGTAAATAAAAAGATGCCCTTTTCCCTTATGGGGTATCCAAAAGCCCATATAGAGTCCTTACATAGGTTCCCTATTGGTAGGAGAAAATAACAGGCCAAGCAGAGAATATTGAGAAGCAAAGCAGCTAGTAAGCTTGATCTTTATTGATCTGTTGCAACAGGGTGCTCCCCTCACCAGCAGGAGAGAGGAGGAACCACGAAAAATGGTGTGCAAGGCCTTATAAAGACTTTTGAAATTGCCACCCTGTAGATGAAGACCACCCCCAGAAACATCATACATACATCACAGAAAAAGGCAGTCTAAACAGAAATTTGAATATCTCGTTTATCTCTTGTCTGGCAGGTTACTTGATTGGATTGCCTGCGGAGCCTGGCCAGTCTTTTGTAGTGATAAATAGTGATAAATATTTAGTTCCTGGGCCAGGTCACAGGCTCACACCCTATTCAACCCCCCCATAAGACAGGATTTGTGAAGGAAAAGACAATGGGGAGGCTTTTCCATTTTGACCTTGCAGAGAAAACATTTGGTCAGTTTAGGAATCAAAATGGTTCCAGGTTGGTCTTCCTGTGCTGATCTATGTATGTGCTTGGTTGGTACACTTATGAACATTACCATATATCCAAGACCATAAAATTCCTATCACAGTGGCGTAGGTATCTGGAGCTGGAGAAGTGACTGCAAGTGTTTCATGTGACAATAAATATTTAATTCTCCACCATGTGCATTTCTTTGACTGAGCAGCGCCTAAAAGCCGTGCCCAGGGAGCCCCAAAACCCTCCCTTCTCTTCGCAAGCACTCTGCACATGCACAGGTACTGCAACGTCCTGTGTCCCTGAGCCAATTTCTTGCGGCAGAGGGAGAAACATGGGTGGTCTCTCACTTAGCATCTCCGTCTGTCTCGAGAGACAATGTAGGAGTTCCTGAGGGGGTTGAGGTCAAGCCCTTGAACGGTTGCAGTGTCTGCTGTGGTTGCAGAGACTGATGTGGGAGAGACGTGTTTTGTTGCAGCCGGGGCAGAGGAAGGCCTCCGGTTTTGCTGCTGCAGAAGTGCCAGGGCGTTTCTTCTCTCTGCGCTCCTCCCAGTGGCCATTCCTCCTCTGGTCACCTGACTGCCTGTCTCCAGGCACCATGGTCTTCAGCAAGGGATTCCCACATGGCGGGATCAATGTTGCCAGCCTTCATGCCACGTTGGCAGACATCTTTGTAAGGCTCTTTGGGGCTGGGAAGAACTTCCGGCCACAGGCTCAGGGCGACTTTCCAGGCTGTGTTTGAAGATGGGCCCTGGGACTGGGCGACGCCTGGCTTTCAACATTGTGCTCTATCCCCAGAGAAACATTGCAATATACTGACCGATCACAGTGTCTGAAATATGAATGGAGCGAGGTAGAGGCGAACAGGGCAATGTCCCGGCAGCTGCTACTACTTTAGGGGTCTGAAACAGACTTTTTTTTTTTTTTTTACTTTACAATGGTCATTTTATAGTACAGAGCAACAGATTCATGAGAGAAGCAATGATCAGCTTCACAGTTTTCCCCACATCACGGTTTTTTACACCGCACACGTAATGCAATTTGCGATATAGGGCCACATCAATCAGCCTGGAAAGCTCAGTTGTTTTGAGCTGATAACGCCAAGGTTGCAGCTTCGATCCCCAACTGGGGCAACTGCGTATTCCTGCATCCAGGGGGTTGGACTAGATGATCCTTGGAGCCCCTTCCAACTCTGCAATTCTGTGATTCAATGCATATTATGAAACCGTTCCCACCATGTGGACTTCAAACCAGCTATGGATGATGTTGCCCAGCCCTAATGGGCACCACAGCGACAAAGAGAAAGGGAGAGTGTGCAGTTTGTCTCAGAAGGAGGACCAGGGGCATGTGGGAGTCCCTGGCTCGCCTTCCCTCTCTGACCTCACTCCTCCTGGCAGAAGGCTCCCCTTCTCCAGCTTCCTGCTCCCGCCTGGGGGCGGCTGCAGAGATGCTTCTCTCCCCGCTCTTTCCCAGGGGTGAGCTCAGCTCCTGAGTCTCTGCCAGGCCAGCGTGACTGGAGGGCAGGCGACAAAGGAAGCCTCTCCGCTCCATCCGCCCCCCTTCCCGGCAGGCTCCGTGCCCCCCCCCCATGCCTCACATGATGCCTTGGTCATTGGCCTTTACCGAAAAGGTGTCACGATTGGCTCAAGGCTCACAGGGAAATAAAGCCCCCCCTCCCTCATCTCTTTGCAGAATAAACCCTTCCTCCAGATTGCAACACCCGCCTCGTGGGCTCCTGTGTCTATTTTGAGCCAGTCGTGGGTGCTGCACTTCATTCCCCAAACAAGAGCTGCTCACATCGTAGAGCGGTGGGAGAGCAGTCACAAGGCCGGCCTGCACACGCCGGCAGTCTTTGTCCAGGACGCCCGGTCATCAAGAAGGTGCCATCATGTTGCTGGCCTCATGTGACATGGGTGACTCTCCAGGGAAAGGTCAGGGAAACCCAGAGGCCTGCCTGATCCTTCGCAGCCGAGCGGCAAGAGCTGAGTTCCTCCTCCTGCAGGAAGGCTCAGCTGGCAGCATTTGTGCCTGGCTTCATTTTGCAAAAGGGGTTTGCCACCGTTCTTTGAGCAAGGGGCAGGGAGCCAGCAAAAGCCAAAGGCAGCTGAATGTTCTGAGATTCAGGACAAGCAAAAGAAAGTTCTTCCTCTTCATGCATTAATAAGATGATTATGTATTTGCCACCCACCTGCCTGGATTGCTCCAGACACTCTGGGCGGCTTCCAGTGAAATAGGAAAACAATCAAACACCAAAAGCTTCCTTGTGCTCTGCTCTGCCTCCGTGGTCTGAGGCTTCTGGATCCTGGCTTCTGGATCCTGCAGGTGGGGTGAATTGCGCTTGCACTTGGATGCTGCTTGTGGGTTTCCTGCCAGAGGGACCTGGCCACTCACTGTCAGAAGAGGAGGCTGGACTGGATCCAGCAGGCTTGTCACAGAATCATTGGAAAGGACCCTGAGGGTCATCTAGCCCAACCCCCTGCGACACAGGAGTATTTTGCGCAGCATGGGGCTCGAACCCACAACCCTGAGTTCAAGAGCCGCCTCCTCTAATGGCTGAGCTATCCCAGGAATGTTCCTGAAGCACAGGGTTAGAGATCCACCTCTCTGCTGCCACTTAATGGTGGTGGGGTTAGAAATCCCGGCGCCTGAACCTTGCTGGGCGCAGACAGAGGGAGACGTTGGGCGCTTGCCTGGAATATCCAGCCTCAAGAGGGTGATGATTTCCTGCACTCAGGCAGGAAATGTGGCCGACACAAAGGCGATTCTTTTAAGTTCCTTTCCACGCTGCAGAGGGTGATGAAGGGTGTGCCAACCACACGTGGCTCGCACTTGGCACCCTCCTTGCAGAATCCCACCTGCAGCCGCCAGAAGCACAGCTTCCTTCCCTGTTTTCTGGAGGTTGGGCTCGGAGACCTCTTTCAAGGGCTGAACTGTGCTGACTCACCTGCAGCCTCCGCTGCTGCTCTCACGGAGGCTACCTGACCTTCCAGCGGGCAGAGACTGGGGGGGGGGAAAGGTCAGGGAATTGGGTGAGAGGTCATCTCCTCGGTGGCCGTCACGGCCCCCCACCTTTGCTGAAATGAATCCCTCTGAGTCAGCAGCCTCGATGAACCTGGCATATGTATTTAAACCTATTCCACGGCTGTGTCGGAAAGCGAGTCAGGGCAGCCCGTCTCAAGGACGGGGAAAGAGCCCGTCTGCTGGGTCAGACCAAGGCTGGCCCATTTAGCCCAGCTGGCCAGATGTCTCTGGAGGTTCCAGAAGAACAGAAGAAGAACCTGACAGGCATCTTTTGGGTTGGGCACCAGACGGGGCTCCTTCTTCTCTCCCTGTCGCCTTGCATCCCTCTCCCTGCTTCCTCCTCACCTGCGCAGTAGTTCTTGAGCAGGATGCAAAAAAGATTCCAGGGCTGGCAATGGCGGAGCTTCATGCTCCGGCACCGGCGGGGGGGGGGGGGCGGAGAGCAGGCGGGGGCAGGGCTGGCACGCATCCTGGGGGCGGGGTGTGCCACCTGCAGGGGCGGGTGCCCAGCGCAGGCGGGGGGGGGGGCAGCCGCGATGGCACCCTGCCGGGATCGCGCTGCCGGGGACAGTGTGCGCCCCCCGCCCTCCTCTTCCTCCGCCAGAGAGGGCTGGAGAAGGTGGAGCAGAGTTTGCATGATATTTCTGCAAGGTGGCCTTTTCTCTCTCCCGGCCACCCCACCATCCCTTCTTTCGAGAGACTAAATCTCTGCAGGCCGGTGGCCTGGGGGCAGCGTCCACTTCTGGCTATCAACCACTTGCAACCAAGTGACCATGCTGACCTCTCCACACCTGGGGGTCCTTGTATCTTGCCTGTTCACACACTAGCAACACATCCTGTGGAATTCTATCCATTATATTCTATCTGCACAACCTGAATGGATTTCAGGAACCAAAAAGGCCTAATGAAAAATACAACTTTCAAGCCATCTGTCCCCAAAATGGCAACTAGGCATTTCATTTTGATGACTGTAACCCTCGTTTAAGGAGCCATTTGGCGCCTAGCTGATATATCTGGCTTTCTCACTGCTTGGGGGTGAGCAACAGAATTGCTGAGTTGGAAGGGACCATAAGGGTTGTCTAGCCAACCCCTGCAACGAGGGAATCTTTTGGCCCAAACCAGCAAACCCTGGAGGATTCTCCTCCTTGGTGTGAGATCTGTGTCCAGGGATGACGTCAGCTGCTGCTGCAAGGAGATTAAGGGGGAAAGAAGGACTTGCACTTTGGCCTGCTTCTGGCCCCAGGGGCCATGTCAAGCATGTTCTGCGGGGCTTGTGCATCAGCTCTGAGATCCTGGTAGCATGTCATAAATCTTCCTCCTTGGCGGAAAGAGCCTCCCCCTGGCTGGGAAGCCAGGGTGGGGCAGGAGCTGAGCACTTACTGGAAAGCGGCTCTCCTTGGCCTCTTCCTGGGAACTCTTGCTTACTGGGGGAGAGTTCACAGCTGCCAGCCGCAATAAGTTGAGCTGCAGTAGCAGCTGAGTGCTTTCTGTAGAATTTGAATTTGCCCCGAATGAGGGAGAAGCACAGACTGGAGCAGTGCAGACTCCTCTGTGCACTGAGAAGAGCAAATCCAGGAGCAATTTCTGCACAAACTTCCCAATGCTGGTGGAAGAGCAGAGGAGCTGGTTTGCTCCAGCGGATTCTGACTCTGGGGAGACCCTCAGAGGTCCACCTCGGACGGGAGCACTTTTGTCTTTTTCATTCTTGTTCTCTTTTATCTTTCTTTTTCTTTTTGTCACTTGTTTTATAAATGAAGTTCTTCTTTTAAAAAAGTAAACAAACACACACATCTACAGTATAAGCTTTTCGCTGCCCACCGTCTTTCCCCAAGCCATTGCCCAGTTGCCGCGGTGGTGTGTTCAGCTCATTTTCAAGGGATGCAAAACCACAATTATGGAGGCAGTGGATTTAAAAATAAATAAATTTGAAAATCCACCTCTGCCAACTGTGGGTAAGGGAACAGCCTTTTAGAGTCCTCCTGCTTTGCCAGTTGCCTAAAATAGAGCCTCTTCGGCCTCCTGCTCTGCTCCCCCCAAGCTTCTTTTAGCATTGGGACCATTCCCTTTCCACACTCCTCCTTCTCCTCCTTTTTCTTCTTTAGCAGCAGTGGCTCAAAGCATTTCTCCACCAGTGAAACATCTGCTCTCCTGCCAAGCTTTCATGGGTGGTGCAGAGGGTTGGTGGCTTTCGAGGGGCTGCAGCAGCGGTGGGTGGGTGGGTGGGTGGCCCCGAACAGAGAGAGACACACAGGCAACCTCTTGGGGGCAGGATCCATAAAATGCTGCGGCACCTGAGAGGCAGGTTGGCAGGTTTCCTGCTCACAAAGGAGCTTTTGCAGGCAGTACCCCTCCCCCTGGGAAATGCTGTGCCATGTGGCGCAGGATGCAGCACTGTCCATATGGGACAGTTGCTGCTTTCCTGAGAAGAAATTCTGGAGGAGTCCATCATTCCTGTTTCTTGGTTTTTCGACAGCATCTTCCTGGCCAACACCTATTTTAAACTGGCCAGCTTACTGGGGCAGAACCCAGAGTGGTCCATCCTCTGGTTATCTCCCCTCACTGCGATTAAGTGAAGCTACAGGGAGCTATGCAGGGGGCCTTCTCAGCTGTGGCCCCCACCCTGTGGAACCCCCTCCTGTCAGAGGGTGATAGGACATAAAGAACTATCTGACCTTTAGATGCCCATTTCCCATCGGTCCCTCCTGCTTTCCCACTGCCCCCCAAAGGGAAGTTGGAGAGACAGCTGCCAATTCTCTGCAAGGGACAGTCCCGGCCCAAAAGGGGGGCAGGCCTTCATGTGAGCTGGGCTCTGCCCTGAACACCCAACTCCTTGCCCTTCTTTAGCTGGGTCTGGAGAACCATAAAAACCTGCCACAAGTCGGGGGGGGGTGTCTTATTTCCACCGCCTTGGTTCCACATTCACCTTTTCTGAATCCGAGCGTGCCAGGCCTGTGCTTAGGTGGCCAAGTGTGAGAGGGATGGGTGGCTCAGCACTTACGTTTTCACAACAGTCACTGAGCAGAAACTCAGAGCACACTGTGTTAAAATATATATTTAGCAGCAAAGCTGTGCTTCTTGCAGGTTCTTAAGAGAATCTCTGCCAGACCATCTGTGCTCATTGCAGTGTGAACGAAACTTTGCTAAGTTAATCCTGTTACGCTGGGCGGTTTTCCAGGGAGCAGATCCCACTGAATTGGAAGTTGCTTGCACTTGAGTCAGGAGAGTGTGCAGGTTCTAGTCAGTCGTAATTCGGTTGCAGCACTGACGGTCCCCAGCATCTCCAACTGGAGCTGGTCAGGATTCCTGCTCCCCCCCCCCCCCGCTGGAGTATCCCACTGTGGCTGCAAAGACCGGTAACTCGTAACTGCTGCCTCCCACCTTGTTTTTGTGGCAACCAAGTGACCTCCCCTTGGCGCAGGCCTGGGCCGTGAGTCTGGGGGTCCTGGGCTGCCCAGACAATGAGACACCCCCCCCCCCGGCCTCACTGATGGGGTGAAGAAGGAAAGCAGAGCAAGACGCTGGGCATCCGCTGGGCTGCAGGATTTGCCGGAAGGAGGCGTGTAAGGTGCCATCCAGCCGCCTTGGGGACTTTGCTCCAGATTTATGCAGGGTTTACTCCTGATCCTTTCCCCCTCCCAAAGATGTCCACAAGGCAGCGGGTGCAGATGCTTCCTCAGGCTTCTCTCCCAGAGCCTGTCTCATGGATGGGTATAGCAGCAAGGACCAGATTAAGGGGCATGGAATTCCTGAGTGCTTTTGTGGACCTTGCCACTGCTGCAACCCCCGGCTCCTGTGCATCTTTTGAAACCCCCAACCCTACCTTTCATCTCACACACCCCTGTGAACCCAGGCAGCTTTCTGGAGCCACCTCTGCAGACACAAACTAGGACGGGTTACCTGCCGCCACCCCAAAGGTTGCTCCCTTGCCCTGTGACGGAAGCTAGTGCGGCAGCTCACCTGTGACACTTGAGCTCTGCCATGCCTGGAGCAAAGTTTGAAGGCCCGGCTGTTTCACTGGCAGCTCAGGTTCAGAAATCCCACTACAAGGGGCCACTTCTGGGGTTTGCCAGCCCCCCCCCCAGCCCACGGAGCCACGCCTGGCTGTTAACAGGTAAGCCAGCGATGGCAGTCAGTGCAGCAGCCGGCTTTGCAAGGGACACCAAGCCTTTCAGGGTGGGCGTGGGCACTGGTTTCTGTGCCTGCGCATCTTTCGGAGAGGATAAGAAAAGGCAGGGGGGCCCCACCCAGTCCACCATCCTCACAGTGGCCAGCCAGATGGCTCAATGGGAAACCCACAAGCAGGATTCGAACACCAGACCATGATCTCCCCTCCCCAACTGGCATTGCTGCCTCCCAGCTGTGGAGGCAGAGGCGAGCCGCAGTAATGGCAGGGGCCACTAATAGCCATCTCCCTCCTCCTCCTCCTCCATGATTTTGTCACCAACCAAGGGAAATCCTCTTCTGCCTCCTGCAGGAGGGAGTTCCGCAGTTCGGCTCCCTGGGTAAGATCTTTAAGCGCCATCACAGCAGCTCCCTCTCATTTCAAGGATTTCCATGCCCCTTTCCAAATGGCAACCCCCCCTCTTTTAAGGCAGCTGAACAATCACTATAAAAACAAGGCACTAATAAAATGAGCGGAATTAAGCCACAAACACAGATTTATATATATTCTCATCCTTAGTCATGGAGCGTAACTGAGTCATCATGTTTTATGCTGTGAGATCAGTGAAAATCTGTTCCATGGCAGGAGGCTTAGATTGGGGGGGGGGGGCTTGGAATGCATTTGGAACAGCCAGCGAATGTGTGCTGCCTTTCCGTGGGGTAGTGAGTGGGGAGGTGGGCCTCCACTTTTGAGGGGGGCAGTGTTGGTTTCACCCTTGCCTCGGGGGGGGGGGCGAAGGTAGCCAGCCTTCCAGCTGCAAACTCCTCCCTGGGGGTTTCTGGCAGCCTTTGTTTGTGTAGCATTTGTAGCCCACCTTTTTCCTCCAAGGGGGTGAGTGGGGGGCTCCCTGCTCCTCGCAGAACCCCCACAGCAGCCCTGTGAGGTAGGCCAGGCTGAGAGAGTCATCAGCCGGCCCCCAAGGTCACGCCCAGTGGGCTTCATGGCTGAGTGGGGGGATTCGAACCCCGGTCTCTCCCAGGTCCTAGTCTGACTCTCAACCCTCTACGCCACCACAGGATTTCTCTTCCCATGCAGGCATGCGTCCAAATGGGTGAACATTTTGGGATCGGGGGCCCTCGTGCATGCAGGTGTTTTCACCCCACTCACATCAAAATAATAGCATTGTAGTGTTGGAGGGGACTCCCAAGGGTCATCCAGCCCAACCCTCTGAAATGCAGGCATTGCAACTGAAGAATCCCAATGAAGACCACCCAATGTCTGCTGAAAAACCTCAGACGAAGGAGAGCCCACCACCGTCTGAGGGAGACCATTCCCCTCAGGAAGGTCTTCCTAATGTCTAGTCAGAATCTCCTGTCAGATCAGGTACTCCCCTCCGGAGCAGGAGATGTCTTATTTTACTGTTGTTAGCTGCTCTGAGCCCAGCTTTGGCTGGGCAGGGCGGGATATAAATAAATAAATAAATAAATTATTAATATTATTATTACTATTACTATTATTATTATTATTATATTATTATTATTATTATTTTATTATATTATTATTATTATTATTATTATTATTATTATTATTATTATTATTATTATTATTATTATTATTATTATTATTATTATTATTATTACAAGCTTGCTCCATCTTGCGTGGGGCAGCTCTTCAAGTAATCCTGTCTCTGACCAATTTGAAACCTGGCTGGGGGCATAGGAGCCAACTCCTGGGGGGCGAGGTCCCTTTGCTGCCCCCAAATACAGTATTTGAGGGTGCTTTCCACCCCCCACCCCCGTTGATGGGCATTTCCATTCAAATGGAGTACTCATGTGGCATCTTGTGATCGATTATGCAGAGCGGGGCTCACCTCCCCCCTCCCAATATTTTATTCAGGTTGGCAGCCCTACCTGGCAGAGAAGGGTGCTCAGCCGGGGGGGGGGGTGTGTGCGCGCTCAGCTCTTTTCTTTCTCTCTGCCTCTCCAGTCCCCCCATCCCCATCCTCCCGCGCTATCTTTCCCCTTTGTTTAGGGTGATGATGTCACCTTGAGCTTTCGCTGCTTCCTGCCATTGTGCTGGGTGGGGGGCAGCCCCTTCTGCAGACACAGGAGCCTCTGTTTCGCTGGGGAGGGAGAGACACTCACACATTACATCATGACCAGCGGCTCTGCTTTGAGAGGCAGCTTAGGGGGGGGGGGCTGCTTATCCCCACAGGGAGCCAAGGCAGCTGTTCAGCAAGGGCGGCTGCCAGGCATGCAGAACGCAGCTCACCGCCTCACACCGCATTGTGCCTGTTGCCTGCCAGGGGTCTCTCTGCCCCAGCTCAGCCTGGAAGTGCCATGGGGTCGTTTGCATGCAGAGCAGGTGCCCTGCCCCACTGAGCTCAGGAAGAGTCCAGGTTGCTCAGGAGGTGCCTGCAGTCCTGCCAGCCCACGCAGGCAGCGCTAAGGGCAGGTGGGGCTTCTGCTGCTGTGTGAATTGGGAGGAGAGGGGATGCATGCAGAAGGCCCCAGTCCCCATCCCCAGGGCGGACTCATGAGCCCCGGTTCCAGCTGGTTCTGCTGCACACTGTCTCTTCCCCCCTTGAATCTCTGGTGGCCCCATCCAGCCCCCCCCCCACAAGGGGCAGAGCCAGCCCTGCTCGCCTCTCCTTCTGTCCCTTCTCCTGAAACACCCCAGGAAGGAGCCAGCGAGGCCCCGGCTCTTTTCCTGTGGCCCTTTCAGAAGGTGACCTCATGCTTTGCAGGAACACAAAAAGGCTGCTCTAAGGGAGGGCTGCTCTCCCCCAGCTTGTCTGGGGAGAACAAAGACGGCTCCATTTGTGCTTCCACACTTCCTGCAGCCAGAGTCCTCCTAGGCGCTGAATGAACAATTCGCTTCTTTTCTCTGCATTTAAAATTAGGTGGGGAAGAACTCATCCAATGTGTTTGGTGCAAAACAATGGGGGTAAGGAGAGGGTTAATGCGAGACCCTCCTGGGGGTGGGAGCAGCAGTAAAGGGGTCCTAGACCTGCCCCCCATTGCCCCCAGCAGGCAGGGATGGCGGCCAACTTAGAATTGTAGAGTTGGAAGGGACCCCCAAGGGTCATCTAGTCCAACCCGCTGCATAGAATCAGGACCTGGCAAAGCTCAGGCTGCATCAGTGGCTACTGAATACCAGTGGTTGGAAATCTGTGGAACTCCCTCCCAGAAGGTTGCAGGTTCAGTTCCCATTTGGCATGGCAGGGGGTTGGGCTAGATGACCCTCAGGGTCCCTTCCAATTCTATGATTCCCTGATTCTATGACTAACTCATGGAGATGACTATGGGCACATCTGTGGCTACAGGCCATGTTGGCTCTCCTCTGCCTGCATGGTGGGAGACAATCAGGCAATTCCTTTCCCCCTCCTTGCAATTTCTGGTAGTGCAAAAATACTCTTCATCTCAGGGTCCTGGGCAAAATATTCCTGCACTGCAGCGGGTTGGACTAGATGACCCTTGGGGGTCCCTTCCAGCTCTGATATTCTATCCCTGCTTCAGCAGCTAAGGAGAATCCTCCAGATTTCACCCATGTGGTTGGAGATGGGAGCAGGGTCACACCCTCCCTCCAGCCCCTTGGAACCAGGGAAGGGGGCAGAGAGAAGAGGCAGCTCTCCATGTCTGCAGAAGCTGACTTAGGCCTAACTCTGAAAAGATTTGGGCTGCGTGCATTTTTTAAACCCGGCGTTCATGGGTCATGAAGTCCCTCTGTCTCCAGGCTCGGCTGCCCATTCACCTAGGAAAGGGAGCCGGGGACGGAGGCACCGGGCTTCAGAAATCAACTTCTGCCACTGCTTCTGTGGCCTCCTCCTCTCACGTAGGGACTTGGCCCTGCTCCAGCCCTGCCAGGCAGCAGGAAGGTTTGCAGAGTAAAGAAGCGAGAGGGAAGCAAAGGCTTCCTTGTTGTAGAGTCCTGGAAGGGCAGGGTGGGGAGGGGCCCCAGGGGTCGTCCAGCCCAACCCCCTGCAATGCAGGAACCGCAGTTTTGGTGCCTTGGGAGCATTTGCACCCTTGGAGGGGGCTGGCAACGAAGTCATGGCAATGCTGAGCGTTCTCTCACTCGCACCCCCCAGTTCAGGGCCTTGTGGGTGGGTGGGTGGGGCAGCCTGGGTGATTTCCCCAGCTTGGCCTGGGGCGCTGACTCACTCCATGGGTGCAGAGTCTGCCTTTCTGACAGCAAAGCATGTGGGAATACACCTCTCTCTCTCTCCTTGTGAGTGTTCTTGATGGCTGTGAGTCACGCTGCCTATCACAGGCACCCTCCCTGGTGCTGCTAGAAGCCATGATCTCTGCAGGGGACAAAGACAGGGGAAAGCAGGCAGGGTTCTCGGGAGGAGGGCTCTCAAATCTCCTCCTGCGCCAGAAACAGGGAGCCAGGAGGGGGAAAGGGCAGGATTCTCATGCCCCTCCAACCAATCCAGATCTCTGGCCCAGGCTGGGGGGGGGGAGGAAGGGAGCTCTCCATCCCCCCCCCCAAATGCTTTTTAGGGAACTGCTAAGCCTTTTCTCCCTCTAGACTTGCAGCATCTCGGGCAGAGGGGGGGGGGACATTCCCGGTGCATTCAAAAGGGTTCCCTGTGTTCAGCATCCCCCCCCCCCCGCTGGGAATGCCCTGCGAACCCGGAGAGCCACTCAGTCAGTGCCAGCAGTACTGAGCTGCAATGGCCTGACTCTGCATCAAGGCGGCTGAGATTGCAAACAGATGAATATCAGCCTGGATAGCTCAGTTAGTTAAAAGGGTGCTGATAAGGCCAAGGTTGCAGATTCAGTCATGGTAAGAGACAACTGCATATTCCTGCCTTGCAGGGGCTTTTGCTAGACGACCCTCCGGGGTCCTCCAACGCTTCAGCTATGTGATCTCCCCTCCACACTTGAATCCTCACTGCTGGAAACCATCTTGTGCTCAGATCATAGAATCATCCGAAGGGACCCCAAGTGTCATCCCGTCCAACCCTCTGTGATGCAGGAACATGGGAACGGAGCCTGCAGCCTTGGCGTTGTCAGCACCACACTCTGAGGAATGGAGCTGCCCTGCCCAGGGTCCTGTTCTCACAGTCGCCAAACACAGCTAGCACCAGGGAGCCCAGATAGACTGCCTCTGGGCCTGGAGGTTCCCTAAAGGCACAAGAAGACCCAAAGCGCCCCCCCGAAACTGCCACACCGATAGGATCAGGGCCCCATTGGGAGGGGGTCAGGCCTCCCCATGCACGGAGAAGCCATTTTGCACAAGCAGCTGTTATGGTAAGATCTGGGTGCGAGGCTGCTCTGCCACCCAGCTCGTCGGACTAAGTCCCTGCGGAGCAAAATGAGCGCAGCCGGAGACGGGAGCAAGATGCAGAAGATCCACGTTTATTGCGCAACAGGTTCAAGGCGAGATTGAACCCAGAGGATGGGGTGACATGAACATTTAAAACTTCCCTCCCTTACCCATGATACAGTGCAGAAGCATCATCAATACATCACAGTTACATCATGAATATATCAAGAAAGGGTTGGGTTACACAGGATTAACATCTGGAGGAGGGAGGGGGAATATGCAGAGTTGGGGATATGCACAGATAAAAATGCTGGGACAGATTCTTCGGGCATATATAAGTATATGCCACCCCCGGAGCATTTTATGGCGGCATTTAATTTGGAGAGCAAATTAAATTCCATATCACAGCCATTTGAGGTCACAACTTGCTGCATTCTGAACTTTATTGGGAAATGACACGGTGTTTAAAAACAGGGTTTTGCTTCATAAATCATCCATTCAGAAATGGGGACGTTGTGCCAGAGGTGGAGGGGCAGCCCCCACCATAAAAGGGGTCTCCTCTCCCTTGGACAAGGCAGATGGAGGGTGCCGCGTTGGACAGCCATGTGCCCCCATCCTGCCCCCCCTGCGGGATCTGGCCCCTCAGGCCTCCTTGGGGCTCCGGCTGGCTGGATTCTCCCCCTCCCCCTTACGATATATGATATATCTTTATTGTCACTGTCCCATGCAGGACAATGAAATTGAAAAAACTACATAAATCTACATAAAAACTACATAAAACTACCACAAAACTACATAAAACTACTACAAAACTACATAAAACTACATAAAAACTGCATAAAACTACTACAAAACTACATAAAAACTACATAAAACACTCAACCCCCCCTAAAAACTCTAAAACCCCATTTTAAAACACACTATACTATAGAAACCCTTTGGCTCTGGGGCGCTTGGACCCCTGGTCAACCTGGCTTTCTTGGCCGCTGCAGGCGCCTTGGCCTCTGCCTGGGGGCCCCCTCGTCCTCGGCCCCCCGTCTTGCTTTCCTCCATGCCTTGGCCTTCGCTGGAGGTTTCCCTGGATCCTGCGAGGTAGGAGAGAGAGAGGAGAAGGGGCTCAAGTGGCAGAATGGCAGAGTTGGAAGAGACCCTGAGGGCCACCCAGCCCTGCCAGTTGGAAGCCATGCCGGACCCTGCTGAGCTCTGCCAATGTGCCAGCAGCCTTATTGCTGCACACAAGTCACCCCAGTGGCCCTTGAGGCTCTGAATCTCGGAGCCAAAGATGCCTGCCTTGCAGGGGGGTGGACTGGATGACCCTGGGGGTCCCCTTCCAACTACACTATGGAGAAGCAATGAAGGACTTCCCCACTTCCTTGGGTGCAAGCTAAACGGAGATCCAAATGCAAACATTTGTTCCTTCAGGCCAGGGATGGGGTACACTCTCAAGGGCCAGATGCGGCCCTCCATGACTTACTGCCTGGCCCTCAAAAGGCTCTGCCAGTGCTTTTGCCCTTGGACAACTGCCTCTCATTTCGAGGAGGGGTGAGTGTGCGTCACCTGCTAACCAAAGGCAGCCCTGACATTGGCCACTCATTCGCCTCCCCCACTGGCCCCTGGAAGGTTGTGCAGATGGGCGTGCGGCCCCCGGGACGGAAAGCCTTCTGACTGAAAGGGGACCTGGACCGTGCAGGAGGGGAGGCGGCTGCATGGCAGCATCTTGGCGGCCTGAGGCCGGTTCTGGATGCTGCTCTTTGGAAGAAATTCAGAGGAGGGCAAAGAAGACAGAGGAAGCCCCTGGAGGAAAGTGTGAAGGAGCTTGCAGAGAGAGGTTCAGCTTGGAGGGGCGGAGGCAGAGAGTTAAGACCTCAGCAGGCTTGGAGGCCCAGCTGTTAGAGAAGCAGAGTTGGGAGGGGTCCCCAGAGGTCATCCAGCCCAGCCCCTGCCATGCAGGGCTCTCAGATCAAGCATCCCTGACACTCGATGCCCGCCCAAGCTCTGCTTAGAAACCTCCAAGGAAGGAGAGCCCCCCATCTTCTCAGGGACCCATTCCAGACAGAAAGGGCTTCCTCGTTCTCAGCTGGATTAGTGACCCCCACTCCGGCCCCTTCTGCCCCACGGCCTGGTTGGCTGGTGGCAAGAAGAGGCCAGAGCTCAGCACTGTGGGGCGGCAGCCCCCAGCAAAGAAGACAAGCCGCCCTGAGTTCTGCAGGTGAAGGGGGGTGCACTCGTAATCAACAAGAATGAGACCCAGGACTTACCTAGGAGGTAGCTGTCGCCTTGGGGCTTGTGCTGGGACCCGCCTCCTCCTCCTCCTCCCCTTCTGCAATTGCTGGAGAGGGAGCAAAAACACCCCAGAAGTCACAGCTGAGCAGGGGGAGCCCAGGGTGGGGGCCCAGCCTCTTAAGCAAGGGGTCTGTGGCCAGAGCGGAAAGGCTGGCCGAGCCAAGGAGGGAGGGAGAGAGAGAGAGAGAGAGAGAGAGAGAGAGAGAGATGGCCATCCAGAAGGAGAGCCAGGCTTGGACCTTCTTTGCCGCCCTTGCTCCTCCCAGAAACACGGCTGCTGCTGCTGCTGCTTTTGGACTCTCCTCAGGGCAGGAGACCCACCGGCTGACCCAGCTCAGGCACCCTGAAGCAGGATTGCGACCCACCAGCCTGGCGCTGCTTTCCCAGCCGTCTTCAGGAAAGACCTGGAAAAAGAGCCCTGCAGCTGCAAGACCAGGCCCAAAGTCCAGTCCAGCCTCCTGTCCTCACAGCAGACCAATGCCCCTCAGGACCCAGATAGACTGCCTCTGGACCTGGAGGCTCCATGAGGGCCTCTGAAGAAGCTGGCTGCTGGGTCAGACCTGCCCCCTCCATCCTCACACAATATCGGGTTGGGGAGGTGGACTGCCTCCACTGTGCAAAAGCAGTGCAGGATTTCTTGTTCCAGAAAGGAAGTAAAGACCACACATTTCCCAGCACAGGAACATAAAGAGAGCCCATCTAGCACAGCCTCCTGTTCTCCCAGGGCCAAGCATGTGCCCATTGTGGGTTAGGACCCGAGTGCAAGAGCCCTGCCCCTGCTTTGCCATTCAGGGGTAGACTGCCCCTGGCCCTGGAGGTGCTGCTATCCCAACAGACCTGCTTAAGAGGAGGGGAAGCCAAAGGGTCCCTGCTCTCCCAGCTGCCCCACAAGCAGGACCGATGAATCCCAACCATTGCCCTGATTCTCCTGCCTCCGTCCATGGAGGCCCCCAGCCCCCCTGCAACCACAGAGCCAGGGGTGGTTGTGGCCCTTCCTCCTTACCTCCCAGCCTCGGTTTCTCCACAGGGACCATGGGTGCTTCCTTCGGTGTGGGCGCTGTTTTCCTCCGGTGTGGGCGCTTTTCCGGGCTCTTCTTCCCCCGGCATACGCTGGGTCCAGCTGGAGGCGTTGGGACACAAGAAAGGACATTTAAGAGCAGGGAGAGAAAAGGCTCCCTCTCCCAAGGAGTTCTGGGGGGTGGGGTCTTTCTGAGCTCTCAGGGCAGATTCCACAGAGATGTTTGGCTCTAAACCTGGGTCTCCTGCTGTTGTTGGACTACAACTCCCATCATCCCTAGCTAGCAGGAGCCTGTCTTCACATGCAAGGGAAGCCCCAAACTCCCTGAGGGTCAGCTGGCCAGTCGAAGCCATCCTGGGATTGTGGCCGCTGTCGCCTGCTGGCAGCTTCTAAAAGGCGGGAGGGGGCTCAGAAGGAGCAGGACATGTCCCCCACCAGATACCCCCCCAGCCCCTTCCCCTCACCTTGAATCTCCCTGTGGCCCCCAGGGCGGAAGAGTTTTGGGGCCGGATGAGCCAGCCCCTTTCCAGGCCTCTGGCCAGGGCCACCTTCAGGCGGATGGGCTCCACACCGGGGCAGGTGCCCAGAATGTGGCGCTTGTTAGGGGGAAATCGAGGTGCGAGGCTGCTCCGTCCCCCAGCTGGCCAGGCAGAGCCCGCGGGACCCTGCGGAAGAAAGGAAGGAGTCCAGCCAACTGGAGCAAATAGCTGTAGACCAAAGTTGATTGCGCAAGAGGTTCAAAAGCAAATTTGAACCCCGAGGATGGGGTGACAAAGACTTTGGAAACTTTCCCACCACATCCCAGAATACAGTTCGAAGGGGAGGGCTTAACCTTGGCAAACATGTCCAGACAAGTCCTTGGTACCAGATTAGCATAAGCAGACATGGCAGGGCAAGACCCAGGTATAAGATGAGCATAGACAAATATGTCTTAAGTACCACCACCCAAAATTACAATAGAAGTTCCTTTGCATGTCTGGAGCCTGAGGCGAGTCAGGTGATGAGACTTGGCTTCCTTTGGCTAACAAGGAGCCCAGCAATTGTCACCTCTGGAAACTTCCTGGAGTCCTTTGCAAGGGGAAAATAGCTTTGGAATGGGGGGAACTGGGAAAGGAGATGATTTTATATTATTTTTAAAGCTAGGTGACTTCCCTGAGCTGTCAAGTTGGAAGGATTATTTTAAAAAATAATAATTCTCCCATAGAGCTTATACCCTGCTGAAATCCCCTCGGTGCAGAAAGCTGTTCAAGGCGCAGGAACCCGGAAACAGAAATGAGAGAGCAATCTGAATCCAAGCAGGGGTTGGGGTGTCGCAGGTCTGGGGCAGAATTCTTACACCCTGGGGGAAAAGCAGCATTGCTTTCTGTACAGCTTGACTCTGTGCAAGCTTCTCAAACACGGCTTTCTCCTGGGACACTGCAGAGCCACCCTTTCCCTTGATTTATTCCTGCTGGGCGGAACCGCTTTGAGTCTCGGTTCCCATGGACTGCTCCTTAGCACTGTCTCTGTACTTCAGGGAGGGGTGGGGTGGGCAATAATGTTATCGTAAAAAGGGGGAAAGGGAAGAGGCCTCCCTCCGATTGATTGATTGATTGATTGATTGATTGATTGATTGATTGATTGAGTGAGTTCACTTACATGCTGGGGCGGGAGACCCTTAATCTCAGGGTTGTGGGTTCAAGCCCCACATTGGGTGAAAAGATTCCTGCGTTGCAGAGGGTTGGGCTAGATGACCCCTGGGGTCCCTTCCAACCCTACAATTCTATGCCATTTACCCACAATGAGCTGTGCTCAAAACAGCTTATAGCAAACATCCAAAACACAGAAACACAGAGCACGAGAAGTACAAATCTACAAAATGCAGAGCATGTCGGAAGATTAAGAAATGACAAACATAGCATAGCATTCTCCTTTGAAGCAAATTGTGCCTTCTAGATTTGTTTCAGATTGATAGCCTGTATTTTAAGAAAGGGAATGTAAAGATTTAAGTTTCAAGATACATTAGCAGGAGATGCCTGAGCTGCTCTTGCTCACCTGGGCGCCCTGAGAGGCAGGAGCAGGAGGGGAGTGGGTCACTCTAGGGAAGAAGGAAGCCCCACATGCTCTTCCTCTCCTCTCCCCCTCGCAGAGCCCATGGCAGACCATGTCGACCACTAACAACATCGCCCAGGCACGGAAGCTGGTGGAGCAGCTGCGGATCGAGGCCGGGATCGAGAGGATAAAGGTGCGCCAGGAAAGAGGAGGGCCACCCCCCCCCCCACAAGCACACCCCACAGGGCCCTCAAAGCTCTCCCGGGGGCAGGGGCCGTCCTGGGCTGTCCAGACTACCTACCCACCCCACTCCTAATGCAAGAGCAAAGACCCCCCCCGCAGCTTCTCTGGCAATGGGGGGCTGAGTGTATCTGCCCACCCCTCTTGTCCGGGGTCTCGGGGAGCCTCTCTTGGGGTCTGGCTCCCAGAAGAGACCTTGGGACAGAAATAAAACTCTGGCTCCCAAACCCCATTGCTGCACCTTCCAAGGTCTCCAAAGGAAGACGAGGCGGAAAGGAAGAGGGGGGCGGGGGGCATTGAGGGACCCCTGCTAAGCATGGAGCTGAAACACAGCTCCCGTCTTGTCCTTCAGTGTTTCCATCCTTGTCTCCTGGTTCTCCGGAGATTAGTCCAGACGCAGTTCCTGCCTTAAATAAATGGGGGGCATGGGCGTGGCCAGGATTTATGTTCCAGGGGCACGGGACACCCCATCCCCATCCCCATCCTGTGCTCCGTCTAGCAGATTCGGAACGAAATGTCTCAACAACAGTTGCTTCAAATTACTTCCTTTTGACCACAAGTGCTCAGAAAAAACTGTCAAAATATTTCCACAATATCGACTTTTAGTTAAGTATTTTTCTTTATTTCCTTGACTGGGCGGGCACCTGCCCCCCCCCCCAGCTATGCCCATGATGGTGAGGTGCTTCGTATTTCGGTAATCTGAAGCAGCCTTCCCCCCACCCCATCGCCAGCCCCTTTCCTACTAGCGGGGGGGGGGGGGCTCTGCCTCCAAAGTCAGAGGCAGCAACGCTTTTCCGTGGCCGGCAGGCAGGCAGTCTCTCTTCTGCTGGAGTCCCACCTGCGGACTTCCCCTGGCACATCTGCACAGGCTGAGAGGGGGACCTGATCCTGCTGCTGCTCTCATTCCTCTCTCTCCTTCTTCCCCACTCAGGTCTCCAAAGCCTCCTCGGAGCTCATGAATTACTGCGAGCAGCAGGCCAGGAACGACCCTCTGCTGGTGGGCGTCCCAGCCTCTGAGAACCCCTTCAAGGACAAGAAGCCCTGCACCATCCTATAGCCTGCTCCTGCCTGGCCTGTCTCTCGGCGGCATTGGACACCCGAGGCGTGCCAGGGGCAGAGAGGGGCTCCATCAGGGTGCAGACTGCACCAAGCCCAGGTCCGATTCTGACCCCCAGGGGGAGCCCAATCCCGGGAACAAAGTTGGCCAGGTGGAGGAGCACAGGGGGTGCTTGGGGGAGGCGGGCATGCCCTTTTGGAAACCACCCTGATGTCCGTCCGGTGGGCCGGGGTCAGCCTGGACGCCAAAGTTCCCCACTTTGGCCCTTGGCAGGTGAGACCAGAGGTGTGGCTCTGTGGGAGATGGGCTCTCTGCACGTGCGTCTGCGCACTGTGCCCCTTTGCAAATGACCCACCCAGGAGTCCTTGGTTCAAAAGCCTCACAGGAGCAGTGGGGAGAAGGCAGGAACCATGACCTGGCCCCCGCCATTCCCCAAGGTGGCTCCTGCCTTGGAAGTGCCACGGACCCCCTGCAGAATCCCTGACAGGGCGGGGGGGGCAGGGGGCGCCTTCCTGTCCCCACGGAGGAGAGTCTCCCTTCCTTGGGGAGCAGACCCCCTCCTGTGCACCCCTCCTAACCTGAGCCCCTCGCCCTGCTAGGGCTGCGTCTCCCTGCATGAGTCCCCCATAACAACTCCCTTGAAGGAGAGAGCGAAAGGCTCCTTCCTCGATGGGGGGGGGCAGAAAGTGGGCATCTTCCTGCCCCCCACCTTGCAAGGGAGAAAGGAGGTTCTCTCCTTGGGGGAAGAGCGGAGGGGACTCTGCGGACGACAGCCTGGCAGGAAGAGGCCGAAGGTGGCTTGTCCCATGGGGATGGGGGGCAGGCCATGGGACCCCACAGCCCAGGCAACTGTTCCAGGAGGAAAGGAGGGAGCGAGAGAGATTGGAAAGGCCCCGTCCAAAGCCCCTTGCCCCTCGCTCTGCCCTGGCATCCAGGCCCCAGAGGCATCCCTACAGCTGTGTCAGGCCAAAGGGTTTGCTCTCGGATGCCCCCAAGGGAAGGGGCCTCATTTGGCAGTCGGTCCCTGGAAAAGAAAAATGGAGGGGCCACAGTGGAAGGGAGGGGGCAGAAGGAGCTCTGCTTTGCTCCTTTCCCTCCTGGGGTTTTTGGAGGAGTGGGGTTGACAGGCCCCCCCCCATGGCCGTGGCGTTGGTGTGTCCTCTGCAGAGAGTCTCCCGCGGAAGGAGGTTCGGCGGAAAGGGACACCCCCCTAAAGCCCCCCCAACCCTGTGGCGTCTGCGTTCTCCACCTCGTCACACATTGAGCCAGATGGGGGGAGGTCCAAAGGGGTGCCCCTGCTGCTCTGTCCCATTCCTTCCTTCCCTTCCTCACCAGGGGGGTGGCTTTGTTGTGACTCAAGCAGCCCCCCACCCCCAGATTTTTTCAGCCTTCCCTGGGCATTTCTTCCTCCTCCTGCTGGGCTGCTGACCCCTGAGAGTTGAACCCAGCCATTTCCCCTTTGCTTTCTACCCAGCGCTCCAAGCCCGGACCCTCTCTGGACCGTTTTTGGGGGGGGTGGTCCCCAGAGCAAGACATAGGCGCATGCACACCACAAAAGCAGCAAATGTGGCCACTTTCTGCTGTCCTTTGGGCCTGGGGGAGTCTTGTTCTTTTCTCTGGCTCCACCCTCAAGTGGCCTTCCTCCTGGTGAGGTCCTGCAGGCCTCCCCCCCCAAAAAATCACCTTCTCTCTGCTGCCTCTCTCTGCCCACCCCGCAGCCAACCAGCATCACAAACCCCACATACCCACATGGTTGGAGCAGGAGGGGTCCTGGGGGGCCAGACCCTGAGAGCAGGATGGGGAGTGAGGGAGGGGTGTGGTTCAGGGAGGGAGGGGTGAGGGGCAGGCTGTGCCACAGCTATGGTGGCTCAAGGGCAGGGGGGGGCACCCCTGCCACATCCAATGGCCCCATCCTGCCAGGGTCCCTAGGAGGAGCTGCTTCTCATGGAGGAGGCAGGGGGGTTGGGGCTCCCCGCTTCTGACCTCTGTGGGGAGGGGGAGCCCTCTGCGTTTGGGGGGAGGCAATGGGAGTCCAGAAGGACACGCCCCTTTAATAGTAAAAGAAATCTTCTTGTGGGTGGCTGTGACTCGTGGTTGCTTTTTCCTGGCTGCATCCCAGTGCAGACGGGCGCTGCTGCTTGTAGCTGTCTGCATCTCTTTGGCGAGGGGGGGCTTGCACAGTCCTAGGGGAGCACCGGCCCTCCCTTCCCAGCCCTTGCCCAAAACTGGGAGGGAGCAAGAGAGGGGAGCCCCCGGGAGCCCCAGAAAAAGCCATGGCAGGTGCGCCAACCCTCCTCTCCCCTGGGGGGCACTTTAAGCCCTTGCTTGCCAGCCAGAGAATGTCTGCTCCCTGCCCCTCTCCACCTGCTTGCCCAGGGCCATTGCTGCACCAAAGAGGGGGTTTGGGCAGCTGGGCTGGGGGGCAAGAGAGAGACCCCCCAGGGCCGCCTCCTCCTCGGCAACCCCCTCCCCACCCAGCTCTCCTGCCCCTCGCTTGCAAGCTCTTCCTTCTGCGCTGCTCCAGTTGGAGGAGGAGGGGGCACGGCTGTCCTGTCCCAGCACCCCACTCCGAAGCAGGGGGACCCCCCCTAGAAACCCACATCTCTTCTCTGGAGATCCAGGCCTTACGTCCCCCTGACTCTCCAAAGGTGCCAATTTGCCCCCTTCTCTCTTTTTGCCAAACTGATGAAATAAGTACTTTCCGAGGTTCTCTTTTTAATTTAACAAGCTTAAAATGCATTGATTTCAGAGGTGGTTTTTCTTTTTTGAGAAGAAAAAAAGAATGCCTGCCACACAGATGTTTTGTGCTTTTGAATTCTTTCTCCAATTCCTTGTTCTTATTTGCCAAATCCTGATATTGTTGCCAAAAGCAAATCAAGATTTGTAAAGATTGTATTTTTAGGGAAGTGAAAACCCGTGTCCATAACGTAGGCTTGATCATCTCTCTCCTCCTTGGTTTCCTTTCTCTTTTTGCCAAGCCCTTCATCGTTCTTTTCTTCCCGTGTGCCATAGACCAGTTTCTTTCCTCGCACAGTGTTTAATATTTTGTGGAATTGCTCAATGTTTAAAACAATAAGGATATTGATCACACAACGAATTAAAAACTCACTTTTGCTGGAGCGTCTCATCTCTGCCCTTATTCCAATGGGGGGGGGGCTCTGAAAACTTCTATTTAGGGAATTGCACAGTTTGGGGGCCTGTCCACACCTCCCCTCTCCCCATCCTCTGTGCATCCTCTATTCCCCTGGGGAAATCCGTGCTGAATCCAGAGTTGGGAGGAAAAACTCAAGAAGACACCTGCTCCTCTTTAAAAAGGCCCCACCCTGCTCTCCATTGGCTCCTTGCTGCATTTCCACACCCCCACCTTGCGGGTGTTTCTGATGTGCAGCACTATCTAGCAAAGGGTGCAAAACCGGGAAGGGGGAGCGGAAACTCTGGGTGAGGACCACCCTGAACCTTGACCACTAGGGGAACAAACTGGTTGTGTAAAATGGGGGTTTTGTGGAGAGCGTTGGGGAGGGCTTGTTTTCCAGGGTGGGGAGTCCTGGCTCTGCTTTAGGCCAACCCTCGAGGGAACCACTTGAGGGGGTCAGAGGGGCCCCGGTTTGCAACCTGAATAGAGCACCCACCACCTCCTCCTCCTCCTCTGTGAATCTGCCCAAACCGCACCCTAAAGCCCTCCTTGGGGGTCTTTGCCTGGCTGAAGATGCGCCCCTGAACTCTGTTTGTGCCTCTTTGCGCCCCTGGGAGAAGGACAGAGAAGAACGCGGGGGGAGGAGACACCCGACTGCACAAAGTTATCATCTCACATGAGCCGCTCCGTCCCCCTTTGCCCAGACTGGCAGACGGCCCCCGGATTGAAAAAGCCCTCCCCCTTTTAGGGTCTGCAGGAAGTTGCTGCGGAAGGAGGAGGCCCCTCTTTTCCACCCCAAGAAATCCACTTCTTGCCACCACCAACTCTGTCACTGCAGTGGGTTGGGCTGGATGACCCCTTGGGTCCCTCCCAAATCCCTATGGGTCTAAGATCCTTGGGCGAGGGTCCTGCAATTCTGCTGCCCGCTCTCCCGCGGTCAGCTGAGGCCCTGCTGGCAGGCTCCCCTGCGCGGCTGGCTCTGGCCTGCTCTTCTCTCCCCCCCCCCCCCGGCTGGCTGTGGTGCCAGGCAGACGGCGGAGGCGAGTTAATTATAGCTCCAGAAGAGCCAGAAATAGCTCTGGCTATTTATAGGAGCCTCTCTGAACTGGGTTTCTCCAGCAGCTCCTCACTCTGGGAGGCGGCAGAAGGCAGGCGCCCAAGGCAGGCAGGCAGGATGAGGCCTCTGCTCTCTAAGGCAGCCCCCCCCTTGCATATGCCCCCCAGCCTAATTCCACGCAGGGAGAGGAGCAGAGTCCTGCAGTGCAGTGGGGGAGAGTGTCAGGCCCTGAGGGACCTGGGTTCGAATCCATGAAGGACGGTGGAATTAGAGCCTCTCTCTCAGCCTGGCCTACTTTGCAGGGCTGTTGTTGTGAGGATTAAGGAGGCCTGGGGAAGATGACAAGGGTTTGAATCCCACCGCTCAGCCACAAAGCCCATTGCATGTCTTTGGGGCCAGTCGCTGTTTCTCAGGCTGACCTACCTCACAGGGCTGTTGTAGGGTTTAAATGAAGAGCGGGAGACCTGTGTGCACCACTTTGTTTTTTTAAAAAAATATTTTTTTTCCAGATACAGTATAAAACAACCAAAGAGAGAAAAGAAAAGAAAAAAAGTATAGAAAAAGAATAAAAGAAAAAGAAAACCAACCATTTCAACAACTTGTTTCAACTTTCCAACGGACTTCCCCACGTCTCCCGCACAGAGCAATCTTGACAATAAATTTATCAGCAAATTATAACCTTGTTTCATGTGTTACTTTGTACTTTCAATTGCAATTTAAGTTTAAATCCCTTATTATCCGTTTACTCTATAAGCAAACATATTATCCTTTTTGACCATTTAAACATTGAATCTTTCATTAATATTATCTAATTTCATATATATTCCACTCTCTTTGCTGGGGCTAACATTCAAATTCATGCGAAATCCTATAGTTCATATAACTTATAAAATTTTTGCAGATAGTCCTTAAATTTTTTCCAGTCCTCCTCCATTGCTTCTTCTCCCAAGTCTCGGATCCTGGCAGTCATCTCGGCCAACTCCATGTAGTCCATCAATTGCGTCTGCCACTCTTCCAGTGTGGGCAAATCTTGAGTCTTCCAATATTTAGCGATAAGAATTCTTGCTGCTGTAGTAGCATACATAAAAAACGTTCTGTCCTTCTTTAACACCTTTTGGCCGACAATGCCCAACTGTGTGCACCACTTTGAGTTCCTGGGAGCAAAAGTCATGGAATGGTAGAGTTGGAAGGCAGCCCCCAAGGGTCAGCTCGCCACCCCCCCCCCCGCCGCTGCTGCCGCCGTGCAACAAAGCACCCTGGACAGAGTCCAACCTCTGCTTAAAAACCTCCACGGAAGGAGAGTCCTGAACCTCCGAGGGAGACTGTTCCACTCTTGAATAGCTCCTACTTTCAGAAAGTTCTTCCTGATGTTGAGTCAGAATCTCCTTTCTTGTCACTTGAAGCCATGGGTTCGAGTCCTACCCTCCAGAGCAGGAGGAAACAAGCTTGTTCCTTGAGATACTGGAAGATGACTCTCCTCTCAGAACCCAGCTCCTGCAACCGTTCCTTACCAGGCTTGGTTTCCAGTCCCTTGGTCATCAAGGTTGTTCTCCTCTGCACCCTTGCTAAGGAAGAGAACGCCACAAAATGCAAAATGGCACATTTATTCATACATCCAATTAGAACTATTTAATTAATGTGACAAAATTAGGGGTTCTTTAGTTGTGGGTTAGGCTGGATGGCCCTTGGGGGTCCCACCCAATGCCATGAAAATGGAGGAGCAAGGTCCAGGCTTTCCGAAGTCTGAGAGCCATTTGCCCCTCTGCTTCCCCCTCACCACTTGGCGCCCCTGCTAGGGAATCCCACTGCCCCCAGGGAGCCCTGACTTAGCTCAGCACTTCCTGCACAGGCTGGCAGCAGTTCTGCAAAGATTCAGGGCAGGTCTGCTTGGCGATGCCTTGCCTTATTGGGGCCAAAACATGCTGGCTTTCCCCTGATGTTTCCAGATCAAAACCTCAACACAGACAGCGTTGGAAGGGGAGAGAGACAAGCATCCTTTAAACTATTAGAATTATTCCAGGAATGCAGAGGAAAAATTCCCCGTCTTCCTCTCAGCTCAGCTGCTCCAAATTTCCCCCCAAACTCCTCATGTTCCTGGTGTTGTAAATAAAAATATGCCCTTTTCCCTTATGGGGTATCCAAGAGCCCATATAGTGTCCTTACATAGGTTCCCTATTGGTAGGAGAAAATAACAGAGGCCAACCAGAGAATATTGAGAAGCAAAGCAGCTAGTAAGCTTGATCTTTATTGATCTGTTGCAACAGGGTACCCCCCTCACACGCAGGAGAGGAAGAGGACCCAGAACAATAGCCTGCAAGGCCTTATAAAGACTTTTGAAATTCCCCTTCTCTAGATCAGGACCACCCCCAGAAACATTATGCATACATCACAGAAGGGGTGTGACCTAAGACCACCCCTCAGATACATCCCACCTACATCACAGAAATTTAAATGTTGTTTTTCTCTTCTCCTTGTTTATCTCCTGTCTAGCAGGTTCCTTGATTGGATTTTCTGGGGAAGCCTGGCCATTCTTTTGTAATGCTAAAATACTTATTTCCTGGGCCAGGTCACAGGCTCACACCTTATTCAAACACAGATTAAAGGAAGAGACAATGGGGAGGCTTTTCCATTTTTAACCTTGCAGAGAAGGGATTTGGTCAGTTTAGGAATCAAAATGGTTCCAGGTTTGCCTTCCTGTACTGATCTATGTATGTGCAGTTATGAACATTACTATATATCTAAGACCATAAAATTCCTATCACAATATTCCCCCCTCTGGGGCTAGAATTTTTCTTAAAAATTTTTGCCCCACAAATAATAACATCGTATGTTGTAAATGGATGTCTTTGTATGAATATATCATATAAAAATAACACATGTTGCGTTTTGCTACTAAATTGCTTGTGGCATTCTAACACTTTGGGAGAGACCATTTACTCAATAGTGTTCTATGCTTTACACCTAGCAGGAAGGTAAGGTCCACTAATGACTGAAAAGTGCAGTTTGCTTCCCCCCCACCATTTTAGTGTTCTCAGGTGTCAAGGTAGCTCTTCTGTGGTCTCACACTGACATAGTGCTACAGCAACACATCTTGTCTGTTGAATCCCCTCAGGGCTTTCATTTAACCATGTCGCCTGGCATTCACCATAGCTGGCACAGGTTTTGGGCATCTCGTGAGGGAGAGGTCTTCGCCTTGGCCTTTAGCTATGGGATTTTATTATAGGCTGTGGTCTTGGGCTCATGAGAAGTTGCTCACTTGCACTTAAAGGACCAAAAAGCTAATTGCAGCCTGGATACACTTGCCCAATTCAAACTGAGTCCAATTTGAATTTATCTTGCCCCATGGTTCTCAAGTCTTCAAACCAATCTGTTAAAAGAAAACCATTCTTAACAAGGGCAGTTGTCCAAATAAGTCAATTTAAGTCTATAAGGAATCATTCCTGCTAAACCAAAGCATATCCACCTTCATGTACCTGGTGTTTTATGGGTCCAGAAGTTTGTCATTGGCAAAAAGAGGTTTAACACATATTAAAATGGATAGGGAAAGTTGGCAGAGTGCCAGGTGGAACAATGTGGTTATAAATTGATCTAAACATTGGACTACACAATAGTGTGAGCTATTAGAAAGTATAAAATGCATGAGAATTCTCCATTGGTGTGTAAGCAATAAGACATTAAACATAAAAACAGTTACACACAGGAAAAAAAAATTGCCCCCCTTTGTGGAAATCACACTGTCAGACACATTTCAACATTCTTACATAATAACACATAATACAAAACAAAATAATTAAATATCTGTTGCATATCTTGACACAATTGTGATCTTTTACGTATGTATCTTTTGAATCCTGGAGCACAGTCTTAAGGTTCAAGTGAAAAAATGTCCTTGCAATTCAACTCCTCCCCCCTTTGTCAGGTCCACTCCCCCCCCCCCCGGCAGTCTATATCCTTTGAAAGAGATAGCTGTGGGCACTTTGAAAACTCTGGCGTTGCAGGTCTTGTGATGGCGAAGGGGTTGTTGCTGCTTTTCATCATTGTACATCTGTAGAAGTGATATCCTGTAAGGGGGCAGGGTTTTGGGGAGACTTAAAAACACAGTTAGACAAGAAAGAGGCAAAAGGCAAAAAGGATGTCCTCCAGTTTCCATGGGAAGCTGCAAATAATAACAAATCTTAGCATATTAAGCATTTTATTTATTTCAATATTATTATCACATTTCCACATAATTACTGTTATTATCTGCTAAGTTTGTTTGCTTCCTTCACTTAATTTTTGTTGTTGTTGTTCTTTTCATATTATCAAATAAAAAATTACTCCACATGTAGAGAAAGAGAACTGTAAAAATACAAGAAAGGTTAAAAAATAAAAGGAAAGCAAAAAATTAGATTACCAGTTAGATGAAAACAAACTTGACACAAAAACATCAGATTCAGAAAAGACCTATTATTAAATATATTATCAAAACCACGCAGATTACTACTGGACTGGAAAAAAAATGGGAAAACAATGGGGAAAACTTAAAATTCACCATGTGCTATCCAATAAAAGAACTTCATGAGACTGACTTTCAACATGTGATGAACATGTCCCCAAAGTAAAACACAAACACACAAAATGAGCTATGAGGAACCAAAAATAAATAAATGCTAAGACACACAATTAATAAGTAACCTGAAGTAATCTGTTTTGGCATTCTAACATCCCAAATGAAAATAAAAGTGTTTCTTGATGTGACATCAGCTGTAATGTTAATAGCGGAATACTGGGAAATGAGTTAATACCAATAAAAATGAATGGCAATTTTAAAGTTGTGCAGGTACCTTGCACTAGCCAAAATGACAGAATTAGTAAGAAATGCTCAGGCCAAAGGTAAACAAGTACCATTCCACAAACAATGTTTGGTTGTGCTTCGATTAACTTCATAGACATCATGGAGAAACTGATTAAATAAATGAAAACAGATTATTTGTAACTTTAAAAAAAAATGTCAAAGGCACAAAGAGATAGAGGTCACTAATACAGCAGGGATTCAGACTTGTTTCACAGAACAGAAAGAAAGTTGCTGTTTGGCTTTTAGGGAAGAAAGACAAAAGAGAAACAAATGCAATTACTTTTTATAGAGTATTTAAATCACTGTTTGCATCCCCTCATTATCATTTGTGCTGTGGGAGAAAAGAAAGGACACTCTGTTAAAAGGGAAAATTATTTCATGTGAGAGGTCTGTCAGGAAGTGCTGTTCCTAAAATGCATAGGCATATACACACACACACACCCAAAAAAACAAAAACAAAAACAAAAACTTATAAAATTTAAATTCCATTGGGAGGCGAACCTTTTGTTAGCCCCTGGGGCAAGACATTAAGGGTGATTTCCCTCAATGGTTCCAAATTCTCCCCCCTCCTTTCTCTCTCTCTCTCTTTTGTAAGCTGATCTAGCCTCTGTGCATGTGCAGAGTTCATGCCTCAGCAAACCTTTTATACAATTGAAAATGTTGCATCTTTTGGCTCAATTAGAATAAGGAAGGGAAAGGTAAGGAGTAGATTTTAAAAATAGGGTTAGATTTTAAAACAAAAAAGAGAAACTCAGCAATTCAAGTATTCACCATTCGGCCCAAGCAAACTGAGACTGCTTCCTTTATGTACAGGAAAGGGCTATCATTATTGGTCATTTTATCTGGTCATTCGCGGAACAATCAACCGCTCTCTTATTTATGAGTAAAAATGGCCAGGTAAGGAGTGGTTTTTTAAAATAGGGTTAGATTTTAAAACAAAAAAGAGAAACTCAGCAATTCAAGTATTCACCATTCAGCCCAAGCTTCCTTTATGTACAGGAAAGGGCTAATATCCCTCTGGCCATTCGCGGAACAATCAACCGCTCTCTTATTTATGAGTAAAAATGGCCAGAGCGTTAGAATTCATAGGATTTTTTAACATTCTCAGTCATTTCAGCCTTACCATTTGCAGACAAAAAATTATTATTATTATTATTAATATTATTATTTTCTGCGCCTTAATTTACAGGAATGGCCAAGGCTAATTGTACTTGATTATTCATTTGTATGTGCTTAAACTTTGAATTGACTTTTAAGTTTGATTAAAAAAAATAGTAGACAAGATGATAAATACTGTAATCACTCAAATGCTTGATATTACCAGTTGTGCTTCAAAACATCATGGCTTTTACCTCTCACCTTTTAAAACTAAAAAGCAAAGCTAGGCTGAATTTCAACTCCATTACCACACCAGAATTTAAGAATTACCCTCCAATGCTTGCAGACACATGGTCTTCCACACAGCCACAAATTGGGAGAGTTGAAAGGGACCCTGGGGTCATCTAGTCCAACCCTAAAATACAGGGTTCATAGCAAGATTTGTACTACCAGAAACACACACATTCACCTCTCACCTTTAAAAACAAAGAGCAATCTGGGCTGGATTTCAACTCATCAGCCACAAATTGGGAAAGTTGAAAGGGACCTGGGGTCATCTAGTCCAACCCTAAAATACAGGGTTCATAGCAAGATTTGTACTACCAGAAACACACACATACTTATGTACACAGACACAACTGGGGAAGAGATCACAAGCCATGCGCCTATCACAAACCATGCGCCTATCATGTACTAAGGAAAAGGAAAATAAAAGTACCCAATTCTATACAGATCTTGAAGCTAGTTTGAGTGAGTGTTTACTTCCTTAGACTAAAGAGTGAAAATTCCTATAGAAATTATCTTTAAAAGAAGATTGAAGTTAACATTTTTCCTAAGATAGGGAGAGGATCTTTTATAAAGCAAAGTTTAAACAGCCATAGATTTGATTTAAAAGGAATACAAGAGTGAACAATTTTTCCTGAACTTGCAGAGGAATAGTAAGCCTAATTTATGCCCCCCCCCTTTGCAGTTTCCTTTAAAGGAAGCTTACTCGGGAGTAAATTTACCTGGCACAGAATGAGAAGGAGAAAGGGAAAAAACCCTGAAAGAGATAGAATGAAACAAGGGGGGACATTTTCTAAGAAAAGAGGCCAGGACGTCTTATAGAGACTGATATCAGGAGCCTTACAATAACTCTTCTGTCCAACCAGATCAAAGTTAAAACTGGACTCAGATATTTTTCTTAGAAGGAACACCATACTTTCATAGGCATATGCTTAATGAAATACATACACTGCATCTTAGCTTGAGAGAGCAGTTGGCTCAACTAGGCTTTTGCAGCAGAAACATTAGGTTAACTTAGACTGGAACACAGGTATACTTGCAAACTCAAAAGTTACAACAAAACATTTACCATTAGACTTAAATCGCCCTCCTCACTTAAACTAGAGGAAGGAGGTGGGGTAATTCCCCTTTCAGAACACAAGTAGCACGTATACAGGATTTTACCACTTGGGAGGAAAACTCTTTTAGAGCCTCTCTCAAATAACAAACATTTGCACACTCCATTCTCCATTTTGTCTTGCTTTTAAGATTGATAAGGCTCAACATGGCTTCCTTAGATTTAGAATTTGGAGCAAGCTTGCATTTTTATTTTAGATGGCACATTTTAGATAAGCAGCTGCTGGATGTTACCTAAGTACAATTTAAACACAGGAACAACGTTTCTTAAACACAAATTGAAGGGGACTGTCAGAGTCCAGGCGGGAAGTAAGCACCAACTGGGCTTCTTTCACGCCAGGGGTCTGGGGACTATTTTTCTTTTGACTGAGGTGCACCCATTTTCAATTAAAAGGGTTTTGGACCTGGGCAAAACTCCGAAGGGTCCGGAAAAGGGGAAACCTGGACAAAAAAAACTTGGGGATACCTGGACAAATCTCCGATGGGAAAACTTGGGGATCCAAGGGAAAAAACCTGGGAATACCTGGACAAATCTCCGAGGGAAAAACCTGGGGATCCGAGGGAAAAAACCTGGGGATACCTGGACAAATCTCCGAGGGGAAAAACCTGGGGATACCTCACTTAATCTCTATTCTACAACTCACAGCAACCTCCCTGCCTTTTACAATCTAACTCAGAGTCCCTACTGAACGCTTGCACACTTGCAATGCCAGATTGAGACTCAGAAATGACAAAGAAGGAAAGGAATCAGGTGCCCTTGCTTTCTCCGCTCACAGGTCATCTCTAACAAAGATCGCCATGGCAGAGGTGCGGCTACACCTGGGAGTTATAGTTTTGGGAATTATAGTTTTCAGTGCAGAAGAAATTGCACAACCTTTCTGGGCAAAACTCCGAAGGAATAGGTTGGCATACAGAGTTAAGTGGAAGAAATCACACACAACCTTTGCCTGGGCATACTCCGAAGGGCTAAGGCTGGTGTTGAGATCGAGGGGACAGAAAGGAGTAGAAGGCAATTTTTTCAAGAGTTAAAGTGAGGAAAGAAGTAAGGATTTGAGAAGTATAGGTTTGCTGTGGTTTGCAGAATCCCACCCCACTACCCATTTTTCCTACTCATACTCACTTCGCAAGCGCTGTCCTGGTGATCCCGGGATCTCTTGACTGGTTGTTTAAGGCCGGCCTGATCAAGCTTTGCTTCCCCTGGTTAGCCTCGCTGAACTCCAAGTTATTGCCAGACCCTGGGACCGATGGAAGACTGGTTATTCCTCCTGGCAAACTGCTTGGTGCGCGCTGGATAACCAGTCCTTCCTCGCTTCCAGAATCCGGGTAACCAAAAGTCCCTTCGTGCGTGGTCGCCATCTGTTGTAAATAAAAATATGCCCTTTTCCCTTATGGGGTATCCAAGAGCCCATATAGTGTCCTTACATAGGTTCCCTATTGGTAGGAGAAAATAACAGAGGCCAACCAGAGAATATTGAGAAGCAAAGCAGCTAGTAAGCTTGATCTTTATTGATCTGTTGCAACAGGGTACCCCCCTCACACGCAGGAGAGGAAGAGGACCCAGAACAATAGCCTGCAAGGCCTTATAAAGACTTTTGAAATTCCCCTTCTCTAGATCAGGACCACCCCCAGAAACATTATGCATACATCACAGAAGGGGTGTGACCTAAGACCACCCCTCAGATACATCCCACCTACATCACAGAAATTTAAATGTTGTTTTTCTCTTCTCCTTGTTTATCTCCTGTCTAGCAGGTTCCTTGATTGGATTTTCTGGGGAAGCCTGGCCATTCTTTTGTAATGCTAAAATACTTATTTCCTGGGCCAGGTCACAGGCTCACACCTTATTCAAACACAGATTAAAGGAAGAGACAATGGGGAGGCTTTTCCATTTTTAACCTTGCAGAGAAGGGATTTGGTCAGTTTAGGAATCAAAATGGTTCCAGGTTTGCCTTCCTGTACTGATCTATGTATGTGCAGTTATGAACATTACTATATATCTAAGACCATAAAATTCCTATCACACTGGAAGAGAGAAAACTTTTGTTCTGCATCTTGGCTCACGACCCTCACAACTTCATTTCTTTATCCACTCCCCTGTATTGCAAAAGTAATACTGATTAAAACACAAATATAAATTAACCCCCCCCCCACTGCTTGAACAGTGATTCAGAATTTGCCTTGCATTTCTCCAAAGCCCAATGCATTCTATAAATAGGATTAAGAAGTTCCCATTAAGCAGAATATTCCATTCACTATAATAGGCAGCACTTGATTTCCCTTTTTCCTTTCCACGTCCATTGCTTCTTTTTAAAAAAAATAATTAAAATAAAAAACACACGACTCCATTTATTGGATCCACCTTGTGTTTTTTCTAATCAGCTGGTCCTGTTTTCCCTTAAAAGTTCAAAACTGTTTTTATACACAGTTGGAAGAATCTGTCCTGCCAAATTCCTGGCTATTTATAAAACAGATCTCAACCTGCCAAAAACTTCTCAGAACATTTGTGACATTTGGGGTTCGTACTCCTAACAAAAGCTATTGCAAAACTGTGGATTTGGAGTCCCCCCCCCCCCGCTTTAATTTAGGATAAATCACAGAGCTGTAGAGTTTGAAGGGACCCCCAAGGGACATCCAGCCCAACCCCCTGCTACTCAGGAATCACAAACGTGAAAAATAGGAGCCGACAAAACATCTTCCCTCCCACCTAGGAAAAGAAGTGAGTTTGGGAGGGGGCTTACTTCTGAGTAGGGGTGCAGGTGGGATTGTGCTAAATGTTAGGTAGGCTAAATGGAGCCTCCATGGGCAGAGCCAGTCTATCTTTGAACGTCAGAGAACAAGAGCAGGAGGAGGCTGCTGCTCTTCCTGGAACTGCAGGTGGAGAGAGAGGCTCTTGTGTTCAAAGCCTTTGGGGGTCTGCTTGGCCGCTGTGAGGAAGGATGGCTGGTCCCCTTGGCCGGATCCAGCATGCTCTCCTTAGGCTCTCAAGGATCCTCCAGGGCCAGAGGCAGTCTATCTGGATTCCTAGGACCTTCGGTGTATTTGCCTAGACAGGCCTCTTTGGCCACACTGAAGTTATGTCCTCTCCCCCTGGGCTGAGCACTCAGACCGGGAACATAACCCAGCTCAACTCTGCATGTGCCTTGGAAGCCAGCCATGGGCGGTCCCTGGGGGGTTGCCCCCTCTGCCCTCTGGGCAGCTGAGCCCTCGCCCTTTCCCTCCCTGGGCAGGGAGGCCAAGCCACACACTTCCCCCCAACACCACCCTGTCTGGGACCCCCCAGGACCCCCTTCGCTGGAACCATTTCCTTGGAAACCTACTGGCAGGGAACGGCCTGACCCACACCCCTCCACCGTTTGTCAGCGAGTGGGGCTGGGCAGGACGTCACTTGGGGGGAGAAGAATGTGAAGGGGAAGTCAGGAGATGGGAGAGACCCAGGGAGGAAGTTCACCCCACCGGAAATCCTCTCAAAGCTGGCCGTCGTCCCAAGAGTCACCCGACCAAGTCACCTGCTGCAAAGGCCAGCATGGGGTCAAACGTGAGAGTGACTGTCCACTGGCCGCTGCAGAGGCCCAGGCGACTCGAGGAAGCAAGCCCAGCTGTGCACGCTGGGGAAAAGGGTGTTGAATGGTCACTTTAAAATGTGAAGGTTCATTATTGCTCCACAAGTTGTGTATGTCTTTCAGGGCCAGGGCAAATAACGGGACCCATTCTTGCAGCTGTGAAACATAGCAGGTGCTGCTGAGTTGTGTTCATCAAGCTGTGTCAGCAATTGGGTCTAGTATATAAGGAGCAGCACCTAGAATCATAGAATCATAGAGTTGGAAGAGACCACAAGGGCCATCGAGTCCAACCCCCTGCCAAGCAGGAAACACCACCAGAGCACTCCTGACATATGGTTGTCAAGCCTCTGCTTAAAGACCTCCAAAGTAGGAGACTCCACCACACTCCTTGGCAGCAAATTCCACTGTCAAACAGCTCTTACTGTCAGGAAGTTCTTCCTAATGTTTAGGTGGAATCTTCTTTCTTGTAGTTTGGATCCATTGCTCCGTGTCCGCTTCTCTGGAGCAGCAGAAAACAACCTTTCTCCCTCCTCTATGTGACATCCTTTTATATATTTGACCATGGCTATCATATCACCCCTTAACCTCCTCTTCTCCAGGCTAAACATGCCCAGCTCCCTTAGCCGTTCCTCATAAGGCATCGTTTCCAGGCCTTTGACCATTTTGGTTGCCCTAGCTCCTCTCCCATTACCCTGGAGGATGGTTTGGTGGTTGGGTCTGATTTGTTGTTGTTATCTTTAGTGTAAAAGGAGTTTTTGTTTTTGTTATTTTTGAGTCCCTTTTTAATGCATGGTCTCCCCAGCAAGCTCTCTGCAGCGCTACCACACTGCAAATAGCCAACAAAGGGACAGGAAACTGCAGTGGTGAATCCATAGCTCCGTTGGTTAGAGCGTGGTGCTGATAACACCAAGATTGCAGGTTCAATCCCCATAAGGGACAGCTGCATATTCTTGCACTGCAGGGGGTTGGACTAGATGACCCTCAGGGTCCCTTCTCACTCTACGATTCTATGAGTAGGATCATAGTAAAAAAGAGGAATTGCAAGCTGTTTTGGAAGGATTTGGCAAAGGGCATCGAAAGCCCCACTTGATTGTATTGAAACTACTTCATCTGGTTTCTGAGCCTGTGTCCCCCAAGACATACGCCAGACCCCCCAAAACTAGACACTTTCCCCCCAGACTGGGCTATGAAAGAGAGAAAGGGGGGAGAAGAGGCCCCCAATTCACCACTGAGAACTGCTAAAAGGCCAACCCCCTGCAAGGCAGGAAGATCAGGGAGCAGGAACTTGGAAACTCTGTCACACGCTATGAGACTTGGGATAATCGGAACAAGCACAGTTTTATGGCTGTTTTATGTACCTTTCTTGCAAATCTGGGGGTTTCTCCCACCTGTCATTTGCAGCCTACAAAAACCCAGCCAGATGGGCAGGGTATGAATAATAACTATTATTATTATTATTATTATTATTATTATTATTATTATTATTATTTTATTATTATTGAAAATATATTTTAAAACACATTTTGAAATAATTAATCCTTGGGAAGAAGTGCCCTTGCGTCCTGCTTGTGGGTTTCCCATTAGGGGCATCTGGGACTGGGCTGGATGGGCCCCCTTTGGGTCTCATCCAGCAGCCAGACTCTTCTTCTGTCCTATGGAACCTCCAGACCCAGAGGCAATCTATCCCAATTCCTTGGTCCTTAGGGGTGTTTGGCCACTGGGAGAACAGGATGCCAGACTGGACCCTTTGGCCTGATCCAGCTGCTGCTGCTGCTTCTGGGTTCTCCTTAGTTTCTTGCGATTTCTCTACAGAGCCTCCTTGGACAGAGATGGTCTACCTTACAACGCTGGAGAACAAGAGCAGGAGGAGGCTGCTGCTCTCACAACCCACTGGCGGGTTTCCCTTTGAGATGTCTGGTCCTGTGAGGACAGGGTGCTGGACAGGATGGGTCCCCATTCTGCAAAATGTGCTCACCCCCCCAAAAAAACCCAGCAATGCATCCATCCCTATAAATTCTCTGCCCCCTGCCTTCTTCTTTTGCTCAAAGGGACCCCCTAACATTTATGGGTGCTTCCTCCTCCTCAGATGGTCCTCCATGCAGTGGGCTGGACTAGATGACCCCCGGGTATCCCTTCCAACTCCAGGACTCTAGGATTCCTCCTCGTCTGGCCTGCCCTCCTGGGAGCACCCACTCCCTGTGGCAGGGGGCCAGAGCAGGTGCAGGTGGCCAGGCAGAGGTCGGCTGGGACGCTCCCTTCCCTCCTGGGCACACGCTCTTCCCTCCAGCGCTCGGCAAGCACAGGCCAGGCAGCTGCCTCTCTGCACACCCTGATCCTCTGCCAGGAGTTCCCACAGGGCGCAGCTGGGGCCCTTTCGGACTCTGGACTTGATGGGCAGATCAGGGTGGGTGGGTATGTTCTGCAAATTGCTTCCAAAAATACCATGCCAGGTGTCTATGGGTCCGGCTCAAAGGGGTCCCATCTAACATCCTGTCCTCCCAGAGGCCAGCATTTTCCCTGTCCACCCTTTCCATGCCTGGCATCACCTCTCCCTCGCTTGTTCCCCTAACGCTGCACCCCGTTCCTCTCAAGGCGTCTCTCCATCTTCCCCTCGCTCTTTTGGGGTGCCCTTTCCTGACCTGCCATAGCCAGGGAGGGCCTGGCAAAGCCAGTCGTGCACAGGATTCGCCTGCATTTCTGGGGACCTGCTTCCCTGCAGAGGCTGTGCAGGTTAAGGGAGGAGCTGGTTGCCCGCAGCACTTGCACCCAGGCCAGCCTCACCCACAACCTCCCATCTGCCCGGATTTCGGAGCCCAAAGCAGAGGGCAGAGGAAGTTGCCTCCTTCCTCTGTCCCTCCCTGCCCAGCCTGGGCCCCTGCCAACTGCTGACTCAGTCCTCCAGCTGCTGCCTGGTTTCGGCCCAGCAGGATCTGCAGGCTGGCAGAGAGGCTTGCCATCCTCCTCCTCCTCCTCTTCATCCCGGGTGATGGGGCAGATTCTGCATCCCAGGTAGGACCCAAGAGTTTGCCCAGGTCTTGATCAGCCAAACTCCGGAGAGCATCCACTGTGCCCTGCAGAATTTCTCAATTATTCATCTAACCCAAATATCTTAGAAATCCCCAAGTCACATTACAACTTTTTAGGCCCCTCATGTCAGGAGTGTGAGAGCTGGAAGATTTGACGCTCCCTCTTGCTGCCAGAAAGCTCTCCCTAATTTGCAGAGGCTTGTGGGCAAAGCAAGAATGCAAATGGAGAATTCACTCCTGCTGACTCCAATACGATGCAGCGCAAAGCATTGAGCAAGGGCATAAAGAGTCTAGTCCTCACTGTTCAGAATGAATAAGAACATAGGCAGCTGCATTCTTCAAGCCAGGACACCCACCCGCTTGGGATAAGACATCCTTTCCCTGCACTGCTGTGGACTGTGATTTAATCTGAAGCTGGGGGATAGAATCCTAGAGTTGGAAGAGACCCCAAGGGCCATCGAGTCCAACCCCCTGCCAAGCAGGAAACACCATCAGAGCACTCCTGAAATATGGTTGTCAAGCCTCTGCTTAAAGACCTCCAAACAAGGAGACTCCACCACACTCCTTGGCAGCAAATTCCACTGTCGAACAGCTCTCACTGTCAGGAAGTTCTTCCTAATGTTTAGGTGGAATCTTCTTTCTTGTAGTTTGGATCAATTGCTCCGTGTCCGCTTCTCTGGAGCAGCAGAAAACAACCTTTCTCCCTCCTCTATGTGACATCCTTTTATATATTTGAACATGGCTATCATATCACCCCTTAACCTCCCCTTCTCCAGGCTAAACATGCCCAGCTCCCTTAGCCATTCCTCATAAGGCATCGTTTCCAGGCCTTTGACCATTTTGGTTGCCCTCTTCTGGACACGTTCCAGTTTGTCAGTGTCCTTCTTGAATTGTGGTGCCCAGAACTGGACACAGTACTCCAGGTGAGGTCTGACCAGAGCAGAATACAGTGGCACTATTACTTCCCTTGATCTAGATGCTATACTCCTATTGATGCAGCCCAGAATTGCATTGGCTTTTTTAGCTGCCGCGTCACACTGTTGGCTCATGTCAAGAGAGGTCCGAGGTCCCCGCAGTGCTGGGAATAGCGTGATCCCCCGTCTGAAATCCCAAAGAGCTGCTGCCAGCCAGTGCAGGCAATGCTGGTGCAGATAAGCGGATGGTCTGATGTGAGACAAGTTCTGCATTCCATGGTCTGCGTCGCTTGAATGCAGTCACTTGGCTGTTACTCATGCAAAGGTTCTTGAAGACTGGGCGCATTACTCAACCACCTGAAGCTCCTGCAGTTCATCCAGGAACTCTGAGTGACAGCCTTCGATCCAAGGAATGCTCTGATGCTCTGCACATGTGGAAGAAGAGCAGAGAGGGAGCACAAGGGGCCTGCACAGAATAAAGAGGAGAAACGGGCAGAGTATGCAAGCGGAAAGAGGGAAGAAGGAGGTGCTAGGGCTGCCTGGTCATAGAATTGTACGGTTGGGAGGGGTACCCAAGGGTCCTCTAGTCCAGCCCCCTGCAGGGCAAGAATCTCAGCATTGTGCTTGTTGCATGGAAGACTCGGCACAGTTCCCTGCGCTGCCCACAGGCCCAGCGTTGTGTCCATTGCACTCCCCCCCCCCCCACAAACCCCACACTCCTGCGCTGTGAGAAGCCTGCCTGCCTGCCTTTGGGTCTTCTCGGCTGGAAGCCAGCAGCCGCCAAAGCTCAGACAAGCCAAGGATTTTATGAGGCAGCCTGTTCCTAGACAGCTGTCTGGATCCCACCCTCTCAGTCTCCGCGTGCCAAGTCTGGAGCAGAGCTGGAGGAGCCCCAAAAGGGGGCCTGGCTGCGTGGGGGGGGCTCTCTTTGCAGCCTCCCCAGAGGAAGTGGCTTGTCTGCAGTGGAGACACCCTGGCAGGCGGCGACCGTGAGGGTTTTGCTTGGTGCTCAGAGTCTCTGGCCTGGGAGATGTCTGGGGTTCGGCTGCAGCCAGACTGGGTGGGTGGCGGAGAAGAAAAGAGAGGACTCATCCGGCCAGGCAGCCAGCAGCGTCACTTGCCAGAGCCCAGAGGCTCAGCTGGTGGAAGCCTCCTCACCCCCAGGGCAGGTCAAGAGCAGGAGAACATTGGAAAAAGCCTGGACCCATCTGGTCCATCCTCCTGGGCTCACAGGGGCCAAATACCCCATAGAACCCAGGACTCCAGATAGACTGCCTCTGGGCCTGGGGGACATCTCTCCCAGCCTCCTCTTCTCACCATGGCCAATCAGATGCGCATCATGGGAAACATGTGAGCAGCTCTTCCCTCCTGTGGTTTCCAGCAACCAGGATTCAGACTGTGGAGGTGACAGCATAGCCATTGCGAACCTCCCTGAGATTGTTTGATGGAGGGCAGTATATCATCATCAACAACAACAATGGCTAATAGCCCTCTCCTCCTCCACCCAGGCTGGCAGTCTTCCCTGCCTCCTGTGGGAGGGAGTTCCAGGGTTTAGCTCTGTGCAAAATGAAGAAGGACTTCCTTTGGTCATTTGATTGAAGTTGAGAGAAAGTCACCCAGCTGTGATGACTCTTGTCTGAGCTTATCATGCCAGGGAATCCGTTCCTCTGACCACAGCTAGACCTGGACATCCCCATCCGGCTGGACGCCCTGACTCAGGCAGCAGGGGCATGGTGGGGCAGTGGATTTGGGAGACCCCTGCGTGGGCTCTGCGGCCTCTCTGTCCCGCGGCTGAGCTGGGAGGCTGTGCGGTCAGTGGGCGAGAGGCCCAGACAGCCATTCCTCCCGCCAAGCGTCTCACGAGAAACCAGCGGAGAGGAAAACGCACATCTGGTTCTGTTTAGGCACAAGAAATGCTCTGTTGCAGCGGCTGATCCTCTGGCAGTGGAGGAGAGCAGAGCAGCTGTTTGGCATGCAGAAGGTTTGATCCCTTGGGGCGCCTCCTGGCAGGGCTTGGAAGAACCCCCCACCTACAACCCTGAAGGAATGCTGAAGGTGGGAGATTGCTGAGCTGGGTGCTTTGGCTGAGATTCCTGCACTGAAGGAGGTTGGACTAGATGTCCCTTGGGGGTCCCTTCCAATGCTGGATTCTAATGAGCAGCTGGTTGCATGTAAATCCACCCTTTATCAGAAGCATGAGGACTTGACTTCACTTGATCTGTATTGCAGATTCCTGCCTTGCAGGGGGCTAGGACTCTTGGAGATCAGGCTAAGAGTTGCTGTTGCTGTTGCTGTTGTTGTTCACTCAGTGCACAGGATTCTTTGGAGAGAAAGAAAGAATGCGCTTTGGACATGCTCCAAAGGAATGGCGTGTCCTCAGCCTGTGCCTTGTCCTGGCATCTGTCCAGAGCATGTGCGATCATACCCTGACTCAACCCTGCCAGGATGGCCGGGATCTGCACTGGATCCAGTTTCCCACGATCCCTTCCTCCTCCTTGCTGCTGCTGCTGCTGCAGGGCTGAGAGCTTCTGTGGCAAGTCAGCAGCAGGATTCATGCCAGCTGGCCTTCGTCACCCCGCTTGCGTGTGTGCGCTCGGGGCCTTACGTACTTTGTGGTGGGAGCCTGAGGCTCCCAGATCTCCTGGGCACGGGATCCCTAAAGAAGGCAAGGAAGAATCCTTTGCGGTGAATCACCTGACTGGGCTCTGTAACGTGGTGGGAACTGCAGGGGCAGATTGTCTTTTCTTTGGGGCAGAGACAGTCACATGGTCCAGTGGGGAGAGCACCTGCTTGGCATGCAGAATGTATTTGCTTCAGTCCCTGGCAAGGCTTGGAATTGCCCCAAGGCAGAAATACCAAAGAGCTGCTGCCCGCCAGTGTAGAGATGTTCTGAGCTTCTTGCGTTTCTGTTTAAATCAAAAATGGTTTGGGAGCATGAGGTCTGGAGCATTGCAGAGCAGCTGCTTGGCATGCAGAAGGCCTCGGGTTCAATCCCTGGTAGGACTGCAGGCAGGACTGGGATTTGTCCCCATTCGGAAACCCTAGATAGCCGATGCTGCCAGACAGTGCAGACAGCACTGCTCTACATGGACTGTTGAAATGAGGATGTTTCGATTCTGCATTCTGTGCAGCATCAGAGATTCAAAAGCAAATGTTGCAGGGCAATGATTTGGAGAACACCTTGCCCCAAACCCTGAGAGGGGCAGGGAATGGCAATATTTGGCTAATAATAATAATAATAATAATAATAATAATAATAATAATAATAATTTGTTGTGTTTTTTTGTTTGTTGTTGTTCTACGGGGCTGCCCCACTTTCATACCCATTTCACAGATCGGGAACTGATCCAAAGCAGCAGGAAGCCCATGAGCAAGACCGCCTTTCCTCTGCCCCCTGCAAGCTGGCATTCTGCAGCAGGCAGCTCTTGAACATGGAGGCTCTACTTATGGCTTGAAGGTGTTTCCATCAGGACCCCTGGGGAGGTGCTGCGCAGAGGGGAGAAACGGGCACCTTGCCAACTTCCCCCGGGGTTTCTTTCCACCCGTCACCTGGTTCCTCACAGGCGTGGGAGAAGCACCTGCCTCCCCAATTAAACCCATGAGTGCCTTCCAGGAATCCCCGGCTGCTATTTATAAAATTGGCCACTGAGCCTGGGAACCTAGAGAGCTGACTCTGCCTCGAGCTGTGACTCACAAACACACACGAGGAGATAGAATCACAGAACAGTAGAATTGTTGGGAGGGACCCCTGAGGGTCATCTAGTCTAACCCCTGCAACGCAGGAATCTCAGGGGGTTAGGCTAGATGACCCTTGGGATCCCTTCCAACTCTACTATTCCAGGATTTCAATAACGGCATCTGGTCGGCCACTGTGAGGACAGTAGTCTGGGCTGGATGTGCTCCGTTTGGCCTGATCAGGAGGCATTTCCTACCTCAGTGATCTCTGGGTTGTGGGTTCGATTCCAACATTGGGCAAAATATCCCTGCATTGCAGGGGGTTGGGCTGGATGGCCTTTGGGGGTCCCCTCCCAACTCCACTGTTCTGTGAGGCCCTTCCCCACATCTCCATGCCTTGGCAGCAAAGAGAGTTCAGCTCAGGGCTGTACTTTCTCTCCCCCTCCCCTCCTTCTCTAGCTCCCTTGGTGAGAGCCTGGTGCTGATAACGCCACGGTTGCAGGTTCGATCCCTGCATGGGGCAGGTACCTGTTCCTGCATTGCAGGAGGCTGGACTTCTGTGATTTCTTTGATTTCCCTAGGAGGGAGCCAAGGCAATTTAGAGGAGCTGGCCCATCTTCCCACACTGGGAGAAGCTGCCAATGTTTATGCCACAGCCAGTCAGTAAGAATTGGGGGGGGGGGTGTTGTGGGTCAGCCTGGGGGTCTCAGGTGGGAGGATTGTTTTCCCCTGGGAAAGGAAGCCGGTGGCTGCTGGGTCGTGGAGGGAGCCCTGACCCCCGAGCAAAGGGGTCTTGTAAGGAGAGCAGGAAACCGTTTTGGGAAATTGTATTAAATTGAATTCATTCATAGAATCCTAGAATCCTAGAGTTGGAAGAGACCACAAGGGCCATCGAGTCCAACCCCCTGCCAAGCAGGAAACACCATCAGAGCACTCCTGACATATGGTTGTCAAGCCTCTGCTTAAAGACCTCCAAAGTAGGAGACTCCACCACACTCCTTGGCAGCAAATTCCACTGTCAAACAGCTCTTACTGTCAGGAAGTTCTTCCTAATGTTTAGGTGGAATCTTCTTTCTTGTAGTTTGGATCCATTGCTCCGTGTCCACTTCTCTGGAGCAGCAGAAAACAACCTTTCTCCCTCCTCTATGTGACATCCTTTTATATATTTGAACATGGCTATCATATCACCCCTTAACCTCCTCTTCTCCAGGCTAAACATGCCCAGCTCCCTTAGCCGTTCCTCATAAGGCATCGTTTCCAGGCCTTTGACCATTTTGGTTGCCCTCCTCTGGACACGTTCCAGTTTGTCAGTGTCCTTCTTGAACTGTGGTGCCCAGAACTGGACACAGTACTCCAGGTGAGGTCTGACCAGAGCAGAATACAGTGGCACTATTACTTCCCTTGATCTAGATGCTATACTCCTATTGATACAGCCCAGAATTGCATTGGCTTTTTTAGCTGCCGCGTCACACTGTTGGCTCATGTCAAGTTTGTGGTCAACCAAGACTCCTAGATCCTTTTCACATATACTGCTCTCAAGCCAGGTGTCACCCATCTTGTATTTGTGCCTCTCGGTTTTTTTTGCCCAAGTGCAATACTTTACATTTCTCCCTGTTAAAGTTCATCTTGTTTGTTTTGGCCCAGTTCTCTAATCTGTCAAGGTCGTTTTGAAGTGTGATCCTGTCCTCTGGGGTGTTAGCCACCCCTCCCAGTTTGGTGTCATCTGCAAATTTGATCAGGATGCCCTTGAGTCCATCATCCAAGTCGTTGATAAAGATGTTGAATAAGACCGGGCCCAAGACAGAACCCTGTGGCACCCCACTAGTCACTCTTCTCCAGGATGAAGAAGAAGAAGAAGAAGAAGAAGAAGAAGAAGAAGAAGAAGAAGAAGAAGAAGAAGAAGAGGAGTTTGGATTTGATATCCCGCCTTTCACTCCCCTTCAGGAGTCTCAAAGCAGCTAACATTCTCCTTTCCCTTCCTCCCCCACAACAAACACTCTGTGGGGTGAGTGGGGCTGAGAGACTTCAAAGAAGTGTGACTAGCCCAAGGTCACCCAGCAGCTGCATGTGGAGGAGCGGAGACGCGAACCTGGTTACCCAGATTACGTGACTACCGCTCTTAACCACTACACCACACTGGCTCTTCATCCACTGATGAAGAGGAACCATTGATGAGCACCCTTTGGGTTTGGTCAGTCAGCCAGTTACAAATCCACTGAGTGGTAGCATAGTCAAGACCACATTTTAGCAGCTTCTTTACAAGAATATCATGGGGCACCTTGTCAAATGCCTTGCTGAAATCAAGGTAGGCTACATCCACTGCGTTCCCTTCATCTACCAGGCTTGTAATTCTGTCAAAAAACGAGATCAGATTAGTCTGACATGACTTATTTTTCAGCTTGATTTGGGAAGCTAATAAGAATAATTGGCAAAAAGGGGGGTCTTGCAGATGAGCAGCGGCCAGCTTAGGCCTCCTCTGGACCCAGAGGGGGGAGGGGGCAGCCTTGACGTGATCGCCCCACATGACAGAGAGGCTGCCAGCCGGCCCTGACTGGGATCTGCTCTCCTTGGAGATTGATGTTAGCCTGCGCTGTTTGCATGGGAATGTGGATTTGCAGCCCGTGGGGGGGGGGGGTCACCTGGCCCCCGTCCCTTGGGGGTTTGTGCCAGCTTTCCCCCACCCCTTGCAGGACAGCTCCCTGGGGAAGCTGGTTTCACACTGGCAGCCCCCCCCCCCAGGAAGAGCAGAACTCGTGCATGGCCATTTACGCCCAGGGTTGCCCACACTGACTGGGAGTTTCTGCCCACTGTCTTTCTTAAAATAAACCAAGATGCTTGTCCTCACTATTTTGAGCAAAGGATGGAGAGCATTAGTAATGGGTCACCTGGAATTTCAGATCCCCCCAAACTGGTGCCAAAGTTTAGTGCTAGTTTTGTGCCGTGAACCCCATGTTTCATGCCCCCCTTTGCAGTCAATTAGACAAGGTTGGGTTTTGGGGTGTCCCTGTGGCCCCTGGTGTGAGTGTCAATGACTCAGTTTTGTGTGTGATGCAGAAAGCGGGGTTCACAACACAAAATGGCACAAAACCAGCACAGCGCTTGGCACCAGTCTGGAGCCAATGAATCCAGGTTGTGACCCCAGTTTGAATGTAAATTGCTCAATTTGGGGGAGGCACAAAATGGTACAAAGCTTGCCCAAAATGTTGGCATCAGTTTGGGGTGATCCAAAATTTTGGGGTCACACATTAATGGAGATAGGATGGCTTTAGAGCGAGTGCATCTCGCTCAGCATTGCTTGCACTGACTGGCAGCAGCAGGTGTAGGTGGTCCCGGTCATACCTGGAGACTGAACTGGGACCTTTCTGCATGCCAAATAGGTGTTCCACCCACTGAGCTTTGCAGCCCTTCCCACAATCTAGCATCAGGTTGGATTTGCAAATGTGCCAGGCCTTTTCATTGAATAGTATTTTTTTAAAAAAAATAATATTTATTACTTTTAAACCTTACAAAAAGGAGGAAGGGGAGAAGAAAAAAGAAGAAAAAGAAAAAGGAAAAAAAATACAGTACAATATATAAACAATACACAACACAACATTAACACATTAAACAAAACGAAAGCAAAAACAGTTCAAAAAACACACATCATACCATCTCAATATCCTCTCTTTCATTCCCTTGTTTCATCGACCTCCTCTCACCTCCCTTTTTGTATTCCATTTCTATTAATTTTTTCAGCAAATCCTTTCCATCTTTCTCTATTTTCTGTCATATGATTATCTTAACATATTTTAACCTTATTTTCCATTAATACTGTAATACTTATTTATGCTTAATTCCTTAAAACATTTCTACTAAAGCCGTATAATTCCCTTCCAACATTTTTCTAACACTCATTAATTTTACATTATTTCCATATATAGATTTTAAACTTTTTCCAATATTCTTCCACCGTCTCTTCTCCCTGGTCTCGGATTCTGCCAGTCATTTCCATCAATTCCACATAGTCCATCAACCTGGTGATCTTCTGTCCGAGGCTCTTAACTCTTTTCCAAGTCCCTTCTGCAGGTCTTCTTCATACAGTGGTGCCCCACAAGACGAATGCCTCGGAAGACGAATAACTTGTTAGACGAAGGAGTTTTTCGTTTTCTTAGCCGCTTTGCAAGACGCATTTCCCTATGGGCTTGCTTCGCAAAACCAAGCTTGCCCCGCAAGCTCCGGGGATAGCGGGGAATCGCAGCGCGCCTTCCCCTCTCTCCCCGGACCCCTTTTGAACCAAGGGGCGGCAACGGGGAGAAGAGATCTTCTCCCCGCCGCCCCTTGCTTCAAAAGAGGGGACAGAGGGGAAGGCGCACACACCTTCCCCTCTGTCCCCGGAGATTGCGGGGCAGGCAACGGGGAGAAGCAATCTTCTCCCTGCCGCCCCTTGCTTTAAACAGGTCCGGGGACAGAGGGGAAGGCGCGCGGCGCTTCCCCTCTGTCCCCGGATGGTCTCCATAGGAACGCATTGATTGATTTTCAATGCATTCCTATGGGAAACCGTGCTTTGCAAGACGAAAAACTCGCAAGAAGAAAAAACTTGCAGAACGAATTAATTTCGTTTTGCGAGGCACCACTGTATTTATACATGCACTTTACTTTGTCTTCTCCTGATCTTGTTCTTATTTTCCTTCCTTTGATGCTGAAAAGTAGATCTCAGGGAAATTCCTACCTAGCAATGTTTTTATTCCTTCTCGACAAGTCAGCCAAATCTCCATAGTTAAAACTAAAATTCAAAAGATATTTCCAGTCGTATTTCAAAGTTCCTCCAAGTCTGGCGGTCCCCACAACTCCAGGATCCTCCTGACCCAAGTCCAGGTCCCAAAGGTCAATAAACCCCTGCATGAGAGGATCTATCCAACTTTCCTTCTCCAGTCCAAGCGGGGCTCCAATCCTCAAAGTCTGACTTTCTCTAAATTCAGTCATAAAAGGCATCAACTTATAGTGATCAAATTGCATCTGTAAGGCTGGGGCTCTCTCCCTCTCCACTTGTGCAGCTTTAGGTTCCACAACAACCACTTTCTCCCCTACCTTCTCCTCAATTTGCCATGTCAAAGTAGGTCCCTGTATCGATTCCTGAATAGCTTCTGTATTAATATTCACCTTTTGTCCCAAATTAGTCACTTTTTGTTCCAAGTTATCAATTTTTATAATCATCACATCCGTCTTCTTATGGAGCTGTTCCAGTGAGTCATTAATCTTACATAATGCAACCACTAAGGCTTCTTCTGTCAACATTCTTAACGGTCCAAGGTCAATCCCAGATTCTCACAGTCTTATCTTGCAGCTGGAAATTCCCCCAGCTCAGCTCATGTAACAATTTCAAAGGCTTCCTCTAGGGGGAAACAATTTCTATTTGTATCAATCCTTTTAAGCACAGTTCAAGCAATAAAGTTAGTTTCAATTTTCAATTACTTTTACTCCTTTTTAAACGCAGAAGGAGACAATGGAAACAATGTATTTCTCTTCTTTAACTTACTGTCAACAAACGATCTATTCACAGTCAATGAGCATATCCAAAACTTCAGTCTTACTAGCAGCCCGTTTCCAGGTTCAGAGCGGTGGTAATTTGACTTTCTTCACTCTCTCCTGCAGGCTTACGCGGTCTAAAATTTCCCCCCTCTTCTCCTGCTTCCAAGGGGGGGGGGGTTTGATGATTTTAGCCGATGGAAGTATAATCCTTTATGAAAAGCTTTCCAAGACTTTAGCTTTGCAGCCTCTTTGCTTCAGTCTATTTACAAAAGGGGAAGGCGGACTTCCTGTTTGAAACCTCCCCGTTTCGGTGCCAAATTAAGACGTTTAAAAATCCAATTTTCCGTTCTACTCATGGGTAGTTGTTTTAAGATCAAATTGTCCACAGGAAAAAGTCAGCGCTCTCCGGCAACAGCAATGCGGCTTCACTCCGTGAAAGAAGCAGTCAATTCCATAGAATAGTAGAGTTGGAAGGGACCCCGATGGTCATCTAGTCCAGCCCCCTGCAATGCAGGAATCTTTTGCCCAAGGTGAGGCTCGAACCCACAATCCTGAGACTCAGAGTCTGGTGCTCTTTTGCATCCTGGAATATTAAGTACAATTTGTATCATGTAATTATGATTCTGTTGGTTTTATTTCCAATTGCTTTCCCAACCACCCTCAGTCTGGGATTTGCCTTGCAGCAGGCGGAAAACCAACAGGTGCAGCTTCTGCCACTGTGTCTGTGTGCAGGAGAAGCCTCTTGCATTTCTGCCTGCTGAGCAGCACAGGAGCCCCTGCCAGAGGGGAGCGTTTGGTGCCTTGTTTACCTCTCTGCAACACACCTGCACAGGTGCGTGTCAGAACCCGTCACCCCTGACTCAGGTGCTTCCGCACATGCGCCCTGGGTGCGTCTCTCCCCCCCCCCCCCGGATGGCTGCACAGATCCTCTCCCAGGAAGCCAGAGCCTCAGAACTCATTGCCACTTGATGCCCCCCTCCTTCACAGCTGGAGCACTTCCTGGGTGCCAGAGGGAGCCGCCCCACCCTTCCTGCCCTCCCTCTCTCCCTCCAGGCATCTCACATTCGCCACCCACCCCGCCAGTAAACAGGCACCCTGGCCAGTCAGGATGGCTCCTCTGTCTGGGATGGGTGCCAGCGCAGCAGAGCCAAAGAGCACCCTAAGGCGCCTGAATCCTGAAATGAGGAGAGGGCAACCAGATTTAACTGCAGAGCTTGGCAGTTCCATAAAAACATGAGGACTAGCACCTTGTTTCTAGTAGGAGGCTGGTAGCCGCTGACAGCTCTGCCTCCCTCTATGAATTCCTCTCGTCCTCTTTTAAAACCACTCAAGTTGGTGGCCCTCATGACACCTTGTGGGATCTCAGGGTTGAAGATAGAAGAGCCTGGCTGCAGGACCAGGGCCCAAAGCAGCCCCAAAGGGGCCTCCTGTCTTCCCAGGAGCTCAGTTCCCATAACAACCTGCCCATCTGACTGGGCTGCTCCAGTCACTCTGGGAGGCTCCCAAGAGAATATTAAAAACACAATAAAACATCAAACTTTTTTTAAAAAACCACACACCATGGAATCATAGAGTTGGAAGGGAACCCCAAGGATCATCTAGCCCAGCCCGCTGCAAGGCAGGAATCTCAGGCGGCCATCCAACCTTATTCATTTTCTTTAGGACTCTGTATGTCTGGTGCTGGGGAAAAGCAGCATCTGGAGAGGCAGTGCGCCCAGGATCAGGCCCGGGGCAGTGGGCCATGCCAGGGCAGAGGCTGCTTGGCTGCCGACCAGGCCTGGCTCCGCGGGAACCTGCTCCCGGCTCTCTCCGGAAGGAGGAGGCCCCTTTCCTGGAGACGTTGCTCAGCGTTTTCTCTGTGTCTGGGAAGCGTTGACTCAGCACCAGCCTTGAGGAAGAAAATTGGGGAAGAGAGAGTTGGTTCCCGGAGCAAGGGGAAGGAGTTCCAGCTGCCAAGGAAAGCAAAGCCTCCCCCCCCCCCCAGGAAAATTAAATTACAAAATTAAAAATAGGAAATAAGAAAAGCGTAACAATAATAAAAAACAAAGAAATACAAAAATTCAAAGACAAAATACATAAAGAGTAAAAAAGAAAACAAAATTAACAAGAAATCAATATTTTCATGTCTTATATTTCATTTACTTATTTCCTGACCTCCTCACACACCCCTTTTTTGTATTCCAGTTCACATAGTTAGTTCAGCAAATCCTTACCCTCTATCATTTATCTTTACTTATTATCTTAACCTATTATATTTCCAGCCATTGTCAATCCGTATTTACATATTCTTATTAATCTTTTTACCAGTACCACTTATTTTCAATCCAACATCCCTTCAACATTCATTAATTTTACAGTATTTCTGCAAGTAGTCTTTAAATTTCTTCCAGTCTTCTTCCACCACCTCTTCTCCCTGATCTCGGATTCTGCCAGTCATTTCTGCCAGTTCCATGCAGTCCATCACCTTCATCTGCCATTCTTCCCTGGTGGGTAAATCTTGTGTCTTCCAATACTTTGCAATCAATATTCTTGCTGCTGTTGTTGCATACATAAAAAAAGTTCTGTCCTTCTTTGGCACCAATTGGCCGACTATGCCCAAGAGGAAGGCCTCTGGTTTCTTCAGGAAGGTATATTTAAATACCTTTTAAATATATTAAATATATTTAAAAAGATATTTAAAAGGTACCGTATATTTAAATACCTTTTTCATTTCATTATAGATCATCTCCCAGAAAGCCTTAATCTTTGGGCACGTCCACCAAAGGTGAAAGAATGTACCTTCAGTCTCTTTACATTTCCAAGATTTATTTTCGGGCAGATGATAGATTTTTGCAAGCTTGACTGGGGTCATGTACCACCTATAAATCATTTTCATAATATTCTCTCTTAGGGCATTACATGCCATAAATTTTATACCTGTGGTCCACAACTGTTCCCAGTCAGCAAACATAATGTTATGTCCAACATCTTGTGCCCATTTAATCATAGCAGATTTAACCGTCTCATCTTGAGTGTTCCATTTTAACAGCAAGTTATACATTCTTGAAAGTATCTTTGTTTTAGGATCTAACAGTTCTGTTTCCAACTTTGATTTTTCCACCTGGAAGCCAATTTTTTTATCTAGATTAAAGGTCTCTCTTATTTGGTAATAGTGAAGCCAGTCTTGCACTTTATCTTTTAGTTTATCAAAACTCTGCAATTTCAGATTATCTCCTTCCTGCTCCAAAATTTCCCAATATTTCGGCCACTTGGCCTCCATATTGAGCTTTTTCTGAGCCTTCGCCTCCATTGGTGACAACCACCTTGGGGTTTTGTTTTCAAGTAAGTCTTTATATCTTGTCCAGACATTAAACAATGCTTTCCTGACAATATGGTTTTTAAATGCTTTATGTGCTTTAACCTTGTCGTACCACAAGTATGCATGCCACCCAAAAACATTGTTAAAACCTTCTAAGTCCAAAATGTCTGTGTTCTCAAGAAGCAGCCAGTCTTTCAACCAGCAGAAAGCTGCTGATTCATAATAGAGTTTAAGGTTTGGCAGGGCAAATCCCCCTCTTTCTTTTACATCAGTTAGTATTTTAAATTTTATTCTGGGCTTCTTGCCCAGCCAGACGAATCTAGAAGGTAGGAGGCTCCTTTGCAGGCTGCCTTCTGAGCTGAGAAGGTGACTCTGCTGAGAAGGTGAAAGAGCTGAATCTCCAAAGCAGGCATGGGCTTTGTCTAATCTTTGGGGTCCCAGTGCTAATCATGTCTCTCTTTCTGTCGGCATTACTGCTTTGAGGTTCTTCCTAACCCTCTGACATCTCAGAAGCCTGCCCGGGGGGGGGGGGCTTCCTAAGCATGCTTTTAAGTTCCCTTAATAATTGCATAACCCCCTCTTCAGCCCCTGAAAAAGATTCTCCTGGATTAATAATAATAATACCCTGCACATCCGGCTGAGTTTCCCCACCACACTGGATGGCTTCCAGCACATACAAAAACAGTGGCCCATGTTGCCCGCCATCCTGTCTCACAGCGGCCAAAGAGTCGATCTAGGAATCGAGATAGACTGCCTCTGAACCTAGAGGTTCCATAGGAACATGGGAAGAGCCTGGCTTCACATCAGACCCAAAGGGGGGAGCCCGTCCAGTGTAGCCTCCTGTTCTCACAGTGGCTGATCAGACGCTTATTATGGGAAACCCACATGCAGGGAGTCTCCCCTCCCGCAGTTTCCAGGAACTGGTAATCCTAAAATCCTAGAATGGTGGAGTCGGAAGGGACCCTGGGGGTCATCTAGTCCAACCCCCTGCAATGCAGGAACAGGCAGCTGCCCCAGTGAGGGATCGAACCTGCAAGCTTGGCGTTATCAGCACCAGGCTCTCACCAGCTGAGCTACACAGAAGCATCGCCCCTTCCAGCTGTGGAGGCAGAGAAGATCTATCCTGGCTAGTGGCCATCAATCACCTCACGATGCTCCATCAATTTATCTCACCCCCTTTCTGAGCCTTCCAAGTCAGTGGCCATCAACTGTCTCCTGGGGGAGGGAGTTCCACAGGTTAACCACATGCCATGTGAAGAATCGCTTTCTTTCATAGAGCTGTAGAATTGTAGACTTGGAAGGGAACCCGGGGGTCCTGTAGTCCAACACCCTGCGGTGCAGGAATCTTCTGGCATTTGGCTTTGTGAGATGCAAACATTTGTTGGACAGCAACAGATAAATAAGGTTCCAGACCTCATGCTCCTGCGAAAGAAGAAGAGTGGACCCCATCATGTCCCCAAGCTTTGCATTTTCATTAATGCGGAGCAAGATGCACTGAGTCTTTCTGCCCCGAGGATGTCTGGCCCTTTGCTCAGCCACGAAGGGAGAAAGCCGAGGCGAAGGGCCAGCCCAGTCCTCCCTGCGGCTGCCAAACTGTGCTTGTTTTTCTGGGGCCCCACCCTGCACCTCACGCGTCTCCCGGCAAGTCACCCTTGCCGACACCCAAGCGGAAATCCGGTACCGTGTGGCAGAGCCGCTGTTGCCCCCCCTCGCCGAGAGAACCAGGCTGCCCAACCGGCTTGGCAGGGGAAGGTGAGCAGGCCTCTTGGCCCCAATCCCAGCATTTCCACACACAGCCCTTTCACCGGAGGAGGGTTTGGCAGTGCCATCGCTCCTCTCCGAAGGGAGAAGGCCTGAGATGTGTTCTTGAGGCGTCTGGGTGCCTCCGCAAGAGAACCTCGCCTCTCGGGGAATGGCCCTGGTTTTAATAAGTTATTTTCTTCTGTCTTACACTCCCCCCCCCCATGGCTTGCATTGCAGGAATCATAGAATTATATATGGAAGGGACACCGAGGGTCATCTACTCCAACCCCCTGCAAGGCAGTATTCTCAATTCAAGCATCCACGAGAGATGGCTGCCCAACCTCTGCTTTAAAATGTTCCTTGTGCAGGAGCAGATCTCCTTGGCAGAGTGCCTGCTTGGCATGCTCCATCCCCGCTGGCAGCATCACCAGGCAGGGCTAAGAGAGGCTCCTGGGTCTGAAACATTGGAGAACTGTTGCTGCCAGTCAGTGTGGAGCAGCCCTGAGCTACATGGACCAAGCATCTAACTCACTGTGGCAACTATTGACGGCACTCTTTTGTGCAGAAGCATGACGTTTGGAGCCTTGGCTCGCTTTTACACGAAGCGCTGTAGCTTGGTGGTCCAGCACCCTGAGTCTGACACCCCAGAGAGCCTTCATGCTGCCAGTCAGAGCCGAGAACACTTAGCTGACTCAGCATGCAGCCATCTGCTATCTTCCTTGTTTATGAACTGCCATCAGATTTGTCATTTTCTCAATGGCTTGCCCTGGGACTTGAGATGCCCAGTTCCTCCAGAGGTTGCGGAGTAAACATATTCGGAGCGTGCCCTTCTTACCCAAACCGACATGTTGCAAGAAACCAGGGAGCAGCGTCACACCCAGAGCAACGCCTTGCAAAATGGGATTTATTTATAGCACACTGGAATGAGACATTTCAGGCCTGACTACATCTGTATATGTATATTGTTTTCTTTTTTCCTAAACAACAAGTACAGCTGTACTTTAAAAAAAACACACCATGTAAACAAACTGTCTTGCCAAATGCAAGGTGGTTCTTTTAAAACTTGGCCTTTTTCATAGTTCCGTAGAATTGCAGGGACTCCCAAGGGTCATCCAGCCCAACCCCTGCACTGCAATCACAGGAAGCACTTCCTCAAGGGTATGAAATGAAATTTAGAAAGGAACTATTTGGGGCCCTCTGTCTCCTGTTTTGTTGCTGCCTTTCTTTTCTGTGAACCCCCCCCCAAAAAAAACACAACCCACCCACCCACACACTATTAAATTAATGATAATAATTTGGCAAGCTCTAGGCATCAGGCAAGTCAAACAGGTTTGCATACGGCCTGCATAATTCCCTCTGCCTTTTGTTACTCATGGCAAGGAGAAACCTTTTGCTTACTCAGCCGCCCTCCTGGCTCCTGATCTGCCACGGCACGTTTCCGTCTGCACGCTTCCAGGTCTCTGTGGCATGAGCGCTAGCAGCTTAGGTTGTAGTGGCTGTTTTGAAGTGGAAGCCAGCAACTCTCCCGAAGCTGCATTGCGGCTCTGCTTCTGTGACTGCTGGAGGAGAAAGTCAAAAGTAGAGCAGTGATTAGATAGATAGATAGATAGATGATAGATAGATAGATAGATAGATAGATAGATAGATAGATAGATAGACAGACAGACACATTATTTGAATTACAACTCCCATTACAGTTGGCAAAGTTTGCTTTATACGTAGGGAGCGGCGGGGGGGGTGTGCTAATCTGTGTTGCACAGGACAACACCCCACCCCCCGTTATAAGACACATTAAATGATTCCTTGACTTTTGCAAGTTCCTTTTCTGTTGCTTTGAAGGGTCAAAGAGCCAGTGTGGTGTAGTGGTTCAGAGCGGTAGTCTCGTAATCTGGGGAACCGGGTTCGCGTCTCCGCTCCTCCACATGCAGCTGCTGGGTGACCTTGGGCCAGTCACACTTCTCTGAAGTCTCTCAGCCCCACTCACCTCACAGAGTGTTTGTTGTGGGGGAGGAAGGGAAAGGAGAATGTGAGCCGCTTTGAGACTCCTTCAGGTAGTGATAAAGCGGGATATCAAATCCAAACTCCTACTCCTCCTCCAAATGCAGAATGTGAAAAGGTTGCCCCGAATGATCTTAAATAGGTTGGAGACCTGGGCACAAGCTAACAAAATGAATTTCCATAGGGACAAATGTAAGGTTCCTGCACTTAGGCAGGAATAACCAGATGCACAAATATAGGATGTGGAACACCTGGCTCACTAGCAGGACATGTGAAAAGGATCTCGGGGTCTTGGTGGACCACAATTGCTCACAAAGGACACAACTTCCTTTGCACCCGTCCAGATCAAATGAACCAACAACCTCCCAGCTAATTGATCCCTCTCTCACGCACAAATCCTGGATGTGTGCTGGGTGGAGAGACGGAGCCGCAGTGCCATTTCCTCTGGGGACATTTGCATGGGAGCTGCCTGGTGTTTTTGCTGCTGCCCATCTGACTAAGCATCTCAGGAAGAGACTTTCCCTTCACAAGCAGAAATAGGTTGTTATTATTATTATGAATTAACACTGTGGGGTGTGTGAGAGAGCATACTTTGCAATAATATATTCACATGGCAGCAAGGCTCCATCCAGCATAACATCCTGTTTCCAGGGCTGGTTAACCAGTTGCCCAACCTGGGAAACCATAGCTCAGAGGTAGACTGCTCTTTGAGGTGGAGGCTCCATTTTTAGTGGTCATGGCCAAGAAGGCTTCTCCTTTTTTGTGAGTTTGGCGAAGCTCTTCTTAAAAAGATGATAAGGAAAGCCTTGCTGGGGGGTCTAGAGCAGGCATCCCCAACCTTTGGCCCTCCAGATGTTTTGGACTACAATTCCCATCATCCCTGACCACTGGTCCTGTTAGCTAGGGATCATGGGAGTTGTAGGCCAAAACATCTGGAGGGCCACAGGTTGGGGATGCCTGGTCTAGAGGCTGGCCATCCGCCAGGGATTCTTGAAGTGCAATTTTCCTGCATTGCAGGGGGTTGGGCTGGATGACCCTTGGGGGTCCCATCCAATGCTACAAATCTATGATTCATCAGAGGCTTTTAAGCAGAGGTTGGGTGGCCACCTGTTGAGGATTCTTGAGCTGCCATTCCTGCATTGCAGAACCCCTTCTGCCCTTCTTAACACCCAGGGGGTCTGCAGGGGTCACTTTGGGTTTTGAGCCCTCATGTGAGCACCTGGAATTGGGACCACCAGGAATGAACTGGAAACTGCTGAAGTCTCAGCCTCATACTTACTACCCCCACCACCAAATGGCACAAAATTCACATGAACAGGGCGGGTGCAATTTTTGCATTTTCGTTTCTGCAGTGAAGATTCTCCTTCCCCATATCAAGCAGAGACTAGCCCTGTTCAAGAGCCTAAAAGGACTTCCTGGAAGGGCAGCGATAAGGCCTGCAGAGCACATTCCTGGTGGCTGCGGAGGCCTCACATTTGTGCCCTTTTGGGGTTTATCTTGCTGCTCCCCAGACAGTCGCCAAGAGCCTCCTAGACGCCTCTTCTCTGAGGCTTTTAGGGCCTGTCAATCTGGCCGCCTTTGTTGATTTGGAGTCTGCCTGGAGAAAAAGGCCTTCCTTTAGGAGCAGGATGGAGAGATAGGAGGGGTGGGGAACCAGGGAAATATCCTCAAATGCTTTGGGCTATATTTAGACACAGGGTGGGATTTTCCCTCGCTCTCTCAGAAATGGAAGCATTTTAGACCATTTGTTGCAAGCGAAAAATGCACTCTGTGCATGCACAGGTGCACCATTGCACATTATTATTTCAATTTGGTTTTCTGAGATAATATTGCAGAGGGGGTTGGGCTGGAGGGCCCCTGGGGGACCCTTCCAATTCTGTGGTTCTATGATCCCCTGATCCTTGGGAGTTGGAGTTCATCTCTGGGCAGGTGAATGCAGGTGATAGTTTGCAACGCAGGTTCAGATGCAAAACAACTCCAGGTGACTCTGTCTTCCGCCACTCCAGACCCGCCCGTGCCCAGGCCAGGAAGGTGGTGTGGCTTCACTTGTGTTTCCTGCCCCGCCTGCTCATCCTCAGCTCACCTGGAGGCACACCTGACTCCCGGCAGCAAGCTTCCTCTCTGCATCTCTCGACAGGCTTACAGGAAGTCAGCAAAACATTCCTTTAAAATAATAATAATAATAATAATAATAATAATAATAATAATAATAATAAATCTTTCCAAATAATTTACAACATTTTCTGGTTTACAATCAATTAACCTTGGGCTACACCCCCCATCTCTCCATGCTTTCCCCAATTTTCCAATTAGTGCTGCATATTATAGTCATTCTATCTATACTTTTTCCACAATGTTACTTGAATTTACAATGAACATTGAAGTTACAATGTTTTTGAAAAATAATTTACAAATACTTTCCAATCCTCCTTGACTCCTGCCTCATCTTGGTTTCTGATTTTATTTGCTAAACTTGCCAATTCGGCATATTCCACCAATTCCATCAGTTTCCAAGGTCCTGCCACCTGCCAGGTCAGGAGGTGTGGGGCGAGCCTGTCACTTCCAGGGCATCAGGGTTGCCTTGCAGCTGGATCAGGCCCCCCAAAGACCCATCTAGCCTGCTCTCACAGTGGCCAAACAGCCCTGAGAACCCGGGAATCAAGACAGACTGCCCCTGGAGCTGGAGGGTCTGCAAGGAGGTGAAGAAGAAGGTGGCTGTTAAGCCAGGCCAACGGGGGACCCATCCACCCAGACCTCCTGCCTGTGCAAAGATTTGGCCCCATTAATTGGAGCAAAACAGGGTTGAGCTCTTATGTCCTGGCAGATGATATCTGGAAGGAGAGGCAGCGAGAGACCTGCAAAACAAAAACAAAAACTGCTCAGAGGATCCTCCTCTTGCAAAACATTAGGAAGAACTTCCTGACAGTAAGAGCTGTTCGACAGTGGAATTTGGTGCCAAGGAGTGTGGTGGAGTCTCCTACTTTGGAGGTCTTTAAGCAGAGGCTTGACAACCATATGTCAGGAGTGCTCTGATGGTGTTTCCTGCTTGGCAGGGGGTTGGACTCGATGGCCCTTGTGGTCTCTTCCAACTCTATGATTCTATGATTCTATGATTCTATAAACCTTAATGGGAGCAAAGAGGAGCTGCATCCAATGTTAGCCCTACTCAGAGTAGACATGCTGGAAGGACTAGATAACTCACTGAGATCCATTAGTTTCAGTGGATCTACTCTGAGCAGGATGCAACCATCCAAAATCACCGAAAAACAGGATTCTGCCTTCCCTAAATGCACCAGGAATAAAACAAGCGCTTGCAAAACAAGCGCTGAACTGCCTGACATTTGAGGTTTCTGGTTTAGAAGCTCAAAGAGCTTCTCATGTTTTCCCAGAGCTGCTCTTTCAACATCTTTCAGAGCCTGGCCCCAATCCAAGCTGGACTTGTTTTGGAAAAGCCCAAGAGTGACTTTGCTTTCTCCTCCTCGGCTGTACAGAACAAACTTTTCCTAGGAATTGCTCATGTGACTCTTCTTGCAGCTGAGAGAGGAAAAAATGCCAGTCTGGGGAAAGAGGAAGGAAAGAGGCTAAATAAATGGCCATTTATTTAAAGACACAGATAAGGTGCAAGTTGCTAGTCCCTGCTGTGTGCTACATGTCCCCCAAATGCACCCCCCTTTGCCCCTCACCTGCCCTCTCCCCAAGGGCCCAGGTGAGCACAAGGTGAGGACTGTCCCTTTGCAGGGAGGGGGGAGGAAGGAGAGGCCCTTCCAGGGCAGGAACACCAAGAACCGTGCGCAGGTCAGGCGCCTTGCCAAGAGGCCAGACAGTCAACGCTGATAAATAGGCCTGCAAGGAGGAACATGACGGAGGGACAAAGTGGGCCGTGTCCTCGGCTGCCCTCGTGGCTTATCCGCAGTCCCTCAAACACTGCTCCTGGTGCAGCTTCATGTGGCCTGAGTGCACCCCATGCACCCAAAGCACATTCCCTGCCCAAGCGAGGAGTCCTGGGAAACAGAGCTACTGTTCCCAGCAATGATTATTTCAGGGGGGAAGGACGTGCTATAAATGTGCCCAGCAGGCATTTCCCATTCAGAACCACGAGGACTGGATTCTTAACTTCATTTAAAAGGGGTGGGTTACAGTTCCACAGCAGAACGCCTGCTTTGCACAGAAATTATGTGGGCGTCTCCAGGTAGGCCTGGGAGAGTGCCCTGAGTCTGAGACCCTGGAGAGCTGTGGCTGCCAGACAGTGGACTCAGTACTGAGCTACTCAGAACTGGGAGTAAGGCATCTGCCAACATCGCAAGCCGGAGGAAGGGAAGAGTCCCTGCAATAATTTGCAGCCAACCTCTGCCAGGCTGACTCTTGCAAGATGCAGGCAGAGTCTTCTTCATATACAGAATAAACAGCCTCTTGTCCTCCTGGAGATTCAGTCCCTCCCAACCCAGAGACGGCCAGCAAACCTTGAGGACTTCTGGAGGCTGGGCAACCCCCAACTGTGGGTGACTTCTGCAAGCAGAGCAGCTGTCCTGCCCTCCTCCGCCTTTCTGCTCCTGCCACCTCCTCCCGCTGCAACTGCCAGAGGCTCTTCCTGTTTTCCTGTTTTGCAGGCTCTGTTTTCACCTCTGCTCATTAAAGGGAGGTGTCTGCTCCAGCAGGACGCCTGGGTTCCTTCTCCCAGGATCCTGCTCCTGGCGCTGGCCACGTGCGCGGGGGGGGGGGGGTTATCCAGCTCTCCCTGCCTGCCTCAGTTTTCCCTCCACCCTCCAGGAAGTGGGCCTCATTAAAGCAGGCTTGCTGCTGTTGTTGCCAGGAGCCGAGTGCGAGGAGTGTGTCATGGGGCTATGCCCCACTTGCACTGGGGAGAGGCGTAGGCTATTTCTGGAAGTGAATACCTGACCCATAATGGGCTTATGGCTCTCTCTGTGTGTGTGTTAGAAACCCTGTAAATCCAGCAGGGGAATAATGTCAGTTAATACTGGACTCCAGGGTCTTCCAGGCTGGACTACTGCAATGCGCCTTCTGTGGGGCTGCCCCATGGCAGATCTATTAAGATCTCATATAAACCCTGCTTTAAATGGCGAGGAAGAGGTGAAATGACAGACACTTGTAAAATTATAAACACACACACAGCTTTTTATATTTTATTTTTAAAAGTCAAAGTTTTGGGAGGGGAGTCTGGAATCTCCTTGGGAGATCTGAGGGGTCCCCCTCCCTGAATGGTTGCATCTTGTGGCTTCATCTCTGAGTGCAGGGGCTGGGGGGGTCCCTTTTTTTAGGGGTCATGGGAGGTCTCTGCATTGACACACACACATAACACACACATACACACACCCCACGCAAAAAAGGCCACCTTTGACTCTACTGGAGGCCCTCATGGCAAAACTCATTGCCTTGTTAAAAAGGATAATGCAAAAGCAAGGAGCCAGTCCTCAAGGCTGTGAGGATGGAGGTGAAAGTATGTTAGCGGAAGCCGGACTGGATTTCCTGCATGCCTCCCGATGGAGCTGAATAACAGGGATGAAGGAGGCAGGGGCATCCTGGAGACAGGAAGCACTGCAGACTTCAGCTTCCCTAGCTCAAGTCTCGGGAGGTTCCAGAGGGGAGAGGAGTCTCTTCTTATGAACCAGGTGTTTTTAAAAAATCTACAGTATCTGTCTATCTATCTCTCTGTTTCCCCCAAGGCAGCACGAAAGACCATAGAATTGTAGAGCTGGAAGGAACCCCGAGGCGGACAAATAATTCCTGCCTTGCAGCCAGGACTGCTTGGCATCTGGCTTCTTTCCAAAGCCCAGCGCCTGGCAGCTGACCTCCTGCCAAGCGTATCTCACTTTTGCCAAGCTTATCTCTTCAAATGGACAAAGAAGGAACCTCCTTTTGATTAGTGTCCTTGTTTGCTTTTTCCCAGCTCAGTTCCCAATGAAGATTATTTTAATTGGCTACCAGTCCTCGCTCGGGAAATCTTAATTAAAAGCGTCCAAACCAATGCGGGGGGTCCGTAGTTATTGGTTCTATGGTTGCTCGAGGCATTGCATTTGTCGAGCTGTGCAATCGCTGCTTCTGACTCAAAAACGACAAATACCTGGACTTTTTGTTATTTAGAACCTAAATATTATTCTGGAAAATAAATAAAGGATAAACAAACAAACAAATGGAGCCACATAAACGTTTTTGGATCAAGTTATCCAGACGAAAAGAAAACTGTTAAGCGTAGAACAGAGCTGGAAATGCCCCCTTGTCTTCCTCTCTTGTCTCTTGCTGTCCCCGCTCCAATTTTAGATTGTAAGCACCTTGGGGCAAAGACACTTTTTCCTAGACCTTACTTGTGCTGCACATGATAACAGTATTATGGACTACATCCCGCTGAAATGAGCATGCACAACCAGCTCAGGCCCATTGAATTTCAGTGGGTCTACTTTTGAGTAGACTGTGGCCATAGGCAACCCAAAATTATTGTTCCTCAAGTGAGGGAGACATAATGATCTGCTGAGGAGGAAGGAAGCTGATTACAGGTTCTGTGCACAACATGCAATTAAAGTGCATTGCTTCCCCAAAAAAACCTGGGAACTGTAGTTTGCTCACCATAGAACCACAGTTCCCAGCACCCTTGACAAACTGCAGTTCCCAGGAATCTTCAGAGGAGGTTTGTGTGCTTTAAATGTATGGCATGTACGCAGCCTATGTTCTAAACCTCCCTGAGGCCCCTGAGGAAAATTCAGCGTACAGATAAAGGGAATTAGAGAATCCTAGAGTTGCAAGGAACCCAGAGGGTCATCTAGTCCAACCCCCTGCAATGCAGGAATAAAACCTCTGGTTTTCCATCCATTTTGAGACCCTACCTGATTGAATGCACATTCTTCCCGCCAAAGGATTCTGGGAACTGTAGTTTTGCCCCTCAGAGAGCTCCAGTTCCTGGAACCTTTAAAAACTGCAGCTCCCAAGATTCTTAGGGGGAAAGAAGCAGAATCATATAATTGTAACATTGAAAGGGACCCCCCAGGGCCATCTAGTCCAACCCCCTTTCAAGATAGTGGGGAGCACCCTGGAAAAGCGGGGAGTCACTATGGCAGGCACCTCACGAGCAATCAAAGGGTGAGGTGCTGCCTGTTCTCTAAAAGCCTCTTTAGGTCATTGCAACCAGCTCTGGGTGTGAGCAAACCAGATCCAGGTCACCAGCCTCTTTGTGAGAGGCTGGTCAAGAGGCCAGGAGAGAAGAAGCTGGTCTCCCTCCTGGAGGGCAGAGCCGGCCGAGCAAGAGCCATCTAGGTCAGGGCAGCATGGGGCGCCGGGGGCGCCTGATTAGGGACTCAGCCCAGCCAAAGCTGCACTGTGCAAGAGCTGAGCTGCTCCATCACACCAGGGTGCCGTGCTTGTTAATTTTGCACTGCTGCCAGATTAATATTAAGGTTAAACCCCACACACCTCACGGAGACTGGTGGTGACTTACAGCCATTTATTACTTACGTGATGTGGAAGAGCTGAGCTCCCCGTCAACCAAAGCTCGTTGCCAAGAGATATGGGGCGCACTGCATTTTGAATACAGTATTTCATGGTGTCCAGCTACAGCACAATTAAAATTGACCAAGTGCAGGCACTTTCACTTGGTGCATTGCACCAAGCCGTGCTTTGCAAGAGCTGAGCTGCAGACCATGTTCATTTTTGCAAGTCAAAAAGTGTTGCAAACTTTCCAGCTATAACATAGTTGAGAGCTCAGGTCCATGTTATTAGAGAGAGCATGAGACTCTTCATCTCATCAGATGTCCAGGAAATAAGCAACTCTTTGATTTTTGGAAGACAGCCCTGTAGCGGGAAGTTTTTAATGTTTTATTGTGTTCTTAATATTTTGTTGGGAACCACCCAGAGTGGCTGGAGCAACCCAGTCAGATGGCTGGTGTATAAATAATAAAATTAGTTAACCATCATCTCAAGGTCATGGGTTCGAGCCCCACACTGGGCAAGAAGATTCCTGCATTGCCGGAGGTTGGGCTAGATGACCCTTGGGGTCCCTTCCAGCTCTACAATTCTATGATTCTAACACAATTGAGAATGAGTGTGCAAACCCACACATGTTGGCCAAAGTCATGCATTGCAAGAGCTGAGCCACTCCACCCCCCATCGCCCGGTGCTTTGCAAGAGCTCATCTAAACTGCATGTTAATTTTGCATTGCATAATTTTCCATGGACAGATTACTAGGAAGGATCAAACCACCCTCTCACAAAGCCAAAGCCATGATGTGCAAGAACTGAGCTCCCATTGACCAAGGTGCCTTGCCTAGAGATCATTTTCATATTGCATAGTGTCTGCCTATGAACACAACTGAAATTGAGTGTGGGGAGTCTAAGCTGTGCTTTGCAAGAGCTGAGCTGCAGCACATGCTCATTTCGCAAGTCCAAAGCATTGTAAACTTTCCAGCTGTAACACAGTGAAGATTTAAGACAGAGAGAGAGCGAGAGAGAAAGAGAGAGAGAAGGGAGGAGGAGGAGGAGGAGGAGGGGTTTTTCACCTGCCACCCTGCTTTAATTGTATTCTCAATTTGAGTCCCAAAAGGCACAGACAGAGCAAGGACATGCCAGGAGCTAAACATTTGAGAAGTGTGTGTTCCATCCCTGGCACCTGGCATTTAGAGATAGACTTCCTTGGGTGTGGAGGCTCCATCTGGCCATGACAGACAGCCTCCTCAGAAACTGGAGCCTTTCTGAAGTGTTGTAAATAAAAATATGCCCTTTTCCCTTATGGGGTATCCAAGAGCCCATATAGAGTCCTTACATAGGTTCCCTATTGGTAGGAGAAAATAACAGAGGCCAACCAGAGAATATTGAGAAGCAAAGCAGCTAGTAAGCTTGATCTTTATTGATCTGTTGCAACAGGGTACTCCCCTCACACGCAGGAGAGGAAGAGGACCCCCCAAAATTGCTGTGCAAGAGCTTATAAAGACTTTTGAAATTCCCATCCTCTAGATCAAGACCACCCCCAGAAACATTATGCATACATCACAGAAGGGGTGTAACCTAAGACCACCCCTCAGATACATCCCACCTACATCACAGAAATTTAAATGTTGTTTTTCTCCTGTCACAGTTTATCTCCTGTCTGGCAAGTTACTTGATTGGATTTCTTGGGGAGCCTGGCCATTCTTTTGTAGTGGTAAAATACTTATTTCCTGGGCCAGGTCACAGGCTCACACCTTATTCAAACAGACATATCCTTGAGACAGGATTTGTGAAGGAAGAGACAATGGGGAGGCTTTTCCATTTTTACCATGCAGAGAAACATTTGCTCAGTTTAGGAATCAAAATGGTTCCAGGTTGGCTTTCCTGTGCTGATCTATGTACGTGTGGTTATGAACGTTGCCATATATCTAAAACCATAAAATTCCTATCACAGAAGGTCGGGGCTTTGCTTTTTTTTTGGCCTGATGGCTGTTTTTGCATAGCTCCCTCTCCCTCTCTGGTGTTTTAAACTTCGCCCTATTTCCTCTGTGCGCTTGAAATCTCTTCCTTCCAGGGGGAAATCCCTGGCTGTTTCCCACTTCTGCAGGGATGCCAGCCAGGACCAGAAGCCAGGTGGGTCCAAGATAGGCCACCGATTTTGGTGTGGGCAAAATGTGGCCTTCTGAGTTTTCTGCAAAGGGTAGAAACTGTGTGTGTGTCTCTGGGTGGAGCCCTTTGCAAAATCCGAAAGTGGGGGGGGGGGAGAGAAATATGCAAAGTCACTTGAGTTGCCCAAGGCAATGCAGGCTTCCTACTGACCAGGGCGCCTGTGTGCTCCAGACAGGGAAGTCGTCCCCGCTTAGTGGTACAGAGCCAAACAGGCGCAGCTCACAGGCTCCACCTTTTGCAAAAAGCTGGCTTCAGCCTAGACGCTCCCCCAACCCTCAGCCAGTGAGATTTACTCCTGAGTAAACTTGATCTGAGGAGGAAGGGCCTTTTCTGCAGGGGCTCCTTCCTGACTGAGGTTCGCCTTTTGCAGAGTTAGACAACCATTTCCCTTAATTCCCGCCCCATCCACTCCAGAACCTGCCCTTCCCCTCTCCCAAACCCCAAACCCCTTGCATCCTAGAATTGTAGAGCTGAGTGAGGTCCCTAGGGACCATCTAGCCCAACCCTCTTTGGCGTGCTAAGCAAGCACTCCACTGCAGCCGTCCTTTGGCACCAGCGCCTTCTCTGCTAAGTAGTGGAACAAGTGAAAAAAACAAAAACAGACTTCAAAGTTCAGAAACTCCCCCTGCACCAGGGGCTTCCCCACCCTGGGCACCCAGTGGGTGGGGAGTGGGGTGGGGGTGGGGAGCCATGGGCCCCCCAACGTGTCGGTTGCCGGCCCAGATCTCATCTGCAGCTTACAGGAAAACACCCCAGAGAGAGCTGGGTCTGTGGTTGAGGAGGCTGCATGTGTTTGTGAGTGTGTCACACCTCAGGGGAAAGGAAAGGTGGCTTTTTATCGCTCTCTTTCCACCTACAACAGCCTTGCAAAGGGGAAAAGAAATCCCCCAACTGACGCTGAAAAGCCAGAAACTGCGTGATCAGCGGGAACACCCTCCGGCCTGGGTGAGCACCCAAGGGTGCTGCGTCTGGAAAGACCCATGTTTCGGTGACTCCTTTTTTGGGCGCACACTGAGCAAGCCCCCCCAGAATTCACAGCCTGAGGAAAGGTTCGGAAATTTGGCATTGCTTCTGGGTTATTTTACCTTGTTGCTTTGCATTTGAAATAATCTAATAGAACATATTTTTTAAAAGGGGGTTTTGAAAGAGAAAGACAGAAAAGAGGGGGGGAATCCACCTTGCAGCAAAAACTTTCTGCTGTGTTGGAGTCTGCAGAGACAAGCTTGAAAGAGGAGAGCCTGAGAAGTGGATGGAGGGAGAATAAGTATGCAAATGTTTCATTCTTTTGCATATTGGGGTGCATCTTCTTTGCATAATCCTCTCTCCTGTGGTTTCTTAAGGAGGGGCAAAAGCCTTTGCTGATTGCTAAGACTTCTCTCTGGTTTGAGGGAACTCCTGCCTCTTGAGATGCTGCCAGGCCTCTCCTTCTTGAGGGCTAGTGGCTTGTGGAAAAGAGTTTACAAAGAAAACACCACCACTTGGTTAAATGTTTTGCTGCAACGGCAACAAGAGAGTCTTTGCAGCATCATAAAGCAATAAGGATTGTTCTCTGGCCGGCATGGATTTCACGGGTTACAAAATCACAGAACTGTAGTGTGGGAAGGGACTCTGAGGGTCAACTTGCCAAAGCCCCTGCAATGCAGGTTTCCTGCCTCTTGTTGCAAACACAGCCTTCTGGTGGGGGTGGACTCTCCTTCGCTGGAGGTTTTTAAGCAGAGGTGGAATGGGCATCCGGCAGGGATTCTGTGTCTGCCATTCCTGCCTTGCGGGGGTTGGACAAGATGACCTTTGGGGGTCCCTTTCAGCTCTACAAGTCTATGATTCTATTTTTCCAGGTCATCAGTATCTGTCTTTTTGCTGCAGTAAGGGCAAACGCGACTCCCTTTAACAATTGGATTGGATATCTTCAGGGAAGTTTTTCATGGTTGATGTTTTATTGTGCTTTTAATATTTTGTTGGGAGCCTCCCAGAGTTGCCTGGGCACCCCAGTCAGATGGGCAGCAGATAAATATTAAAATTAGTAGTAGTAGTAGTAGTACGAACTTGCTACACATGAACAAGTCGCATACACAAACATAGACTTGTTATGGACAAATTTGACAATCATTTTTATAAATACCATATTAAGGTCTGGTTAATTACAATAAACATGCTTTTTATTTTTGCAATGTATACAATATTGTTGTTCTGTTCTGTTTAGTTTTCTACATGGGTACTATCTCTAGTTTCTTCATTTTTGTGTCTTATCTTGCTCTGTGCACTTGTACTTTTGTACTTTTTATTTTTCAATAAAGAATATCCAATACAATTCTAAGGTTCTGAGCTTGCAGTTCTTGTAATCCTGGCTGCGCACTTGCTTGCCTTTTCGTAACTCCGGGGCTGGGAATATCCAGGGACTTCCAGAGCATCCTGAACTCAAATCTCCCAGCAGCCAGCATGCCTAGTGGTCAAGGCCAATGGAGAGTTCTCCTCCAGCCCCCATCTCCCTTGCCAAGGTCCTTTAAAAATATATATTTAAAAATTTCAATAGTTTACAAATTTAATACAAAACAATACTTTCCAATTGATTTTCATTCACCATTTGACTTCCCCTCCCCCCCCCAGGTGTATTTGGGCAATCTATCCGGAGGATAAATTGTATTTTGAGGAATTAGTGATCTGATCTAGTTACTCTTCCTGCCTCTGTTCCTTAAGGACTTTGACAGAACACCTTTAATGCCCTAATCAGTTGGAAGGATGTGGTAGCGCTGGGTACCTTCTTCGATGTTGGACATTGTTTTGAGAAAGTGAGGCAAGCCACACAGGCTAGCTATCTATAAATCCGATGGTTGTGGGCAGAGTTTTAGGGAAGCTAAGCAGGCTGATGGGCTAGTTATATATTGCTTGCTGTTTAGAATAAACTCTTTAATCTTCTCACTCATGTTTTGTACAGTGGTACCTCTGGATACAAACAGGATCCGTTCCAGAGCCCCGTTCGCATCCAGAAGTAAACGTAACCAGTGACGGCACGTCTGCACACGTGTGTGTCGCTTTTCGTCGTGTCTGCGCATGCGCAAGCAGCGAAACCCAGAAGTAACGCGCTCCGTTACTTCCGGGTTGCTGCGGAGCGCAACTCGAACACGCTCAACATGAAGCATATTCAACCCGAGGTATGACTGTATTATTTCTTAATCTCATTGCCACGCATTCGGCAAGACACCATGGTTTCCTCTTCTTTTCTAATATTGCTGCATATTATAATTATTCTATGTCCTATCCTTTCCAATTGTTCCCAAATACAGTAGTACCTCTGGTTAAGAACTTAATTCGTTCTGGAGGTCTGTTCTTAACCTGAAATTGTTGTTAACCTGAAGCACCACTTTAGCTAATGGGGCCTCCCACTGCTGCCACACAATTTCTGTTCTCATCCTGAAGCAAAGTTCTTAACCCGAGGTACTATTTCTGGGTTAGCAGAGCCTGTAACCTGAAGCGTATGTAACCTGAGGTACTACTGTACACATTTTACTGCTGTTCCTTTATTCAAATCCTACTTGGGTTTTTACATGTTTACAATGATTCTTTAGATATTCAGCAAAAGCTTTCCAATCCTCCCTAAAACCTGCCTCTTCTTGATCTCTAATTTTTATAGTTCGTCATATTCTGTCGATTTTCTCTGCCCCTCTCCTTTGGAAGGTGTCGCCTCCTCTTGCCATTTTTGCATACATAATACTCTCACTGCCGTTGCTGCACATAGAAATAAGTTTGTCTGCCTTTTTGGAACATTCATCTCAGTTATCCGTAATGGACTGACTTCTGGGGTTTTGTTGAAGAGTCGCCTTAAATATTTTCTTTACCTCATTGTAAACCATCTCCCCCAAACCCTTAGCCACTCGAAATGTCCACCACGTATAGTAAAAAGTACCTTTGACTTCTTTCCATTTCCAGTGGATACCTGACTCAAATTTATGCATTTTTGCTCAGTTACTTTGTGTCAGAGACCACCTGCCACCAGTGAGTCACAGGGTTGGGAAACCCCTTTTGCTCTTCTGTGAAACAGGAATTATGGTCACAGGGCTCTTGTGAAGTCAGAGCAATTTTTATAAAGTCCAGCCACCCCCCTCCCAGGCCGGGTGACCAGCTCACAATGCGGATTTTGCACACTTGTGACGGAGGAACGAGTCTGGACTTTTGCCATTGAGACACTGGCAGATTTTTCAGAAAGCACCAACTGTGGTGGAGTCAGTGAGGCAGTTTGAAAGGCAGCGCCGTGTAGTGGTTAGAGGGTCAGGCTAGGATTTGGGTTCAAATTCCTGTTTGGCTGTGAAGCTTGACCTTTGGGGCAGCTCACTGTCTCTTGGCCTGGCCTACCTCACAGGGTTGTGGGATTAAATGAGCTCTCTGGAATAAAGAGAAGCTGGGCTATAAATGCAATTATTAATAAGTTTGCTCTCCCGGCATCATGGGCTCCCCTTCTTGACTTCTGCTCCCCGCAAACCACAGCATTTGGGGGCAGGTTAAGGCAAGAAGCTGGAACATGTATTATCATCTTTTTAAGGAAGAGGCGGTGCTGCTTTATTTGGCCATTTTTAACCGACTCCAAACACCGGACACAAGTGAGTTGCTTCATCAGGTTACAACTCCCTCTCCCAGCAATCCTTAGCATTTTGTTTTGCAGAGATCACCCCCAGACTTTCTATGTTAAAAATAACATTCCTCCAAATGGTGTGAGATCAAGTATGATCCAATAGTCAAAAGTTTTGATCTCAGGCAAAACCATTTTAGAGCTGCAAAGTATTTAACCCACCAGAAAGGGCTTTCTATAAACAGGAGGGACTTGCAGGCCTTGCTGGAGAAATTGGACAGTTCCTACATAGTCTATTCCTCAATGCTAAGTGAGTAATTGTGATGCATAGCTTATTTTTCCATTGTTGCTTTGTTAACCATGTTTTATAGATTGTGATTGTTTCAGTGAAGATTTGTTAATTATTCTATATGATTCCATTTGATTTATGCTGTATTCCTATTATGTTCTATCATTGTTATTCATTGTTTGTAAGCCACTCTGCAACTCATTTGAATGAGAAGTGGCATTAAAAAATATAATAAGTCAAAAATCAATCAATCAATCAATCAATCAATCAATCAATCAATCAATCAATGCATTACCTTGAAGTCTTTTGTTCAACCCCAAAGAATTCAGGTGACCAGCTGTTTGCAGGGCAATGACCTCACGTCCCTGTTGAGGACTGCATTGCCGGGGGTTGGGCAAGATGACCCTCAGGGGTCCCTCCCATCTCGATGGAAAAAAGTCTGCCTTTGCAAAGCTGGTGTGCTCCAAGGCTGCAAGCACCCACCCCCCCTGCAGCTCAAAGCCTCTGGGCACAGCACCAGGTTGGCAAACGAGATGGCAGATTCAAGAAACACAGGTCACGATTCGCTTTCAGAAAGTAACAATTATTTTATTGCAGCTTTTAAAATCAGATATAAGAATATATAGATGTATTTGATTCTCTCTCAGTGCAAAAAAGTCATTTTGCGTGTGTTTTCTCTTAAATAGATAAATAAGAATTTCTCTGCTTCCAGTTCATTTTTTAATTTTTTAAAAAAGGAGTTCATTTGCAAACTGTCTTTTTTTTAAAAAAAAGCTGTCCCGCAGACGCTAAGGATTCTGCTTCCGTCTGCCTTTCTCTCGGCAAGAGGGCATCTGTGCAGTCCTCCCCAAGGCAGCAGATCCCTTTCCCGGCAGCACAAAGGAAGGCGCGGCAGGGGGTTGGACTCATGGCCCTTGTGGTCTCTTCCAACTCTAGGATTCTATGATTCCTTTTCCTCTTCCTCCTCCTGCTGAGCAGTCAGCTGACGCAGGAGCTTGCAAGTCAGCAGGTCACCAGGCAGCCTCCTCCTCAGAGATCATCTCGTCACCATCGCCTGTCTCTCTGACTCACCACCCACCACTCTGCTTCTGCTGGGGCGGCCAGTCGTGGTTTCGGTTAGTTTTTTTCTTAACAACAACAACAAAAGAGAACGCTTTCTCTTTCCTTCTCCGTTTATTTTTCCCAGTTGGCAAGGTGGCATCGTGGGGCGGCTCAGCGTGCCTGGAGGGTGACATAGGGCACCCACTCGTTGTTGCAGCGGCTCTCTTCGCAGAAGCTGGCAACCTCTGCCAGGCCCTGGGTCTTCCAGGAATCCGTGTGCGGGTTCTGTGGGAGAGAGGGGGAGGGAAGACACATGAAACCTCCAGTTGCAAAAACAAGATCCTTTCCAGAATGTCAGAATACAAGGACCCAGGAGAGACCAGGGTTCAAATCCCTGCATTTGGCCATGAAGCTCAGGGGTTGAGCTCGGGGGGTGGCAGTTACTATACCTCTCTGCCTAGCTTACCTCGCAGGGGTGTTGTGGGGACTGAGCGAGGGAGTGGAGGAGAACTGCATATGACACCTTGAGGGGCCTGTATCTTCTTGGAGGGCATATAAACATGGCAAATAATAAGAAAAGCATTCTGCCCCCATCTTGCAATCCAGAAGGCAGCTCAGGAAGTGCCGTTTACACAGCTCACATCTGGTTGGGCTAAACTGCGCATGTCTCTCTCTCTCTCTCTCTCTCTCTCTCTCTCTCTCTCTCTCACACACACACACACACACAAACACACACAGGAGCAAAAATGACATTTCAGGAATTCCTCCCCTCCCTTGAGGAGGAAGGACATTCCGATCTGGGCCAGTCAGGGGAGCTTGTCAGTTTCCCAAATGGCGCTGAGACAACAGACTATTCCCTCCCCCCCTAGACATGTTGGGGTGATATGCCCCCTTCCCATAGTAGGAAGGGCCTCCCAAGGGCCATAGGACATGATGGCCGACCTCCCCAAAAGCTGTCCCCCACATTTGTCCACCTCCAGAACTTCTCTTTTTAAGACACAAAACACTATTAAACCGCAGGATGCAGCGTGAAAGTACCCATCTCTCCCCTGCTGTGACAAGGCTGAGGCTTGCAGGCGGGGCATTTCCCCCTGCTTGTGGACCACCAGAAACACTGTCCAGGCTTGTGCCCCAGAGGGTCACTTTGGTGGTGCTAACACAGCAGTTTGGCTTCACCCCCAGAGGGGCGCTCCATTGATCCCGATGCTCCTTGCGCCCGGCCGGCCTGCGCCCTCCCCATTTCCCGACCAGGCGAGTCCCACATGTGCAGCTGGTGAGGCTCCTCTCCTGGCACCCTCCCAGGAAACCTCGGGCATGCCAGGGCCACGTGGGCGCTGCCAGCTCAACTCACCGTCACCAGGATGCAATGCAGGTCCTGTGGCTCCGCGGTGTCCTGGGAGCCGTCTCCCAGCACGGCCGCCAGCCGCTCCATGCCGGACACGCGCAGGATGTTGATGTCGTTGTCACAGCAAAAGGCCTGGATGAGCGTGAAGTGGATCTGCAGGGCAATGTCATCCTCGTCTTCTTCATCGATGGCGAGCAGGCAGAGGACCACACTGTCCGGGTCCCTGGGGAGAGGAAGGGGCAGGAGAGTTAAGGGCGGCTCTTTCCAGCCCAAGCCCCAAACCAGGGCCGTTCCCTGCTTCCACCGCTCCCTTTTGCCCATTTGTAAATTTGGCTTCATTTTAGCCCCCTATTAAAAAGTTACACACTCTATTTTATCTACATATTAAAATGTTACATATTTTATTTTAGCTACTTATTAAAAAGCTACACAATCTTAGCTACCTATTAAGAAGATGTGCATTTTAGTTGCCCATTAAAAAGCTACATGCTTTATTTTTTAGTTACAAAAGTGTATATACTAAAAGTTATCTGTTTCCATCTATTTTTATAGTTGCATATTATAAGTAAGTTACTTTATGTTTTCTGTTTTTTACTTTTTTATTGTTGCAAGGTTTGGTTTTCCTAGATGCAAATCAAAGTTGCCTCCCCCCTCTTGCAACGTCATTTATCCGTTTCTGAAAATAAATGAATATAGTTGCTTGTATGTTTCAAAAAGCAATGATTCGCATGCCCTGTGAATTTGAACTAAACTGACGGCACAGACAAAGCCTTGCTTTTGAAACACACACACAAACCACAAGAGTCACTTACTGGAGCCAGAAAAAATGCAATAAATAAATGACTTACACATTCATGAGTTTGGCAGACTCGTAGACCCCAACTGTCAAGGCCCCCTGCCTCTGGGCGGCCACCAGGAGCTGCTCCACAGCTTCACTTACTGACTTCATCCTTTTTGGGGAGAAGAAGGGAGAGAACAAATGAGATTTTGGCACCAGGAGCAAAAAAATCCACAGCAGAAACTTCCACTCCACTTCCCCCCCCCCCAGACACAAACTTACTTGTTTTCTGTGTTATCGCAAGACACCAGCTCTTCCAGAGTCATGTTGCAATTATAATCCACAGTGGCGCAAAAGGCGAAAAAAACCAGTCCAGGTAATGCCAGAAAAATTGGTGGGTTTTTTCTTCCTTTCCTTCGTTCCTTCCAGCAAAGCAACGTTTCCCCACAAGCCAGAAAATCCAGAAGTTCCTGCGAATAAATCCCAGCGGATGGACAAGGCGATTTCCAAAGTGGTGGAGGAAAAATAACAATGCACAAAAAGAGAAATTACGATCCAGTCCAGCACAGACGCTGCTTCGGCGGCGGATCGGATTCTGACTCGGCCGGAGCAGCTGGCGGCGCTTTTTATAACCTCCCCAGGAGGGGCGGGGCTCGAATTGGTCCTTTCCTCCTTCTGATTGGCCCTCGAGCCACAAAGGTCGGCTCCGGGAGCCCCCGGATTGGCGGAGGCGCGCAGGAGCCACCACGTGGGGGAGGAGAAATGTTGCAACTAGGAAAAGTCGGAAGGAGGCGCTTGGCTCTCGCGCGCGGCTGTTTTTTGCTGCTTCAAAGAATTGCGGGTGTGTTTTTTCTTTTCCACCCCCCCTTAAAAAAGAAGAAGCGAGTTTCGGTTTATTTTTCCCAGCAGCAGCAGTTCCTGCTTAGGAGAAGATTTCCACAGAAAACAGGGCCGGGCGCAAGGGTTACACACTTTCTGGCTGCGCGTCCCTGTTTTGCAGAATTTCCCCGAAACGTTGCAATCGGAGGGAGCCAGGGCGAAATAGGAATTAATAAGAACAGCAACAATCGCGTAAAAAGAAGCAATGCAAGGCAGTGCAACACACAGCGCCAAATTTATAGTAATTGCAAAAATAAATTACGCAAGGCGGTTGGATCAGCGTGCACGGATAGGCTTTCCCTACGAAACCGTTGAGGTTGCTTTTCTTTCTTCAAAATCATTGGGATTTTTTTATAAAAAAATTGCAAGCCTGTTGCGCTCAAATAAAAGAGACGGTGTTTGCAGGCAACGGAGAGAGCGAAAATAAAAGTGGGCTTTGATGAGGGTAGTGGGGTAGTTGGGGCGCTGAGCCCCCCCCCCACTATGCAAGGAGGAGGAGGAGCAGCCGGGCGCGTGGCGTGGGCTGGCGCGTGGCGTGGGCTGTGCAAATATCACTCGTGGTTTCACACTCCTCTGACTCACTCGCTGGAGCTTGCACATTTTTTCTCGGGTGTGTGGGGAGAAAAGCCACGCATGCAGCTTGCGAGCTCCATCCACCCCTCAAAAAACCTCTCCCTAATACAACCCCCCCAACCCCGCGCTCCCCAGGCCTGAAGTCCATTCCTGCACTTTGCAAATTGCACCTTTTTCTTCAAAACCCCATTCTCTCTCTCTCTCTCTCTCTCTCTCTCTCTCTCTCTCTCTCTCTCTCTCTCTCTGACTTCCCCTACCACCCTTAAAAACAGACAAACGCCCTACTAATTTCACTGGTTTCACTAACTGCAAAATCCCACAGTGTCAGTTTTGCTCCGGAGCAAACGCGCGCCCGACCGAGCTGGCGAGACGCAGGATCTGTGCAACTCCCCGACTCAGGAAATAAAGGCGCAGAGCTCTTCTCTCCTTTTTTGGCGGAGGGTTGGGGCCCGTCCGCGGCGAGCCGGACCCCTGCCAAAGTGGGTGACGGGTCAGCCATCGGTCTGGCACGCGGCTTGACCCCGCTTGCACCCAGAGAGGATCCGGTTTTACAACCGCGCCGCGCAGGAGAGATGATTCAGCCCCGACTCAGCAAACCCAGCCCGGTTCGGATGGGGACAAAAAGTGCTGTTTTCGAGAGTGAATTATGTCTATGAGCAAGAGGAGATGTGATGGAGAAGGAGGAACCAGGACCGGGCGGGATCAGACCCACCCAACCCACCTCCCTGTCTCCAGCAGGGAACGGTCAGACGACCCCCCCCCCCCACCAGAGACCCTATTTCTTTATTTCATGAAATTTATGCACTGCAAAAAAAAAAAAAAAAACATACCTCAAAGTAGTTTACAGGAAAGACAAAACCATAAAATTATTAATAAGAAGAATTAGTAAAGTCAAAAGAGCATGAGACTCAATCTGAGGGTTTGGGGTTCGATCCTCACTTTGCACATTGCAGGGGGTTGGACTGGATGACCGTCAGGGTCCCTTCCGACTACCATTCTAGAAACTGAAGGAAATAGACTTATTAAGGCAGCAATTATAAGTTAAAGCAACAGAAGAGGAAAAGCAGATTAAAACATGCATCAGGTTTCTGAACCAGTGGGCAAAGGTGCTTTTAGCAGGCACCAAAAAGAGTCCAGTGAATGAGTCGGCATGATGTCAATAGGCAGGGAGTTCCAAAGGTCAGGAGGAAAACAACCTCTCCAGTCAACATGGCAAGGTAGATTGCTCCTGGAGCTGGAGGATTGCTCAAAGAGTAAGGCTTGCTCCAAGAACAGAACAGGCCAAGAACCATCTGGCATCTCCAGGGAGCCCACAAGATGAAACGCCGCTGGTCTGTTGACTCTCCCTGAGCCTGGGGGCAGGATTCTCCCGCTCCCACCATGAATTTGCCTTAAGGCCCCCCTGATGTAAAACCACCTAAAGACTGGTAGCCACACATCTTGTGGCAGTGAGTTCCATACATTTGTTGTAGGCAGCTTATTATTAATAATAACGATAATGTTATTATTTATGCCTGCCCAAAGACATTGTGCACTTTGAACCTGCTGCTGCCTCACGTCTAACTCGCCCCCAAAGTTCTAGGGTCACACAAAATAGAGAAGTTGATCTCTCGGATCTCTTTCACAGATTTTATGACCTATTTACATATCTGAGATTTCAACTTAAAAATAAATTAAATTAAGGCAAGTGAGAAGCAGTATGGTTAGAGTGGCAGCCCAGCAGTGGGCTCTGGGTTCAAAGCCCTCCTGCCACATTGTTCATTGAATGACCCGTTATTATTTCCTCGCCTGACCTTCCTCACAGGGGGGTTGGGAGGACAAAGTGGTTGGAACCCCGACTCAGGAAGGATGCTAACTAGACATGCAAATGATATTAAATTGAACAAATTTAATTAAGCGGATTTGCAGTAGGTATTTATTTATGGGGACAATTTTGGGGTGGGTCGCGAGGATCAGCCGTGCACATGACGGGGACCAGAAGGTAGTTTTGTTGTGCACTCATAGGCTGAAGGGAAGGACCCAGCACCCTGCAAACTCCAGAGGAGCGAGCCCGCCCTCTGGTGGCCGAGTGCAGGAGCAGCACCCACTGCCAGGAGGCAAATTAATAATTCCTCCTTCTGCCACCCTCTTCCAGCAACACAGAATGAGAGAATTGTGGGTCATCCAGTCCCACCTCCTGGGATGCAGGAATCTCAGCTAAAGCATCCAGGACAGATGCCATCCAACCTGTGCTTAAAAACCTCCAAGGAAGAAGAGTCCTGAACCTTCCCAGGGAGACCATTCCACTGTCAATCAGCTCTTGCTGTCAGAAAGTACTTCCTGATGTTGAGTCAGAATCTCCTTTCTTGTCACTTGAAGCCATGGGTTCGAGTCCTACCCTCCAGAGCAGGAGAGAACAAGCTTGTTCCCTTTTCCACGTGGCAGCCCTTGAGATGTTTGAAGATGGCTCTCAGTCTCTTCTTTTCCAGGCTAAACAACTCCTTCAACTGTTCCTCATAGGGCTTGGTTTCCAGACCCTGGATCATCTTGGCTTTCCTAGTCAATAAGGACTAGTCTCTTGAGAACACTTGAGATTCCCAGGCTTGGGGAAGCCTTTTGTCCTTGTTATAATGCTGCATAATGAGCACATTTAGTAAATAATGTTTTATTCTCTTAAACTTCTAGTTGCAATCTGATTTGAGACAACTAAATGTATATATTAATAACAATAATAATCTGAACTGAATTAATGGCCAGATGTGTCACCAACTGTTATGGTGTTACTAACCGTGCCTTGAACTTGGCAAATTGGCAAGCAGTGCATATCTCTGAGTGCAGCTGCTCTATGCTGACCAGGCTGGGTTCCTGCCAGGAATTGTGCCACAATATATATATGTGTGTGTGTGTGTGTGTGTGTGTGTGTTATAATTATATATAATATAATTGTGGGACACGGGTGGCAATGTGGGTTAAACCACAGAGCCTAGGGCTTGCTGATCAGAAGGTCGGCGGTTTGAATCCCCGCAACAGGGTGAGCTCCCGTTGCTCGGTCTCTGCTCCTGCCAACCTAGCAGTTCAAAAGCACGTCAAAGTGCAAGTAGATAAATAGGTACTGCTCTGCTGGGAAGGTAAACGGCGTTTCTGTGCGCTGCTCTGGTTCACCAGAAGCGGCTTAGTCCTGCTGGCCACATGACCTGGAAGCTGTCTGTGAACAAATGGCCTATAGAGCGAGATGAGCGTGCACCCCCAAAGTCGTTTCTGACTGGACTTAACTGTCAGGGGTCCTTTACCTATTATTATAATTATTTATTACATTTTTATACCACCCTCTGCAGATCTCAGGCTGGCTGACAACATGAAAATACAAGATAAAAAAATAACTACAAAAACAATAAAAACAAGAACAACCAATAACCCCCCCTACACATTTTAAAAAGGCACTGGATGTTAATCAGCAAAAGAACTGGAAGAAGAGGAATCATTTCAGCTGGTGCCTTGGGGAGAGTGTTCCACGAACAGGGAGCCACCATAGAAAAGGCCCCGTTTTCATGTGCCACCCTCTGGAGCTCTCAAGGCAGAGGCACATGAAGAAGGGCCTCAGAAGATGATCTCAGTGTCTGCGTCAGTTTATACAGGGAAAGATGGTCCTTCAGGTATTGTGCTCTTGAACCTTTTAAGGCTTCAGAGGTCAAAAACAGCACTTTGAACTGGGCCTGGAAACTAATTGGCAGCCAGTGCAGTTGGACCAGGATCGGTGTAAGATGCTCAAACAGTCTTGTCCCAGTTAGCAACCTGGCTGCTGAATTCTGCACCAGCTGAAGTTTCCGAACCATCTTCAGAGGAAGCCCTACGTATAATGCACTGCAGTAGTCTAACCTTGAGGTTGCCAGAGCATATCAAAATAAAAAATTATATATATATATATATATATATATATATATATATATATATATATATGCTTTCGTAGATTTTCACGGGTACAGGAATGTAGGTTTTGGTGTCTTCGGGTGTCTTCCCGTGTAAGAGTTGGGGTGTCTAGGCGACGTTTCGACGAGGTCTCACTCGTCATCTTCAGGCTGGTGCTTTCGGCTTCTTGTTACTGGAACAGAGCAGGATCTCAGTGTTTGAGTTCCTATAAATACTGTTGAGGGGGTGTGGTGTATAGCCTCCAACGTTCTGGGCAGAGAGGAAGTTCCCAGGTTAGTGTGTCTTTTCTTCTTAATGAACAAAAGAAGAAAAGACACACTAACCTGGGAACTTCCTCTCTGCCCAGAACGTTGGAGGCTATACACCACACCCCCTCAACAGTATTTATAGGAACTCAAACACTGAGATCCTGCTCTGTTCCAGTAACAAGAAGCCGAAAGCACCAGCCTGAAGATGACGAGTGAGACCTCGTCGAAACGTCGCCTAGACACCCCAACTCTTACACGGGAAGACACCCGAAGACACCAAAACCTACATATATATATATATATATATATGAATGAATAAATGTTCATAAATGTACCAACCAAGCGCATACATAGATGTGTGGACCACATGTCTGGAGCAGCACAGGATGACCTCCCTGAAACTATTTTCACTTCCAAACTGACCAATGATTTGTCTGCAAGGTCAAGGAAAATGGAAAAGCCTCCCCATTGTCTTTTCATTTACAAATCCTGTCTGAAGGGTGTCTGTGTATGACTAGGGTGAGCCTGTGACCTGCTCAGGAACTAAGTATTTGTCATTACAAAAGACTGGCCAGGCTCCCCAGGGTATCCAATCAAGTGAGCATTAACAGGTAACCTGCCAGACAGGAGGTAAACAACGCACTCAGATTTCTGTTGTAGACCGTAGGTATGATGTATCTGGGGGTGGTCTTGGACTCCAAGGCGGGCAATTTAAAATGTCTATATAAGGGCGGGCACCCCTTGGTTCGGGGTCCTCTTCCTTTCCTGTTGCAACAGATCAATAAAGATCAGGCTTACAAGCTGCTTTGCTTCTCAGTATTCTCTGGCTGGCCTCTGTTATTTTCTCTGACCGATGGAGAACATACAAAGGACTCTTGTGTCCCCCATAAGGGAATAATGGCAGATTTACGTTTATTACAATAAATAACAGCAGGCTCTCTCTGTCCAGATAGAAGTGTAGCAGGGCCACCAGCCGAAGCTGATGGAAGGCGCTCTGGGCCACTGAGGCCACCTGAGCCTCGAGTGACAGCAAAGGATCCAGGAGGACCCCCAAGCTATGAACCTGCTCCTTCCGAGGAAGTGTCACCCCATCCAGAGCAGGCAATCTCCTGCCCTTCTAGTCTAGGGAACCCCGCATTAACAGCGCCTCCAGCTTCTCTGGATTGAGCTTCAGTTTGTTGGCTCTCATCCAGGCTGTGAGGCAAGACAGCAGTCCGGCCTGCAATTCTGGATGCCCTTCTGGCATTTGCCGGCCCCTGTGAGAAGAGGGAGCTGGGGCCCCCTTGACCTGACCCAGCTGCTCCAGGCTCTTCGGGCCTCCTTAGGCTCGGATTTGCTGAAGGTTGATAACTGGGGAGCTGAGGGAACCTTCAAGATCTCCATGGGAAGATTCTTCCCAAGTGCCCAAAGGCTGGAAAAATAGCCGGCTGCTGCCCCCTTGCTGTCTAAAATTGGCATTACAAGCTCATGAGATTCTCTAGCAGCAAACGGTTTCCTCCGATGGAGCAAGATTTAACATGCATCTATAATAGTGGCCCCATTTGCAACCTGCAGCGTATTTCAAACAGAATCTACTTGATATACAAACGAACATGAGTGCAAGTGGATGCTTTAGTTGAGGTTCCTGCATTTCAGGGGGTTGGACTAGATGACCACCAGGGTCCCTTCCAACTCATTCTATGATTCTATGAGAAAACGAAATGCAGGAGACAGAATAAAATACACCACACAGTCAAAATAATTATTAAAGCCAGGCAGTTGCTGTGGTGGTTGTTGTTGTTGTTAATTGAACCAGCTAGTTTCTTTCAGGAAATCAGCCCTGAGCGCTCACTGGAAGGACAGATCGTGAAGCTGAGGCTCCAATACTTTGGCCACCTCATGAGAAAAGAAGACTCCCTGGAAAAGACCCTGATGCTGGGAAAGATGGAGGGCACAAGGAGAAGGGGACGACAGAGGACGAGATGGTTGGACAATGTTCTCGAAGCTACCAGCATGAGTTTGATCAAACTGCAGGAGGCAGTGGAGGACAGAAGTGCCTGGCGTGCTCTGGTCCATGGGGTCACAAAGAGTCGGACACGACTAAACGACTAAACAACAACAACAACAAAGTTTCTTTCTCTTGGCCAGGGAAATCCAAAGAACCAACCAGCCAAACAGAGACCCCCCCCCACATAGATCAATGAAAACCAAGGGGGTCCAGGTAGACTGCCTCTGGACCTGGAGGTTCCATAAGAACGCAAGAAAGAGCCCGGCTGCTGCATCAGGCCAGGATCCCCAGATGCCCCTCAGGGAAAGCCACTAACAGGATCTGAGCGCAAAAGCCCTTTACCCGCTCCCGGCCTGGGTTGCCCTTGTGAACAGACTGTGCTACTGGCGCCTCCCAGAAAGAGAAGCAACGGTTGCCCTCTCTGTCCTTCACTGCCACGGTTATGGCTCAGATGTTGCTCATCTCCCCGGTTGCTATGGCAACCAGAGACAGGGCAAGGCTCCCCTGTGGAGTGAAGATGCTGGTTGCCATAGCAACGGCCCCAGCATCCTCACCTGTGGCGTGGGGAGGTCCTGTGGCCTCTGAAGATGCAGCTGTATCGCTGTAGTTTAATAAGAAGCAGCACCTGTAACTGCCTTGAGTTAATGTTTTTACACACACACATATATATATGGAAAGGGGAAATTCTGAGGATTTTCTCTGCGAGAAGCAGGATGTCAGTTCCTTCAAACAGAACCAAACAAATGTCTTGGCAGTGGCAAAGTGTTTGCGCTTGGCATTTGAATCAGGGAGGCCCGACCCTGCTCTCTTAGCCTCTTTCAGCCAAACCATTTTAAATGTACAATATATGCCTGGTGTGTTTTCACGTAAGGCATGAGCCTTGAACAGCCCATGTTTGTTCATTAATAAATCAGTTTAAATTGCTTAAATTGCCGTTCTTAAAAAAAGAAGCGCTGTTAATCTGATTCCATTTGTGAATTGCTTCCTGTATGATCTCTTGAAGTGACTTCAGAGTAAAGACATCAATGGCTTTAAAAAAATCCATATTTAATAAAACATAGAATCTTAGGATTGTAGAGTTGGAAGGGATCTCCAAGGGCCATCTAGTCCAACCCCACGCAATGCAGGAATTGCAGCTATTTCTGGAAATATATCTATTGGTCTAACAATCAGGCGACAGTGAATCCATGTCCTAGTGAGAGACATCACCCCATAAAAAAATCAACATAAAATTTAAATCAAAGCAAGTCTCCATTGCCCTCTCTCTGCCACATCTGGGCTTCAGGTGGACATAGTCTTGGTGAGCGCATATTTTGGCTCTAGATTTCCAGGGACTTTGCAGAAGGTTGTGGTGTGGTAATAAGTTGCTGGAATTCTTGGAAGGCGGCATCTGCTTTGAATGTGCAGTGTGTGCATGCATACACCATCTCAGTGTCCTGTTTTCCGTAGAATCGAAGAGCTAGAAGGGACCCTGAGGGTCATCCAGTCCACCCCCCTACAATGCAAGAATCTCAGCTCAAGCATCCATGACAGATGCCTGTCCAACCTCTGCTCAAAAACCTCCAAGGAAAGGAAGGAGAACCCACAGCCTCCCGAGGGGCACATTCCACTGTCAAACAGCTCATAAATTCAGAAAGTTTTTTTGAATGTTTAGTCAGAATCTCCTTTCTTGTCACTTGAAGCCATGGGTTCGAGTCCTACCCTTCAGAGCAGGATAAAACAAGCTTGCTTCCCCTTCCATGTGGCAGCCCTTGAGATATTGAAAGATGGCTACCGTACCTCCTTTCATTCTCCTCAGCTTCTTCAACCGTTCCTCTTAGGCCTGGTTTCCAGACCCTTGATCATCTAGGTCACCCTCCTCTTCACATGTTCCAGGTTCAATTGTGGCAGCCATAACTGGACACACAGTATTCACTTTTTTGCTGCAGCATCACACTGCCAGAAGCCAGGCCCTTATGGAGCCTCCAGGTCCAGAGGCAATCTAGCCACATTCCTTGGCCCTTTGGGGCATGTGGTCCCTGTGAGAACAGGAGGCTGGGCCAGATGGGTCCCCTTGGACCTGATCCAGCAAGCCCTGCTCATGTTCATACATGCAGCACCCCCTCTACCGGTCACCTGCCTGCCCTTCCTTTTGCCTCATGCCCTCAGTCTGGACTCGCACACACCACCATGGGCAGCCATCCATCCTGCCACTGCCCCAACAACCTGAGCCAGGATGAAGGGAGCTTCTGGGCTCTTCTTACCTGGAGGTTTTTAAGCAGAGCTTGGGTGACCATCTGCCCTGAATGCTTTAGCTGAGATTCCTGCCTTGCAAGGAGTTGGACTGGATGACCCTTGAGGTCCCTTCCAACTCTACAATTTTGTGATTCTATGAAGCCTTCCGAATGGAGAGAAATCCAGCTGACCCACTCCCCCAGCCACCTGGGCCCACAAGGCATCTCCAAAGACCAGGGCGCTTTAGGGAGAAAAGCAACATGAAGCCCAGGCAATCTGTGACTCTTCCTCCTCCCTCCTTTCCGGCTGCTCAGACTCTCAGCCGCCCCTTCAAGGTTTAACCTGCTCAGGGATTAAACTTTGCATGCGGTCAGGAGGCAGTAATCCCCCCCTGCAATTCCTGGGATTCAAGAGCATGCGGCTGACGTCCCTATTTTCATTGGAGAAATATTGGAGGGTCTGGAGTTATGCAAAGGGAAGTTTTATAGGGAAGTTTTTTTAATGTTTGATGCTTTATTATGTTTTTATATATGTTGGAAGCCACCCAGAGTGGCTGGGGAAACCCAGTCGGATGGGCAGGGTATAAATAAGAACATTACTACATTATTATTATTGTGGAATAGGATGTCCCCATTTCCATCAGGGAAATGTTGGAGGGTATGTGGTTGTGAGTCCCATTAAGATTGGACTCAGCAAGTGTCCCTGCCTCCCGCCACAACTGAGGAAGGATTGCACACAAACTTTATCCATTTTTAAAATAGATGATGATGATGATGATGATGATGATAATTTATTATTTGTACCCCCCCCCATCTGGGCAGCAGTACATGTGAAAAGGATCTAGGAGTCTTGGTTGACCACAAACTTGACATGAGCCAACAGTGTGACGCGGCAGCTAAAAAAGCCAATGCAATTCTGGGCTGCATCAATAGGAGTATAGCATCTAGATCAAGGGAAGTAATAGTGCCACTGTATTCTGCTCTGGTCAGACCTCACCTGGAGTACTGTGTCCAGTTCTGGGCACCACAATTCAAGAAGGACACTGACAAACTGGAACGTGTCCAGAGGAGGGCAACCAAAATGGTCAAAGGCCTGGAAACGATGCCTTATGAGACTTCCGGAGGCGGCGCGCTCAGCAATGGCGGTCCTCTTCAGTTGCTGAAGAGGGGCTCCGCGGAAAAGGGTCGTGCGCTGCGGCACAGCGACGACCCATGAAGAAAAACCACTGGTAGAGTGAGCCAGTGGCCGTGGGATTCGGCGGGCACCAGGAGCGACCTCCGAAACGCAGAAGGGACCCCGTAAGGGGTTTCTGAACGTGGAGGGGGTAGCGGTGCTGTGGATCCATCGCTCTTTCCGCGGAAGTGAAGCCGCGCGGCTGCTGCTGATCAGCGCTGACCTTTCTTCCTTCAACAATCGAACTGAAACAACTTACTCGTGAGTAGGAAATTTGAAGCTTTGTACGAACTAAATTTGGAGAAATTTGGCTGAAAGCGGGAGACGCTAAAAAGGAAGTCAGTCTCCCGGCTCTGTTTAAAGTATTGAGCAAAGCCCCTTTAAAGCTGAAGCGCTGAAAGGAATCTTAAAAGAGTTGGAATTTATCTGCAAATTCGACCTTGATTGATTAAAAGTTAAAGAAAGGACATAACAGTTTTATAAGTGACAATTTTATGTTCCTCTTTCTTTTACCTTGTGGATTACAAATTTTTGAAACCCTGTTCTCGGTCTGACTGGATACAAGTAACATCGGTCTGCAGTAACTGTAGACAAAGTTAGAAGTAACATTGGGCTACTTTGTAACCGGGAAAAGGAACTGTTGCAAGCACCTTGGTAAAGAACTTTTATTCTCTGCAGTTTAAGCTTAAGGAGAGGGTCTCCCCCCTCTTGTTTTGGATAATATTTTTCTTTTGTGTGTAAAGGGAACTTTTGGTGGAAATTTCCTATCCTTCTCCCTAATTTTTAGGGAGCTCCCCCTGCTGGATTGTGGATTTAATAGTATCTGAGAACTGCTACTAGTCTTGGAATTTTCCTGCCCGGATGTTTATTTTTTCTGGAATTAATTTTCCCATGGGATTTACAATTTGACCTTGATACTGGGACAGCTGTGGAATGAGTGGCACAGCAAAAACAAGGGCTGCAGAAAGAAAAAAAGTAAAACAAACTGAACTTTTGCAATTAACTCTGCCTGTGCAGCCACGCAGATCATCCGTCCCAATTGTGACAGGCCTGCAGGAAGGACAAGCTATACAGCCTACTCTTGGAGAGATGGCTGCTGGAGGGATAGACTCCGTATCTAAAGAAATATTGGAGCAGTTGGCAGCACTGAACAAGAAAGCGGATGAACAAGCACTTAGGTTTGATGAACAAGCTGCTAAACTTGACCAGGTAACAGCCTCAATTAACAAATTGACAGACCAAGTTTCTAAAAACTCTCAGGCCATAGATAATATTGAAAAGACTGCAACAGAAAATCGGAAACTGGCACAGGAAGCAAATACAAAAGCAGACGAAAATAAAAAGAGGATAGAGGAATTAAGAGGCGAAGTCAGACCACTGAGTAGACAGGTGACTGAACAACAAGTGTACCTGTCCCTTGCAGAGCTGAAAAATAGGGAAAATAACCTCAGAATTAGAAACATTCCAGAATCAGAAAAGGAGGATTTGATTGGATTTTTGACAACAGAATTATCCAAATTCTGGGGTGTGGCAGAGGAAAAAGACTTTAAAATCGTCACCGCTTTCAGACTAGGAAGAGTGGCTAGGAAGGATAAACCAAGAGATTGCCTGATCATTTTCAGATCTAGGCAAGAAAAAGAAACCATACTTGGCTTGCATTTTAAAAATCCATTGGTGATCCAGGGAAAAAAGGCAGAAATTTTTAGAGATATACCAAAACAACTTCTGGACTTAAGAGCCACATATAAAGACCTAGCAAGCTTACTGAGAAACAACACAATCCCATACAGGTGGGAATTCCCTCAAGGATTATCTTTTACCTTGAAAGGGGTGAGGGTAAGAATCAGAACAGCAGAGGAGCAAGAAAAGTTCCTAAACGACCACGGGGAAGACCTTCGGAAAGGAATAGCAGGTGCCTGGCCACCTCCTCCGCCTGGATTGAATCCGGTTCCACCTCCAGACAAAAACGAAAAAGGAGACACCCCAGCAGGTAAATAATTAGTCCAAGATGTCTCTACAGCTTCTCAGTTGGAACATTAATGGCGCAAATTCTCCCGAAAGAAGGAAAAAGATTTTTCATATTTTGAGAAAAGAACAATTAGACATTATTTGCCTTCAAGAAACGCATGTGACTAGGCTCCATAGGAGAGTACTAATTAACAAGAGACTAGGCCAAGAATTTATCTCATCAGACAAAGTAAAAAAAAGAGGAGTAGTGATTTATGCAAAGGAGACTCTAGCACCAAAATTGATCTTTAAAGATGAACAAGGAAGAATTTTGGCGATTGAAATTCAAGCACAAGGAGAGAAATTTTTGATTGTAGGAATTTATGCACCAAACGATGGGAAATCGGAATTTTATAAGAAGCTACATGAGACAATGTTGGACTATATTGACTATACTAACATCATCCTGATGGGTGATATGAATGGAGTTGTCTCCACACATATGGATAAGTCTCAAAATCAGAACTTGACCAAAGATGGCAGACTCCCAAAGACTTTTTTTGAACTTACAGACAATATGGACTTGATTGACATCTGGAGAACAAAGAACCCTCTAGGTAAAGAGGGAACTTTTTTCTCTGAGGCCCATCTTTCGTGGACAAGAATCGACCAGATTTGGACATCTAGAGGACTGGCACCTAAGACAAAAAAAGTCGAGATCTGCCCTAAAACTTGCTCTGACCACAACGCCTTGAAAATAGATTTAAGACTGGCACCAGCTGGATCCTTCAGATGGAGAATGAATGACTATTTGTTTAGAGATCAGGAGATTGTGAAGAAGGCCCAAAAAACGCTGGAAGATTACTTCGAAATAAATTTGAATACTTTGGTGGAAAAGAAAACAATCTGGGACGCAAGTAAAGCTGTGATGAGAGGATTTCTGATACAGCAGAACTCTATCAAGAAAAAACTCTGGAATGGTAAAAAGGATAAGATCTTGGAGAAGATAAGAGATGGCGAGAAAAAGTTGAGACTAAACCCAAAATCAAAAGAAGTTTTAAGAGAAATAAAATTCCATCAAGCACAATATGCAAAATTGATAAATCAAGAAGTTGAATGGAAAATTAAACAAATGAAACAAAGATCATTCGAATCGGCAAATAAATGTGGGAAGCTGCTGGCATGGCAGCTGAAAAAGAGACAAAAGTTGAACTTTGTTACCAATCTAGAGGTTGAGGGAGAATGTATTCAGAAACCAGAAGATATTAGAAAGTGCTTCCAGAGATATTTTAGAAAATTGTTTACTCAAGGACCCCAAGTGGAGACTGAGATAGATAATTTTCTAGGAAGTTATGGCCTTCAAAAATTAACACAAGACAAGCAAACAGCCCTGAATTACAAAATAACACAACAGGAGATTGAAAGTGCCATTCAGAACATGCAATTAGGCAAATCTCCAGGTCCAGATGGGCTTACCTCCAAATACTACAAGACATTGAAGGAATATTTGGTTCAGCCATTAATGGAGGTATGTAACCAAATTATGGAAGGAAAGGGGGCACCCGAATCGTGGAAAGAGGCATTCATCACCTTGATTCCTAAATTGGAATCTGAAAAGACTCAACTCAGGAATTATCGCCCTATCTCACTCCTAAATGTGGATTACAAAATTTTTGCTAACATTTTGGCAAACAGATTGAAAAAAGTCTTGAATGAAGTAATTCATAAAGACCAAGCAGGCTTTCTCCCTGGCAGGCATATGTCTGACAACACTAGGAATATCATTGATGTTTTGGAGTTATTACAGACAAATCTGAACACGAAGGCAGCTTTGATATTTATAGATGCCGAGAAAGCCTTTGATAACATATCTTGGAAATTTATGAAGAAAAATTTGGAAGGGATGGGAGTGGGAAGGGCGTTCCAAAATGGTATTGAAGCAATCTATTCAGAGCAAAAAGCTAAATTGATAGTAAACAACGTGGTGACTGAGGAGTTTAAAATTGAAAAAGGGACACGACAGGGGTGCCCCTTATCACCCTTGTTATTTATTTCTGTCCTGGAGGTGTTGCTGAACATGATTAGGAAGGACCAGCGGGTGGAAGGAATACAGGTCGGGGAAAAACAATACAAATTGAAGGCCTTTGCAGATGACCTGGTTTTGACATTACAGGAGCCAGAAGCTAGTACAAAAAGAGCCTTAGAACTAATTTCTGAATTTGGTCGGGTGGCGGGATTTAAGCTGAACAAACAAAAAACCAAGGTTTTGGCTAAAAACTTGACACCTTCAGAAATAGATGGGTTTCAGAAGGAAACAGAACTAAATGTTGTTCCAAAAGTGAAATACCTGGGGGTTAACCTGACTGGGAGAAATTTGAATTTGTTTAAAGATAATTATGAAAAATGTTGGTCGGAAATCAAAAAGGATTTAGAAACATGGTCGAGACTGAGACTTACCTTGTCGGGCAGAATAGCTGCAGTCAAAATGAATGTATTGCCAAGAATGTTGTTTCTGTTTCAAACCCTTCAGATCGTGGACAGAGTGGAATGTTTTGGAAAGTGGCAGAGGGACATTGCGAAGTTTGTCTGGCAGGGCAAAAAGCCCCGAATAAAATTTAAAATATTAACAGATGCAAAGGAAAGAGGGGGGTTTGCCCTGCCGGACCTAAGACTGTACTATGAAGCTGCATCCCTCTGCTGGTTGAAAGATTGGTTTTTGTTAGAAAACACTGATGTCCTAGATCTGGAAGGGCATAGCAATGCTTTTGGTTGGCATGCATATCTCTGGTACGACAAGGCAAAGTCTCATAAACTGTTTAAAAACCATATTGTCAGGAAAGCTCTACTTATTGTCTGGACTAAATACAAAGACTTATTCGAAAGTAAGACTCCGAGGTGGTTATCACCGGTAGAGGCTAAGGCCGTAAAATTTCGTAATATGGAGACTGGCTGGTTGAAATATTGTGAGATAATTGAAAGAGATGGTGACACTTGGAGGTTGCAGAGTTTCGAAAAACTGAAAGGAAAGGTGCGAGATTGGTTTCATTATGCCCAAATTTTAGAGACTTTTAAAAAAGATAAAAAAATTGGTTTCCAGGTGGAAAAATCAAAATTAGAGACAGAATTACTTGAACCTAAGACGAAAGTGCTTTCAAGAATGTATAATTTGCTGCTTAAGTGGAACACTCAAGATGAGATAGTTAAATCAGCTATGATAAAATGGGCACAAGACATCGGGTACAACATTATGTCTGAAGACTGGGAAAGGTTATGGACCACCGGTATGAAATTTACGGCATGTACTGCCTTAAAGGAAAACATCATGAAAATGGTATACAGGTGGTACATGACCCCAGTCAAACTTGCAAAGATATATCATTTGTCTGACAATAAATGTTGGAAATGTAAGGAAGCTGAGGGAACCTTTTTTCACCTCTGGTGGGCATGCCCGAGGGTGAAGGCCTTCTGGGAAATGATCTATAACGAGTTGAAAAAGGTGTTTAAATACACCTTTCACAAGAAACCGGAGGCCTTCCTCCTGGGCATTGTGGGCCAGAGAGTGTTAAAAAAAGATAGAACTTTCTTTCTATATGCAACCACAGCAGCAAGAATTCTTATAGCTAAACACTGGAAGGCACAGGAGTTACCCACGCTGGAAGAATGGCACTTGCAGCTGATGGACTATATGGAATTAGCTGAAATGACAGCCAGAATCCGAGACCTGGGAGAAGACGCCGTGGAAGAGGACTGGAAGAAATTTAAGGACTATTTACAAAAATATTATAAGCTATATGAATGTTGAGAATTTGCTAAATGTTCTGGAAAAACATGCTTCAGTATTGAATTTGGTAAATGTTGAAAATTAAGTTAAGATTTCGAAATGTATAAATTGTGGACTATATAACTAAAGGAAAACACAAAAACATATGAAATAAGGTATTAATTTGCTGTTTATTTTTATTGTAAAGAAAACAGGGGATGGGGGACATGGGGAAGTCTGATCGATCATGAAAATGGATGTGAAAAATGTGAATCTTTTCTTTTTCTTTCTTTTATAACTTCTTTTCTTTTCTGTAAAACTGCTTTTGATGTGCTATGGATGATATACCTTTCTTTTACCCTGGAAAAAAGCAATAAAACTTTATTAAAAAAAAAAAAAAGAAACGATGCCTTATGAGGAACAGTTAAGGGAGCTGGGCATGTTTAGCCTGGAGAAGAGGAGGTTAAGGGGTGATATGATAGCCATGTTCAAATATATAAAAGGATGTCACATAGAGGAGGGAGAAAGGTTGTTTTCTGCTGCTCCAGAGAAGCGGACACGGAGCAATGGATCCAAACTACAAGAAAGAAGATTCCACCTAAACATTAGGAAGAACTTCCTGACAGTAAGAGCTGTTCGACAGTGGAATTTGCTGCCAAGGAGTGTGGTGGAGTCTCCTACTTTGGAGGTCTTTAAGCAGAGGCTTGACAACCATATGTCAGGAGTGCTCTGATGGTGTTTCCTGCTTGGCAGGGGGTTGGACTCGATGGCCCTTGTGGTCTCTTCCAACTCTATGATTCTATGATTCTATGATTCTATGATTCTAAGATCAAAAATACGTTAAAATGTCACACATTAAAAACTTCTCACACATTAAAAATCTTTTACATCTAACCCGCCACCGCAGATGCTCTCCGTTGGCCAGCAATGCCCCAATTCATGCCTGCTTTTCAGGTTAAGAAGAGGGGCCCCTCTAGCCCAGCCCCCCGTCCTCACAGGGGCCAAGGATCAAGATTCCCAGGGCCTAGGAATCCAGGTGGACTGCCTCTGGACCTGGAGGCTCCAGTAGAAGAGCCCGGCTTTAGGATCAGGCCAGTCTTCCTGCTCTCTCGGTGGCCAGGCAGATGCCCCAAAGGGAAACCTATAGCAGGATCTGAGCACGAGAGCAACAATCCCAGACACTGGGATTCAGAAGCATCAGTGCCTCTGTTTGAGGAGCCATCCTGGCTAAGCGCCCTCAATAGCTCTCTCCTCTTCCCAAGCCATCCAGGTTGGTGGCCATTGCTGCCTCTTGTGGGAGAGAGTTCCACAGTTCAGCTCTGCACTAGGTGAAGAAATCCTTCCTCTTATCTGTCTGCATCATTGGATAGCTGCGAGTTCCAGTTTTACGAGGGAGCCTTTAAAATGCCGTTCAAAGTGCTCTGTGCAACCCAGAGGCTGTCACACTACCACCCTGGCAAAAAGACACCCAGCACCTGTGTTTGGCATTTTCTGTTTCCAAAGACACCCCAAAACAGAAGTCCAGGTCAAGAGAAGTCACAGTGCCACTCTCTTCTGCCCTGGTGAGGCCACACCTGGAATACAATGTCCAGTTCTGGGCACCCCAGTTTAAGAAGGATGTTGACAAATGTCCTTCAGCAGCTGCAAAGGGCCCTGTCCTGATGCCAACTGAAAGAGACCCTGCAAAGGTTCAGAGGTCAGGTAGGTGGGGGTTCTGAGCCTCTGAACGCAGCCAGAAGGTGCTGGGCTCTCCTTCAAGGGAGATTATTCTACAGCGGTTGGGTGGCCACCCGCCAGGGGTTTTCCCACTGCAATTCCTGCATTGCGAGGGGTTGGGCTGGATGATTCTTGGGGTTCCTTCCAACTCTGCAATTCCATGATTCTAGGGTGCTCCCTGATTTTACAATTTTAACACATTTATATGGTGCTTCATGATTTTATAGTTTTAACACTTATCTGTTGGGTTTCTCCTGCCCTGCTCCAGAGGCCCCAGTGGTCCCGTGGCGGACAAATAGCTGGAGCAATTAAAATCGATTGGCCCCTGAGTGAGGCTGGAGGTGTTTAGGTCTCCTTCAAACTCTCAGCATGATCTAATTTATTGCATTTGGGGTGGGTGGAGGAAAAAACCTCGCCACAACCCCATTTCTCTGTGGACTCTAATTCCCCTTGATGGACATTTATTTACTTTAGAATATTGGGTGACCCGGCCGTGACGCAGTTGGAAACCCTTCAAAATGACCCCATTGTGTGCGTGTTTTGGGGGTGGAGGAAGAGGGGGCCTCTGGGCATTCAATTACATCCTGCCAAGCTCCTGGGGGAAACTTTTGCAATTATCTCCTTTGAGTCAACACGGCTGCTTGAAAAATTCATGGCCCCCAAAGGGGCAATTCTCCTGTGGGTGCAAATTGGGTGACATGGGGTTGGCGTTGAGGTCTGTCTCCAAAATGCAAGGTCCACCCACACCTCTTCCCAAGACAAGCCCCCCTAAAAAATGTGGGGGGGGATAGAAAACCAGATACGCCAATGGGGCTTTTTGCAAGAGGGATGGAAATCTCAGCCAGGGTTATAAAGCCTTCTCTGCTGGCCAGGCGGAGAAGACAGCCGGATCCTGGTTCAGCACTATGGCCAGCTCCAAGCTGCCCATCCTCTGCCTAGGGTGCGTCCTCTTGCTTTTGGGGGCCAGAGAAGAGGTGGTGGGACTCCGGGGGGCCGGTGTGGGTGCCCAGGAGAGCCAGGAGGAAAAGGAGATGGTAAGCTGGGAAAGTGATCCTTGCTGGTGGGGCGGAAGCAAGTTGCTCAGGGCAGGGGGATCAGTTGGGAGAGCAAGAGACTCTGAATCTCAGGGTCGCGGGTTCCAGTCCCGTGTTGGGCAAAATATTCCGGCAGGGGGTTGGGCTGGATGATCCTTCAAAGTCCCTTCCAACTCTGCAATTTTTGGATGTCCCTTCCAAATCTTCAGCTCCTCTGCACCCCTTCAGCTCCTTGGGGGCCTGTTTTACACTTCTCTGAGCAATGCTGCCCCCTTTGCTCTGCAGATTGGAGCCCTGAAAGAGGTTCTGGAAAAGCTGAAGAGCCACCAGCTGCCGTCCATTGAGAAGAAGCTGGGTTGGGTGCCCTCCGTAAGTATTCTCAGACTTGCATACTTTCCCCTTGCATTATGAATTGTTCTGAATTATTATGCCTCCACTGCCCTGCTGGACATCTTTGAGAGAAGAAAAGGCTCAGGAGTGAACCCTCCACAAATCCAGAGTGGAGTCCCTAAGGCGGCTGGATGGCACCTTCCACGCCTCCTCCCGGCAACTCCTGCAGCCCAGCTGGTGCCCAATGTCTTGCTCTGCTTTCCTTTCCTTTGGGCCACATCAGCCAGGCAGAGAGGGGGGTTTTGTCATCTGGGCAGCCCAGGACCTCCAGACACAGCCCAGGCTTGTGCCCTGGGGAGGACACATCGGGGCTAACACAGGGGTTTGACTTCACCCCTTGAGAGGCACACTCCATTGTCTCTCAAGACAGATGGATCTCTCTCTCTCGCTAATTAACCATTTATCTATCCATTTAACTATTTTACTAATTCTTTAGCTCACACATTCTCAAACTGTAGTCTGAGGAGCAGAGGTGTGTGTGTGTGTGTGTGTGTGTGTGTGTGTGTGAGAGAGAGAGAGAGAGAGAGAGAATGACTGACAGATGCCAACAACATGCCAATTCTGCTCTGTAGATGCTTTAGTTGAATTAGGGGACACCCAGTAACTGGCATGGGCCTGCTCTAAAGCTGGGCTAGGAACTGGACAGAACAGGGCAGAGCTGGCATGTTGTTGGCATCTGTCAGTCATTATTATTTCTTCACACACAAACATCCCTGCTCCTCAGAATACAGCCTGAGAACGCGTCAGCTAGAGAATTAGTTAAAATGGTGAAATGGATAGATAATTGCCAGACGCTTGGATTTTCCCGGACATACATGGAATACTGAGGTCGGCAGCAGCGTTCAGGCAGAATCCAGAAAAAATGTCGGGAAAATCCGGATGTACGGCAATCCATGTCAGCAGTGCCGTTTTCCCATAAAAACTAAGAAAAACTCCACAATTTTTCTGTCCAATTTTTCACTGTTTGAAATATGGCAACCCTACAGAAAGGCCCTGGGTGCAAGCAGGCAGATTCCACCCAGCTCTCCATTGACTGATTAGAGCTGGGTGATAGAACGTCCAAAACCGGTTTCAAATCCATATTGTGATATTGGTTTCATAATTTTTGACCTGGCAATATATTGTGAATCACGTGCCATGTGCTATGTAAAAATCACAATGTGAGAAAAACTGAAGCCAGCCAGTGCGTATTTCAGACATCGTGATAGATTTGTACATTGCAATACTGAGCCGAGTTGTTTCTGTTAATTCTTTTAAACAGCCATCAGAACATAATGCTCATGTCCACTGACTCCCATCCAGCCTTCCATGGTGCTCTTTTCTATAATGTATAGGATGGGTGAAATGTAATTTAGAAGCTTTATGCTCCTTTACTACTTCTATTTTACCCCTTAAATGCGTTAATTCTAAATCATTTAACTACCAATTCTCATCTGTTGCTAGACTTTAAATCCTGCATATGTTTTAACATAACCAGATTTTTCCAAATATTCTACAAAATATTTCCATTCAAGGAATTTTTCCTCATTCTTTAATTCTCAGAGTTAGTCTAGCCATCTCAGATTAGTCCATCATCTTCATAAGCCAATTTTCTTTCGCTGGGACTGCCTCTTCTTTCCATTTTTGCATGTATCCTTGCTGACATCGTAACATACAGATTAAATAATTCCTTTGGAAGCTCTGGTCTAACAAAAAAAGCCTCAGGTTTCACTTTAAACATTTTAAAAAACTCATCATAAATCATTTCCCAATAGCCTTTCTGCGGGGCCACCACCAGCCGGTGATATGATGTTGTTGGAAGGGAGCCTGCAGGTCACCTAGCCCAACCCCTGCAATGCCAGAATAAACCAGATATTCCCCAGCCCTGTTGACCACCTGCCTCTGATGCAGCGGGTGTGGGACACCCCTCTTGCCTCAACCCCCGCCCCACCCCACCCCAACATCACCAGACTTTCCCAGGAACAGCTGCACATCCCTGCCTTGCAGGGGGCTGGACTAGAGGACCTCAGGGTCCCTTCCAACTCTGATTCCGTCTCTTGAATTCAGCCACTTATTATTGAGAGGAAGTGTGTGGAACAGGTCTCAGTGTTTCGATTTCTGGGAATGGAGTTGAGAGATGACCTAACCTGGGGAGAAAACAGCAAAGACCTGATGAAGAGAGCACAGCAGAGGTTATATTGTCTGAGAATCCTCTGGAAAAATAATCTCTCCAAGTTGATCTCCTGTTGATGGCATTTTACCATTGGACTGTGGAGAGTGTATTAACTTATGGTCTGTGTGTGGCTTGGGAGCTGCACGGTCAGGGAAAAAACAATGCTGTGCAGGGTTGTAAAGACTGCGGAGAGAGTAATTGGGTGCACTCTTCCCACCTTGGATCAAATCTATGTTTCCAGGTGCCATAGGAAAGCTGCAGAGATAGCGCAGGATAGTGCGCACCCCGGAAATGATCTCTTTCAGCTTCTGCCTTCTGGAAGAAGGTCCAGGGTTATAAAGACTAGGACTAGCCGCCTGAAAAACAGTTTCTATCCAAATGCGATTTTGGTTTTAAACACAGTGTAAGGAGTCTCTATGGGAGTATATTGTATTTAATTATGGGGTATCAGAGTTTTTAGGGGGCTAACCAGGCTGGGATAGCAGACTTGTTGGTTTCTGAATGTCTGATGTAGATTTTTTCAATTTCATTTTTGTGTATGGGACAATGACAATAAAGATTACCGTATCTCTCCCACTTTGCAGTGTGATGCCGGGGAGTCCTGTGCCGTCCGGAAAGGGGCGCGCATTGGCTGGCTGTGCAGCTGCCCTTGGGGGACATCGTGCAACCTGCACATCCTGAAGTGCTTGTGACGAAGCGGAAACAGAATGGCGGGGGGGGGGGGAGAGGATAAGTTTTTGGACAAAAGGAAGCCTTTGCTCCCCGCCCCCCCATAAGCCAAACCAGCAGCTGCGGCAACTGCAGCACCCGAGTCTTGATGTGACCCAGGAATGGAGCATGCAAAGCCAGAAAGGCTCATTACACAGACAGGCCGTTGGGGGAGCCCATTTAGCTATTATCTATACTGACTGGCAGCAGCACCAGCAGCTCTCCAGGGTTTCAGCCTCAGGGGTGCTGCAAGTCTAACCTGATGATGCTGTAGTGTAGAGAGTTGAACCCGGGACCTTCTGCAGGCAAGACTGCTGGACTGAAACCTTTCCCTCAAAAATAAAGCTCCGTGCAGGAGCAGACAGCAACAACATCCCTGAAGGGTGGGGCCACCCAAACGCCACTTAAATAGAATCACAGAGCTGGAAGGGGTCATCCAGCCCATAAGGCCACTTCCTCAGCTCCTGTTTAGATCATCCCTTTGTCGTCATGAGGACTAGAATCCCATTTCACTTATTTCAGGAGCAAGAACAGCTGCTCTGCATGCAGAAGGTTTCCAGCTTCAATGCCCAAGAGCAGCATCTCCAGGCAGGGCAGGGAAAGACACCCCCCCCCGCCTGCAACGCCAGAGAGCTGCTGCCAGCCAGTGCAGGCAACACTGAACCCCATGAGCAAATGTCCCCATTAGGAATACTTCTAATTGCTGGGATCGGCTCCCCCTGAAAATTTTCTGCTCTCAGAGCCACAGAGAGGAGTCTGCTGCGGATTCGGATGCGAACAAGAGAGGGCAGCAAAAACGAGGCCGACTCCTTATGCATCCCTTCCAGGGATAAAGCAATTTATCTGCATTAAAAGCTCCTCCCCCTCCCCCCCCCCGGCCAAGGGGTGGAAATTTTGGGGAGCATCTCCGATCCCCCCAGCAGGGAGCAGCCAAAGATGGGAAAACATCCTCCAAGCACAATTGTGGCCTGCTGAGTTTAGGGCAAAAAATGGTGTGTTGTTTTTTAAAAGCCCGAGAAAATAATAAAGAAAGAGTTTCAGGCAGTGCTGGTTTATTTGTGTCTGTGTTGGTGGGGGAGCAGACACTTTGGGGGTCCCCATTTGTGAAAGGCAAAAAAGGACTGATATCTAAGGGTGTGAGAGTTATAAAGGCCAGAGAGAGTTCGGCCAAAAAACAAAGCTTGTGGACTCTCCTTTGAAGCAGAGGTTGGAGGGCCACCTGTCAGGGATACTTCAGCTGAGATTCCTGCACTGCAGGGGGTTGGACTAGATGATCCCTGAGGGTCCCTTCCAACTCTGTGATTCTTATGACAAAATAGCCTGTATTCCCAGCCGAGGCAAAAGGGTGAAGAGGCAGACAGGCTGCCCAGACGCCGTGGGGTCAAGTGGGACAGGCAGGGAGGCTGGCCGGCCCAGGGAAGACAGGAGCCAAGCCTTTTCTCTCTCAATTTTATTTCCTCTCACGCATAAGGAAGGCTTTGGCCTCCCACAGCCGCCTGGTGTTTCTTCAGGGCGACGACTGAGAACATCCCCACGGCCAGAACGGCCACCAGGCCGGCCACCAGGAAGAGGATGTTGTCCCACTGCATCAAGGTCGAAGGGTAGAGGGATTTGGGGGACACTAAGAGAAACAGAGAGAAATGTAGAGTTAACAGTAACCCCAAAGAGGCAGGGTTAAGAGAGAGTCGGGCTGCAGACACATTCAGCAGCTTAAAAACTTCAGTTGGTAGCATGCAAGGCTCTTAATCCCAGGGTTGTGGGTTCGATTCATGCGTTGGGCAAATGATTTCTCTCTTTCTCTATAAAAAGTTTATTGGAGGTTTTTTAACATATTGAGCACTAAAATCCAAACACATTCATAATAAAAAGCAGTATGTCAAAAAGTTAATAATGAAGAAATAGAAGATCTCCAGATAGATGCCCTGTTCTTCTGGCTGAATCGGGCATCTAGTCCCAAAGAGGATGCCACTTAATTCCTGAGCACGTGCAAAGCGAAGGCTAGGAATGCCTCTGCATGAGCGGTTTATAGGGCTGGAGACTCCCAGGGTCTCTCCCCAGAGGCCACTCATGTCCTTTTTTATATAGAATATTATTTTATTCTTTTTCGCAAAGAGGCTGCTGATAGTCTGACCAAGTGAAAGCTTTTTCTACCATCATGACTGGTGGGGGACAACTGAATAAAATCTACTCCCCAAAAATTTTGCCTCCCGCGTTACCTTCGTGAACGACCATGTCCGCGTCCTTGTGAAAGAAGTTCACAGGGCCGTCTGAAGTCACCAGGGTCAGCCACTTCTCAGGGAGACGGCGCTGCCCAGACGATGCTCTGCGACCTGGAGGTGGGAGAAACACATTGGGGGGGTTCAGGGAGGGGGGGAAGCACCTGGACGACAGCCGTGCAACAATCCCCCACTACTTGGCCTGGCCCTGCCCCCAAATCCCCCCACAGCCTCAGAAATAAATGGGTACTCACTCCTGCCAAGAGGATTTGTGTTGCAGGAAATGCGGCAGCTCTCCAGGGCGGATGGGGCGCAGGCGGAAGCGCTGCAGTGGAAGTAGACCTGGATTGGGGAAGCGGGGCAGAGAGAGAGAGAGAGATACGATATGATAGTCTTTATTGTCATTGTCCCATGCAGAACAATGAAATTGAAAAAATCTACATCAGACATTCAAAACCAACAAGTCTGCTATCCCAACCTGGTTAGCCCCCTAAAAACTCTGATACCCCATAATTAAATACAATATACTCCCATAGAGACTCCTTACACTGTGTTTAAAACCAAAATCGCATTTGGATAGAAACTGTTTTTCAGGCGGCTAGTCCTAGTCTTTATAACCCTGGACCTTCTTCCAGAAGGCAGAAGCTGAAAGAGATCATTTCCAGGGTGCGCACTATCCTGCGCTATCTCTGCAGCTTTCTTATGGCACCTGGAAACATAGATTTGATCCAAGGTGGGAAGAGTGCACCCAATTACTCTCTCCGCAGTCTTTACAACCCTGCACAGCATTGTTTTTTCCCTGACCGTGCAGCTCCCAAGCCACACACAGACCATAAGTTAATACACTCTCCACAGTCCAATGGTAAAATGCCATCAACAGGTCCTTGGAGAGATTATTTTTCCAGAGGATTCTCAGACAATATAACCTCTGCTGTGCTCTCTTCATCAGGTCTTTGCTGTTTTCTCCCCAGGTTAGATCAGAGAGAGTGATGGTTTAGGGGCAGCCCCAGGGGGAAACCGAGGCAAGTTCAAAGCGAGTCTCCCAGCCCCCCGGTTGGGGTCAGAAGGTTGTGTGCAGAGCTGAAGGACTCCTGCAAAAACACTGCAGACCCCACACCTCTGCCCCACAGACCCTCTTTGTGGAGGCGCTGCATTGGCAAATGGGGCAACTGCAAGCGCACTCCAAGTGTGACCCACACCCATTTTTAGAAGCCTAATAAACACCAGCACAAAGCTTTCTGTTGAGCACTTCAGCACTGAGGTGCAGAAGCAGCCCCCCCCCCAGCAGTAGGAAAATAAATTTCCATTTTGGGGCATATTAATAATGATAATTTTGGGCAGCTTCCAACAACTTCAAACACAGTATTTTATAAAGCAAAAATTCTCCTAATGGACGCCGTTTTGCAAAACTGCTTCCCCTTAATGCAGCGGTTCCCAAATGTTTTTCCTCTGGCAACTCTTTAAGCATAAAAATTTACACATTATTTTTGCCGACAAGAAATGCATCAGGAAACACAGCCAGGATTGCCCTCGGTATCTCTTGATTGCTCTTGTTCTCATTTCAAAAAGATATCTATTCATATTGTGCCAATACATTTATTTTTTGATACTATACTTAAATTATTTAATGCTTCTCTGTGTTTTTTGATGTATTGTTGGGAGCTGCCCAGAGTGGCTGGGGCAGCTGTCAGGGGGGCGGAATAAAAATGAAAAGGAAATCAATTATTATCCTCCTCCTTTTCCCACCACACTGGCCATCTTCTCCTGCCACACTAGGGGGGCCCTCCACACCCTTTGAGAAACCATTTGGGGGTAACACACGTCACCCCTACTTTTTCCAATTTGGCATCTTTGGCCAGAGAAGTTGCGTTGCAGGATCTGCAGAGATCCAAAGTTCAACAGAACGGCTCCACGTTTGGGCTGGTGCATTCTGCCAGCAGACTGGGCTTTAAGTGCAAATTGCCTCAGATTTCTCGTGTGTGTGTGTGTGCACGCACACACACACGCACCCCCCAAACCCTAGATCTCTCCTTGCAGGGACGGTCAGCTCCACCCCCGCAACCCGGCGCCACTGCGGAATACTTTACCTGCCCAGAGAGCACCTGCTGGGAAGCGCCATCCACAAATGTGAAAGTGCTGACCACAAAGCGCTGGTAGTGCGTTGGAAAGGGCAGCCCCGAGTCGGCCCCAATGGGCACCAGCTGCGTCCGGTAGTTGTCTCCCTTGTAGGGGCACCTGAGGCAGAGCAAGAGGGATTGGCGGTCTTGAGATTGCGTGGCTAGAAGAGACTGGGCACATCAGAACGGACTCCTTTCGCATCAAGGCCCATCGGACATCGCCCAAAACTTTGAGCAGAAACCCCAAAGGTGCCTAGCAATACTGTAGTTCTGTCAGACATTGGCTCAGCATTTCAACAGGACTGAGGTCAAAACTTTGTCTCACCTTCGCTGCAGCCGGGGGGGGGGGAGAGATTCCAGGCACCGCCCTTCCAGCAGTGCTAGAAATCCCCCAGGCGCCAGGCGCGTTTTGCAACTGATGTGGGTCCAATTGCGACCCTATGGAGATCTCTGGGCGCCAGGTTGGCAACTGGACTCTCCGGCTTCCTTAAGCAGGTCAACAGAAGAGCTCACTGACTGCATTTATATCACACTTTTTTCCTCAGAGAGTCCATGGGTCACTCCCTTCCTCAGTTAATCCCCACAACGACCCTGTGAGGTAGGTGAAGAGGCCGCGACTGACGCCAGGTTCCCCCAGCAAGCTTCATGACGGAGTGGGGATTTGAACCCTGATCTCCCAGGTCCTCATCCAACACTCTAACCACTACACCCTACTGGCTTCCTAGAGTCCTTCTGCTAGGGGGAAGTTCTATAAATTAAGCCAGTAAATAAATATAGGGAAAGCAAAATATCCCTGCGAGAAGGATTTGAAATATTTTCCTTGAAGCCTGAATTTGTTTCATTCTGGATAGTTTTATATGATGATCTAATGTGCTGCAAATCGCTTTGAGATTTTTTCTTCTTTAAAATATAAAACAGGATTAAGAATAATAATTACAAACTTGTGTAATCCACTACAATGGGTTCTGGAGACGTAATATGAGGATTCAATATGAACAACTAGGCCATCACTATATGGCACCACCACCAGAAGACTAGAAAACTGGGCAAAGAGATAACTAGTAAGTTTTCTAAATAATAAATTCCACAGGAAAAAAAGGTGCCTAGACATTCCACTGTGGTGACCACAACTTGTGTTTCAGGTGCCGTTTGGTGATTAGCTTATATATCTGAGTTTCTAACGCTGATCCACAGCCTCCCCTGTGATCTAAGGTTAAAGACTCACAGATTAGCCTGCAGAGAACAACCAAAGCTGATTATCAACCCACTTAGGAGCTCAGAGACCTTAATATCGCCCCACGGAAAAGCCCCACCTCAAAGCCTCCAGCAACGCACAACCGGGCATTCTCCATCTCAGTGGGAATCAAACAATTCTAAAATAAAACGGTAAGTATAAAAATTATACTTAGCAAGAGGGTTGGGTAGTCAGCGCAGCCAGAAAGCCACCATGAGACCCTTTTGGTCTGAGGTTTCATGGAAAGGAAGCCGAGCAGCTAGTTCTAGTGTTAGTGATGACCTTTAAAGCCCTAAACCAGGCAGAGGCAAACTCGGCCCTCCAGTTGTTTTGGGACTACAACTCCCAGCATCCCTAGCTAACAGGACCAGTGGTCAGGGATGATGGGAGTTGTAGTCCCAAAACATCTGGAGGGCCGAGTTTGCCTATGCTTGCTCTAAAAAGAAGTGTCTCCACCCCCTTTGTCCTGCCAACACAAAGGTCCTCCTCTGAGGGTCTTCTGCTGATTCCCTCACTGCAAGAAATGAGGTTACAGGGAACCAGGCAGAGGGCCTTCTCGGTGGTGGCGCCCGCCCTGTGGAACGCCCTCCCATCAGATGTCAAGGAAATAAGCAAGTATCTGACTTTTAGAAGACATCTGAAGGCAGCCCTGTTTAGGGAAGTTTTTATTGTTTTGATGTTTTATTCTGTTTTTAATCTTTTGGGAGCTGCCCAGAGTGGCTGGGGAAACCCAGATGGATGGGCGGAGATATAAATAATAAAATGTTATTATTTAACTAGAAGCTCGAGTCTTTCTGGAAAACTGAGCCGGCTCGCCACAAACACCCTTGCCCCCGTTTTCGTTACCCCGTAAGTCTCTGCCCCTGTGCCCAGCCACCACTGACCCATCCTCCAGCAGCAGCCACTGTGGTTTCTGCAAGGGGTTTGTGCTGGGGGTGGCCCAGCAGTCATGCAAGACCAGGACTAGGGCTGGATCCGTCCTGGCAAGGAGACGCACTTCGACATGGACCGGGGCTCGCAGGACCTTCACCACGGGGTAGTCCAGGCCGGAGTAATAGGAGGAATACTTGGCATCTGGGGAGGGAAAGAAGTTGGAAAAATTACTGGATGGAGAAAAGGTTTCCTTCTCCGCCTCTGGAGAGACCCAAACTCAGGGACATCCAGGGAAGCTGGAAGTTTCAGGAAGTCCTCCTTCCTGCAGCGCAGAGTTTGGAACTCCCTGCCACAGGAGGTGGTGATGGTTCAGTCGGGAGAGCAGGAGACCCTCAGGGTTGTGGGTTTGAGCCCCGTGTTGGGCAAAAATATTCCTGCCTTGCAGAGGGTTGGGCTGGATGACCCTCGGGGTCCCGTCCGTCTCCACGATCCTATTATTCTGCTGGGCAGGGAAAGTGGATTGAGGAAAGCTTCCCTCCCTCTCTTGCAAGACTAGAACTCGTGGACAAGCCAGTGGAGCTGAATGCTATCAGGACGGATAAAAGGAAGGACTTCTTAGTTAAGCTGTGGAACTCCCTGCCACAGACGATAGGGATGACCTGGATGGTTTTAAAATGTGGATTCACGGAGGAGGAGGAGGTGGTGGCTATGGATGGTTACTAGCAAGGATGGCTTATTCTGCCTTCGCAGTTGGAGGCCTCCATTTTTCCGAATACCATTTACTGGGAACTACAAGAGGAGAGAGCTGCTCTCGCACTCAGATCCTGCTTGCAGGCTTCCAGCTGGGGCATGTGGTTGGCCACTTGAGCAGAGGATGCCGGGCCAGACGGGCCCCACTTTGCCCAGCCCAGCTGCAAGGGTCTTCCAATGCCCTAATGGAACCTCCAGCTCCAGAGACAGTCTATCTAGACTCCCAAGTTCTCTGGGGCACTTGGCCCCTGTGAGAACAGGATGAGCCCCCTTGGGCCTGATCCAGCTCTTCTTATGTGCAGTTTACGTTCAAGACCGGGAGGAAGGATCCTGTCCCACCAGAGGGGGCAGAGAGGGCCCTCTGCTCCCCAGCCAACCAGGGGGAGACCCTTTCCTCCTGACTTAAAATTTATGGCGGGCTTGAGAAATTGATTTTAAAGTTTCACTGATTTTATCTGAGATTGCATTGTGCGTATCTGTTTGGAGGCTTTAAAAACTGGCTGGATGATTCCATAATTAAAAGAATCTGGTATAATCTTAGAAGGTGGTGCATTTTTAGAAGCAAGACCCTTTTGAATATATTTATTTCAAGGATCCACACCCCCTTCTTCAGCCAAAAAGCCTCCCAGAGCTGCTAGAAATTGTTCAGCTTGGCTGTGCATTTTTTGATGCTGCAATTATCAATTATGACTACTTTTGTTATGCTGCAGTTATTTGTCTCACATTCTAAGCCACCTGGAGCATGGTTTGAACTGTGGAAAGGTGGCATAGAAATAGAAACAGGTATGCCGTAAGATCAAGATAATCCCTACTTGCAAGCTTATGATCTCACCCCCCCAAAGTGCAGCACACAAGGAAAGGGGGAGAGGGAGGGAAGAGGAAAACTTCTGAGTTTGCCACTACATCCCTGAGCCAAGACCCTCTCCCAGCACAGGAGCAGCAAAGACCCCACGAGAGCCAATGGTGCTTTATTGGGGCTCCCCACTCCAGCCCCCCAAAACCAGCCCCTCACCTCGAGCCAGCCTCATCTCCAGCGTTAGGGGTCCTTGCTCGGCGACCCCGGCTGGCGGAGGCGGAGTGGCAATCTGGACGCCGACTGGGAGAGAATCCTCTGCAGAGTAGCTGCAGCGGACGGTCAGCCTGCCAGAGAGCAAGGAAATCATTGGGGTTTTTGTATTTTTATTTATTATTTTTTTAATTATTATTATTATTATTATTATTATTATTATTATTATTATTATTGAGTCTAGTCCTCCTTGTTCCAAGGGGAGGACACAGGAATAAGGAGCACCAAGCCTTCTGCATGCCAAGCAGGCGCTCCGGCCCTCAGCTCTGGCCCTCGCCTCCCGACTGTTCTGCCGCACCGGCTTCCCCACTTCCTACCTGAAGTCGCTGTCGCGGGTGATGGAGCCCGACGGGGATGCCAAGACCTGCCTGTCAGCCACCAGCTCATTCTCATACACGTGTCGGCTGCCGGATTCCTGGGCAGAGAAAGGAAGGCCATTGGTGGGGGGAACCCTCCCTGCAGGGGAGGGACTACCGTATTTTTCGCACCATAGGGCGCACCCAGTTTTAAGGGGGGGAAATCAAGGAAAAAATATTTTCCCCCCCCAGCCCCAAAGAGCAGCGTACAGGCTGCACACAACCTCTCCCTGCCAGAGGGGTTGTGCGCAGCTATGGAAGAAGGCAAGGCAGCGAGCGGGATGGATCCCGCTCGCTGTTTTGGCTTCCCCTTTAGCCCCGTGCAGCCTCTACCTCCTGGGAGAGGCTGCGTGAGGCTAAAGAATCCATAGCCCCGTGCAGCCTCTCCTTACCCGAGGGGTTGCGCGCAGCTATGGAAGAAGGCATGGCAGCGAGCGGGATCTATCCCCCTCGCTGTTTTGGCTTCCCCTTTAGCCCCGTGCAGCCTCTCCTTGCCAGACGGGTTGCGCGCAGCTATGGAAGCAGGCAAGGCAGCGAGCGGGATCTATCCCGCTTGCTGTTTTGGCTTCCCCTTTAGCCCCGTGCAGCCTCTCCTTGCCGGAGGGGTTGCACGCAGCTATGGCACAAGCCTGCATTCGCTCTATAGGACGCACACACATTTCCCCTCAATTTTTGGAGAGGAAAAACTGCGTCCAATAGAGCGAAAAATACGGTACATATAAACACAGCCCTTTCCCCAGCCGCCAAAAAAGACCTGGCCGTCTAGAGACACGCCTGCTTTCCTGTGGTCACCCTCCTGTTTATCAGCGAGGAACAGCCACAGGACACTCAGAAAAAATCGGAAGGCAGCCCTGGGCAAGGAAGGCTTCTTTGGGTTCTTCTATTCTGTTGGAAGCTGCCCCAAGTGGCTGGGCAAGCGGGAATTTCAGTATTATATACGTTTGTATACCGCCCTAAACCCACAGATCTCAGGGTGGGGAACAACATGAATTTGTTTCGTTCCAAGTTGTTCCATTTCGATGTTTTCATGTGTTGCAAACCGCTTCAAGATTTATTTATTTTTAAATATAAAGCAGTATAGAAATTGAATTCATAAGAATAAGCCAGTCAGATTGGTGGGGTACACTTAACAAAATTATTATGATTATCATTAGCAGCTGGATTTGTAACTTTGCAAAATAGTGGCTTCATCGCCCAGGCGAGCCAAGGGTCTGATTCTGTACCCCACAGCCTCCCAAGTCCCTGTTTAAATCTCTCTCCCCCCCATTCATGAGGTCTAGAAGCTTTCTTTTGTTTTAGGGAAGCAGCGCCTTCCTCTGCTCCCCAAAGCATCTCTGCCCACAGAGAGAAGCGGAAGAGAGCAACAAGCGCAGTGTCATTCTGGCCGGGTGGCAACACCCGTGTGTCTCCCCACCCGTTACCTTGAAGGTGGTCCCGCAGGCGGACAGCGGGAACTGGAAGAAGACGAAGCCATTGTTCCTGGAGGCCGGGGCGCAGCGCTCCCCCTGACCGCTGGCCAGGCGCACAGAGCCCAAGCGGAGGGGGGGGCGCGTGACGTGGCGGGAAAGCGCAATGGAGAAGTGGCCGTCCGGGGTGCAGCGGGCAGTCACTGGCGGGCAGAGCGGGAAGAGAGGAAGGAAACCTTCAGAATCAAGCAGAATCAATCTCTTTCTGCATGCAACCACGGCAGCACAAATGGTGTCCGTGAAGAAATGGAGGGAACAACACTGACAAAGGAGGAATAGCAGATGGAATTGACAGAATATATAGACGTGGCTAGTAGAATAAGATGAAAGAATTCTCAAGGAAGACTGGAAATGTCATGCAGAATATTTGAAAAATCATTGTAGACATATTAAAACATTAACAGGATTAGGATAAATTCAGCACTAAGCTATAAAGAAAATAAAATAATAATAATAATAATAATAATAATAATAATAATAATAATAATAATAATAATAATAAATTATTTATACCCTGCCCATCTGGCTGGGTTTCCTCAGCCACTCTGGGTGGCTTCCAACAGAATATTAAAATACAATAGTCTATTAAACATTAAAAGCTTCCCTAAACAGGGCTGCCTTCAGATGTCTTCTAAAAGTCTGGTAGTTGTTTCAGTTGTAAAACAGAGAGAGAATATGGAATAATTAGAATATGCAGCGGTAAAAGGTTAGTCAAATGATCAATGGAAGGGGAAGGGAAGTTGATAATGAAGGTAAGGTTTGTATTTGGTAAAATATTGTGCAAATTTGTAAAATTGATAATGATAATTTGGTTGCTTTTTTAAAATTCAGAACAGATCCCCAAGATTATGGCACGGCAGGGGGTTGGGATAGATGACCCCTGGTGTCCTCTCTGGCTCATATCACAAGAGAAGTCACCAGTTAATCCCTGCAAAAGGCCCAGTTCTTTGTGATGGAGGAACAGTCGCAGCATTGGGGGCTTCTTTGTGGAGAGAAAAGGCAAAGGGATTATAATAAACAATACAATTTTCATTATTTATACCCTGCCCACTCCAAAGATTATACAAGGACAAAACATTATACAGTACAATTATGCAGCAGACAGAGAATAGATTTCCCCCCTCTCTCTTGCAACACTAGAACTCGTGGCCAGACAAGGAAGCCGGACACTGGAAGATTCAAAGGTCTTCTTCAAGCAACGCAAACTGTGGAACTCCCTGTCACAGGAGGAAACGATGGTCGCCAAGCTCAAGAGCAGAAGAGCCTGCTGGATCAGGCCCACGGGGGCCCGTCTAGTGCTGCCTCCTGCCCCCACAGGGGTCAGCCTGATGTCCCAATGAAAAATGGGCAAGAAGGAGCAGCGTGTAAGAGCAGCACTCTCCCCAGCAGCTGGAGAAATTGCTGGAGGAGGGAAAGGCCTTGGAGCAAAGAGTGGAGCTCAGGGACGCCCAAGGAAGATTTGGGACAGGGGGAAAAAGGACTTCTTCAAGCAGCACAGTTGAACTGTGGAACTCCCTGCTACAGGAGGCCGCAATGGCCACCAGGAAATTCCTCTTCGTTGCACAGCTGCGAGTTCAAGTGTCGCAAGAGAGCGGGGAAATCTTTCCCGGCTCAGCAGGACCCCCAAACCCAACGCACCTTTTTTGGCGTAATAGCAAGGCACCCCCCTCTCTGTCGAGGTGTAGCAGCAGCCCAGGCCCACACACTCCGCCTGCTGCACTTGGTGGGGGCCGCAAGGGAGCCTGTCGGGGGCCGGGACGGACGAGCAGTGGCTGGCGCTCGGGTTATCCAGAGCTGGAAGGAGAGAGGGAGCTAGGTCAAGGCAGGTGGCATTAAGGTAAAAGGTCAACCTTCCGGGTTTATTTTATTTTTAAGATTAGTTTGGTTGTTGTTGTTAATTAATTAAATTTGTACACTACCCTATCCCTGCAGGTCTCGGGTGGTTCATAAGATAAAATCACAAGATAAAAGCATAAAATGCATAAAATGAGACCTGCAGGTACAGGGTGCGATACTAATTCAATTAATTGATTAATAATAAATAAAAGATAACAACCAAACGCACAACCCCCCCTCGACAACATATTCTGAAAGGGCATTTGAGGAGAATGTGTGCCCCCTACCCATGGGGCAGGTGGCTTAACCAGGCACTGCAGCCACGCTACGTTTCCTGGATCTTGGGCGCCCTTTTCAAAAAGCTTGCTCATTTCGCAAGGATCCAGCGGCAATTGGCAGCCGTTTGGGTTTCACCAGCTCGGGGCGTCTTGCAGCTCAAAGCCAGCGAGGCAAACAGAATTTGTCTCTTACAATTGCATCCACAAAGACCCACAGAGTCTCTCTTGCAAAAAGTAAAATAAAATGAGAAAGACCCACCTCCACCCCCACCCCAGCCTACTGGATGCATTTGGCAGAACCTAAAACACAAAACTCGATATATTTCATTAAACTCCGAAGGATCTGTCTTTCTCAGGCAGTGCTGCCCCAGACAGAGGTATGGGAGGCAAATGATTTAAGATGGACTTGATGACTATTACAGATAGATAAAAGAGGATTGACTCTACTGAACTACTTTGAGGGCCAGGATATAATAATGGATAAAACTGGCACATTACAGGCGATGTGCAGGGAGAAGGGATGAGTGGATTTTGAAATGGAAGTTGGAAAAGCTATTGGATCTGGAGCAGCAACAGAGGGAGGGAAAAAGAATAAAAAACTGGGGAGCAGTCAGCTCTTAAATTTGTATTAAATTTTTACTAATCTGGTGATAATTTGTTTAAAATTATGGAAAATCAATAAAAAATAATCAGCAAAAAGGAGTAATATTTCATTAAACTCCAAGCTATGGTGGTGCACGGGATGGTTTATTTACAGCACTATCCCCTTGTTACAGAATTGTTGAGTTGGAAGGGACCCTGAGGGTGATCCAATTCAACCCCCTGCAATGCAGGAATCTTTCGCCCAACTCGAACCCGTGACCTGGAGATTCAGAGCCTCGTTTCAAGGAGAGAGGTTTGCTGCTTTGGGGGCAACCCCATGCCAAACCCAAAGTCCCTCCCTCCAGCTCTTTTGGGGCACCTTCAAGGCAAGTGGGGGCACTCCTGCCCTCACAAAGGACTAGAAACTTGAAAACTCCCCAGCTAGTTTTTCACTGGGCGGCTTTTGCCAATCTGGCAGCCGGGCGTTTCTGCGGGGAGCCACCTGACGAGCGAAGCCTTACCCCAAAACAGCACCTGGGGGTCTGCCAGGCTTCCCCGCTTGCCCACGTCGCCCACCTTCGGAGCAAAGGCCAGAGCCCCGCAAGGCCCATGGGCCAGCAGGACGGTCGCCAAGAGGTCCAGGAGGAACATCCTGGCCAAGACCCCAAGGGAGAAATGGGGCCGGGGGCTTTTCTCTGGCAAGTCACCCCTGGCCCCCAATCAGGGCAGGCTTCTCCCACGGCAACCCCGGCCCCCTTTATGAGCTCACCTGCCCCACAGGAGCTCAGCCCAGCCTCAGGCACCAGACTGCAGAGGCGGCGGACTACAAAGCCCATCGGCCACTGGGCCACTGGGCAGTAGACTGGACGGTGGGCCTGGAAGAGGAGGAGCCTGAGGAGCCACAGCCGAGACAGGGGGCGGGTGCTGGGAGTTGTAGCACAGCTTCCAGAGGGCACCAGGTTGAGGGGGAAGGGGAGCCAGCCATTTGGTTTGTCTGGATATTTGAAAGCTGCACTTTGAGAAGAACAGAGTGAGGGTTGTGTGTGTTATTTTGAATATTAGAGTGTGGCACTTTGTGTTGTGTACAGAAAACAACAGAAGCAGTAGCAGAAGCACCAGCAAAATACCCCCCAAAATCATGGGGCACAGGCCTGTCTGAATAGTCGCCAGGAATGGCTTCCCTGAAATAATCCTGGGAGCCGTAGTTCCTTCAGGGCGCTGAGATTGGTTAGGAGCCCTCTCGCCTCCTCCTAGAGCTACCATTCCCAGAGCTCCCCGAACAGAGGGCCTGACGGCTGAAGCCCTCAGGGTGGGGAAGAGGTCCTGGCCATGTTCAGCACCCTTGAACTACAGTTCCCAGGATTCTTTGGGTCACTGTGATACTTTACACCCGTGGCACGCTCTTCTGGGCGTGGTGCCTGAAGGCAGGGAAGTGACCCCAGCAGGGTCAGGAAGCCTCTGCCCCCAGAAGCCCCTCAGGAAAGCCCTTCCACGGGGTACCTAGGAGAGGTTCAGGGCAGCTCAGCTCCTCTTTGTAGGAGGTCATCCGTCCATCCGCCGCCAGGCCTTCAATGTGGACGGTCGTCCGGTAGCGGGAATCCTAGTGGGGAGAGGATGTTGGCGTCATGATTTCATTTTTCTAGCTTTATAGAATCAGAGCTAGAAGGGGTCCCCGGAGGGTCATCCAGGAACCTCTTGCCCAACGTGGGCCTTGGACCCACAACCCTGAGATTAAGAGTCTCACGCTTTACCAACCTTCAAGCGGAAGAACCAGGCTGTATTGTTTCCCAGCCCAAAAGAGCCCTGGGAACTTTAGTTTACCCCTAGAGAGTTACGGTTCCCAGTGCCCTCAAACTACAGTTCCCAGTATTGGGGGGGGGGATGAATGTGCTTTCAGCGGTGTAGGGTTACTTAATCAAGCACTCCTTCTGCCCAGCCACGAAGCTCACAGGGCAATCACAACACGCCCCCCCCTTCTCAGTCTGTCCTACTTCGCAGGGTTGTTGGGGAGGGGGTGAGTTATGTACATGTTACTAGTTGGAGGGTGGGGCGGGGGCAGGTGTGCAAGCCGAGACCTTACCTGCGCTCTGGTGTAACACCCATCAAAGGCCACCCTCACCACTACAGAGCCATCCGGATTGGGGAAGGCAGAAGTCCCACAGGTAGAGTCATTCTTCAGAAGATGGGGGTTACCTTTGGGATCTTATTTGGGGGAGGAGAGAAGAAGCTTTTGCCAAACAGGTTGTCGTTCCACAAATTATTACCCCAGCCCACAATCTAGAGGTTTGCTTTACAATCGAGCCTGATGAGCTCTGCAAAACCCAGAAGCTTGCTAGCTTATTTTAAGATACCTCAATATAGGGAATAACAAATGAGTGGATTTTGGGATTTCCTAGCAGCCAATGGGGATGTGCGCTTCCTTTGCTCTGTTGCCCAGGGTGGGGTGGGGTGTCTGTATTTCTTGGGGTGGGGTGTCCCTGGAGAAATACAGACCCTCCCACTTGGCGAGGAAGAGAGTGGTCCACTTATTAAGAGATATCATATTAATTATATATGAGAAATAATTTACTTTAGAGAATAAATGCTTCAGTGGAGGTTCAAATGGGCAGTTGTTTTTCTATTAAATAGGTTCCTGGGTCCTGGTTCTCATGGTCAGGCTGCAAACCCAGTTTACTTGGGAGTAAGCACCACTAAGCTTAGCAGGATTTACTTCTGAGTAGACACCTGGGACTCTTTCCCTCCTGGTGCTTTATCTGCATTGCTGTTATTCAAGTTACATTCAAGATACATTCAAGTTATCCCCCCCCCCAGCTGCTCTGCAAAGCAAGCCCTACTCAAGAGTAACCCCACTGGAATTAACTGACACTCATTCCTGCATGCAGATGAACAGAGGACCTCCTCAAATATTTGTAGTAGTAGACCCTTTGGAAAACGGGCACAACCAATTTAGGACCATTGGTTCCAGTGAGGCTCCTCTGAGTAAGCCAAATATTGCCTCTGTCCCCAGTTGCAGTGAAGCTGCTCACCCGAATACGGTACTCATTTCTGGAGCTAGTCCCTAAGGAGGCTTTCAAAAGCCTTGCAGGATGGAAAAGCAAAGGGCACAGTGCCAAATTAAATTGTTGGAGAGCCATGACCCCAAGGGTCATCCATCCCAACCTCCTGCAGCGCAGAAATCACACCTAAGGGCCCCTAATTTTTGGTGAATTAGACTAAGCAGTTTCAGTTGGAATTATGAGTTAATGGTCACCGTTTTGCACTTTGTGGCGCATAGTACTATTGGAATAATGTTTTTTCTAAGGGCGGAGGGCCCTGGGGGCAAGTTGAGGGGACTAAGGGGACAGAGGGTCTCCAGAAGGTTCTGGAGCCACTGCTCTATAATTATTAATATACAATAATAAATACATTTGTGCACCATTGTTGTTGTCCAGACCTTGCAAGAAGCTCAGACCAGCCAGGCCCCCGCCCCCAGTTTGTGGGATTCTTGCAAAAGTGGGTTTAAAATTCTTCTTTCTTTGAAAAAAAGCTGACTTCCCGCCCCTTTACTCACCCAGCAGCCTTATAAGAGACGAGGAGACCTTCGGTTGGGGCAGCAGGAGGAAAGCGAGGCTGTGCTCGTCGCAGGTGGGCAAGGCGACTTCCCAAAAAGACCCCGCGGCGTCCGAGGGACCGACCAGGGTCCCCCCCAAAAGGAGGAGCAGCGCCCCCAAAGGCATTTTCCGAGGGATTTCCCACAACCAACTGCTCCTCTCGGCTGCTGGTCCCTAGGGAGGATTTTAATAGCCCGAGGAGGAATCTGATTGGACAGGGAGTCTGGCTGGGTCTCCTGCCGGGAGAAAGGGCCTGATCCTGCGGCGCACTCAGCCCGGCGGGGAAGTTCTTCTTCGGTCTACTTTGCAGAAAAGCACTTTGCGTATGCTCCATTGTTGGGGCCTCTGCACCTGCTGAGGGGCGCCCGGTCTCTGCACGTCTTTGGGAGAACAGGCTTCCAGTCAGAAATGAGTGGATTGAAGTGAGTCAGCTGTTGAGTTCAGTGGTTCTACTCTGAGTAGGACCAACGCAGGATGCGACTTTTGTCATTTTACACAAGGGCACCTTCTTTTAAAAAAGAAAACACTCGTTTTCCATTCAGGAAGCACTCTGCCCATGCTCAGGAGGCGCCGCTCCTTCCCACACGCAGCTCAGCTGTGACTCTTCCGCGCATGCTCAGTGCAGCCCCGGCCCCTCCCTCCAGGCCACGCCCCCGCGCCCCCCTCATTGGCGGGCGCTGGTGCGCGGGAGGCGCCTCCGAGGGTGGGGCGTCGGTGGGCGGGACCAGCGGGCGCCTCGCAAGATGGCGGCGGCGGGAGCAGCGGCCGTTGGAGGAGGAGGGGGAGCCCCCCTGGCGCCCCCCGCCGAGGCCCGCTTCTCCCTGGTGGTGGTCTTCGGCGCCGGCGGCGGACGAGGCGGGCTCCGCGCGGCGGTCCTGAGGGCCGTGCGAGACGGTGAGGGGGGCCGGGAGGGGGTCTCTCCCCTAAGCCAAGGGGGGGGGGGCGGGAGAGGTGGACCGCCTTTTCCCATCAGAGAACTGGGTCCCCCTCCTGCTATGGATCCGAACTTGTGTGTTTAGTAGGATTTGTATTTATTTGCGTGTGTTTGTACGTTTGTTTTGTCTTCAGCCAAGTGGGGGGGGGTCTACGTATATAGGTATAGTATTCTACAAATGCATTTTCTGTCTCGGGAAGTATATGCATATACAGGAAGCAAAGCAATATTGGGTCATCATAATACCAGGATGCTTCTCGCTCCTCTCAGAGTAACACTGACACTCGCTCATTGGAAACGTTTTGACATTAAGGCTTGTATATCTAAACTTAGCCATACAGGGAGAAGGAGGAAGAAGTGGAGGCCCGCTGGGAAAAATGGAGGCCACTGACTTGGCCCATTTGAGTAGGACTTATTTGTTGGATGCAACTTAGTGTTTTGTTAAGTATTTATTGAATTTGTATCCTGGCATCTTAATCTGACTGGCAGCTTCAGCTTTCTTAAGCAGGTCAGCAGAAAAACTTATCTACTGCATTGGTCTCCCACCTTTTTCTGCAAGGAGTGCATGGTTCACCCCCTCCTCCATTAATCCCTACCTACAACACCCTGCAAGGTAGGCGAAGGGGCTGAGACCGACCCAGGGTCCCCCAGGGAGCTTCAGGATGGAGTGGGGATTTGAACCCTGATCTTCCATTTTTGCCATTGCAAAAAGATGGTGCCTAGGGCATTCTCTTGCGGCAACCTCTGTTTAAGGTGCCCTTTGGAGGTTAGTTTATATATCTGAGTTTCTAACATTGCTGGCTGTGGTAACTTCAGAGCGGTTAAGAGTGCTGGACCAGGATGTGGAGACCACAGTTCAAATATCTGTTCAGCCTGAAACGATGACCTTGGCCCAGACACCCCATCTCTCACCCTGACCTACCTCACAGGGTTGTTGTGTGGATGAAAGGGGTAGGGTGAGAACTATATCCATTACCTTGCACTCCTTGGAGGGAGAAAGGGCTAGATATAGGAAGATGGGGAGCTGATTTCTATGGAGTCATACCCTTAGTCCACATAAATTAGTATTGCCTGCACTGACTGGCAGCATTGGATCTCCAGGGATTCAGGCAGGGATCTTTCTCATCCATTCCTGCAGATGCCGCTGGGGCTTGAATGCTTCCAAGGGCCTCCTTCTTCCAAGGCAGTCTCTCTGCTACTGAGCTCTGCCTTTATAAACCTAATGCAGAAGTCTACAAGCAAGATAAGATGAAAACATAAAACAGAAGAGCAGCAGAAGGCCGTTCTATTCAGATTGTTATTATGTCTGGTGCATAAGCTCTCCCTCTTTCTCTCTGTTTGAGATGAATTTTTATTTGCTTACAAAACAACCTCCTCCTCCCCCATTCACGTTAGGTAGCAAAGTTTTCCCAAGCAAGAGGCTTGCAGCAATCAAAAATGAAATTAATTGTATACTCATCATATGCTGTCAGAATGTGGGATTTGCCAGGCTAGACTGGCAAGTTGTGTGTGTTTTTGTTTTAAAATTAAATACAGTGGTACCTCAGGTTAAGTACTTAATTCGTTCTGGAGGTCTCTTCTTAACCTGAAACTGTTGTTAACCTGAAGCACCACTTTAGCTAATGGGGCCTCCCGCTGCCGCCGCGTTGCCAGAGCACGATTTCTGTTCTCATCCTGAAGCAAAGTTCTTAACCCGAGGTACTATTTCTGGGTTAGCGGAGTCTGTAACCTGAAGTATATGTAACCCAAGGTACCACTGTAATTTCATGTAGGAAGGCAATTGTCCATCCAGGCTTAGCACAATTTCCATATCATCTTGTTGGTTTTTCAAGAGCCTTCTTCCATATTGCCCATGTAAAAAAAAAAAAGGTTGTCCTCGTGTGTTCACGCTTGAGAGTAGGTCCCTTTGGGATTGGCGGAGCTTGCTTCCAAGTAAAAATAAGATGCGAGTGCGCAGCCACATGTGAATGTTACGTTGCTCCCTGTTGATGCTTCTTCCATTTTGAAAGCCTTTGATTTGAGCACTTTCCATTCAGGGCTCATTCCATGCAGCAAGGAGAACATACAGATGTTTGAGCATGAGTTGTGCTTGGGTTTAAATACCTCAGAGGGCTTTGTAGGAGCGTTAAAACCCAGAGAGAGAGAGAGAGCAGCTTTTGTCAGTTTTCTCTTTTTTTAAAAAAAGGAGTGTATATTTGGCTCGTAAGAAATAGCACTTTTGGGGCTAAGAAGCTGTGTGTGTTTGCAAAGGGAGCAGGGCTGATTTGTGGCTTGGTTGAGGGAGCCGGGAAGAGAGCAAAGGAGCGGGGGCGAAATGGGGAGAGGAACCTGAAGCATGTGGGGTGGCTTGGTCTGGGGAGGGCTCTTGCGGGGAGTCGGGCCTGTTCAGGAATGGGTGGTGAGCTGTGGGGAAGGTGGCAGAGTGAGGACAGACGAGAACATGGCTCTAAAATCGGTGTTCCGGGTGTGCGGCACCCCCTTCAAAAGCACGAGACCTCCGGGCCACCCCCTGGCCCAGAAGGCAGAGCAGGCCTTCCCCATCTCTGTTTGGCCTTCTTCCTCTGCTCTGGAGCATACGGCACCTTAAACCTAGATTACAGTTGCCACAGAGGATCTAGGCACCATTCCTCCTACCAATGACCCAGTGATGAGGAAAGCTTCACTGCGACTGCACACTCTGTTGTGTGAGGCTGCAGTGGTTCTGGGACCCTTGTAAGTAGCTAAAAATTCAGAATGTGGCCCCTTTGCCCCAAAAGACCGTCCACCCCCAGCTGGAGGGTTCCAGGCGAAGAAGTGTCATGCCTTTGTCACTGGAGTCACTCGAGTCTTTGCGATGGAGGCTGCGTCGCTGTGCCCTGGGGTTCAGGGGGGCAGAGCTCTAGTTGGCAAGTGAAACTCAGGGAGAGAGGCAAGTGCCATCCTGGCAGAATCCCTTCTCCTCTTAATTGCCCTCCGAGAGCTAATTGCTCTTAATTGCTCCTGCTCTGCCTCGCCATACCTGCAGGGCCTGCGTTTTGTTCAAGGGTGTGGCCCAGCCTCTTCCGCAAGGTGCATTGTGAGGTGGGAGCCAAGCACACCTGTTAGGGACACAGCTGGCTGCCGAGGCGAAAGGCGCTGCTTGCCTCAGAGGCTCCGCATCAGGTCGCACGCAGGGATTGGGTCCCCGAGAAGCTCTGGCCATGGAGAGAAACATTCCATTTGCCAGGGTTGTGCCCAGCTCAGTTCTGCTCTGAAGAATGTGTTGGTGAAGGCTGTCTTTCTGAATTCAGAGCTATGTGAACATAAGAAGAACCTGGGTGCAGCAGGGTCAGACCAAAGGGAGCCCATGCAGACAGCCTCCTGTCCCCCCAGTGGACAACCAGAGACCCCCCCCCCATGGGAAGCAGGACCAGAGTGCAGTGTGAGAAACTTAGATATATGTTAATTGCCAAATGGTACCTTAAACCTCAGTTGCAGTCGCCACAATGGAATGCCTGAGCGCCTTTTTTTGCAATGGGAATTATCATTCTTGTTATTCATTTAATTTCTGTATGGATTTATATTTTAAAGAAATAATCTCAAAGTGGTTGACAACACATTAGACCATCAAATAAAACAATCCACAGTAAAACAAATTCAAGCTTCAAGGAAAATATTTCAGATCCTTCCCTAGGTGACATTCTGCTTTCTTCATATTTTTTTACCTGCTTAATTTATAGAGCTGCCCCATAGCAGAAGTGCTCTAGGAAGGCAGTGTGGCGTAGTGTTGAGAATGTCGGACTAGGACCTGGGAGATCAGGGTTCAAATTCCCACTCTATCATGAAGCTCACTGGGGTTCCTTTGAGTCGGTCACAGCTTCCTAGCCTACCTCACAGGGTCATTGTAGGGATTAACTGAGGAGAGGGTGAACCATGGACTCTTTTCTCCAAAGTGGAATATAAATGCAGTAAATGAGCTCTTCTGCTGACCTGCTTAAGGAAGCTGGAGGGACTAGCCAGATGGAGATAGAATCATAGAATCATAGAGTTGGAAGAGACCACAAGGGCCATCGAGTCCAACCCCCTGCCAAGCAGGAAACACCATCAGAGCACTCTTGAAATATGGTTGTCAAGCCTCTGCTTAAAGACCTCCAAAGAAGGAGACTCCACCACAATGTGAGTTTCCAACCTGGTGCCCAGAAATCTCCATGTGGTCATCATTGGACCCTCGCTAGTCGCAAAGCACACCTGATGCCTGGGCGATTTTTAACACTGCCAGCCTCAAGTCCTCCCAGTGGCCAATCTGAGACTCCGCTTGGGAGCAGGACCTGAGAGCCACAGCAACTATCCCCCCTTGGGGTTCTCAGGGACTTCCATTCTGCTGCAGGCTGACTCTGATGTTGTGTAGCTTCTTTGCCTCATGCAATAGCAAATGCAGCCACTTCAAGATTCTCTGCAGCCATGAGGTCTAGAACCTTGTTTTCTTTTCCTAAAGGAAAGCAGAGGCTCTTGAATCCTGGTGTTGGCTGGATACCCAGGCCTGCCTTCTGGCTCTTCCTTCTCTCCTGCTGGCCCCGATCCAGAGGCTTCCTCATTCTGTGCAGGTTCAGGCTGATTTGGCTGGAGCCTTAAATGGGCAAAAGAAGCAGGCACCCCCTCCCCTTCTCTTTGCTCAAAGCAGGAGCCGGAGGCAATTCTGGGCTGGCTCCAGGGGCCTTCCCGGGCAGCTGACTCCTCCGGGACTCTCTGGCTGGTTGCGTGGCTGACTCAGGAGACGTTCCTGGAAGGGATGAAGCACGAGGGGCTGCTTGGAAGCACCACTGAGCTGATGTGTCAGGATGCGTCACTCAAGGGGGCGGGGAGGAAGGCCGGAAGGCCAGTGAGAGGGAGCAGCTACAGGGAAAAGGTGCCAAAGTGGACATTTGTATTTGGAGTCACTCTTCGCAACTGTGTGTGTGTTCAATGAACAAGGATAATAATAATGTGTTTTGTGCTTTTATATTATATTTTTATGTGGCAAACCGCCCTGAGGTCTGCGGATGAAGAGCGGTATACAAATTTATTTTTATAAAATAAAAATTGTTGCTCTAGGCCAGCAGGGTAGGAGGGAATCAGAGCTGGGGAAGTAGATTCCTTTGTTCTGTGGAAAATTTGTGGCCTGCCCCCATTTCTTTTAACTGGAGTGGATCGTTGTTTTGCAAATCAGCATTTTAAAGAAAGAAGATTGTATTTAAACCTTTGACATGCCACTTTCTAGCTGTTCCAGCACCTATGGGGCCAGCTTTGTGCCTCCTCGAGCCTGGTCTGTTAATGATGGAGCACCCCTATTCCCATACTCAAGCCCTGCTTTTTGTTGGATAGAGAGTCTAGGCCCTAGGACTTCCTTTGGTCTCATTTCGAGGCCTGCAGAGCTGCTGCCAGTCAGGGCAGACTGCACTGAGCTGCACGAACTAGAACTGAAGAGTTGGAAGGGTTCCCAAGGGTCATCTAGCTCAACCCCCTGCAATGCAGGGATTGCAACTAAAGCTTCCCAGTATAAGGCAACTCTTGATGTTCTTCAGGAAAGGGGGCAGCCGAAGAAAGAGATACAAGGGTGCACCCCACCCCCATAGTTGGTTCAACTATGTTGGTTCACCAGCATGTGGCCGCTGGCAGATGTTCCCCAGGGAATGCAGCCTCTGTTTGAAAAAACCCTGCAGGGGCCACCTTGGCCTTCTCCGCTGCATTGCCAGGCTTCCTCTGACCGGACACCAAACAGGAAGCAGCTGCA